>NC_139059.1:2283464-2883464 GCF_965140915.1 Aythya marila | reverse complement strand
AATGTTAGACCCTGCTGTCCCATCCTGACACCCTCCTTGTAGCCCAGGTTTGGATTTTTTCAATTTTTATTCTTCCCTGACAAGCTCAAATAAAACTCATGAGCACGTCTCTGCCTGTTACAAAGCGACCTCGTGTCTTTGTTACAAAAACGCCCGATATAAATTCAGCGATGATAACACCTGGAAATGACACAAACCAGCAAACGCAGAGATCAGAGATGAGCCGCGCTTCACCTGCTGCCCAGGTGAATTACCCCAGCTCTTAATGCACCACGGCAGATTTGCCACGTGAAGCACGAGGCATCTAAAGCTGATTAGACAAGCTTGTAAAGGGCAGACAGCCCTGGGTTTTAATGACAAAACCCTCACTGGTGGAGAGCAAAGAGACTTTTACTGTCCCCGATACAGTCCTGCAGTTATTTGTGTGAATTTGTGAGTCAGGAAAGCAATGGGCTTGGACAGTGGGGCAGAGCAGCAGACGGAGGACTGGCAGAAGCCTTGCGGGCTCCCTGCCTTCCCACTGATTTCTGGTTCCCTGTGTTATTCCTGACCTGTTCCGCACAGGGAAAGGTCTGCTCAGAATTAAACTGTGTCTTCTGGTCCTCTTCGTGAAGTCCCTGTCAGTAACTTTCACTCTCACCAGATGAAGCAACAATTCTTGTTGCTTTCTCTTGTGGAAAGCGCTGCAGGTGGAATCCCCCCTGGTTTAAAGATCACATTTCCTACGTGGTTGCCCCTTCTTCACACATCAGAAGTTCATCATGCAACACAAAAGACATGTGGTGAGTAACTACCTTTCTATCTAAGGAAACAGGGGCCAGCGGTGAGGGGAAGGAAAGAGTAACGTAAATGAATCAGTGAGAATGGCCCTGCAAGTGTGTCAAGCTCAAGCTGAATTTCGGTACGCAGTTCCTTCCAGGAAGATTTCAAAGCAGTTTATCAAAAAAAAAGAGTGCAAACTTGGCAGAGAGAGAAGCATGACTTAATCTCAGGTCTCCCGATAAGGCAATGGTTGAAGCAGTATCTCCCCAGCCCATTGTCCTGTGTGGCAGGGCACAGGCACTCCAAGTGAGAGGCTTCCTCAGCTGCCGCATGGGAAGAGCCGTGAGCAGGAACGGGCAGCAAAGATTCATTTCCCATCACTCCTGGACTTTCCAGGGACAGGAATGCTAAGTTAAGAAGTGTCAAAGGGGAAGGAAAAAAAAAAAAAAAAAAGAAAACAGAAAAACCTTGTGCACCCTGCCTTGGAGATGAAACTTGGCTGCTTGGGAGAGAGGATGCAGCTGGGCTCGCTCACACCTGATGCAGGACGGAGCTATTTGGCTTCCCCTGCTGAGCTGGCTAACATACAGTCTCCTCTCCATGGAAATCTGTCATCCTCAGAGCAGGAATAGCCCTTCCCTCTCTGCAGTACCCTGAGGGCCACGTTGGAGATGGGGAACGGTGCACCTAGGAGGCTCTGAAGGGCTTGGCCGCTGCTGGGAACGTGAAAGGGAGAGGAGCAATGGCAGCACTGAGGGCAAGCCAAGGATGGCCCAGCCCTTAGGAGATGTGGACAGCTGGAAATGTGGAACGCGAGTATCAGAGAAGGAGGTGCCAAATTTGGGAGCCAGCAGCAGTGACAGGGAGCTGCCCAGGGATGGCCAGCAGGAAGCAGCTGCCTGGAGCACTGCGGCTGGAGGGAGAGGCTCCAGCAAGTCACTGGGAAGGCAAATGGGTGGGCAGAGTGACGCGAAAAGAGGGAAAAGAGGAAGGAAAAGGGCAAAACTGAGACTGCCAGGGAGAGCTGATGAAGGACCGAAGCAGCCTTGAAAGAAGCACAGGTAGACCTAGGAGACACCTGGCTATCCTGAAGCAGATCTGACCTCTGTTGAAGGATATCCTGGGTTAGGAAGGTGGTTTTGCTGTTGAAAGACACCAAGAAATAGCTATTACTCTTCATTCATTCCCCTGTTATTGTTGCTGCCCAGGTTTTAGGTGCATTTTGCTGACAGCCTGGAAGAGAAGGACTCATTATGGCATCCCTGCACAGGCCTGGCTGTCAGCTACCTCTTCTGCTTCACAACTTTTATTTTTCCTAAACTGCATCTACTGCCTTCTGCATTTTTTTGTTGTTATACTTCACTGGTAGGTGTTAATTTGCTTCTCAGAAAGGAGGTAATCACTGTTTTTAAACCTTGGACAAGAGCTCACAAATTACTGTCTTCCATGTCTGTACTAAAACCACCAGGATGTGCTTATTAGGTGACTATATGAATTTTATACCACATCCTGCCCTCCTATAAGAAATGTTGTTTTGTTTTGTTTTTGAAAAGCCATATGGAAGGAGACCCTTCCACTAGAGGCACAGTGATATTTCCTTGAGTTAAATTCAACTCAGTTTCCTCTGTCCTTTCTTCCTATTTTCTAATTTAGGATTATCGTTAGAAAAAGCAGAAACATGCCGAGTGAAAAGATCAGCAGGCATCACATTTGAGATGTAAGGAGATATGAAAAAAACATTTAATGTTGCCAGTTATCCCGTGGACCACATCTCGTCAGCGCAGTCCTGCATTGGCAGTGTCGTGTCACCTCACACTATGCTGGTTTATGTGTCAGCGTTTGTAGGGTATTTTTTTCATGTTGTATACGTGATTAGCAGAACTATTGTGCCGAGGGATGGATCACACGAGGAGTGGGATTTTCAATCCTTGTTTGTGCTCAGTATATTACTTGCTTTATCCATCACATGAAGGGACATTAACTTTTAGGAAAAAATCACTATTAAATACATTCAAGGGCCAAGCCCCACTGGGAGGCCAGCAGTGTTCGTTCAGCGTGTTATATATGGAATGGTAATTCGTGTCAAGAAAATCGTTGATATTAATAAAGAAGGGGGAGATTTGGGAGTGTATACTTTAAGTATAAATATTACAAAATTCAGATTGAGTTGAGAGTTCATTTATAACAAGCGTGTTGCCATCACCCAGCAGCACGGCAACGCTCTCCTCAGCAGAACCAAGCAGCACATACCGAAACGTTGAGCCCACTTCCACAAAACCACTCGAGCCGCAAAGATATTTTAGTATAAAACCATTTTATTTCCTCGCCGAGAACGCTTCACCAAGAGCTGAGCACCCCGAGGTGCGTGTTTGTGTGTGTGTGTGTGGGGCGGGGGGGTGGTGAAGCGCCCCACATCCACCATGGCGCCGCGCTTCCCGCCATTTCCTGTCAGGCCCGGGCGGCGCGCGGGCGGGGCGGTGGCGGCGCTGACGCGAGGCGGGGCGGGGGGCGCATGCGCGCTGCGCAGGGCGGGCTGGTGCGGGCCGGGCCGGGCCGGGCGGCCGCTCCCCTGGCTGGCAGAGCGCGCTAAGATGGCGGACTTCCTGCCGTCCCGCTCCGTCCTGTCGGGCTGCTTCCCCGGCTGCCTGCTGACCAGCGGCGAGGCCGAGCAGCAGCGCAAGTCGAAGGAGATCGACAAGTGCCTGAACCGCGAGAAGACCTACGTCAAGCGCCTGGTGAAGATCCTGCTGCTGGGCGCCGGGGAGAGCGGCAAGTCCACCTTCCTCAAGCAGATGAGGATCATCCACGGGCAGGATTGGGATCGGGCGGCTCGGGAGGAGTTTCGGGCCACTATCTACAGCAATGTGATCAAAGGTGCGTGTTTGGGGATCGTCTCCGTTCTGTGGTAGACTTGGGTCGCCGCCCTGAGGGGCTGGGGGCGGCTGTGGGGTGCTGGGGCCGGTTTTAGGGCCGCCCCGTGGCTGCCCCGGCCCCATAGTGAGGAGACTCCAGTCCTGGCCCCTCATAGGGCTCGTCCCGGCCGGGCTTGGTGACCCCCAGAGCGAGGGGTGAGCCCTCATGACGGGAAAAAGACCCCCCTGGTAGGGTGTGGGGAGGGGATGGGGCCTGGGGTGGAGGGGGAAGGGGTTTGAGCCCCTCGTTTTGGGGGTAAAAGGGCTGCCCCCGGCTGGGGCCTCGCCCGGCAGCCACCTCCGGGGTGCGTGGCTCCAGGTTTCGCTGCTGTCACCCTCCTGCATCTGCCACGCTTGCTCTCTCTGCTTCCCAAATCACTGCCTTTGCTGGTCAGGTTTGGAGTTGGAGCTGGGTGATGTTGGGACAAAGTCTGAACCAAGTTTCCTGAGGCAGCACAGTACAGGTATCAGCCCCACTCCTCAACAGGGCTCCTAAATCCCACCGGTTCTCAGGGAGTTGCTTTACAAGGCTTTACAAATCGGGTCTGAAAAAAATCAAAAATAGCAAGGTAGTGAAAATCACAAACAGGAAGGTTGATGAGGTTACAGTCTATTAATAAAGTAATTCTTACTGCGCACGAGTATACCCGTAGGAACTGCAGGTCGTCTTTTGCTGAAATCATTGCTTTTGACAGATACAACGGTCAGAGTGGAATTGAAAAAGTACCGTGGTGTTGAAGGGGCATGTCATCTTACAGCAGTCTGTCAGCGCACCTTACTTATACCTTCCCCCACACCTTTACAGTTGCTTATTCTTCCTGGGTTATTATTTCTTTGCCACTAGTAAATCTAATAGTAGAATTTAGTTCATTTGATTTACCAGTATCAGCACAGTGGTCTTTTTTTTATTCGAAGACCTGTGTAAGGAGAGTTTAAAATAATCAGTTTCTCCTACAGAGCGTTTACTTTAAAAAAAAACCTACAATAACTGTGGGAAAGTCTTTATGTAAAACAATTCATTCTGCTCTTAAGTGGTAAAACACAGAGTTCAGAAAGTGCTGTGACTTTAGTAACTGTAGTCTACATATCTGTGAAAATATTAAAGGCAGTGACAACTCTCTACAATGAGTTATAACTATACACAAAGTTAGTAAGAATACAAGGACTAGGCAACCTTAAAAAAAGCCATCAGATGCTTTAATGTATTTTGAAATAAGCTTTTAAACATGTTTCCTGTGTCTTGCTTTTCTGCCAGGTAAATATAATGGCGGTAAAATGTTTTTGGAGATCAGAGGAAAGTAGGAATATCTGTAAAAGTTATTTACATAGTAGCACAGATTGGGGATTTAGTAATTACTGTACTTCTGCAGGAGTTAAACTTGTACTTTGGATGTTACACCGTTTATTAAGGCCGTGCTTTTCTGCTAGCAATTCTCTGAGTTTTGATATTACCTGGAAATGTAGTACTTAAAATCAGTTTTTCAGACCCTTTCTTATTTTCTGCTGGGTGCATAGTCTTACTGAGCCTCGATTGTACAGAGTGAGGGTATTGTTTGAATCCTCACAGACTTGTAGGCCAGTGAAACATTAGATGCTGAGAAATCCTAATTGCGCTGCTCTTTTATGTTGTTAAAGGTGTGAGAGTCCTCGTAGATGCCAGAGAGAAACTTCATATCCCGTGGGGAGATCCTGCTAACCAGAGCAATGGAGATACGATGATGGCTTTTGATACCCGGTCGGTCACAGTGGTGCAAGGGATGGTGGAGACGGCAGTTTTTTTACAGTACCTCCCGGCCATAAGAGCTCTCTGGGCAGACAGCGGCATCCAGCACGCGTACGACAGGCGCAGAGAATTCCAGCTGGTAAGATTTGCTTTTTGGAGTTTTCAGCGGGGTGTGTGCCGTGTCTTATTCCTATTTCGCTTTTCAGTGAAACAGGAAAAATTGATTCCTGAGCGGCCTCCTTACGGGTTTTGAGCGTTTTGGGTGGCAGACTGGTACACTGGTGTTGCAGACGGATGCTTAGCTCCTTCCCCAATCTTGTTTTCCAAAACCAAGATTAATGTAGAGCTCCTGACATAATTGTCCTCATTTAATATGTGAGAAAGCTCAGCTGTAGAGTGCTTTTTATGTTCTGCCACAGGGCTAGGACCTGTCTAGTGTTTTTTATGTATGATTATTTTACCTTACGTATGATTATTTTTTTACCTCATGCTAACTGGTGCATTAACTTTAAAAATTAAAAATCTTAGTTCACCATAAAGGAAGACTTGATAGTAATGTGATTTTTAGGAAAAGGTATGCATGGGTTAATGAGAAGAATTCAAAAACCACTCCCTTCTCTATTCCAATTTGAGCAATCTAGCAAACATTCCCTCTATACTTCCTGTTTAATTTAGAATGTCTATGCTAATTCTCGTGTAATGAGATTTTTGTTATATGGAAGTTCTCGGCTGAAGATGGAGTATACAATTCAACAGTAGGGTTGGGAAGGAAAAGGGAATGTCCTGATTCTCGAGTTGGAGCTTTAACTGTTCGTGACAGCTAAAGTCCCTCGATTTCCATGCTAATGGTGTAAAAGGAAATGAAGACTTAAGTTAATTTGCTGTTTGTTTTGTAGGCCTCTGTAGTGAAATGCCAATGGCATAGGGTTTCTTAGGGGTGGGGTTGCAGGTTGAGAACCTTAAAATAGATTAAATCTGTTCCTGTAGGTCTCTTAAACCTAAGTGGCTTTGTGTTTTTATGTCTTAAAAATAACCTTTGTGTTAGCGTGAATCTGAACAATAGCTGATGATGCCTCCTGTTGAGCTATTATGAACGATTGTGTAATTGTAGGCTGTCTTAAAGAGGTTGTGTAAATACTCTTTATAAATATGTATTGCCCTAATCCTGGAGTGTCTTCCAGAGCCTGCTGAATGGCAGGTGCTCGAGTAGCCTATCGCCTGCCCGGCCTGGTACTGCGCTGGCTAAATAGGTTCCTAGGGAGATCTGACGCTTGCATTTTGCATTTGGAGTGATCAGAAAGGGGTAACCGACCGCTCTGCTGCGTTCAAGATCCTCTTCTGGTGCAGATGTGACTTCTAGTGACGTAACTGCTGTGCTGGAGTGAGCCGTTTTAAAATCCGTTAAGTAAAATCGTTTCGTCTTTACTAGGCACGCTTGGTGACTTCAGGTTAAATAGCTCCCTTTTCCTTCGCTGCTGCTGCTGTCATCTCGAGTTTCTGACAAGTAGGTTCTTTCCATAACTGAACCATGTGCAGAGTTTCACTTTGAGTAGGAGCTGAAGAGGTTTTCTTCTGAATCTACTGAGGGGAAAGAAAAAGATTGCTATGTTTTTGGTAGCCCCTAAATCTGTATAGTATTATCTACTATATATATATGTCTTGGTTTAGGACAGAATTTAAAGTACTTCTTGAAGTGTTACGCATAGTTGAGTATTGTCCTAATACTAGATTTTGCAGATAGGTAACTGCTTTGTTTATACTTACATTGCTGTATTTCCTAAATCCTTTCAAAATCTCAGCCCAATGTATTTCTGCCAAGTTAGAAGCATGAGGAAAAAAGACAAAAAAAAAAAAAAAAAAAGCTGAATGATGTCATTGTATTGAGTACAAGCAGCGTGATAAAGTGATGCCTGAGCGTCAAGTCTCAGTTTTGCCCCAGTAAGCTTAAACATGAGTTATGAGAGAGCTCCACGTGCAGAACGGAAGGACAAACTCCTGAAAGCAGTGCACGGTTTTGTCATAGCTGCTGGCAGACTTTTATAGAAACGTGTTCAGAGTTCAGGTACACGTCGTGGTGTGGAGGGAAGACACCAATGATGGAGGAGGGAGTTATGGGTGTTCCCCGAGTCAGGAGGTAGGGTGGAGGAAACTGGAAGACACACAGATCAGTTGTATTGAGAACTGACTCTTGAAGTAAGGCTTAAAAGACTGAAAATGGCTGGTATTGGAATATGGGGAGTAAAAGACAAATACTGTTCTACGTCCAGTTCAACTGCATGCAGCAAAAAATGAAAGGAGAGAGATCAGCAATAGTATAATTATATGTTTAGGGGAGAGGGAAGAGTGTTGTTTTAAAAAAAAAAAAAAAAAAAAAAAAGTCCAGTGCTGGGACCGAGCATGGTAGAAGAGAATTATTTGCCTGCATCTACTCCAGACTGAGGGAGCTGAGCTTTTTTCCACTGGACTGAGTTTGACACTGCGCTGAAAACATGGTTCCTATTATGAGGGCACAGGCAGGAATGCTGAGAAAATGCTGTTTACGATGGGAATAAGACAGTTTGGGGCAAAGGTAGAGGTGTGCAAATGAAGAACAGCGGTGATGGATAAGGAGTGAAACAAATTTACATGGAAATCCAGGAGAAAAGGAAGCAACAGTGCTGCTCTAGGAGCCATTTGCACTTGGAAGAGATAGGTAGTACAGAAAAACAGAGGCCAGGATTAAAGTTTCTGCATTTATAAGCTAAAATTTGAAGGTGTTTGTGAGAAATCATGGAGCTGTTCTTGCTCCTGTTTCGTTTTAGTCCGTCTTCCATTCACAGTGCCAGACATGACTCTGGGAGCCTGAAGAAACAACGTAGGCTTTTTATAGCAGTGTGAGGGGGAAAAACAGAACGCGGTTATATTTTAATGGAATTAGAAATCAGCATTTCCATGCCCAGTTCTTCCTCATTTTGGTAACTTCAGTGGTCATGCGAATAGAATATCATCTGGTTCCCTTGGTGACATAGGGGCCTGCTGGCCAGGCACAGCACTGTTTGAAAACTCATCAGTTCGCCCCGTGTGATGCTTTAAAACTGGAAAGAGCTAATGGCAGTTTATAGTGCAACATACACAATTTCAGTACTGCTCAGTTGGTCAGTATAACAATCCCTCAAACTTTGTTACAACCCAAAGTCATTCAGGTACCAACATGGGTACCTGCAAGTTATTTTGGATCCATAGCTTAGGTTCTGCAGTTAAGCTTGGGATTTTGGGCATCCTCAAGCTTGCTCTTCATCTCCTGAAATTTTCTCCTATGGCCTTGCGTCGGATAGCAAACGTGGATTATTGATGGAGTTGGTCTGTATCACCCTAATGCTTTGTCATCCAATTAACGTTTTGGATTTCCCATTGCAAATTGATTTCCAATTAAAAAAAAAAAAAATCTCCTGAAGGGACTTGTATAACCGTACCCATTAGCTTAATTCTGCAGCATGCAAACCAGTGGTTAATTTCAGCACAAAACCCAGTCACTATTCCAGCTGGTCAGAAAGCTGGTGAATGCTGGAGTGAAATTTGTGTCACTTTGTTTGGAGGAGGTGAGAAGCAGCATATTTATTCGTATGGATGAGGAAGAAAACAGAGGTGTGTTGTTTTTTGTTTCTTTTTAAACTGTAAAGGCTGTCTCAGGACCTACCTAGAGCTTTTTCCTGGCTGTTATGTTTATACTCAGGAGGTACTCAGACTTCTGTGGCCGCAAAGGTTTGCTGCTCTCATCGAGACTTGCTTTGAGGTGCTGGCAGCTGAGGAAGCGCCTTGCTCTGGCGCTGTGTGTCTGTACCACCGAGGACAGGGCCCCTGTGTGCTGCCTCTCACCTCAGTTCGCCATGAACCTGCAGGTCCTGAGGCTTGCTGCTAGAGTCACTAACAAAGAAGGATTTTGAAACCATCTCCGTGAGTCTTCTGCTTCTCTGAGACTGGAAAAGAGGGATGCAATCTTCAGATGCATACTGTACATGCCCTACTTGCAGATCACACCAATTTTTGTAAATGCTGTGACCCTTCAGTGCCAGGAGGCAGCGATGACACTCTGTTCTGACAGCATTTGCATAGAAGTGCAGCCACGGGTACAGCAAGGACGACTGGATGTGCGTTTACTTCTGGGTCCTGTTTACTTTTGTGACATGTCTGCTAGTGCTTGATCAGATTATAGAAGACAGGAAAAGGCGTGTTCAGCTTGAAGTTCTGCTAGTTTTGCTGCAGCTTCTCTGTAGCATTTTCAGAGCGTTGTTTGTTTTACTGGAAGATGGTGTTTCGTCTTATTCTTTTGGGGCTTCTCTGCCTTCTGTCTCTGAGTATCGATGGGGCTGTTGTATGTAAGAGAACACCAAATTTCTGTGAATTTTCATTTATGGAAAGAGTCCGCCCTCAAATAGCCACTGCAAAGCATTAGCAATATTTGCCATTCTTTCAGGTCCGTGGGCCACAGGTCTGTGCCTGGTTATAGCATAGTGGTGCTGAGAAGGCTGGTGGTTTGACAGCTGACTAGGCTGCCCCGAGTTGGCGTCTTACTCTTTCTCAAGTGTGGACGCACGTCTTAGGAAACCGTTGTGAGGTCAGTGCCTCAGCAGCTCTGAAGTCACTGGTGTAGAACTTGGAAAAAGGCAGCGTGTGTTATCTGCACTTTGTCGGTGTCTTCTACATCATGCTTGTGACACAGAACTTCCAAAGCTTTTCAGCAGCTTGTGCCCTCTGGCATGTGTAAATATTCCTCCCAGTATTCATCCTCTGCAGCCTCCCCAGACCCCCAACCTGGGGGCAGAGATGTCTTTTGTTTGCTTTTCTCCCTTCAATTTCCCAGATCTCCTGAAGTGTATAGGTAGCTCTTCTATTTCGGATGTGCTTGAGTGCATAAACTGTCAGAAAGTTTCCTAGACTGATGTAAGAGTCTTCATTGCAGGCATGAGATCCACTCCCCCAGTGTTTCTGTAAACACATGCATTGACTTAATCATATAATTGAGAGTTACCGTATTTAAATAAAGCATAGTGATTACACTGAATGGTACTTAAATCTTAGTGGTGGGGGAAAAAAACACACCACAAACCTGCTTGCTGCTTTGTCGGTGTTGAAATATGAATTATTTTCCCCTTTTACCCTGGCCTGCCAAACGTCCCATCACAGGATGGCACGTGTACGGTGAGCTTTGCTTGTTAAAACCCCTGGAAGAGTTAGAGCTGCTTGCTGTCCTTTGTTTTTTCCTTACACATGAAACGGATTTACCAAAGATTGTTGCTATAACTGTGGAAAGAAAAATGTTTTACAAATTTCTACTTAAAAATGAGTCATTCAGATTCTCGGGAGAGGCTCGGAGTCTTTGCTGTTTTGCTGTTTTTCTTGCCCTGGTGACAAGATCATGCTGATTTGTATTAATAAGGCTCTTTATAGCGATTAACGCTTGAGTCAAACAATAAGGAGGCTTGAGCTTCCTTATTCTTGCTTTTTGGCCAGGAACATGTGTACTAGTGCTCTGGGTAATGGGGATTGGCCGTAAGATTTTAATTGAGCTCAATTACCTTCAAATGAGCTTTAACTTTTAATTTCACACAAATGCTAATTTTCTTCATCTTCCAAATTGGGATTAGGATTTCTGTCTGAACCTCTGAGTTGCTGTGCCTTGAACGGCTGCTGCTGGGGCTGCCGGCTTCCCTTCGTGCCGTTCTCCCTTCCCTGCCTGCGAAGTTTGCAGCAGCAAGGCTCTGAAGCACCTGGAGTGGTCTTGTAGTTCCAGCTGATTTGTGCTGCAGGCTGGTCTCGTTTTACTGATGAACATCTCCATCAGTTTTCTTTCCTGAACGCATAGGAAGTAGATTTGCTGGTGCCCACGGTAGGGGTTTTTTCACGTTTAAGAGTTATTTTGATATGGCCTTTGTCTCCACTTGCAAAGTGGTGACTGTGGTTGTTATGCTGCATGCTGCCAAGGCCTTTGGTGCAGAATGTGCAGCTACTCCAACTGTGTGCGTATATAAACAAACAACATAAAAATTATTCTTAATCCAGAGTGATATCTGTACTTAAAACTGCATTTTTTTTTCAGTGAGGGCCCTCTTGATATTAACATGTTATCCCGATACACACACATGAGACAGAAGCACGTTGAGTCAACTTCCAACCAACAATGCTAGCAACTTTCTGGGGGCTACTGTGCTACTTTTCTCAATTTAAACTCAATCCAGATACCTGCTTATGGGCAACAACTGCTTTTAAAATGCTGCCTTCCACAATAGTTTGAGAGCACAGCGCTGGGTTGTTATGCAAATTCAGGCTTGAACAGCCAAGGCAATATTGATCGTGTGCCTTAGTTTTCTAAAGATTTTGTTGCAGAAGACTAGAAGGTGACGTTGTTCTTTCTGCAAAGCTCTGGATTTCTATAAATGAGCCTTGATTAAAAGCAACAGTAAAGGTAAAATGAAAGTGCTGTTCTGAACACGCCGTACGTGTCAGCAACCTCTAAAGAGTTCACAGGAAGAGACTTTCTCAGCCTTTCATGACTTGAATGGGTAAACCAGTTCTCAGCAACTTCTTTTAAATTGGTGCAAATGTGCTAGATGAGCTTCAGCTGCTCCTGCTGCCCAAAGGCTAATGTGAGACCTCGGTAAAAACACTGGTTCAGAGCTGATTTCCGTATTAACTAACCTGCAGTACACGACATGTTAGTACCTGTAGCACTGCATATTGCACCGTTTCACAAAACTTCAGTATAGCAATGGCTAGGACTTGTTCTTTGGCCACGTAGAGATGAATTACTAAACATAACCCCGATCTACACTACAAAGTCCCAGTATCCATAGCTGTCAGCAAATCTGCATGCTGGCAAAACATGTGGGATGAGAGCAGCTGTGACGTTCCATCTATACAGGTAAAATTAATTTTGCACCTGAGGCAAAGAATAGAGCGATCTTTTTCATATGCAAAATGGGATCCTCTAGGATTAAGGTGCAGTGCCAGGGGCAGCATTGATTTGTGCTGCTGTTCCCTAATTTGAGTTTACTGTAATGAGATTTCAGCCTTGGAGGCTGGTAAGTCTCCTCTCACTGAGCACGTGATACTTGGGTTGCATTCGGGTGACTGTTTGGGCTGTCTGCGTTGACCTGAACTTCAGTTTGTGATGAGTGCTATCGAAATGCGTGCTGTTTGTGCCACAGCTCCTATGCAGAAGCAGCAAAATGGTAGGAAACTTTAGCTGGTGGTAGCTGAGGAAGTTGCTTAAGAAAATGTGAGAAAACGTAAAGTACAGCTGACCTGACTGCGAAAGAAAAGCAATAGAACAACGTTACTGGTGTAAGAAGTAAAATCCGTTCCATGTCACTCTGATTCTCCATACCAGCCTCGTGTCTGCTCACACTTTGGTTTTGAAGTATCCAAATTTACCACAAATTGTCTGAGAAGTTCAGATGGTGCAGGGCCTGTCAGAATGCTGAGCTGTAATCTTGACAGAGTACCAAGTGGTATCTTGTTCTGCTCTGGAATATGAAGCTTTTGTTTATAATATGTTAAGGATGAAGAAATTGGTCATAAAACACGACATTAGTTAACCCGAGAACCTCAAACATTAAATGTGCTCAGTCTAAATGGAATAATCCTGGTGAGCAAGAGCTTGGCCTTGTTCTCTACAACCAAAGTTGCTCTGTGGAACAAATTTAAGTGGTGAATAAAGAAGTTGAAGACTCTCAGCAGCTAAAGAAGGTCCTAAATAAGTTCTAATATGTTCTTATCAACAACGAGCATCGGGTAATATGACTGAAAGGTTATGGAATTTTAAATGCAGGAAACAACCTGATTTTTTTTTTTTTTTTTTTTTTTTTTTTTTTTGCCATCACAATGCTTTTAGCCTGACAAATTTAACAATTTCAGAGAAGTAAAAATGTGGACCATAACAGGCAGTGAGCTGCCTTCTGCAGCACTTAATTCACTGTACCGTGCTGCATGCTTCTCTGTCAGGCATTCGTGCCTTAAATTTCTGCCTGGTACTTTAGAGTCTCTTCAGTTAAAGTAGCTAGAGTGTTGTGCACCTCCTCCTTGACTTATAACCAAGGCCACAAATCCTCTTTTTGGTGAGAGGTATGGGAAGGCACAATCATGTGAGTTTCTGTGTCTTTCTCCCACGTTTAATGATGCCAGAGAAATGATTCTAAAAAAACGCCTGGAGTCTCAGCAGGCTGCCTAGAGACGCGTGGTGGTGTTTGATCACCCACTGGTGACCGAACGGAGAGGATGCAGAAGCTGCAGGGAAGGAAGGAGCAGCGTGCTGCTGCCTTCTGCCAGCCAGAGGCCTGCCTCAAAACCCTGTGCAACAGTTGCACAGGGCCTTTAGTAGGTTAATTGCTAGTACGAAATCCTAAATTCTGCAAAATGTTCGCAGCCTCTTGGATATTGCTCCTGTTTAGGGAGTCTTCAGGACCTGGCTTTATTATTTTGAGTGCTTTGGATGCAACTTTGCTGCTACTTAAAGAAATTAATGTTCACGTAATGGTACTTGTAGGTCTTTCACAAGACATAGTAAATTTATCGCTGAATCTTATCAGATAGCTTGTAACAAGAGCTGGGATGTTTGTATGTTATAGATGCTTAATTTTGCTGGTGGAGCGCTGTTTGCAAACAGAAGTACCAGAACTTAATTGAAATGGATTCTGCTAATTGAGGCAGAGGAAGGAAATAGAAAGCATTTGGTCGCCTGGATTTCTCATGAGGCTGAAATAGAAACCAAATGTGTGTTGTAAAACTGAATCCTAGGGATACTTCAGTGTCTGCATCAGTGTCTAGTTTAGGGTTCTGCTTTTAAAACATTATGATTTAGTTTACAGAATATGCAATCAGATGCTTTTCAAGCATCTTAAAGTTCAACATGACCAGTTTTAGTGCTGATGCGTTTCCGCATGCCAAATATTTCTTGTGTTTTTTGGAGCCTTCACCAGTCCTGTCCAACTTGGAAGCGAGCAGAGCTCTCTCTCCGTGATGGATGGCAGATCTGCAGACTCACTCCTGCTTCAGCATTAGATGAAATGCACTTGGAGTTGCAAACACATGAAGTCATGGAGCCAGTGGGTCACTGCACTGAAAGAGGAGCAAATGTTTACAGTCTGGTTCCAGTCTGTGTTGTGTGCAAAACATCGAGTTTATATAGATGCTTCCTGGAGTGTAAATAGTAATTGGGAGGTGGCTGTTTCGTCTCGGTCAGTGCCTCTTTTCGGATGGCTTCTGCTAGGCCTGCGGGGGGGTGTTATGACCTGGGAGAGTTGTTTTGTCAATGAAATTTTGAAAATCTTTCACAAAGTATCGGTGTCTTTCCTAAAGGAAATTTTCTAGAAGAGGAGTTTGGATCTGTAAATAGGGAGGGAGTAAAAAGGTCTTTGAAGGAAGCAAGTGCACCTGATCGGGTGGATAGCGTGTCCTAATTCGTGTTCATGGATTGGTTTCTCTTCAGGTTCTGGCAAACATAAGTATCTTTATTGCATGGTCTGGGTTTGCAGATGCCGTGTCCCAGCTGCCGTTTATTGCGTTTGTTCACCTGGCTCTGATCTCTGGAGGAGGCTGCAGCAGCCTTCTGTTTGCTTCACGTTCAGAATGCTCCTGAGCTGGTCCTGAGGCTCTGTGGGCTGCCGGTATAAATGCTGTGTGTGGCTGGGGTTTGCTGCTGGGCTGCACAAACAGCACATCGCTTGGTACAACCTAAAGCTACTCTGTTTTTTAGTATTTTCAGCTGCTAGTGGAATATGGCCTGCTCTGCTTTTTGAGCAATCTTTCAGAGTTAGCTGGAAATGTCACAGCTGAGTGCTGTACGTGGAAGCGACTGCAGTTCAGTAGGTTTTAGTGCAAAGTTGTCTCTGCTCTCGCCTAGAAGCTGTAGTGAGTGTTCGTACTTGTAAGGGAGCTTTATTAGGAAGCTGGCAATTAAATCCCTCCAGGAGCGAGGAGGGGTACCTAGCTAAGAAAAATGAAACTGGATTTTCTGCCTCATCGTAACACAATTCAAAACTGCTGGGAGCAGCGCCAGGTTGGCATTTTGTAAGGCATTGTAGCGCTTTGCAGGGCAGTGCAACACCAGATTTGGTGCAAGAAAAACAGTTTTGCCAGGGCCTTCTTCGAGCAGTTTGCTGTTGACTCAGGCGCACGTGGCTCGGTTGCCTCCCCTGCTCCACACGCAGCTGTTGGGGTTTGGCAGCAGGAGCAGCTCCGCATGCCTGGGTGCCCAGCAGCCCGCAGGTGCTGCGGGGTGGCTGCAGTGCAGGCGCCCAGGTGGACGTGCTCCGTCTACCTCCGTTCGTTAACCACGTTTGGAGAATTGTGCTTTAATTGGATTGCCCGGTAAATAGGGGATAATAGATTAAAGGGATATTGTTGGGTTAAAAACCCTTCTTAAACTTTTTCACCTTTCGCTGTTAGTGCCATTACACAAGATAAAAATGTCAATCATGAAATAATTACGTGAGACTCCTCCCTCGTTTGGTTCTTCTGGAGCTTCACACAGAGCCCCCTCCACCAAATTGCATCCAGCTGCTGTGAATCCAAACTCTGCCCTACTACCAAACGGTTTCTCAAATCACTACTTCTTGAATCAAGGCTTAAACCTTTCTTTTTTTGAGGACAGACACTCAGCCACGTGACTGAATGCAAGAGAGGTTTCACTTCTACGCTGCGTGATGCATTGCTGATTGCTCTGAAAAAAGGCAAACACAACTTGAGCTGCACATAGGAAGTGCTGAAAAGAGGAAATAGGATAGTGCTCTCAGCAGAGGTAGGATGAGCAGTGACGCATTTGTGACGTGCATTGGTGGAGAAAAGAATTGTTTTGTTGCCCCTATAAAAGCAAATGTAGTCTCTATCTGAAACTCTCCAGGTCAGTAGAAAAAAAGAATGCTGAGACTAATCCCAATACGCTTAAGTTTTATCTTGAAAATGGACAGATCAGAACTGAGCTGGCTGTTCTGCTGGTTGAACTGGAGAGAAAGAAGCTAGGAGACCCTAAAATGTCTGATCTTGACATAAGGTATCTGCATTATCCCCTTCTGAGGCTGCTGTTTCATTAATGCTTCCACTGGCAGCAGTGCAGGTTTCAAGCAGTTTGCCCTCCCTTCTTGGGGGGGATGAGTTCAGTGTAGATCAGTTGTTGGATCTGGTTGTACCACAAGGCTGCAATCCTGCTTTTGTGGGCATAAATGGGGGCTGCTTTGGGAAGGAGTGCCAGTTTGTGCTGGTTTTAACATGACTTGGTCCATAATTAACACTTAGAAAAAGGAAACATTTCTCTTCAGGAAATGTTTTCTGTTAGCACATTTTCAAATATTTTGATCGAGGCCTGCAGTTTGGTAAGTAAAAGTACTGCTGCTTATGCTGATGTGTTTCTCTCAGTATCTTAGCACCGTTATAACAAGGCTGTCTTACTGTATAAGCTTACTGTACATTCTGAAACGCTGCTAAGAAAATTGTTCCCTAAACAGAGAGTGGTGTATCAAGCGTCAGAGCAGAGGAATGGCAACTGGGAAACAACTGGTTTCCCCCCAGCCACAGGAGATGCTGGGGGAGTTACTGAAATGTTAATGTAAAATAGGGAAAATACCTGTTTATTTAAAATTCAGTTCCTTGAATAAATAACTACCATGAAAGTGTAGAAGTTTCATCCTTTTCTGTTGACTGAGGCATGCTTGAAAGAGGAACCCTCGTTAGAAAGCACCAGGAGCAGTGAACAATTATTAAGTTGTAGGAACATGGGAGTTGAGAAGGAACCATGATTATTTTAACTCTGAGGCTAGTGAAAGAAACTGAACAAATTTAATGCCTGGACATGAGACTGGGCTCAGCTTTTACTGCTCTAACAATCGATATAATTTTGGATGAGCTGAACATCTTAATTAGGGCTGGATGCATTCGTGGCATGAGTGCACCATCTCCATCATCTGCTGCTTTCATGCAGAGTTCTGAGTATCACTGGTTTTGGGGGAGAGGGCTGTGGTGCTCTTCAGTGCAGATTTCCTGGTGAGAGAGACCTCTCTTTGAGTAAACCATCTCCGTGAACTGCTTCTGGGCTTATTACGGGAATTTCTGAACACTGCTAAAACCTCAAATGCAGCACTATTGATCTGCAGTCAGACTTCTTCTGAGTCAGCAGGGTTTGGGGTGGGGCTCGAAAATAAAGGTTAGAGATCTTTTTTGTTGGATTTGTTGTTAAAGTCCTCAGTCTTTAAGTCTTCAATAGCAAAAACTGTACATAATGGGGTGTAGCTTTTAAGGATTATTAGGGTAAAATGAAGCATTTTAGTGCTCTGGGTCTTTCTACATTCTCTCCTCCTTCAGGCTGCTTTTCCACAGTTACAGGTGGTTTGCTTTCTATGCCAATTTAGGTATATCCATGGCAACTTAAAAACGGTGTAGTTACCTGGTCTTCCTCTAAACTAGGCTTTCTTTCTTTTTTTTTTTTAAAAAAAAAAAGTGCTTTTTGTTGCTGTTATTTTGTTTGTAATAGGAGAGGAAATGTTGGTTGCTCTTTTCCCAGAAATTCAAATAAGGTCAAGAAGAGAAAATGATTGGTTTCTGTAATTCTATTCTAGTAACCAAGCTCTATCTCCTATTAGCATTAAATATCTGATTTACTCTTCCAAATACTTAAGTCTTGTCAACTTAGTGTGCTCCACTGAACTTGCAGCCAAACTGCAGTTTGATAAATTGTGTGTTTATTTAAAGCTTGCGATGACTAAATCTTTATTTGATGCTTTTCCTCTCCCTTCTTTAACTGATAGCTTTTGGGGAAAAAATGTAGTGTCTGTGTTCCCCCAAAGCAACTAGAATTCATGTAGCTATCTTAAGGTGTCATCAAATCATGTTTTGGTTGCTGACATGGGGTTTTCATGGAAACCAAATAAATTGGTGCCACTTCCGGGCTTTAAAAGCAGTGTTCATCTGCTGTACGTTTCACCTAGTTTTCCTCCCCTCCCCAAAATAGTTTGTGGTTACTGTCCAGAATGTCACCACTTAGTGCCTCGAGCAAAGTAATCTCTCTCTGTGCCATGTTTCGTTTATACAAGATTAAGAATCTGCTTTACTTCAGGAGACCACATGAGCACTTGTCCTGTTGGTAAATAACCACTGCTGTGGTCCTCTTCTTGCAGGAAGGTTGTGTTACCCACAACTCGGGTTCCTCAGACAGGCATGAGCAAGGCTGGTTGAAATGAACACAGTGGGAGGGGAAGCTGTAGTTCTAATGTCAATACCTTGATAAGAGCATGATTTAGTTGTGCTTTCTTATAAATCACTTGCGTGTTCGTGATAAAACGACTTGGCTTGACTTCCCTCAGTAAGGATCATAAGACTCTAGGAGGCACACAAGCTGTTTTGATTCAAACCTTTCTGAAAATGGAATAGTTGACAGTTATGAATAAAGTTATTTAACAGTCAACTTCCTGTGGTTTACATGCATTTCTGAATCAGGAGGAGGCTGGAGGGTTGCAGCTGAAATATATATGCCTCGCCTGAACAAAAAAGGGCATCTTTTACCAGCAAAGCGATAGCTTAAAATCCGAGATTCTAATACGGCTTACTTAAATCCTGCTCTGGAGGTAGGAGAGCACAGTTGTCTGACACGGGGAGATGTCTGAAGCTAGCAGAGGCCGGTTGTTTCTGCAGCACATGTTCAGGAAGATGGCTTTGTCGCAGCGCTTGTCGTTTCAAGTTGCTGTACATCAACACGTGCACAAGAAGTGTGTTCAGGCCCGCTACACATGTGACTTTGCTGCTTGTGTTGGCGTCTTTGGGCCTGTGCTCGGAGCTCAGTGGGAGGAAACGAGCAGTGGACAAGTCAGAGGGGCTCGGTGCTGTGGTCCATGTAGCAGAATGGTTGCTGGTAACCTTCAGCCACACCTCGGGAGTTTGCAGTTGAGAGCTGCTGACTGTAAAAATGACTTGAAAGGGCTCACCTGCATTAAAAAAAATAAATTCACCTGGGGCTAATTTAAGACCTTCCCATAACGTGAGTAGCACCATCTATATGATGTAATGTGTTCTGTGAACGTGTTCGTGGCCCTGCATTTCAGGGGCTGTGCTCTAACAGTTGCCTGAAGTCCTGTGTTTAGCTTGGACGAGAAGCTGGGTACCGGAGAGCAGCTGGTCCCTACCTCATGTTTATATCAGGTATCAAATCAGCACGTGGTTTTTTGTTGTTTTTTTTTTCCCCCCTTCACTCCTAATTCTCACAGGAACTTTCTGATACATTTTTTGACCCCTAAAATAGAATTAAAGATGCATTATTTCTGGCTTTGTGACTTGTTAAGGACCTCTGTGTAGAAAGAGGCTCCCGAAGTGAGCTGGCTGCATCGCCATGCCTTAACTAGATTTTTAAATTGGAGTTTGGTGCTTTGTGCTCACAGGAGGTGGGTTTAAAGACAACAGTTATGTACTGGAAAACCCAACTTCTTCAACGGAGAGAGACCTTGCAGTTCTCAAGCTGTTAGTTTTGTTTTTGGGTGGCTCCCCTGTCTCGCGGCTGGGAACGCTGGAGCACCGAGCTGCTGCTGCGGCGGCCACGTGGCAGGGGTAGGACGTGGTCAGCCGCATGGGAGCTACTGGGGCAGAGCGGGGAAACCCGGCTGCTTTTTTTCGAGTCCTGTCAGGTAAAGCAGCTCGCTTACAGTTTGTCTGAAGGGAAATTCTAGAACGTGCCAGGTGGACGTTGAAGCCAACTGCCTAAATACAGCCCATGTCATCAGTTCACCGTGCGAGACCTCGTTCTCTATCTAGTATCAGGACAGTCAAACACCGAAACTGTCTTTGGACCTGCTGTCATACGAGACTGCAAATGGATCATCGTCTTACTCAGCTTTAATTGCTGGTAGTAAATCTTTGCTTGGTTTTCTTTTTTTTTTTTCCTGTGGGTTTCTCTTAATCATTACATAAAACATACAGCTCTCCAACCTCTGCAAAGCTATCTAAAGCCTTGCTTGGTTGCTTTATAGTGCTGCCTTTTTAAAGCTTATTGAAGATGTGTCAAAACCCTTCAGTATTGCAGTAGTGCTCTCTGATAACAATCTGTTAATCGTGGCAGTTTGTCTGTTCAGGAGTGTCAGTGGTTAGCAGCGTTTGGCCTGCAATGTGAAAATGTCCAGGTCAGGGAAAAAATTACCTCAAGTCAAGCCCCTGGCTTGCAGCTGTATGACATGGGGAGTGTCTGGGATAGAGGGAAGAACAGAAGATAAATTTGAAGGTCTTTTGAGTTCCTGATCACATGCAAATTGATAAAAGCCAATGACTGAACAGCTTTTATCCTCAAGGATAATACAGGTCCAGTTTGCTGCTGATGTGGAGGAGGGAAATTGGTCTGTTGCTGCTGCTCTAACCTCACTGTGCTTGCAGCTGATGGCTTTTATAGCTCAGTCTCCTGAGTTTCACACCAGCCACCATGATATTTATCTGCTGTTGACTTTGACCCATGACAGCCTAAGAGCTGTAGCAGTCTTCTCAGCATGTTTTCTCCCCAGTTACTTCACTGATGTTGGATGTGTGCCTCTAGAGCACTACCATTGCTACAGGACAATGTATTTTGTGTGTTTTATGGAAATCCCTTCTTTTGGGAAGCTGCTTCTGTTGCTTTGTGACCTTTCCAGGCAGTGGCTTGCTTGCATGCTTGCTCCAAGCCCTGGGATTCACAGGAGAGGTAGCAAGTTGTGCGTTCCAGCACTGCGGAGTTAATGCTTCTTCAGGGAGTTAGCATTGCTGTAAGTAGCATGCAAAAAGAGCTAGGATTAAAATATGTGTATGCACACACACAGCCCTACAGCCTCTGAGGCCCAGGTATTCTAGAATGAATGCCTCCACTTAACGAGTCTGAAATCTGGCCAATTCGTACTTACTCATGTGGGGGAGGAGGGTTCTCGGCTCCGACTAGAACCTAAACAAGAAATTAAATCTGACCTTAACTTTTATTTTGCCTTAACATTCACCTGAAGACGGTGGTTTTAGTACTTGGAAGGCCTGAATTCTGACCCTGCTACTCCTGTTAAGGAAGCTCTAAGCAGAAGTACTCCTGATAGATTTGTGCATCAAGCTTGTGTTTTTGTTGCCTGTGGAACAGGAAAGCGCTTCCACCTATGCTTTCTTTACAGGACTGAGACCAGAACTGATTTCTGAAGTGCTGGAAAAGATGTAGGTATAAAGTGCTCAGTGCAGTCATGGCAAGTGATTGCTGCTGTGCCCCAGCAGTCTGGCCTGTGTTACCACTGCAGCTCATCACTGTAGAGAGAATCGGTCATGTAAGTCAAAATGGAAAGTAGAATAAAGTAGTAGATAGCTGATGGACTCTGTTCCTGCAGGTGTGTCGAGCACAAGGCACATTTCAGCCTTGTCTAGATAAAGGTTGGTGTTCAGAGTGCACGGTAAAGGTGCAGTAGCTGCCTGCACGAAGTGACTCTTGAATCACCTGCAAACCTTGCAAAGGGGCATGGCTCAGGTGTGTGCCAGAACCCTTCCTGTGCTGTTACTTTACCCTAGCCTGGCACTGCTGCTTAGATGACAGACTGAGATTCGATAGTCTTCCTAGATAAATCTGGCAAGTTCAAGTGAGGGGGAAATCATGACTGAGGTGTGACTGCTGTCCTAGTTCACTTGTCTGGCTTGGGGGTAGCTGCCCTGGTGTTGGATACTTGGTGGGTTTGTCATCGATGGAACACGGTCAGAATTCCTGCTCTGCATCCACAGAGTGCGAGCACAGATGGTTCCCTTTGAGTATTAATAACAAGCAAGTGACGTTACAGCTTGGTTAGCAAGAGTTTCCAAAAGGAATCACGTTTCTGCTTCTGTCATGAAGCTGAGAATCCTTAGAAGGTGGTACTTTGCTTTGCGATGATCTTAATTGGTGTATTTTGCCTGTTGCAGTTGAACTCAGGTCCAGCAGCATCCCTGTAAGGGTTCTTCCTTAATGTCAGCACCCTAACAGAGGCCTGGAGGGCTGCCTACAGTCAGGGTTACAAACACAAGCTTTAGTTGTGCATTTCTGGAGGCATTAAGAACCGACCTTACTACGTGCAAGGTCAATGATGGCTTGATTTGGAAGGTAGGCCGTGTGGTAGGTTTGTTAACACGCAGTATTGCTGCGTGGAGGGAGCTCTGATTGCTAATCCCAAGGAAGGGGTTCTTGTCCTACTTGGTTTTTGACGTGAAAGTTCACCAAAATGCTTCAACTGCTGTGGTTTCTCTTCTGCCCATCATCTGTTGTGTGCAGGGGGAGTACCTGTATGAATGGGACCTTAAGGCAATGCAGTTATAAATTAACTTATCTCCCATGATTAATCCTTGCCTCTGAGTGCCTGTATGTGCAGACTCTTCAAAGGGCTGGAAGAATTGAATGAGTCTTTTCATAATGAAGGCGTGGTTGCTTCTTTGGTAGTCCCTATGAATAACACAGTAGGATTTACCTAGCGATTCTAAACTTGGAAAGAATTTAACTACCATCACTGTGGCAGCCTATGCTTTATAAAGCTTAAATATTAACTGGCCTCAAATAACTTCAATTGTGCACTTAGGATTGCTTTTTAAGAGAAAAAAAAAAAAAAAGTATTTAAAGCTTCCAGCAGTTTAGATTCAGGTGAACTAACAGGACTTCAGAATATAAACCACTAGAATCAAGTGTTCTGCTTACTAACTAACCTTTCGCTTTGTTTTCTAGGGGGAATCTGTAAAATACTTTTTGGACAATTTGGATAAACTTGGAGAACAAGTAAGTTTGTGTTTTTTTTCCATTTGTGAGTTTTAATTGGTCTTTAATCTCTGGATTTTAAGTAGATGAAATGTAATTTTGTGTCTACTCCAGTAACTTTAGCTGACTTTGCCTGTCCCATTATCTCAGCAGATCATCAGTGATGCGTCAGAAACACAGGGCGTTGTGAGGGCCAAGTGTCTTTGGCAATAGAATTTCTATGGAAATTGAACAAAAAGCAAGTTACAGATGTTTGTCCAGTCAGAGAATTGTTAAAGTGGCATTGCAGCATGCATTGATATCCAAAAATGGTTGTTGTTTTATTTTTGAATACCCACTTGTAAACACGAAGCTAAATCAGCATACAAATCGGGGTACCTTTCTGTAGTTAGAGTCAACAGATTTCCTATGGAATAAAATGTTTTTTCTCTGGGGAAAAAGCCGAAACTTCTGTAGAATACTTCTAGATAAAGTGCTGGTTACTGCTTCAATGATGAAGCTGTGTGCCAATAGTCATTAGTCTTGTATTGCAGAAACAGCATGTGAAAAATTGCCTTTAAAAGGGGATGGCAGCTTGAACTCCATGGGGAGGTGGTTTCTCCATGGTCATTTCCAGCTGATGGGTAACAAATAATGAAGGGATCCAAACCACTTCAAATAAGTAAAATTAAGCATGATGTAACAGGATTCTTTTTCTCTTCAGCAGATAAATAAATTTTGAGCCAGCCAGTTCAAAGCAGACAAGCAGTATTTTTTCTAAATAGAGCACTGGTGATCATCTTATTGAGTCCATGCTCTTCCCAGGTATCTTGCTTGAACTCCAGCACTCTTTGAATTTTTATTGGTCTTGAGTTACAAGAGAATATAAAAACTGCATTCACTTTTAACATACTACTTAAATTACCATTACTGGTGGGTTTCTCATAGCCTCTGAATCCAACGCCACTCTAATTTCAAAGATTTTTTTCCCCGCATATTTGTGCACACTTGGGTGTGGATCTTTGCAGCTTCTCATTCAGAGAAGAATCCTGTACTAGAAACTTTGATCTGTCCTTTGATTAAAGCATAAAACTAGAGGTCAGTAGTTTGAAGGACAAAAAATCTATGTAGGTATGTGTGCACACAAATTGTAGCTCTGATACTGTTGTGGGAGTGCTGAGCTCTGAATTACAGCATTCCCAATTTAAAGTTAGACCAAATGCTACTGAGACACAAAGGATTCTTCAAGATCTGATTCAAAAATGTTAGGTCTTTGTGGAAAAAGCGCTAGCTACGTTTTGTTACTGAGAGTGAAAGATTTGATAGCTTCTTCTGGTTTGTTCTTATCTATATGCAAGATTTGTCTAATGATTGTTTCTTCAAACTGTATTAATGTAAGTATTTTACTGTTCTTATCTGATAAGCGGATACAACTAGGCTGGCCTGCAACTAAATTGCTTATAAACAGACAGACCTCCAATTCATGCGCCTCTTGCCAAAAAGGAGCTCCCGTGCCTCATGCCAAAAAGGGAGCTGCTGATAAGAGCACATAGGGAAAAGAACTCACTGTTCAGATCTAATCAGCTCAGCAGAGTAAGAGTGGCTGGGGTCGGCTGGATTCCTTGCAACTCCTTGTGAGTTCCGCTGCCAGGGCAGGCTACACTTACTCAAAGTATCTCATAACAAGACATCGGTTTCCATGGTGTGGCTGGATCTTACTCATACCTTAAATGCCAATTTTAACTGGGCAAACAGTGATGTGATAGCTGAAATAGCTACCCGATAACCAAAAGTTCTCCTTTTGAAGAAAGCAGACCATAGTGAATTTGAGGAGGACAACAATTTGGGAAGAAAGTGAAAGGTAGAAAAGAAGCTGAAGTCACTTTTAGGGGTCAGTGTCAGTCTGAATCCCTGGGAAGAGCTGATGCTTGTGGACAAGCTGAGCTGCACAGAAAGGAGGAAAAAAGGTGACAAAACAGTCAACATAAGTGGGAAAAGTATAGAAAAGTAGAGAGGATTGAGATGCTTGCAGGACAAGTACAAATTAACATTGGAGAGACACTGAAAGGACATGGAAAATAATCCTAGGTGCTGGCCCAGGACTTACCTAGTGCTGCAGGCTTCAGACACAGAGCATGGGATCAGCAGTGAGCAAAGGGCTGTATCTGAACTGCTGTAGGAGCAAGCTGCTAGTATCCAAAGGATCTCTGCACGAGGGAGTAAAGAACAGGATCATCATTCAAAAAGAGCATTAAAGGGCTGGGAGATCTCTTTTGGAGCTGTTGTTTTTAGCCTCCAGTAGCCAAATGATGTCTCTACACCAAGCACTTGACTTCCAGTGCACTCATTTGCAGCCTGTTACATCAGAGTAGCCAATTATCAAGGATAAAACGTGGTAGGTTTTCTTCTGTGCATGTAGAAGTTGAAAGCACTTGAAAATGTTTTAGTTGTGGTTGCAAGTGTAGAAGGAATTTTAAATGAATAATGATGCTCAAGAGGGAATTTGTCAGGAATTCTGGGATAAGCTTTTTTTCTTGAAAGCTTTACTGAATAAATGGCCAGGGCTGGCTCCCAGAAGAGTCTGCTTTGTCCTCATTCCAGTAGTGAAGACTATGTATATGGCTCTTCCTATTTGATTTTATTCATTTATTTACTTTAAGGATAGCAGTCACTCCTGAACTTCCCTAAGGCTTTCTGGTTTTGTTCTGAGACCTTGTGACCGACTTCCTGAATAAAAAATACATGTTTGTAAGATGGAAATAAGCGTTGAACCTGCAACATTTCTCTTCCCAAAGTGTTTACAGTCAACTTTACTCAAAATATCCTTCCAAGCACCCAGTGCCATTTGATAGTCATTGCTCTGTTTAGTCACAGGAGGGCTGAGGTTGGAACGGACCTCTGGAGATCAACCAGTCCAGCCCCCTGCCAAGCAGGGTCACTAGAGCACGTTGCACAAGATATTCCTCTGGTAGCCCACAGGATTCCTCTTGTTGGTCTCCCTAACAGTTTTTGGTTGCAAAGACCCAAAATAAACCTAACAAATATCAAAAATCTCACTACCCTTTATATTTGCTTCTTTTTTTTGTCAGAAGAGGATGGAAGTATGTCTGGTGCTCATTTTGAGGAGAAGTTGGTGCTGCTTTACAGTTGAACTGCCTATAGATTTGGGTGGTGCAGGCTCGAGATGTGTATTAGATGGACAGCAAAAAGTGCAGGGTGGGGAGCCTGAGCTTCGGAGAACTGCTCTGTGATTGCAAGCCGTGATAAAAATACGGGGCTTAGTCCTGGGCAGCTCCAAATAAAGACTCAGGAGTTCAAACAAAACAGCCCAGCTAGTTTCACTTTCGAGCTTACATAGTAAAGGAACTTGATCCTTGAATTTTTGGAGCATTACACTTCCCTTATGATTTTTAAGTTGCTTTCTTAAGGCTGTGGGTCACATTTTTCGAGCTCCCTTAAATTTGGAATACCGGTATTCAAATTACCGTGTAGTTTGCCTCCTGCCCCCAGCTCCCAGGTTAGTAGTTGAATCAGCCTTTGTGGGCTATTGTCTTACACATCTTCATAAAAGCTTCAGGCTTGGTAGCTGGCAGTGCCAAAGGAAGGCCACAGATCATTCACTAAGAAGAGAGTAAAGATCCGGCTCCGAAACCCAAATCACTCCCTCTGAAGCTATGAGAAATGCTGGAAAAATGTAAGGAAGAGTTTCAGTAAGAAGGGAACAAGAAAGCTGTAGGCTTCGGCACCAACCAGCTGTTATAGGTGCACTTCTTAAATAGCACAAGGCTTGGGCCATATGGAAGAATGTAATTCTTAGAGTGAAGAAATCCCCAGGATGAGTCTTGATTTTTTCATGCCATCAAAAGCTGACTAATAAGAATTTGGCTTTTCGTAAGCATCTGCTGACAATGATTGTGTAAAAACTGCAGGAACTCGAACAGCCCCTGCTTAAACAGCTCTTTTTTTGAGGCAGCTGTGCAGTATGCAGGAGAACATGGGGCAAATTGAGTGCCCACAGTTAAAATAGGATAATACCACGGGTATTGGTTTGAGAAACCTGTGTGAGACCCCATTTGCTGCATTCTGGTGTTGGTGCCAAGCTTGTCCCCCAGATTTATGGGAAGATGAATGAAGCAGAAAGAATCCAGAATGAGGGGAACTGGCGCAAGGAGCTGCTGGGACACCTTTCAGGGTTGTTCAGGGAAGCTTGTCATGTGGCGAATGGAAAGCTTCAGTTCTCTGCAGGTAGCAAATGTTTGGATTTAACATGGGGTGGGTTTCCTGCTTTAGACTCTAGATCTTTACAAAATGCTTGGGTTGGAATAGAAATATACATACGTGTGTGCGTTTGTTCAAAAACTCACGCTGTTCCCCTGCAAGCTTGCTCTTGATTGCAGGTCAGCTGCGATCATCATGCCTGTGCCTTGTGTCCTAATCACCAAACTCCTTTATTTTTTTAGGATTACCTTCCCTCACAGCAAGACATCCTGCTGGCACGAAGACCCACAAAAGGGATTCATGAGTACGACTTTGAAATAAAAAATGTTCCTTTCAAAATGGTTGATGTAGGTGGCCAAAGGTCAGAACGGAAACGGTGGTTTGAATGCTTCGACAGCGTCACATCGATACTCTTCCTCGTGTCCTCAAGTGAGTTTGACCAAGTGCTTATGGAGGATCGGCAAACGAATCGCCTCACGGAGTCCCTGAACATTTTTGAAACAATAGTCAATAACCGGGTTTTCAGCAACGTCTCCATCATTCTCTTCTTAAATAAGACGGACTTGCTTGAGGAAAAAGTACAAAAAGTGAGCATCAAAGACTATTTTCCAGAATTTGAAGGGGATCCCCACTGCTTAACAGATGTCCAAAAATTCCTGGTGGATTGTTTTCGTACCAAACGCCGGGACCAGCAGCAGAAGCCCCTCTACCACCACTTCACCACTGCTATTAACACAGAAAACATCCGGCTAGTTTTCCGTGATGTCAAGGATACCATCCTTCACGACAACCTCAAGCAGCTTATGCTACAGTGATGTGCAAAGAGACATTTTTATTTGAGTAACTATTGTGTGTTTTTTTTTAACTAGGAGTTTACAGCAGGAATAGAGAAATTCAGATCCTGTCAGACTTCTTGATATGTGGCTAAAAGCTGCTGCTGAACACATTATTGCCAATTTCTGCAGTAATTCAGGCTTAATCTCTACCAGTGTAGCTTCAAGTTGACTCAAGTTGTAATTTCATAGCAGACCTATGTCTAAGTTACCTGTAAAGTGATTAAATTTGACCTTTTGAGAAGAAAATGTACATTATCCTAGAAAATTCATTCCACCTTCAGAATTCCAAGCCCAAACTTGAGTGAAATCGTTGCAATTGTTAAGCTTTGGCAGTAATTTTTGGGGGGAGAAAACTTTTCACATTTGACTTCATAACGAAGACTGTGATACTGTAGCTGACTTACGATTTCTCAGGTCTGTTGTTGGCTAGAAAACCCACAAATCCCTTGCTGGAATCGTGTATTTGAAGCTAGAATTCCTGGGTGTAACGTACTTCCTATTCAAGTATAAATCTTTGCATGGGGTTTGACTAGGATACGCTTTAAAAATACTTAGGTTGGGAACTACAGACATCTGGCAGGAAGTACCCGTGCAGGCAGCAGTCCCGAGACGAGGGATCAGCGAAAGGCACAGCACACTGCTCCACTCCTTCGCAGCGTAAGTACTCCACGTCTCAGAGCCATGGCGAAGCACAGAGCACTATGAGATGGTCCTCCTGAAATTCGGATGTGGGAAGGGGGAGCAAGCTAAACTTGTATTTCTGATCTTCACGAGCCAGATGTTACGTGCAGGTACCTTACCGTTCTTGAAGCGCTTCAATATATCGCTGGGTTATCGTAGTGTGCCTCCTCTCAGTCGGTAAGCATCTGGTGATGGATGGAAGTACTCGCAGACCTAAGTGCCTCCTTGTGTTCTGTCCTCCTACAGCAGTTTCAGTGGCCTTATGAGCGTTTGTGTTCCCAGCAGAGGCCTTGTGTAGCTGACACCGTGAAGATGAATGTTTTTTTTAAAGGGAAAAACCAACATATCGCAGCAGAACGTGCTTCAGCTGATGAGGTTCTTTGGGAGACTTCCCAAATGGGGTCTACCAGTCCGAAGTGTACTTGAGCCAAATCCGTTGCACAGCATACTCCCGAGTGCTGGCTGTGACTAATAATACTTTACCAAAAGTTCCATTTCAAATTTTTTTTGGGGGGTGGGGGTACCGTTGCCATATGATTACAAAATAAGAAAATGCTTCTTGCCCAGAAATCCTCATGCAGCATGCATCTGAGTGAGCTCGCCAAGGTGCCAATGTGTTTTTAAGTAGTGCCGCTACCAAGTCTCCCCCAGGCTGTAGCTTTAGTCTGTTCAGCTTGCCACTGGCAAATTCCTGTGGATTGTGATGCTGGCCAATGTTTCCTTCAAGGAGTATTTATTAACATGGCACGTGGGTGGCGAGAGGAGTGACGTGATAATCCTCACTGCTTGGAGCAGTGTCCCTGCAGCTGTGAGCACGTTAGGACATAGGAAAACTGCCCATCGCCTGAACTTAGCCTTTCCTCGCTGTGACTGTAAGTTGTGTTAACATCTCTGGACCTCATTCTCCTGCCCGTAGAAGTGGAATGGTGTGTTTTAATTTAGTTAAGTGCTTTGAAAGACCTCTATTTTTTTATATCATCCAAGGAGTAGTCATAGATTAGTCTGCAGTGTCTGCGGTGAGGCACTATTTTGGGAGGAAAGGGTTCTGAAAGGAGCTTTGGAGAAGTCAGTGCGTAATCCTCTCAAGGAAGTCAGTGCAGCACTGATGTCAAGAGGATTAATACAATCTTTAGATGGGGATATTTAATGGAGATT
The DNA here is from genome assembly GCF_965140915.1 of Aythya marila. NCBI lineage: Eukaryota > Metazoa > Chordata > Aves > Anseriformes > Anatidae > Aythya > Aythya marila. The sequence continues at coordinate 2,853,482 of NC_139059.1, read as the reverse complement.
TTGCCTCCGTAGCAGGCATGAATATGATTACTTTGGGTTTTGTCTTCAGTTCATATGTCAGCAATTCAAGAGGGGTGAACTAAAGGCCTTTAAATACCCTCTGTAGCCCTTTTTGAAGGATTGGGCAACGTGCACGTAATGAGGGTCCAAAAGTTCTCCCTTTTCCTCCCTGGGGAAGGATTACAGGTTGATCTGGCTGAGCTCTAGGTGCTGTGTGAGCAGGCAACAAACCTCTGTCCAGTAGCCTCCGAGTGTGTAACAAAGTCCATTGTTTGCAAGCAGAAGTTGAACAAACCCACACCCTTGGAGTGAGGGCAATTAACCATTGGAACAAATCAACAGGAGGAGTAAGAGACTTTTTTCTTTCCACTGCTGACAGTCGTTTGAACAAGTTTCTTTTGAAAAGAGACTTAAGTCTGCTCTAATTAAAATAATTAATTTGGAGAGGGTCTGTAGTACGTGTTTTGCAGGACGTCAGACTTGATGATTAAAGACTGGGTATTGGATGATGATGAATACTACCAGGAATCAGTCTAAAATCAGTTTTATGTGAAGTGTTGATGAATTTTTGTCTAGGGACCTGTTAATTTACTTAAAGATCCTCAGAACTGATGTCAGTCTAAGGATGTAATCAGTATCACCAAGGCACTGGACACTTCTGGTATTAGCTAAAGTAGGAAAAATACTCAGCAGGCTTCTCCCTGAACCAACACCAAAAAATAAACCCAACCCCTCCCTGTTTTTAATCCTTTCAGATCATTTTCCCTGTGAACACCGGGGCCTGCGAGGTAGCGAGGGGGGCCCAGCAATGCTGGGTCACTTCTGCCAAAGTCGGCCCTGGGAGATAAAAGCACTATGTGAATCTCAGGCAGCAATGAATTAATTTTAATGAACTTACTGAATCAAATCACTTGCCTTTCCCACTCCCACTTCTTTCCAGGGAGTGAGGCAAGCAGCCTTGCTGTAACTGTTTACATGGTTCCTAGGTTAACGTGCTGGGTAAACAACGTGAATCAACATCGGGCTTCTCTGTCTCCAAACTCACTATTCATTAGCTACCTGAAAAGAAGCACATCACGTACTGTTGTCTGTCTTTTTGATTTCATTCTAAATATAACTCCTTCATAGCGGGATTTAATTTTGGTACAAGAGCTGAAGGGCTGATGTTGTTGAGCAGACTGATTTTATTTTTCTGAAGCTTGAGGCAAGCGAACAAGTCACACGTGGCTGGTAAGAGTCACGCTCGTTAGCGGCAGCCAGTCTGCGGTACGGAGGCAGGAGATGTTTCCAGTGAAGGTGGGGAAGCAAGGTTCACAAAACTTTATACCACTGTCTTGTCCAGTCCTCCTGTAGGTGAAGGTGAAATCGGTGTTTTTGGGACTGTTCCCGGCTGCGGTGTGTTCAGCTGCGTTGTCTGATACCTTCAAACTGTGGCTGTTCATCAGGGCTTTAAAAATTTGTACTTTTTTATGTCTTGTATGTGGGAGCATAAGCCATCAGCTTGTGTAAGACTTAAAGCTTTCTTTTGGAATACCCACTGATTAAAAAAAAATAATAATAAAAAAAAAAAGATAAAAGGTGGGTTCATTGATCTCAATGGCTGTATATTGGACTCGTTTGTCTAGTAAGTGGCTTTAAATTCTGCCCATCAGAATTATCCTCGCAAATTGTTCAGATGAGGTGAGTGTTTCAAGCTTCGTGACACTTGGCTAATAATAGTATTTATGATCAGTTCCGGAGAGCTTATCAAACTGCTTCTGCTCGTCGTGTTTAGAAGCAACTCACTGCTTAAAGACTGAGAACTGTACGCGTTTGATGTGGCCGTTGCCATCAGGAGACTCCTCTAGCTGTTTCTCTTCAAGGTTGATTGCAAATTGTTCATTTTCCGCCAGTAACGTTTCCTGTTCCAGATCGGAAGCTTCATGCCATACCAAATTGTCCACAAGTGAACTTTACAGGTCTTGTCTGTTTGATGGTACCATTAATTAACATAGTTGTTTTTTAATTACACAGCATTGCAATACAGTGCCATTTTGCAATTTCTTTGCATTGTACTTGAAAATGAATTGCAGACTATTTAAAACCGCTTTCCTGCGCTTCCAGTAGCAGTGAGAGCTTACCTTACGTGAAGCCTTTATGTAAAAATATATTTTGTAACAACCTCATAGATCTTTAACAAAACCAAGATTTGTATTAGCTTTGTATAAATGTTTGTGGCTTACACTTTTATATGTTTAACTTTTTATAAACTTTCCAGGGACTACTTTTTATTGTAAATTTTTTTTTCTCCTTGCTTTAGTTTAAGATTGGCAATAAGTTATTTCTAAGGGATGGCTTAGAAGAAAAAGCATCGCTTCCTTTTTATAAAACGGTTAAATCAATTAGTTTAAAACCTCTTCCATTTGCTTGTACATCGCTCTGTACATACTCTCCAAAAGTGTTGCCTTTCAGCTATTAATATTTGCCTTGTGTACAAAAATTACTGACAATGAATAAACATATACAGCCTCATACTGGTATGATGAAATCATTTTTTGGATTTGTCCTCAATGTGTGGAGGCTTTCAGCTGATTTCTCTGTTATGTTTCAGCCACGTCTTGTGTTTCAAACAAAGGAAGTACCCGTGGAGGTCTCTGGTCCCCAGCAAGCTCTTTGCTAAGAGAGCTCGTGCTGATTCCTGATTGCTTTTCCTACAGTAAAAGTGAATTTGCTGAAGTTGCGTTTGGCAACCAGTTTGGTACTCAATATTTAAAATATTGATGACGCTTGTGTGTGTCAGTGTGGGTGGCAAGCCTCTGTATAAATCATGTATCTCGGTATTGCAGAGTTAGGCTCTTCTTTAATTATTTTTAGCTGTTTTCTGAATAAGCCAGCCTCAGCCTCCTCCAGAAACGGTTCGCTGGCTGTTCTGCAGCAAAACAGTGATTTCTCCTTGTCAGCCTTCATAGGCCTGAGATTTGCCTGGCGTGCTGTGAACATGAAATCTCTGAAAACACTCAGAGCAAGTCATGCTGATGTATACGGGTAGTTCTTCATACGAATATTTGTCCCGATAATGGTAATACATAAGCTGTAAAAGTTCTTGGGTCTATGTAAATCTTCTGTGGATTAACAGGAACCTGCGTTCTCCTCCATACCTTCTGCACTGTGAAGAGCAGAATTCATGTATGGCAAGGAGACACCTCAGCTCTCTGAAACCAAGCGAGAAAACCCTGAAATATGACCGGAAACTTTACCCTGCTTTGCAGTGCAGTTTTGATTCTGGGTCTCGCCGGTTCCTATAGCAGTTGTTTCTGAAGAACTCCAGCCCTATCACTCGATCACTTCCCTGCACCAAAATCATTTTAGCAAATGAACGGCATCGGTGGTGGTGCTCTGGCTTTGAAAATCAATCCAGGTTTGCTTGAAAGCTTGTTTTCTTACATACCGTGTTTCCTGAGATGCAGTCAGCTACCTGAGGAATAAAACATCCAGAACTTACCAGATATTTAGAAAATAAATCCAGTGTTACAAGAGTAATTGTTCAAGGTTCATGTAGGCTTCTAGTTAAGGACTGGGTGAATAAAGCTGTCATTAGGAATGCCTTTTCCTTATTGCCTGGGAGGGCCTTCTGAGGATTCATTGAGTGCTGGTCATGTAAAATGACTTTTCTGAAATATGCATGCTCTCGGTGATTGAAAATAAGCTCCTTTAGCAGAACCTGGTTAGTAATGTTGTTCTTTTCAGCAGGAACTTGTGAATTCTGGTAACCTCACAGCACTGAGGGACCTGTAGCTGACAGTGCAAGGAGAGCCAGAGGAGGGGCAGGGAAGGACTTACTGGATTTCTGAGCAAGTGGAAATTTCTTCACTTTCATCAAGCTCTTGATTTAACAAAACACCTAATTGCACACGCTAGTGAAAGTAGGTTGGGTTTTTGAGCCTCTTCCTTCCTGTTAAAGCAACTCGGTGATTACACAATAACTGCCATAAGGGAACAAAAATCAAGAGAAGTTCTGCTGCGAAAGCTCCCTGCTGCCCGGGCTGGGCATGGCCACGGTTCAGAGCTGACCTTGGGTCCTGCTCCTGGTGGGGACCTGGTGGGTTGTGCTCAGCTCTGGGGCCGCTGAAGGGCTGAGTGCTGGGGGAGCAGCTGCCAGGGGACAGCTTGTCAGGGGGTAGGGGTGGAAATCAGACAAGATGTCTTTGGTGCAGGATTTTTTCCTTGAAAAAAAAAATGTAATTGCATCAAGTTACTTCTGGATGTCCTACCTAAGGCATTGCTCAGGTGTTTTCTACACAAGATGTTTGTACCATATGTGAAATTAGTAAAAGTCCAGATAGCCAAAGTCCCACAAGGTCCTGCAGGAGTGTTTTTTGTGGGTGGGTTTTTTTGTGCCTAATTTCAGATAATATTGGATTCTTTTGTTCTTTCTTCCCGTGTGCTTTTATGCACACTGAAAAATGAGGGACAAAACATTTGTTCTTGCTGGAGTTCAACTCCTGTGACTAGCAGCTGCCTGGGCTCTCTGATTCCTGCTTGCTAAAGCCAAAAGAAAAGCTCTCACAAGACCGCAGAGCGAGCCTCGTGCTCCGGCCTGTGAAAACTGCTGCGGCGGAGCCCGAATCCTTACACTTGAGTTCAGTAAACAAGTTGCGATGACTCGGAGATAAGGAATCAAAACATCCAGCAGAAACAAGCTGCGCGCTCGGCCGGGAGGAGCAGTCGCCGCCCATGCATGGAGCCGGAGGCGCTCGGGGCCAAGCAACCGCGCGGCGGAGGAAGTGGAGCGGTTTGATCAACAGCTGAGCCCTCGGCCTAGGAACGGGAGCTCGCTGTCAGCCGTTCCGAGCTCTGCTTCAGCACAACCTCCAGTTTGGGGCTTGGAAGATTAAAATTCAGAGGATACCACCTCTAAGCCCCAGGCTGTCCCCAGCAAGTTGTGTGTTTGCTGCCCTACGGGCAGCGAGGGCTGCAGGGCACCGGAGGGTAAGGTAGGAATGTGTTTGTCAGCAGGCACAGGATGTGCATAAACCTAATTTCTCTGGCTGGAGGGTTTAAAATGTGATGCAACAGGGCCCAGTAATATGATGCTGATCAGCACAAACTGATTTTGTTTCGTTTAGGACTCAGGAGGAAGCCTAAGAGTCTGTGGACCCATCAGAAGTGAACCCCCCCTTTGGATTCCAGCGTTGAGCAGAGTGGATCTTGTGTCTGGCCAGCACAGAAGATGCTCACTGTCTTCGTGGGCCCCTTCCTGTTGAAGTTTTGCTTACAGCCAAACTCCTGCTCGATTCCCATTTCTCCAATCCAGCACTGGACTAAACTTCTGATGTCTCTGAGCCATGTTACAGGCTCTGCCCTGCGTTCGCTGTCTTACGCTGCCTGCAGCCTGGAAGACAGTTAACTTTATGTAAAAGAAAGCCACCCCTTTATCAGATTCAAAGGGGAAGCAGTAGTGGAGAAAAGGGTGTGCGTTTTACCTTGAAAAGTCCCCCCCCAGACTCGTGTGCTGTGTTCCATACACGACCTATACCACACAAGTGATGTTTGTGGCATGACACCAGCCCCAAACAATTTATCTCTAGCAACTCACCACATCAGGCTGTGAAGTCAGTGAGCACTTCCACAATTAGTATGTGTGATCAGTGCCCCTGACAGGAGGTTCAACTCTGTACCCGCAGCCTTTGGTTGGGAGTTGTTGTTTTAAGCTTTTATAGAAAGAAAAGGCAGTATCCGTAAACGATACAGATCTTTGTGTGGTTGCCTAGGCATAATGTTTTGCACAGTTTCTGTACGATCTTGAGTCTCTTACATTAATCCAAACCTAATCACGGAAGCAGCTACGAATTGATGGCCGTTCCTGGTGAAACCTCTCTTTTTCCCCGAAGAAAAAGAAAACAAGCAAACAGAACCTTCAAAGAAACCAGCATTTTCAAAGAGGTAAGATCAGGATTTGCATGGGAGCAAGTTGAGCGAGCCTTCAGCGGCGACAGCCTTCTTAGCTCATGTCTGGCATTTGCTAAAAATTGCCTAGAATTAAGGAGAAAACTTCCTCTTATTCATGCAGCAGACCCAAGCAGACTGTTCTTCCCTCACCTCTGCAATACTAAGGGAGAAATATTTTCTCCAGAATTTAGCAAATCCTAAATCCTCTTTTTGTTCCAAGCGAAATGTTGCCGTTCGTTATGCTTGTAATAAATCAGTGCATAATTATCTCCACTATCTTTTATTTGTGGATGCCTTTGAGGCAAGGGAACATTTTTTTCTCTGTACGAACGTCAGCAGTAAGTCACCCTGAATGTTTCTTTGTCATGTCAGAGCACTGATTGACACTGATTTCTTCCTTCAGAAAGGAAACTCCGTTTGCCTGCAACAGTAGGATAAATACGGGGAGAGTATTTATACATTTGATATGCAAATTAATCGCCAAAAGTAGCTCCTCTCTAAGAGGCTAGCAAGGTAAAATGTTTTATATTTCCCTCTTAACAGAAGCAGGGATCAAATATGAAAGCATCTGGATGACAGCCAACCCTTTAGCTGGAGCCAGGCTGTATTTTCATTGTCTCCATACCCTGTCTCATTTGCTTTCAGCAAGACAAATGCCTGCGATTATGCCAAAGTCAGGAGAGCACAGGAGGAAAATACAGCCTCGCACCTCTGCTTATGCCTTTGGTGGTGGAAATCACCGCTTTGCTGCCCAGAGCTACTGCCCAGTTTTTTTATTTAGTTTTTTATTTAGGCAGTTTGGAGGACCAGCCTCTCCGAGGGCCAGCTTCCATCATTAGAGGTGGAGAAGCAGCACCAGAGAGCAGTTCTCAGCCTGAAGCTGTGTCCCAGGTAGCTCTCCAGTCACTCCCCGGCGGGGCCGCTTTCTCCCCACAGCAGCGACCAGCTCAGGCTTCGTCACTGCACTTTCAGACACCTCGGGTGAAATGAAATCACCTCCTGGGTGCTGTGCTTCCCCAACAAATGTAGGCAGTGTGATGTTAGCATGTAAATTTTGGCAGAGCACTCCGCATCCTTGGAGGAAAGGATCTATTCTATTCTGTGTCTGCCTTCTCGCTAAGAATTATTTTCCGTACAGGATCCTCCAGTAGCTTCATGGCAGCATTTCACTGCTTCCGTCTCCATGTTCACTTTTCAACAGTCACAAGCCACTGCAAATAAATGGCTCCAGACCTTGGCAGTTGTGTAGGAAATAAGCCCGCGTTTTACAGATCCTTAAAAGCAAGGAAAAAAAAACAAAACACCATAATTCCTCGTTTCCTTAGCTGGAGCTCTTTGGATCACATATTTTTGTCTCATGGGCTAATTTTTTTTCTCCATCTTCCTGTCAGACAGGACTTCTGTTTGTGCAGGCGTCAGTGTTGCTCCATCTCCACGTCTTGCTCAGCATGGGTAAACTCAGCCTGAGAAGAGCTCTTAAGGCAATACTTAGGAAAAATAGGCCAGAGCTGAAAACATGAGGACAAGAAACAGCAATTCAGTAACACGCAGCTAGGTTATTTGACATAACCAGTGAGATTATTTGCTGCTCTCAGTTCTGCCCAGAGCATTGGTGATGTTTGGAAGCAATTCACTATCAGCTGCAGGGAAGCACCAGCTCATGCCTCGCTGGGCCTGAAAGCAACGAGGACGATGGAGGTTGAGATGTCGACGGCGTCTGAACCGCCGCTGTTTACTGCAGACAAAATCGTCTCGGAGAAGCACCGTGATCCGAGCGCGGAACTGGATTCCAGGACCGTCTGAGCACTAAATATAGCGGCCGTGCTAACTCAGCGGCTCTGGGCGCAGCAGATAACATCCTGCTTTGGGACGGCTCGCAGGAGTCAGGCGAGGGGAGGTGTGAAATTCAATCCCTGTCAGGGCACTGGCAAGCAGTTCTTGGGCATCCTGGGATCTCTCTCTTTTCACTGTCTCGGTTTATATCTTTTTGAAATGTTTGAGAGAACAATAAAAAGATTAGGAAAAATTAAAGGACATATTTTGGTATCGTGGGCTAAACTCTTCCTTCATCTGCACATAGTATCTTCCAGCAGGCCTCCGTCATGTTTGCTAAAGCTTCTGAACACGGAAAACATCACAAGTGTTAAATATGAGACCTTTGTTTGTTTGTTGTTTTAATAAAAACACCCAAGGACTATTAGGCGTGTTGGGGAAGAGCTGCTTCTGGCAGGGGAATAGAGAGGGTGCGCCTACAAACCCAGTAAGCCCTGGGTAGCTCACACCACAATGTTCCTGTGCAAAGCTTCTCCTGCCTGTTGTAGCCAGGCCCCTGTAGGGTCCAATTCCCTTGGGACACCCTGTGGGGTGCCTCTTTGGCTGTGGCATTTCATTTCCCCATTGCTACAAGTCCTACAGGAGTCCTACACCCGTGACAGGGCGATGCTCTGAAGGTCCCCATGAAGCTCCCTTTTGCTCGCTGCTGTTTCCACGCAGCTCTGGTGTGTAAAGTTGCAAAGTGCTTGGTGTGGCCCTCTTTGTTGTACCCTCCTTGCCACCGTTTGCTCTGCTTGTGCCACCAAATTTATCGATTTTATCTGCCCTGCTCAGGGGTGACCGTGCCCCGTGTGGTGCTGTGCTGTGTGTGCTGTGGGAACGGGCTGCTCGGGGGCGGATTTGGGGGCCACCAGCCCGGCTCAGGGGGCACCCCCAGTCCTGGGGACATCGATTTGAGGAACCAAAGCGGCTCCAGGCTGGCTGGGGACCGAGACCAGGGGCTTTTCTGAGGCACTGGGGGCCTGGTCCCAGCCCCGGCCGGGGCTCCGCCCGCCGCGGGCCCGGCGCCCCCGTGAGGAGAAAGGGGCGGAGGGCGGCCGGGGGAAGGCTCCGGGCCTCAGCCCTCGATCTCCGGCCTGCCCCGAGCCCCGAGGCCTCGCTGCGAGGAGCCGGGACCCGGCCGAGGCTGGGGCCCCGTCCCACCGGGGCTCGGCGGCACCGAGAGCCCGGGGGCGGCTCCGGCAGCACCGCGGCCTGCCGGGTTGACCTGGCCGCCCTGCTGCCGGCCCCGGAATCGCGGCGTGTTCGCATTGTTTCCTGTCTCGTTTTCACCGCTTTTTAATTAACCGTGTTCAGAAAGTACGCTCCTCCTCTCAGACGCCTTCCTGCTGTAAATATAGGCTGAAAATACCCAAAATCAGCCAAGGCCTGGCGCGCCTGTTTGCCTCTTCCTTCAGCCGGGGCTTCAATAAGCAAAGCCCTGCTCTGTCACAACAGGAGATAACCTGCGTTGCAGGAACTATTGGTAAATATCGTTAGTTTGGACCACTGCACGTAGTTATTTTATCCTTTAGCTACGGGTTAAGGTGGCAACAAGGTCCTGGGGTTGTCAGGAGTTGTAAAAGAGCGCATGTGTAGTCGGGGCATGTTACAAATGCTACGCAACAGCTCTGTGTGTGTTTTTCTGCCACAAAATGGATCGAAATTCATTAAAAATTGAAATAAGTATTACAGCTCTGGGAAAAAGCTGTTAAGCAAGTTGGTTGGCTTATCCTGCAGCAAGAAAATTAATAACCTTCTGTCTTTTTTGGATCCCTCCTACAGGTTTGTTCGAGGAGTCAGAAGTTAGCACAGAAGATGATGTGACATTGAAGGAGTGCTGTGAAGCCTTCTCCAGAGATCTGACTGAAAATCCTGGAACCCATTCCAGTTTCACGTACAGCGTGTGCTTTTGGAGTAGATGAACATGCTACAAGTAGCCTACAGACTCCTGCAGGTACATAATGGTGACAAACTGATGAACAGAGGGAACTTGGGATTCTTTGTTAGTCACTAATCAGAGGGGAGATGTCTGATAAAAGACTTTTCTTAGGGCCTTGTACTGAAGAAAATAGGTGTGAACACAGTTTAGAGGCTGGTGTCTTGCAAGCCCAAATCCCAGCTCCTGCAGTTATTTGATTCTGTAACTTTTATTCATTTAAGTAGTCCCATTGCAGACAGCAGGATGATCTAAGAGCAGCAGGCTCATGCTTCGTGAGCTGGTTGAATTACTCCTTTACATCTGTGAAGTCCATGCTCTGTCAGCCACTGAGTATGAGAAATAAACCCCCTAAATTAATGCAGTGGATAGATAGATGTTTTGCCTGTTGTTGAGCATAATAATGTAGGATTTGTGTTCTTGTCAAACTTGGTTAGGTTAAGAAAAAATCTGGGAGAGCACAGTAATAAAATTTGCTGTTTGATCACTCATAATGGTGATTTTTTTGTGATGTGGTCTATTAGGAATTTTGCTGAGTCCACTTAGCATCTGTAGGATTAGGAAGACTTTTTTCCTCTAGCAATCAGCAATTGATTCAAATATCTAAATTTCTTACTGTCCTTTCTTTCTGTTTTTATAAAATAATATTTCAACAATCTGTGAAGCAAATAAAATAAAAAATAATTTTAAAAAGGGGTAAATTTTGTGAAGGCCCAAATCTGCAAAGAGGACTTGCACTTAAAAAGTCTCTCTTTGGAATATTATTGTATCTGAATACTCAGACTTTCCTGCTCAACAGCATGTATTTACATATGTAAAAATAATCCTGCATGTTCAGAGCTTTTCTATATATTTCTGCTTCTATCCTGACAAAAGTTATTTATTTTTTTCCTGACAAAAGCCTTTTCATTGATTTTTTTCTTTTTCCCCCAGGGGATCTGTTGAAATACCCGAAGGAGAAAAGACAGCTGCTTTGTGTGTTGCGGGAATAGCAATGACAGAGCTTTATCCAGATTGAGTCTTGGAATTCCGTCTTTGGACAAGCTTCCTTGACAAAAGGTATCGTGTCTTACAGCATAACTTTGTATGTTTGAATACTCGAATGGCTTTCAAAATGTGAACAAACAGCTTAAGCTGGACCTGGTGATCCTTGTAGCTCCCTTCCAGCTGAACAATTTTATTCTGTTCTATTCTAATAGAAAAAATGCCAACTCATGCTCGCTGTGTATGTGTAGTAGAAGGTGAGCAGCGATACTCAGCGCCTCGCAGTTTGTTTTATGGCTCTGTGATTTTTAGAAGATGGATATATTTCCAACTCATTAAGTTCTAATCATTGGAAAAAGCAATCCCACAAGTGGTATTGTTTCACTTTGCTGCTCAGGCACCCTTTCTTTTGCCATATTTCCCATGCAAATAAAATCCAGGAGGGGAATTCCTAACAAATGCAGGCTGCCATGTAGCCTGCAACTGAACTTTTTGGTTGCAAGGGGAAAAAAAAAAAAGTGTGTATGTTTTTATATACTAAAAATCTTCATTACATGTGACCGACTGGATTTAAGTCTAATATAACTTTGCTGTAAACTTAAAGGCACAGAGTATGAAAGGGCAGTAGGGGAAAGAGCCAGGCCCTCCGAGATCTCATGCCATGTTCAGAGCATGAGTTTGCCTCCTGGTCACAGCAGGATTCTCTGATACCTAAACCATGCCGGTCATAAATACGCTCTTTGGCCCTTCCCTCATAAAACAAAGGCTGTGTTCATTAAAGCTATCGAGGGATTGACAAAGCTCGACTTTGCTAAGGACATCGTGCTTAAAAAGTCAGATTCATACAGTGAATTCATACAGGGTACGTGGCTGTGTGGGTACAGGCAGTAGCAATCCTATAGTGACTTCAGTGAGAAATGCAGCTTTAAAAACAGTATGGAAAGCTGAAAAGCGATGATGACAGCGAGGTTAGAGTTCAGCATGCCAACTGCAGCCAGTCTCCAGGCTCACCTTTCCCGTTTGGTAGCAGCCAAGCCCAGCAGTGCCTCCGCTCCCACACTTTAGCAGGACCAAGCTCCCCAGTGCACCTCACCTGCAGCCCACGCTGGCTTTTTAGGCTGCTGGAGGTGGCTGCAGCCTCCTTTATCCGAACCCCTGGGGCTGCTCCGAGCTTCTCCATCCAGCGGGGGCGGCAGCAGGGGGCGCCCACGGCCCGTGCAGCCCGGTCCCAGCCCTGATCCCATCCCTGCTCCCCCCGAAGCCAGCAGCAGGTACCAGGAGGAGCGGGGTGCTTCGCCTTTGCCAGCTGCTCAGGGGATTCTGACTTTGGGAGCAGCAGGGGCCGGCTGGAGGGAAGCAGGCAGCTTTTCCACTGCTGCTGTGCTTTTTTTTCACGTCTCCTTTACTCCTGGGCTCAGCTTTGCTGCTGCTGAGGTCCCGCAAGGTGAGCTAGAGCCTGTTTTGTGGTAGGTGCTGTCCATGGAAAGGAGTGGAGGAAGGTGAGGAGGTGGAGGTAGGAACAGTTTACCTAACACAGTCAGTTTTTCAGACCTGACGAGGGAAATTTGGTGTATTTTGGGGTTCTGTGGCTGCAGTGCGTGGTGCAGGGCTCCAGGCAGGCACCCTCTGCCCACCTCATTTCCACACACTGCCATTGGCCTCATCACTACAGCAAGCTGTCACATCTGGGGACGGGGCAGGCACAGAAACCAGCACCCAAACTTTCCTTCCCCTCCAGCAGCACCGGAGCTGTGCTGCTGGCAGCCCCTGCCACAGAGCTCCCTCTGCTCATCCACCTGCACAGCGTTGCTGCTTCTACCTCCTAGCAGGGCAAACCACGGAGCTCTGGGGGCAGGGAGAGTTTCGAGCTGGTGCCTGGAGCTGCTGCACGTGCACAGCCTCAGCTGCTTCCCGTCGCTGTCACCGCAGATCTGCTGTGCTGGGGCAGGAGCAGTGCTTCCTGCCTGCCTGCAGCATGTCTTCAAAGCTAAACAGCCCTTCCCAAGGCCTCCTGGGGATAAAGGTGTCCAGGAGCAGACTGGTATTACCCAAACAGCCCGGGCAGATTGGTGGTTTGCCTTTTTTTCTTAGAGCTGCGTGGCAGCTCCTCTCTCTCTCTCTGTACAGGGTGATGGGAGCAGGAGCCCTGCCTGGGAGCTGCCACCTAGCCCTTGAGATTTGGTTACAACACCCATGGCGTGTGCCGGTCAGCCTCGTTTTTAACTTCCTGGCGGGGTGAATTTCACAAGCCCTCCCTCAGTTTGTGTTTCAGCTGTTGCTGTAGATACTGTAGCTTCTGCCTGTGCGTGTTTTCTTGTTTTTCTCATCGTTCTGCAGCCTTGCAAACGTAAGAACTAAGGGAGCACGTAAGTTCAGGGTTTCCAAAGGAAACTGTGGTCTGAGACATGCAAAGAAATGTCAGTGGCAGAGAGTTATACATGTGGTTAGTAACAAACTGTTTATTTGTTTTGCTAACAAGAAGCAGGTGTTACAGAGGAGTCAGGGTGTTTGGGAGCAAAGCAGGAGGGTTCTGCTGGGGGGGGTGACAACCTTCTAGTTAGCATTAACCCCTGCTGGCTTTACACACGAGAAGTGGAACATGGTGATAAGAAAGAATGAGTTTGAAAGTAGCTTTAATCTTGTTAAGAGAAAAATCTTTCAACTTTCTTATTCCTTCTTGCCCATGTAACGTGTTATGTCAGCACTGTCAGGGCTGAAGGCAATAGCAAAACAGTGACAGGACCCGGTATGGGATTCGAGACACTCACCAAAGCCTCTCGAAGTGTTTCAGGAGAGCTGCAGGTGGTTATTAGCAGGACTAAAGCACAGGGGAAGAGCATCCAGCACATACGGAAAAGCTCCTGTATTTAAAGGGTTATTTTCCATCATTTACTACGAACTATTTTAAAACGCGCCGTGTGACAAGAATCTACCAGTGCCTTAAAAATTCTTCACTGAAAAGCTAATGCTTGTATCATCCCTTGGCTGCCGCTGGTTGCTAACACGATGCTGCAGTGTTTGGTCTCTGCTGATGCCGCGTGTATCCAGGAACGTTTGTCTGCAGCTTCTTTTACAAACGGGGCCCGGGGTGTGCTGTACGGCACGCAGCTGCAGCAGATTCTTGGGCTGTTTAATTCTTCCTTTATTGCCAGGCCAGTAACAGAATTGCCGGAGTGAGAGTCCCCGTGCGGAAGTAAGGGAGTGTTTGCAGGTGAAAGGAGCGGCTGTGAATGAGCAGCTAAATTTAGGGCGCTGTAGGTGGGGAGAAATGGTCTCTGAGCATGACACGTGCTGGCCTGAAAGAGCCTCTGTGGGTACCAGGATGTGTCCGCAGAGAGAGGGTAACAAGGAGAGGATCAGAAGTTGCACCCAGGAGTTTGCAGGAAGGTTGAGCGAAGGCGCCTTGAGCTTTAATCCAGGTTGTTTACGTAGCTTCTATTTTTTTCTGAATCCGGTTCGCGGATTTAATTGGCACTTCGTGTGAAAGGTTTAATTTCCTGGGCCGGGGTGTTATTTGTAATTACTGTTATCAGGATTTGGTTAGGCTTTCATTTGCTTCACGTCACCCAGGTAGGATATTTCCTTTGCTGGAAAATTGACTCGCTGTGCCCAGGGCCCCAAATGAAGCTGACAGGTGAGAGTTCCCACTGCGCCCAATTTTCAGGATTAATTTTTGCTCCCTGGTGCACAAATCTCCCTTTGCTCTCCCTTCCTGGTCTCACACACTGTGAGCAATTAACGTTTCTGAAGCGTGTGAATTATCTGCTGTTCTGACAACGAGGAAGTACACACCAAGTGCATCTATGTATGTAAATGCTGTGTTGAAATAGAATGCTTGCATATTCTGATGTTTGTTACTGGCATTTCCTTGCATATGAACAAGTGAATTTGGTAGAAATACAGTTTCTGCTCAGTTCTCCCTTTACACACTGTTAGCTGACCACTTTGGCCCCTTCTTCTGCACCAAGAAATCCCACGTGTAGGTTGGGCTGCGAGATCAGTGTCCTTCCTGGAAGAATATTGTCCAGAAAACACTTCCAAGTGCTGCCACTGATCAGATTGCACCAACTCAGCGGCCTGCAGAGGTGGGACGTGCCCTCTGCAAGCACGTACATTGGTAAAATAAAGAAACAAGTCTATTATTGATAGATTTTAGGAGCCTGTAACCTTTTGAAGAGCACTGTTGGCAGTGCTCTGCTCAGCCTTGCTTTCTTCCTGCATTTAAAGTGAGGTGTGTATTTGAAGAAATTCGTGAAAATGCTTGTTTGGTTCCGAGCTGCCCAAAACAGGCGGAAAAAGCATCTTAGAGGTGTGAGGATACCGCAGGAAAGGATAGGGGCAGTCTCAGTGAAAACATTTCATGAACTAGAGATTGAATGTGGTGTGGTATTTAAATATCGAGGGGATCTGTTCGCCCCAGGGTTTCTCCTGGTGGCTGTCGAGGGAGCGCGCTTCCAGGTTCACTCCTGAGAGCCCTCGGTCGTGATATTGAGAGGAGTTCTGGAGGGCTCCGACTCTCCACCAGCCGAGGCGGCACAAAAACAGCCAGAAAAAGGGAGAGGAAACATAAAGCCTGCAGACTCTGCCTTTCCAGGTATGGTTTATTTAATGTATTTTATTATTAGCAGCACGTGG
This sequence comes from Aythya marila, assembly GCF_965140915.1. NCBI lineage: Eukaryota > Metazoa > Chordata > Aves > Anseriformes > Anatidae > Aythya > Aythya marila. The sequence continues at coordinate 2,838,184 of NC_139059.1, read as the reverse complement.
GGAATGGCGTGAGTCACGGAGGGAGGGAGGCAGCTCCGTGCAGTGAGTGCATCAGCTTTGGGGGCTTTCTTGGCAATGTCCTGGAGGGAATCTGGCTTTTCCTGGAGGTGCTGAGCCAGCCTGAGCCCTGTGGCTGTGGGACCGGCTGCCAGCAGCACTCCCAGCCCTGCGGCACCCGATAATGCCGTGGGGCTGTTCCTCCCGAGTGGCTGCCGCTGATAAGCTCTTGCTGATAACGCCGGGGGTGCGTAAGGAAGGGAGATACAAGCGCAGGCAGGGTTTGCTGATTTACTTGGTATGATCAGGGCAAGCTCAGAGCTCGTGCTGGAGGCCTGGGCTGTTGCAGGAGGAGGGGAAGGGACATTTCCCAGCAGGCAGGGAGCTGTGCACACAAGAGCAGCCTCTTCCCCTCACTCTGCTGCAGGTTTTCTGGGGGAATGCAGGGCGTGAGTGCCAGAGCGTAGTGGTTACTGTGCTAGCTCCCTCCTGCACGTGCTGAATTGTGAGCACAAGTGGCAGGGGGAGCCCAGTTGTCCTCAAAGCTCTGCTCCCACTGGTTGGGGCTGTGGTGGGACACCTACCTGGTATGGAGCTGGTGCCTGCTGCCCACGTGCCCGTCTCCTGCAGGCCCTCAACCCCAGCTGCAATTTCTCTGGTTGTTTCATAACTTCGACTCATTTTGCAGCAGGTTAAAACAAAAAACAAAACATAAAAAAACAACACAGCCACATCAATGGCAAAATGCAAAAGCCTCGATGTGCTTGAAATGCCTCCCTGCGATCACTTCCCGTGGCGTTGGTGTAACCTCGCGGAGACCAAAAGGAAATCTCCAGAGCGCCCGGGGAGGGCAGGAGCTGACCCAGCACGAGGTGATGCTGAGCACGAGGAGATGCTGAGCAGGAGGTGATGCTGAGCAGGAGGTGATGCTCGGTCTCGCTGCTGCTGGGGCTCCCTGGGGCCGGTTTGTGCCGTGCCGCTGCCAGCCGGGCTGTGGCAGGCAGCCGGCAGCGGCCGCAGCAGAAAAACCCGTTCACAACATTAATGAAAGCTTTGACAAAAAGGAAGCCGGGGAAGCTATTGTCTCGTTGGCCTTATTCTCATAATGTCTGCGTGTAATAAGTCTTTTGGTTATGCTTGTGGCTTCTGTGACAAAGCAGTGATTTAGGGGGCTGTCTTTACAGAGGCAGAGCTGCTCGCACGGGCCAAAGTGTTGGTGAGTAATATTTTACCGCAAATTGTCGTAACTGGAGCTTGACAACTGCTGTAGGAAAGAGGGTGGGGGGTTGTGTTTGATTTATTAGGTGGCTTGCTGCAATTTGCAAGAAGGAAAATTAAAATAAAAAAGAAAAAAAAAATAAAAAAGAAAAGCTTTATGCTAACACAGCCCTGAGTTTGCATATCCTGCAAGTAAAAGTCTGGGTGAGCAAAACTGCGGGGGGAAGATCTCAAAATCTTGGCGTGTTCCTGCCAGGAGCCCCAGAGGTGGCTTGCATCCGTGGGAGGCACACACGTTGCAGCTGCAGATGGGGTTCTGTAACCGAGAGCAGCTTCGGATGCTCGAGAGCCTTTCCCAGGCCTCGTGCAGCAGCGCTACACTAGAGGGAACTGTTCCCTCTCCAGCCCCAGCGGCATTCCCCGTCCTTCTGGATGCGTGCTGGTGGTGCAGAACCTCGCTGACCGGAGGGGAAAGCGAGTCCTCGGCGTGGCACTGCAGGACCGAGGAGGGATTTGGCCTTCCGATGTCACCAAGTGGTCAAGTGCAGGGTCCCACCTCTGGAAAACGGTGCCTTGTCGTTGTCTTTCAGCAAAGCCAGCAGTTCAGCGAGCTACAACCGAGCTCTGAACATCCTAAGGATGAGCCTTAAAGAGGGAGAGGGATTGCTGTCAGTGCTTGCATCACCAAAAAATTCAGGTCATGTTTACTACGGGCAGCTGGAAAACAATGATCTCAGATGCTAACAAGTAACATCTGAGGGGAATCATTAAAACACTTGTGTTGTTTTGTAAGCACCTACTTCATTTTTTTCCGGTCTCTCCCAGACCAGTTTAGCTATTTTTAAAGACTTGTTTGTCCCTTTAGGAACCTGACGTTGGCTTATCTAAAACAAGTGAAAAAAAAAAACTAAGAGCTTGCCGTTCTCTTTAGTTTTAAATGGAAAAAATGACAAAAAGAAAACAACATTGTACAGCTTCCTTTCTGCTGTAGAATGGACAGACACCTAGGGGCTGAGGGCTGCTTGTCCTGCTGCAAGCTGCCCTTGTGCAATTTCCTTTACTTACATCTGCCTGGCAGTGGCCTCGTTGGCTAGATGGCTACAGGACTATAACATCTTGTACAAGTCCTTTGGAAAGGGATACCGAGGCTCGCAGAAGTGACTCCTGTCGCTCGTTGCCCTCTGATTTACTGGCATGAAGTAGCTATACACAGTTACTGAATAAAAGCATTTTCATCCTATTTTGTTCTGGCATTAATGCCTTCATACCAGGATGAGCAGGGAGGTCATGGGCCATTAATTTAAACCAGGTGGGAAGAATTACTCCAAATTGTTTGTGTGCTGGGAGACATCTGATAGTGTTACAGTTTTATGTGCTCATCTTTATAAGGATGTGAACAGTGTGCGGCCTTTGTAGTGCTTTTTTGTTGTTGTTTTGGGGAAGTTGTTGCAAAGCGTGTTTGTTCACTGCTGCAATGGAGCCAGAGTCAGACTGGGAGACAGATTGGCTTCCTGGGAGCTTGGTATTCGTGTCGTCTGCTCTGCTTGCACGTGTGGATCACCTACCTCTGTCCTGGGACTGCTGCAACTAGAATGCAAATAAATTGCAATTAATGCCTGTTGGTGGTGCGATGAGTCCTTCAACGAGTCATTTGCAGATCTAACACATGCTCGTATTTGGAATTTAGCAGCGTGGCTGTATTACTCCTGGTAGGGTTTGGTGAGTCTAGGAGTTACAGGTTAAACAGGGAAGGGCGTAACGTCGCGTGGTGGAGGGAGAAATAAGGTTTGGGGAAGGGAAAAGTGCCCCTTAGTGCGACTGGCCTGGTATTTATTAGTTTGATTTTTGATATGGGAGCCGCCTAGCCTGGCACGTAGAAAGTATTCTGCAATTCAGTGAGATGATAAAATAATTACATGATTGCCTGCTTCTTGAAGCCGCGAGGATAATGTCCCTAAGCACCGCCAATTCAGCCACCGCTCAGAAGGAGAAAAGGCTGCCCAGAACCAGGCCTGCGCTGCTGAGGGTTTGCAGGAGTCTCCTCGAGGTCAGCACCAAGCAGATGGCTTCCAAACAGCTCATTTAAAGGAAGGTATGATTGTAGGATTGCCCAATTTGCAGGGTAACCACGCCGCTTCAGCCCGAGGAAGTGCAACACCACAGCCCCGGGAGGGGAAGCAGCAGCAGGACCCCAAAGCACCACGAGGCCAGCAGAGACCCAGCCCTGCTCCTAGGGACAGGCAGGAGGGAGGCACGGAAAGGAGCTCCTTCATTTTCTTAATCATTCAAAAAAAAGGGAAAAAAAGGAAAAGTTTATTGCAAAGTCAGTGTTTTAGGTTTTTTTTTTCCAGAGCCCACTAGGTGCGTTACAAATGGGTAGATCCTGCTCTGGGCGCACTGAAGCCCACATCTGGGTCTGCCGAGCCCGCGCACACACAGACAGGACAGAAACGTACGGCGAGGTCAGTGACAAACGTATTATTTGATCTGTATTGGAAATTGTTGTAAAAAAAGTTACAGTAGAACCTCGTAAATCTGCAGAACAGGGAGCTTTCACACACACGCAAAACCTGGAGGCCTTATTCCACTTCCAAGCAGAGTTGTAATAGCAAAGTGCTGTAGTGAGGTCTCATATTACAAAGACTTCAATAATCTTACAATTATAGGCTACAGAACATTTACCCAAATGCTTGAAGTATCATAAATTAACAATAAATAAAGTACATCTGAATGCAACGCGGGATTTGTTCAGTTACTCACTGACTCGCAACACTCGAGTTCTCGGGAAGGGGTCTTCCAGTCCTTGGCGCGACGCAGCGAGGTTCTGCTGTGGGTGATAAAGTGCTGAGGCATAGAAAGGACACGAGACTGCAGCATGGTCACAACAGTTTTCAGGCAGTGACGATGGATTGCTCTAGCCACTTCGTTGCATGAGTGCCTGTTTCTATATTTTTTTCTTTTTTTGGACATCTAAGACAAAAACAAATCAAGCACCTTCCCAAAGAGGAGTTCTACAGATTGTCCCACATTTCTATGGCTGGTAAAAGACACGGACATGTCAGTGTAGCAGTTAATGCATGATGCCACTTCCACTTAAATACACAGAAATGCTTTTTTTTTTTTCCAAAGCACGTGTACTCAAACTGAAACAGACTCGTTTTATTTGTTCCCCCTGAGTTGCCTAGAGGCGGTAAGATGCACATAGGTGGGGTAAGCAAGCTTGTGTCACTGGGAGTAGGAATCGCTCCTGTTAAGACTAAATGAACAGCTAGTACGTGGTCTTTTATACTTCCTTTTACACATTAAATACACACGGGCTCCAGTTCTTTTTCTCACTGAAGTCAGCAGCAAAAGGCCTCTCACTGAGGTTGGGGAGGAAGGGGCACTGCTAGGACCAGCGCCCGGCCAGGACAGCATCGAGGGACTCCACATTCGTTCAGAGATGTGGCAGAGCTGTCCCCGTGCACCCCTAGGTGAGACGTTTGGGTACATTCAGATGTTAAGACACGCTGGGCCAAATCCTCACTGCGTGGCGGTCTGCTTACGGCAGTAGAGCCAGGTCCACTGACAGCAGCTGAGGCCTTATGGAAGGAGAGAGTGAATCTGTAGGGTTTTTATTATTATTATTTTAAATAACAAGGGGGTTACCTAGGGCCTACCTATTAAAAACAGCTATAGTCTATGCTGTGAGTTTCCCCAACAATTTCACAAGCTAGCAATACAAGATAGGTATTGAAAGGTTTGATGTAAAGACAGTTTTCCATTACGCAAAAGATTATTTTTCCTCTCCAGTTAAGATAATGTCCTTTAACTATCTTAGAATAAATTAATAAATACTAGTTAAATTAGAAACAGTACATCTGGGCAGACTAGTGATACAAGGCGGTTCGAAGGAAACCAATCAGGAGAAGAAAAATGATCTTATCATGAAATATGTGCAGTAATAACTGGCCACAAAGACATATGGAACCTCTGATTTCCCAGCATTTGTGACATTCAAGTTAATTAGAAGAACAATAGCAATGGTTTAAGTCAGCTATCTAGGCTAGCCTCCTCCTCAAGTCTAAAATATAAGTCCGTATTCTTCCGAAAGAAAATGCAGTTGGCTACTAGTGTTGCACAAATACTCATCTCTAGTTGGTGCAGTTGGTTTGTGACTGTGCAGGATCTGCAGTACGGGATGAACGGAGCCAGTCAGAGACTGCACTGCCAGGTTGCCTTGCACGGGCTGCTTCTGCTGTTCTGTTTTCCACGTGGGATCAGTCGAGCCTTTACCTATGCGTGTTATCGGGAAAGCAGGAGTGTGCATCACAGCTTCATGCTAGACACGAATTATTCTTATGTGGCTATCTGTATTTTCTATGGAGCTTTCCATTGTTGGTTAAAAAAGTTTCTTTCTAACAATAAAAAAAAAAGTTGTTTGTTAATAGCAACTGTTCTGTTCACATTTAAAATTTCACATTCCCTTTAGAATGGAGTTTTAAAATGTGGAGCAGAGCTGACACGTTCCCCAGGCTTACACCAAGTACATTAGATGGAGAAGGGACAGTTTTTTACGCCGCGCTGTCACAGCCTTTTCCTGAATGATCTGCTTTTCCGATATCCATTTCGATGAAGTCCTCTGGCAAGTCTTGCGTGCCTTCCGCCGTGCCTTCTGCTGCACCTTCCTCTGCGCCCGGCTGCTGCCGGTGGCACAGCCCAGCCTTGCACGGCCTCACCAAGGACAGAAACACAGCACCCAGGACCATGCCAGCAGCACAGGAGTAGAAGGCTGAGCTGTAGTTCTGTGTTTTATCCACTAAGACACCTATGGAAGACACATTTACACCAGTTAGCCGCAACTTTACCCCACGCTCTTGCCCACCCCGCCTAGAAGAGGATTCCTACAGGGCCCACTGCATCAATATTTGCAAGGAAGAGATAACTGATGACAAACAGATGCTACCTTAAAGGAAAGGTGGGAAAACATTACGTTTAGTCATCTTTCTGCAAGTCAGAAGACCTGAGTCACTGCAGGGACACTAGGACTGAAATACTTCTCCTCTGATAGACGTCACTTTTTTTTTTTTTTTTTTTTTTTTTGCAGTGTGTGGTAAGACCACCTGCACAGGGAAAGCAGTCTGCTTCTGCCGCTCACTACAGCCTGAACTGATGCCAGCATTGGGTTTCTAACAGGATCAGGGCAGCACTGCAGCATTTTGCTCTGCCCTGAGGTTCCTCCGTGGAGCCTGCCTCGTCTTTGGGACTCTGCAGAGCTGCATTGCAGCAGTCTTCTGGCTCCGAGAGCCTCCTCGCGCTAGCTGCAGGTCTTTAGGGTAGCACTACGACTAGGGCCATCGCAATACCTTCTAGACAGGTCAGCACCAGCATTTATCAGGCACCCAAAAAGCACGAGGGAAGTTTTAGTTACCTGCAAGGGGTGGGCCAGCCAACCCAGCTAAGCTCTGAATGAAGACGTAGACTCCAGCTGCAGAAGACATTTTTGCAATGCCAACCACGTCGTCTTCTGCCAGCAGAGGAATGTGTGTGCCCGCTACTGTTCCCAGCATGAACCCAAAAAATATGCTACATGTCATCAGCCCCCAGAACTCGGAGGCGAAAGGGAAGGCAAACAGTGCTACAGACAGCAGAACGACACAGATGAGCTCGATGTAGATCTTGCGGATAGGCTTTTTGTTGAGAACCCAGCCAGCTGAAATTCTGCCAAAGACCTCTGCGATCGCCATGGCAGACAGTATGTATGCAGAGTGGTCTTTGCTGATGCCCAGGCTGCGACTCAGGGGAATGATGTACAGGGAGGGAGCGAAGAACCCCAGGGTAGCAAATAGGCCAAAGAATGCATAACAGATAAAGCTAGAGTCTCTCATCACAGAAAAGTCCAGTAGTTTGGTTTTTGGTTCTGTAGGGGGGCTGTTGTTTCCAACGAGGGTCTGTGCATGTTCCTTTGGTTCTTCACTTTTCGGCTCTGCTTTGGTGTTTCCAGGCACATTTCTGGGTGAGGTAGTTATTTCGACTCCTGAGTCAATGGACTCTATTGAGGTGCGTGTTTGCTCGTTTTCAAGCATGTACTTTGTCTCCGTGGGCTCCTCCGGAGGCTGCACTTTCACTTCTTCTTCTGCCTGCTCTTTGATGACAATGGGGCGCAGCAGCGACCCGCAGACGACGATGCTCAGCTGCAGCACCCCAACAGACAGCAGGCTGTATCTCCAGCCGATCTGCTCCTTCAGAGCAGTAATTGCTGAGGAAAGAGAGCACAGGAACAGAGCGTAACTAAAAACCCCTGCGGCCACACCAAGCAGCTGTCTGAATTTCAGGTTAGCGGAGCAACCAAAGCCGTGGCACTTCGGGCACCAGTCAAAGGGTCCTGAGCACCTCAAAGGGTCCTGAATACCCTTGTGGGCCCCTCCTGCCCTGCCCAGGGCCACCCAGGGGTGGGCACCCAGATCTCAGCAGGGAGCCCAGGCACCACATCTCACATCTGGCTAGCAGAAGCCATCTCGCCGCTTGTCACTTCGGAGGTCCCAGGGGGTTTGGGATGTGCAGGGATGGAGGTGGGGTTATTTTTAGTGAATGAGAGCGAACGCAACGCTTGAGTTTCCTCTTTCAGCTGACCCCACCCTGCAACCAGCTACCAGAGGAAGTCTCTCGGCCTCGCTCAAAGGTGCGTGCGGCTGCTTCGTTACAAGCCCTCAGCTGCAACCAGATGAGCTCTGGGATGGGCATTAGCCAAGCAGAAGCATGCACACGAGGCTGCCACTGAAGGAAAGGCCCAAGACACGCTGCTGGGGACAGGGCAGGATGGGGACAGGGCAGGATGGGGCCATGTGGGATGCTCTCCCCTCCTGGGCTGGGGGCAGGTCCCCAGCAGGCTGTGGCCGTCCATCTGCCTGTGCTCAGCACGAGCCCACTAACCTTTAGGAGCAGTTATTTGTGCTGCCTGTGTTTTAAATAGCTGGAGTTTCTCAAGTCTTATTTTTAGCCTGCCAGCTCTATATAGGGAGCCAGCGGGTCGGGTAGCAGCGTGGCAGGGCTCGGTGTGCCAGGCAGCGCTGGGGGGAGCGCAGCCCTTTCCCCAGCACCTGCCTGTGCCCCTTTCCCTCTCCCTGCTGCAGCTCGGGGTGGCTGCAGGCACCCCAGCACCATCCCTCGTGCTGGGGGACTCGGGATCCCTCCCTGATGCACAGCACCTCAGCTGGGGAGGGTGTTTGCCATGGTCAGACCGCTCTTTAGGATTACAAGTAAGAGCCACAGACACATCAGCTACAACCCAGGGGCTGCAGCAGCTCATGGCAAGGCCAACGAGCACCTCTTGGTTGGGAGAAGGCTCAGGGCAGGATTGGGGTGTAGGCATGCAGGAATTCACAAAATTCAGGCACTGTACCTGGTGCGAAGGAGAAGACAGCAAAACATTCCCCTGTCGATGCCACTGCTGTGACCAGCGAGCGCCTTTTGTCAAAATACTGTGATAAAATGGTGACAGTCGGGAGGAAAGAGAGGCAGTATCCGAGGCCTGTGAATAAATGCCAAAAATTGCCATAACAACAAGAAAGGGAGGGGGAAACACTGATGCGAGAACACGTTAAGTCAGCTTTCCTGGTGGTGAGATTACAGTATCATTTCGGCCAACTCAGCAAGTCACCCTGGAAGAAAACCATTGGGGAAACCAAAATGTTATTTTTTTAAATTGGACGAGAGAAAAAAAACAAAAGCAAAACCCAAGAAGAAAACAAAACACAAGGCCCAAAACCCCAAACCTGCTAGGCAGTGCCTCCTGTTCCCAAACACAGCAGTATTTGCTTTCAGGACCTCATCTGCTTTAAGGCTCTGAGCCCGCAGCAGTTGCTCCCGTACGCGAGGCAAAGCTCCCTGGCAGCAGATGTGAGCGGGGCACCCAGGCCAGATTGGAAAAAGGGCGAGACAACAGGGACAAGAAGCGAGGGAAAAGGAGGAGGATTTGACCTGCGAAGGGCTCTCTCCTCCCCAGCGATCCCAGTTAAACCAGCAGCGAGCGGGGCTCCTGCCCAGCGCCCAGGCAGAGCTCGCTGGAAGCCACGTGAAGGTGCACGGAGGGACTGGGACGGGGACAACTCACCAGAAACGAGGCCGATGGTGACGTACATGTCCGCGACGGTGCGGGCGAAGGAGGCAGTGACCATGCCCGTGCTGACCAGCACCCCGCCGGCCATCACGACGAAGCGGTGACCGAAGCGATTGCTTAGGACGGTTGACAGAGGAGCTGTGGGCAGCACAGGTCGGTGGTTAACACACAGGTCAGCAGCTTCCCCTGCTGCCAACCCCTTCGGAGCTTCTCCTCGCACCTCTGCCCTCTCCCTGTCCCCACCACGTTATCACTTTCCCCGTTCAACCTCGCAGAGCATCGCCCCTGCAGCCACCCCCGGATAAAAAACTTCCAGAAGAGACCCAGGCACGGCAGCCCGGGGACAAACCTGCTGCAAAACCCATTGAAACAAGCGGGTTTCGGTGAAGCTCAGGTTACGTTTGAGGCTTTTCACTGAGGAATTAGGTTGTGAAATTCTCTTTTCATCGGTTTCATTGCTGATGAGAGCCGAGCAGCCAGGCTGGGCTCAGCCCCTGGAGCCAGGGACGGGGGCTGTGCCCTCATGCCGTGCAGGACAAGAGGCTCAGAGGGACTGGCAGGTCCAGACAGCCGTTCTGTGGTGTTCCAGGAACACGGCCTCCAGGCTTTACGGGGTTACGTGTCGTGGAGCCATTAGAGACAAGTCCCAGATATCCCAGATACCAGGCCCTCGGGTGCTGAGTCAGCAGCACGACTGCACCTTCCGACCGGTGCCCTTTACTCTTACCTGTGAAGGTCTGCACAAACACACAGATGGATATGATCCAGGATATCCTGCTGTTGGTTTCGTCAAAGCTGTCCATCAGGTCGTTGAAGAAGACGCCGAAGGATTTGATGATGCCGTACGTCAGAGCTTCCACGAAGAAGAAAGCAAAAGCAACCGTCCAACCCCATCCTCCGTCAGGCACTTTAGTATAAACATTTGGAGTGGTGCACGGCATTTTTACAGCTTTGACCGTCATTTTTGAGCTGGGAGAGAGGAGAGAACAAGCCAGGCATCAGCCTCAGAAGAATTCTGCTTACGGAGGCACGGCCTAGCAGCCAAACCATCAGTAAGGTGCCCTCAGCCAGTCCCTGGGCTGCTGAGGAATTAAATGCAGGCGCTGGGCTCGAGTTCCTCCCTCGATGGTCCCGCAGGGACCATTTCTGCTCCTGCCCTTTGAACCGAGGGCTAGAAACTCCCCGCTCAGCACCAGGGTGAGCTGTTCCCAGCAGCAAAACCCAGCGAGCGGCTGCGGTTCAGCGCAGGGGGCTGGATGCAGTTCGTGAAAGATCCACCGCGGCACCCGGAGAGGGCTGGGATCGCCCGGTCTTCCCACGGCGCTCCCCGTCCCCGATCCTCCCGCCTGCCTGACCTCATGGGGGACACCCACCAGCACCTTTGGGTGCTGCCTACTTTCCTGCGGGGCTGCTCGGTGCCACGAGCCGGCACGCTGCTGCAAGCCGAAGCCGCCGTGCGTCGCCGTGAGCGGCTGCCGGTGCTCGGGGCAGCCAGCAGCTCCCCGGGTGCGTGCTCCTTCCCCAAAAAAACACCGCTCCGGGGCTGCGAGCCCTGCCTGCCCTCACCTTCCCGGGGGTCTGCGTGGCCGCAGCGGGGACGCCCCCGCTGCCAGCAGCTCCCCACGCAGCCCTCGGGCTCAGCCGCGCCGCGACACCTGCGGTGACGGGGATGGGGATGGGGACATCCCGATGGTGGGGCACAGCACCCAGACGGTTTGGGGACAGCGGGGGGCTGCACCCCAAAAGCTGCCACCCCCCTTCCCTGTTCTGCCAGGCGTTTCCCTCCTCCATTTTCCACCCCAAACAGCTCCGGCAGCGCTTCCCCATCCCACGGGGGAACTTCTCGCCCATCGCCTGCCCGGCTGCGGCACCCACGGGTGACAGCGAGCGGCCTCGGGGGGACCTGGTGAGGGCTCTGCGCCCCCCCAGGGGGGTGTAGGGGGCACCCAGCACCCCGCTGCCCCTCCATGGGGTGCCCCAAGGTGGGTTGGGGCCGGTGCACGGCTCTCCAAGGGGGTTCTGCCAAGGGATGGAGCCGGGCGTGGGCTCCAGCATCCTTCCCGTGGCTTGGGAAAGGGGGCCATGACCACCGGTGGGGCTCGAAGTTTGTCCGTGCCCCCCCCCCCAAAAAAAAAAAAGGGTGCGGGGTCGGGGCTGAGCTCCCGGTGTCACGGTACCGGGGGTGGGGGCGAGGTGAGGAGGAACCCCGCTATTTAGGGAAAAAAAACCCGAAATAATCCCAGGTCTCGGCGTGCATAATGGGCATTTTGGGATCGGGGGGGATTAAAGTGAGCCGTGGGAGGGGGATAGGGATAGAGGGGGGGGTGAGGATAAAGCCCCCCCCGCATCACTTGGGGCACATTTCAGCCCTGATTTCTGCATCGCCACCGCCGCACCGGCTCCTCGGCGGGCGCCGGGGCCGCCGGCTAAAAATAAAGGGATGCGGAAAAGGGGAGGGGAGGCAAAGTGGAGAGGGGGGAGGGGGGGGCACAAAATACCCCCCAAAAATCAAAAAAACCACAAAAGAATCGCAAAAAAAATAAAATAAATAACAAACCAACCTTCTAACCCAGCCCTCCCCCACCCCAAATAGCAAAAAAAAAAAAAATTAAAAAAAAAAAAACCCAAACTCACCGGGGTGCAGGGGGGCTACGGGCGGCCCATGGTCGGCAGCCCCCCCCCCTCCTTGGGCGAAGGAGGCGGCCCCGCTGCCCGCCGGCTGCTCCCGGGGCCCCCGCGGCTGCTGCCGGTGCCCGCGGCCGCTCGGGGCCGGCCCTTTATAGACCGGCTGCAGCCGGTCCCCGCCGGCGGCTCCGCAGCGCCATGTGCGCGCCCGGCGCGGCTGCGGCGCGGCTCGGAACGGAACGGAACGGGGAGGGGTTAGGGGGGGGGGGGTGATATGGGGGGGTGATATGGGGGGGTAAGGGGGGGGTAAGGGGGGGGTGGGGGGGGTATGGGGGTGATATGGGGGGGGAAGGGGGGGTGATGGGGGGGATAAGGGGGGTGATGGGGGGTTTGGGGGGATTAATGGGGGGTTTGGGGGGATTATGGGGGGGTTGGGGGGATTAATGGGGGGTTTGGGGGGGTTAATGGGGGTTGGGGGGGTAAGGGGGAGGTTGGGGGGGGATAAGGAGGGGTTATGGGGGGTGTAGGAGGGTTAATGGAGGGGTTGGGGGGGGGATAAGGGGGGTTGGAGGGGGTTAATGGGGGTTGGGGGGGTAATGGGGGGGTATAGGGGGGTTAATGGGGGTTGGGGGGGTAAGGGGGAGGTATGGGGGGGTAAGGGGGGGGTTATGGGGGAATAAGGGGGGTTGGGAGGGGTTAATGGGGGGGGTTAATGGGGGGTTGGAGGGGGATTATGGGGGGATTATGGGGGGGTTGGGGGGGATAAGAGGGGTTTGGGGGAGATAATAGGGGTTTGGAGGGGGTTTGGGGCGATATGGGGGGGGTTGGAGGGGGTTAATGGGGGCTTTGGGGGGATTAATGGGGGTTTGAGGGGATATGGAGGGGGTTATGGGGGGGTGTAGGAGGCTTAATGGGGGAGTTGAGGGGGGATAAGGGGGGTTTGGAGGGGGGTTAATGGGGGGTTAGGGGGGTTTGGAGGGGGTTAATGGGGTTTTGGGGGGATTAATGGGGGGTTTGAGGGGATATGGAGGGGGTTAATGGGGAGGTTGGGGGGCTTAATGGGGTTTGGAGGGGGTTAATGGGGGGTTTGGGGGGTTATGGGGGGTGTAGGAGGGGTTATGGGGGGTGTAGGAGGCTTAATGGGGGAGTTGAAGGGGGATAAGGGAGGTTTGGAGGGGGTTAATGGGGGGTTAGGGGGGTTTGGAATAGGTTAATGGGGGGCTAGGGGGGTTTGGAGGGGATATGGGGAGGATATGGGAGATTTGGGGGGGTTATGGGGGGCATGTGGGGGGGATATGGGGGCTTTGGGGGGGTTAATGGGGGTTATGGGGGGTTTGGAGGGGGGTAATGGGAGGGTGTGGGGGGGGTTGGGGGGTTAATGGGGGTTGGGGTGGATAGGGGGGTTATTGGGGCATTAAGGGGGGCTTTGGGGGTTAATGGGGGGTTGGGGGGGTTAATGGGGCATTAATGGGAGGTTTGGGGGGCTTAACGAGGGGGGTTGGGAGGAGATGGGGGATTTGGAGGGGGTTATGGGGCGTTGGAGGGGGTTAATGGGGGTTAAGGGGTGGGTCGTGGTGGGTTTTGGGGGGTCGTGGGGGTTAAAGGGTGGGGTTATGGGGGTTGGAGAGGGTTTAAGGGGGGCTTATAGGGGGTTTAGGGGGGTCGTAGGGGGTTTAAGAGGGAGTTATGTTGGGCTTGGGGGGGTTTAAGGGGGGTCGTGGGGAGTTAAATGGGGGGTTTAAGGGGGGGTATGAGCGGCACCTGCTGGGGTTTGCCATGGGAGTCAAACTGGGAGCGGGCGGCACGGACTGGGCCCCAGTGTGCCTGGGGGAGGAAGGGAATGGGGCACCGGGGGCACGGCACGGCAGCGGCTGCCTGCACCCAGCTGCGGGGCTGGGGCTCGAGCCATGGTGCAGCAGGGTTTCCCCGAATTTTCCTTCAGATCAGTAAAAAAATAAAAATAATAAAATTAGGATTCGTGTGCTGGGGGAACGGGGGATGTGGCGATGCCGGCTCCTAGCCCTGGGGAGATTGCCTGAGGTGAAACGTTCCTTGGGTTCCCAACCCAGCTGTGGAGCTGGTGCTTTGGGTTCGGCCGCAGTCCCTCCGGTTTTAACAATGGGAATTGCCAGCGGGGCCATACAGGTGCCTTCAGTGCGCAGCAGGGGCAAAATTCAGCAAACTTCGAACAAATCAGGCAAATAAGCTCTCGATTCCGCCGGATAACTTAGCCAAAGCAATTAACTTTGATTAATTCCTGCCGGCAATGCCTGTCCATCGGCCGCTGACCCCAGTGAGCCTCCATCCCCTCCCCACCTCATAATTCTTAGGGTGCCAGCGGCTCTGGGCCACCAGGAGAGGTTCGTGCCTCGGGGGGGGAAATCAGCACGCAGATATCTTTGGCACGAAAAGAACCCCACCACGAGGGTGATTTATCGGTGTTTCTTGTCAGTCCTTTTCATCTCCCTCTCTGCTTTCCCATTCCCCTCCCTGGTGCTCCCTAAGACGCGGCGAGGCTCCGGGGAGCTTCCCAATGCTTTCCCCCATCATTTGCCCTCCGATCCTGGGCTGATCCTGCCCTTTGATGGGCTCTGAGCTCCTCAGGAGCAGCGTGTGCAGCTCTGCAAAACAGCAGCAGAGAGCAAATGCCCTGGCCGTGGGCATAAATCAGGAGCTGAGCCACGAGGAGAAGGCAGCGCAGGGCCTTGGAGTTCATTTCTGCTGCTCGGCCCTGCCCCGCGTGTGCAATGTTTGCTCTGCAAAGCCCCAGCAGGGAGATGGGTGAAAAACATTCCCCCCGTCTCGGGACCTGGCAGAAATCCTAGTAAATCTGCAGAAGGATGTTGTTGTCAGCGCTGCTTCTTCTGGTAGGGGAACGGGTGTCAACTGTTCCAGCCCCAAAACCTTTTCCTGGAAGAAAGTCCCGGGTTCGGAGCAGCGGTACCGGGAATGGGGCCTCGCTGCCAAACGTGCTGGGAACGAGGAGGCAGGATCCCTGCACCCTCTGCCCTACATGGAAAGCTCACAAAGCACCTGCCGCCCTTTGCTGCGCTCAAATTAGAAATAAAGCCTGGGTTTCATTACTTTGGGAACAAAACAAGGATTTTTTTTTTCCCCCTGGCAGGAATGCGGCCGGGCATCCGTCCTCGTGCAGGGCTGGGGTTTGAGATTCTGCTCTCCTGCTGCTCCGCTCGCCAGGCAGGAGCAAAAAAGTGCAAGAATGCGAAAAATGTGAAAACGCCGGCGCTGGCCCCCAGATTTGGAAACCTCGGGTTAATGTGTAATAAGGAGGTGACGGATCTGTGCGGCGCGGGGCAGGGAGCTCGGCCGCTCGGGGTTAGGAGGTGCCGGTGGCATCCCCGGGCAGGGCAGGGTGCTGCCCTCGCCTGCCCGGACCCGCCAGCCCCCGAGGTGCCTTCTCCTATTCCTCCTCCTCTTCTCGGCGCAGGCTGCGGAGGCTTTTGGGGTTTTTCTCAACTGGTTCATCTGGTTCTGCCCTGTCCCCCCCCTGCTCTCCGCGAGCTGCACCGTCGGCCTCGCAGACCCACGATTTCACCGGGTTTTCGTCCTTATTCCCGGTTACGCAGTGCCCGGTGTGATGCCCGTGCATCCCCGGTGTGACGGCGGAGCCCACGCCGTGCTGGGGGATCTCCGAGCGGGTTATCGGGGCGGGGGAAGAGGCCTCAATTCCTGGGGGTAATTACGCACGAGGAGCTAATCGGGCTGCAGCCGGCGCGCAGCGTTTCCTGCTGACAACTGCTTAGCACGAGGCGAGGCGCCGTGTTCCCACCGTAGGCAGCCAGGGAGAATCTTTTCAGCGGCACGTTGGGTGTTTTTATTTTTATTTTTTTTGCAGAAAAACCCTGCCCTTTGTGAGCTCTGGCTGAGCATCGGGTGATGTGGTGCTGCGGGGCGAGCTGTGGTGGGGATGGGTGGCCCCATAATAAGTTGGGGACGGGGACAGGGACCCAGCGGCCCTGTTCCCTGCTGCCCACCCGCAGGCGGTGCTGGTACGGGTGCCCACAGCCATGGGCACATCCCGGTCCTGCACACGGGCACACAGAGGGCGATGCAAATCGCTCCTTGCTGGAATTTGGACCCGCTGCCGATTGTCCCGGCGTGGGCAGGGAGAGGAGGGCGAGAGGCACGGGCGCGTCCTGCTGCCTTCCCCCTCTCCCCTTCCAAATGGCTTCGAGGAGCGGAGATCGAGAGGTTCCGCCTGACGCTGCTGCAGCAACGGAGGCCCCGGCTGACTTCCCGTGTAAATTAGAGAGAAGAGAGCGTCCTTTGAGAGCAGCTCTGATTGTTTTCCTTAGCCCTGTCACGCCGGCGTTACCTCCCCAAAGCAAACAGCCGGCCCTGCCAAGCTCCGGGCTGCTTCTCGCTATCTGGATGCTCGGGGCGGCGGCGGGGTGGCGGGTGGTGCTGCGCCCTATCGCCCCGGCCAGAAGCAGCCCAGGAGCCCTCGGGTCAGCCTCCGAGCAGCTGGGTTCCTTTTTCATATTTGCATTAAAAAAAAAAATAAAACCAAAACGTGACCTTGCCCGTGCCTTTTCCACGGGGAGCGCGCGGGCTTAATTTCTCTCGAGGATGGGGTTTTGTGGGGTGGTGGGGAGGGGAATGGTTTGAGGCCAGCCCCGGCACAGGATGGGGTCAGGGCTGCTGGGGCTCACTTTGGGGAGCTGCTGGACACCGGTGGAGGTGCCAGAGGGTTGAATTACACAGCGTGGCTTCCTGACAAGGCTGCGGCCGGCCGGGCTCAGCACGGCTCAGCCGGGATGCTTACGTGGAGCTCAGCCGAATTTCAGGCTTGTTCCTCGCCCCCCTGAACCTCTTGGAGACCCCCCTGGTCCTCCTGCCCCATCACCGCGTCCCCCAGCCCTTTGTGTGCTGAAGCAGAGCTCCAGGGTGGGTTTTCCCCTGCCACTGCTGTGCGGGAGCCCCTCTGGCAGCTCATCCCGGATCAGCGCCCTGCTGTGCTGCGGAGCTGGCAGCCCCCGGCTTTTAAGATGCGCATGGCAAACCCAGAAATAAATAATTTTGCCAGCTACAAAACTCCTGGCCTAAAGGTGGGGCTCATCCTGTCCCCTCTCCTGCCTCCTGTCACATCACCCTTTGGTTTGTGGCCATCCCCTTCCCTCCTCGCCCTCCTGGCTTATCTCCGTGGCTCTTGTCCTGCTTGGCCGCGCGTCCCTGGGGCGCGTTCCTGTGCCCGTGCAGGGCTCGGCGTGGTTTTGGCAAACCTCAGCAGCTTCACCTCGCTTTGGCTGTAGCTCTGTGCGCAGGAGGTTGGCTTTTGTGGCCACGTCTCCGCTGTCACTTTGGGATGTTCGCTCTCGGTGCCTCTTTACCACCTGTGGCCAAGTCCAGGGGGCTCCTGCAGGTGCTGACGGCTCCGCGTGTCTTTGGCACAGGCGATCTCCTGGTGGTGGCTCCTGGATGATGCCAAGGACAGTGTGACAGTCATCGGGACAGCCACAGCAGTTCTTTGTCCACTTCGGGGAGCCGAGGACGTGTTCTGCTGCCAGCTCCACATGTTAACGTTGCAGAGAAGGAGCCGCTCATCAGACACAAACGTCGCCCCGACAGGAGCTGCTGCACGAACCGAGCGCGCTTCTGGAGAGAAAACTCACAATTTGGTTTTGCGCTTAATTAGATATTTACCGGGAAGCAGAGCAAGCTAAAAATAGGGCGACAGTGACTTCAAAGAGACTGCCTGACTTCGAAGAACGACACCTCCGCCAGCGCTGGCTTTAGGAATATCAGCTGTGCCTGCAGGCGAGATGGAGCAGGCGTTTCGGCCGGCCCTGTAGGCGAGGCAGCGAAGCAGCGACCTGGCAAAGGAGGAGTGCCTGGAGAGGGGACATCGGAATCAGGGCGAGGGACAGCAGCGAGCAGGGTCACATCACGCCAGGTGGCACCATGGGGACCCCGTCCCCGTTGGCCGTGCTGCTGCTGGCTGTGCTGGTGGCACTCCGCGCTCCCCCCGCGGCGCAGGGGCGGCCCAGCTTCATGGTCATCCTGGCGGATGATCTGGGCTGGGGGGACCTTGGGGCCAACTGGGCCCAGACGAAGGAGACGCCTAATTTGGATGAGCTGGCTGCCCAAGGGACCAGGTAACGGCTGGGCCCCCTCCCTGGTGCGAAATGAGCATCTTTGGGTGCTCTGCCCTGCTGCGAAAGAGGGTTTTGCTCCCAGCAGGGGATCGGTGATGTAGTTCTGGAGAGCCCGGCACCCTGCGCAGCAGATCCCTGCACAGGGGAGGCACAGGGCAGCACCACCCCGTGCAGATCTCGCCAGCCCGGGCTCTGTTCCTTCTCCAGGTTCGTGGATTTCCACTCGGCCGCCTCCACCTGCTCCCCATCCCGTGCCTCGCTGCTCACGGGGCGCCTCGGGGCGCGCAACGGGGTGACCCACAACTTCGCCATCACCTCGCTGGGCGGCCTGCCCCTCAACGAGACCACGCTGGCAGAGGTGCTGCGGGCAGCGGGGTACAGCACGGGGGCGATAGGTAAGGCTGGGGGAGGCACTGGCCGGGGTGAAGGTGCCCAGGATGAAGGTGTCCCCCACGGAGGAGGTGCAGCGGGTAGCTGGCAGCAAAAAGAAAGCCTAAAGGATGAGCGGGAGGGATTCTGCGCTTCCCCCTCTCCTCCCTGCAATCCCCAGATTTCGTATTCAAGCGTAAGACGCAGCCTGAAATTTGGGCCTTGCCCCAGTTTCCAGTCGAAGCCGCGCTTGCTTAACCCTACCCTGGAAATGCTGAATTGTTCATAGGAAACGTGAGGGCGCCGAGCAGCTCTGCCCGCGCACGCCCCGCGGGGTGTGATGCTGGGCGTGATGCTGGGTGGGACACAGCGTCCCCTGGCAGCACTGGGATGGGATTTTTGATGCTGCTGGTCCGTGACATTGGGCCCCTACAGCACGCTCCACCCCGTGTGCAAGCACCAAGCCCTTTGCTCCCCCCGATCGCATGTGTTGGGGCTGCACTGGCACAGAAACCCTTCCTTTCCCTTCTCCCGCTCCGTTTTTGCTGTTCCCCCTCTCCTATCATCATGCTCGGTGTGAGCAAGCCTCGGGACGTGGAGGACCCGAGGACGAAGCTGGATCTTTGGCCTAGGTTAGGAAGTTGTCTCCTCCAAACGCGGAGGCCCCAAAGAGCCTTTTAAGGCTGGAGACGGCCGGTCTGCACGGACACGAGATACCTTCGGCATTTTTTCTGGCTTTCTGCAAAAAAGGCATGCTGGAAATGGGGCCAGCACAAACAAGTGGCCTTTCTCGCTGCTAGATTAAAACCTCCTGCGCTGCGCCTTGCGGGCAGTCGCTTGTGACGGCAGCGCCTGGAGCCGAGTTAACCTCTGAGATGATTTTTTTTTAATTTTATTTTGCAGGCAAATGGCACCTGGGGCACCACGGCCGCCACCACCCCACGTCCCGAGGTAAGGACGCATCCGAGCCGAGCGCCCCGCGTTCGCCAGGCTCCCGCTGACCCCCTCCTTGCCCCACAGGCTTCGACTATTATTTTGGGATCCCCTACAGCAACGACATGGGCTGCACGGACAACCCTGGCTACAACGTGCCGCCCTGCCCGCCCTGCCCGCGGCACGGCGCCGCCACCACCAGGTACGGCTCCAGGCACAGCACCACGAGGTGGGATTTGGGATTTGCAGCCCCAGCCCCTCACCCTGCTCCTTGCTGCCCTGCTTTTGCTCCCTGGAAATGCCCCGGGGAGGCGAAATGTGGGGTGAGGGGCAGCGAGCACCCTGTGCCGCGGGGATATCAGCGTGCTGCTGGTCCCCTCTGCGGTGCGAGCGGCACGGGGCGCCTTCTTCCCACAGCCCCGGCGACAAGGAGTGCTACAGGGACGTGGCCCTTCCTCTCTTCGAGAACCTCACCATCATCCAGCAGCCCGTCAACCTCAGCAGCCTGACGGAGCGCTATGCAGAGGCGGCGGCACGCTTCGTCCAGCGGGCAAGGTGAGGGTGCCACACACTGTCCCCATCCCCATCCCTGTTCCTGTCCCTGTTCCCGTCCCCATGCCAGCCTCTGGGTCTCTGCAAGCGCTTTGTGCTCGTTCTGGGGTCCCTGGGGATCACCAAGCTTTGTGGGCGACCTCCCGCAGTGGTGCGGGGCCGTGCGGAGTCCAGGCTTGCAGATCCCCAAGGTGCAGAGCAGATCCTTGGAGACGACAGCCCCCGAGCCCTGCTGACGGGTTTGGTAATGCTGATCCCTATTAGCTGAGGATTAGGAGCTGTGACTTTGCAAAACGCCTTCCTGCAGCGCCCTGCGAGGCCGGCTCGGGGATGGTGCCCGCTGCCCGGCCCCAACCTGGGGGCTGCGTGTGCAGGGGTGCAAAAAAAAAAGGCTCTGGGCTGTAATGGGGGCAAAGGGATGGGAGAAACGGGGGGAGGACTGCCAGGAAAGGGCTGTGTCAGCGCCCTGGATAAATCTGGAGCTGTTTTGGGGTTATCTGAGTTTATGGAGAACAGGATTAAACAGGTGCCTGCCTTTCCTCTCCCTCTCTTTGATGGCTTGCTTCAGTTTTCCTCTGCCTGACTCACTCGTTATGGGGCAATGAAAAGAACACAGAATTTGTCATCTCGGTGTTTTTTTAACCAGCCGTGTCAAGGTTGAGCAATTCAGTGAGATTTAGCTCTGCCCGGGACACTTCGAGCACAGCAAACACGGGAGCAAAAGCCAAGGACGTCGGTCTTAAGTTATTGATTAAATGTTTGCTCCGTTTTCGGGAGGGAGAGGGGCCGAATGAGGAATGCGAGAGGCAAACGGGGTTCCCAGCTGAGTGCCAGGGTAAGGGCAGTGCTCTCCGGAGCCCTGCAGATTGTTTTCCACGGCTCTGCGTGCCAGCCTGCTCACGCCACCCCACTCGAAGGGGCCGGGAGGAGCTCCCCGTGTTTGCAGAGCCCTTCGGGGCTCCAGGCGCAAGCCGGGCGGTGCCGTGCCCCAGGTGGTGGCAGGACCAAGGGGCCCTGCCCCAGCACGGGCCTCGTGCAGAAATTTCTGCTGATAAGAAGTCACGGGGACGCAGGGGATGTTCCCGCACCGAGTGGTGGCCCCAACAAAGGTGACGTGAATGGGGCAAAGGAAGGAAAACAAGGTCAGGGAGACCCCAAAAGCTGCCCCCGGCCGCGGGCACGGGTTGGGGCGCGCAGCCACGCAGGCACGTCCCCGGGATCCGGCCCCTCCCCGCCGCCCGCCATCCCACCCTTCCCCTCCGAGGTCCCTGAGGAAGAGCGGCCTCGTCGGAGCAGATAAATATAGCCGTAAACAAGCAAACAGGACGTGTCCTCTGATGATTTAAAAGCAAACAGGCAGCGGGGCAGCGCGCGGTGAGCGGGACGTTGCCGCGAACGTGCCTCGCTCCCTGTCCAGGGCTGGGCTGCGGCATCGGGGTCGTCCTTGTGCTGCTCGTCCTCCTCTGAAATAACTTCCCGGAGCAGCAGGGGATGAGCACAGCGTGCCGGGGGGGGAGTAAAATGCCAAAACGGGCCCCGGGAGAGAGGGGAGGAAGAAGGATGCGAGGGGCGCGTCGATGCGGGGCGTTCTGCTCCCGGCTGGGAGCCGTGGGATGCGGGGGGCCGGAGGAAGGGGCGAGCCCGTCCCGAACGTGAGCTCCTCGGGGAAGGACAGCCCTGGCACCCGTGGGGGCAGGAAGGGAAGGAAGCAGTGGCAGGGAGGTTTCAGCAGGAGCGGGGAAGAAGTGACTCACGGGGGGAAGCTGCACGTTCATCCTGGAGCTTCCTCCCAGCGGCGGTGCCGGGGCAGGTGCGGGCACACGAAGGTGCCCCCCGGGGACGTGCCCTGCCTGGTGGGGGACAAACCACAGCCCCCCCCCACCTGCCTGTCCAAAAGCAGGAGCAATCCTGCTTTCCTTCCAACACTTCTTTGAGGTTTTGGGACCAAGCATCCTGTGGGGCGGGCGGGTTTGCAGCCATCTGGTTTGGGAAGGGTCACAGCTCCCTGTCCCCAGCAGTGTCACCACCGCGGTGACCTCCTGCACCGTCCTCCCCTTCCCCTCTCCCCAACCTAAATTTGCTCCCCTGTTCCCTGCAGTGACAGCGGGCGCCCCTTCTTCCTCTACGTGGCTCTGGCCCACATGCACGTGCCCCTGGAGGTGAGCGTGCCGCCGGGCAGCGACGTCTACGGAGCCGCCCTGCGCGAGATGGACGCCTTGGTGGGGCGGCTGCGGCACCTCGCCGGCCCCGACACGCTGCTGTGGTTCACAGGTAACGCAGCAGGACCTCCCGTGGCAGCGGGGTGACAGCTCTGTGACAACCCTGGCCATGCAGGGGTGATGGTCCCAGTGTTTTTCCCCAGCCCTCGGTGCTCCGTGCCCGGGGGATGGAGGAACCGGGGCTGCCACCGCTGGGGATGCGGCTCCCAGCCCAGCTCAGCCGGTGCTCAGCCCCACCACCCACCTCGGCCACAGCCCTGCCTAATTAAAGCTCAAATCCTTGCTCGTTAAGAAGCCCAAATCCGCTCAGGCTGGGCAGCCTCCCTAATGAGGACGCCCTGCTCCTGGCACAGGATCTGCTCGTTAATGCCTGGAGCCGGCGGCAGCCGCCTTGTGCCCCACTCCAGCCGCTCACCTGGGGCGTGGGCAGCCCCCAGGAACGAGCCCTGCCCCTAAATAAACCTTTAGGGACAAAACCAACTCTGCTGGCTGGGTCCTGTGCTGCTCTTGGTGTTGTAGGGCAGCCCCAAGGGGATGGGAAGGGGCCGTGGGGACCTTGCTTGTGCCCCAGAGCAGAGGTGCCCCCGCTCATGGGGACGTTGCTTTCTCTTGCAGGTGACAATGGCCCTTGGGCGCAGAAGTGCGAGCTGGCAGGACGGCTGGGGCCCTTGGTGGGGGTCTGGCAGAGGACACGAGGTGACCTTATAGTGGGGGGGGGCTCCCCGAACCCGGGGGTGCGCGGGGGCTGCTGCCAGGAGCCCTCCTCTGCCCCCAGCACCCAGCGGGGAGCGCTGCTCTGCCCCTGCCTTTGGGGCAGCCGTGGGTTGGGTTGCCTTGAAGGCTTCTCCAAATGTTCCTTGTCATTAAAATAGACGCAGCAAAGTCTATTTTCCCCTCAAATTATCTCTGGGTGGGATCGGAGCCCCCCAGGTCCCTGTTACCCCGTTGCAAGCCCAGGGGGAGCGGCTGCTGCTTTCAGCCCCTTGGTGCAGCAGCTCCTGGGGTGCCACGCTCCTGGAGAGAGCTGAGGGGCACTGGGGGACACTGGGGAGGACTGGGGGGCACTGGGGAACACTGGGGGGCCCCGTGGGCAATGGGGAAGGTGAGCTCCTGCCCTTCATCTGCTCAGGTCCCGATGCCCTCACAGCCCCTGCCCGGGGCCCTTGAGCCCAGCCCGGCGGGACTTTTTATTTTCTTTCTCTCCAACTTTTTTTTTTTTTTTATTATTATTATATTTTTTTCCCCTCCTTTTTCCGGCCAAGCCATCTGGTTGGTGGGTTTCTTTCGGCCGGAGCGGCCAGAAGCATGCATGAGTCAGGCGCTTCCCACTTCTGCTTGTGTTACGCGCCGTAAGCACGGCTCGGGGTCAGCACAAGGGGGGGGGACACGAGGGGGAAGGGGACACGGGGACAGCGCCGCTCCCCCCCTCCTCCTCCTCCTGACACCCACCCGGCAGAGGAAGCCGAAGCTGATCCCACACGAGCCTGGCTGTGGGGCTGCCCCCTGGAGCTCCCCCCCTGCTCCCATTCCCGTTCCCGGTGCCGTGGGGGTGCTGCGGCAGGAATCCCGAATCCTAAACCTTCCTTTTCTGGGTAAACAAACCCCGCCGCCGACCTGGGTTGCTCTTGAGCAACCGAGGGTCACAAGCTCCCGGCGCACATGGTCGGGAACAAACCTCCAGCAGCACGGCCCCTTTCCAGCAGCTCGCTGCCCACACGCAGCCCTGCGAAAACAACCCCAAAAAGCTCCTCCCGGGCTGCCGGCTCTCCAGGAGCTGCCTCTAAAACCCCAGGGACTTCCAAGCCTTCCCCCCTCCTGCTGTTGTGGGATCAGGGAGCTGCCAAGTTCTCCCCCGGGCACCGTGCCCGTGGGAGGCTCGGGGGTCCCGGCCGGGGGGCATCTCCCCCTTCCCAGCTCCCCGGGGACAGGGAGGAAGGGGAGGTGCTGCTGCGCGGGATTATATAGGTTTCGCATGGCTTGGCGTTTCCTTTTAGGGTCCAACCCAAATTCCAGGAATGTTTTCCACCGATTTCGGTGGTCACTGCCGTCAGCCCGCGCCCATGGAGAGCAGCAGCCCCGCGTGCTGGGCCCCCCTCTCCGAGGCGAGGGCTGCACGGGGGGAGCTTCCCCTCCTCTCCCCAGGAGCCCCCGGCCCTCTTGGGAAGCCCAGCTCCCATCCCCTGGCCCCAAACACCCCGAAAAGGGGAATCAGAGGGACACGTGTGTTTTGGGGGGTCGGCTGGGGGTGTTATGGGACGGGTCTGGAAGGCTCCGGCCCCGTTGTGCCCCCGCCGGGGAGCAGGGCCGCGGCGCTTCTTGTCCCTGCGTGGAAAGCTCAGCTCTTTCCTGGAAAGCTGCGGCCTCCCTGGGCTTGCATCATCCCGAGAGAAATCCCTGCCTGGCTTTGGGGCGTTGCAGCCCCGATGCAACCAGGAGTGGCACCGTCAGCTCGTGCACGGGCAGCTCGGGCTTCCCTCGGCTGCTCCATCCACGGATGGACGGGCGGACAGACGGACAGACAGCCCCGCTCCTCCTGCCCTTGGGGTGCTGGGCTGTGCAGAAACCCCTCGAAAAGCCAACGCGGTGCTGCGAGGACTGTTTAATACCCGAGCAGAGGCACCAGCAGGCTGATGTTATAACTGGGATCGTTCCTGATGGCATCAGAGAGCGCCGTGCCGCAGCTGCACGCGATGTGCTGGGTGCGGCTGCGGTCGGGGTGCACGGGGCATCCCAAAAACAGCCCCCGAGCAGCCAGCAGGGCTGGGGCTGGTGGTGCAGGAGGAGCAGGACCAGGAGGAGCAGGAGGAGCAGGAGGATCCCCTCTCTCTTGGCTCTGCCGGAGGAAATGGCTCCGGGTGCGCGCCGTTGCCATGTGCACGCTGAAAGCCGGGCAGACAAAGGGCTTGGGAAGTTGGTGCCGTGAATGGGGCCGGGAGTTTCCCTCTGCCCCAGTCCCAGTCCCTTCCCCCATGGCTGCTTGGGGACTTTTGTGGCACTGCTCAGCCCCCCCCGTTTTGTTGCTCAGCCCCCCGTTTCCACCCTCAGCCCCCATCTGGGTGCAGGCAGGGGCTGGGCGACTTCCCCACGTTCCCCCTTCCCAAACCCCGTGCAGAGCGGGGCCCCTGGGCTGTGGCAGGGAACGAGCGGAGGGGTTAAGGTGAGTCAGGCGGCAGGAGGGAGCTGCCTGTTATCAGCAGGAATGTATTTGTAATGAAGCCGGGGCAGCTGCTGGAGCTTTATCTGCCCGAGGGCGCTGTGCACTTGGTGCCGCTCGCAGCCCCGCACCCTCTGCACCAGGAGGGAGCCCCTGGGCGAAATTCCTGCGTCTCCTGCCCGCTCCGTGCCACCGAGGGGGCTCAGCTCCTGCTGGATGTTAGTGCTCAGCTGCCTCTCTCATCACTCACCGGAGCAGGCGAGAAACAAAAGGCAGTGCCAAACCAAGCCCCCTTTCCCCTCTCTCCTTGTTTCTTGTAAAAAACCCTACAAAATTCTTCTCCCTCCCCTGACCCAGCTCCAAAACCCAGCAAAACCTTCCCCCGTTAGGGTCACCTAACAGCCCAGCGGGTCCCTTTCCATGGGCACCTCTGGGCTTGGGGTTTTTCCCCCTGCTGCAAAGCTCCTGCACAGCCGGGTGCTGAGCGCGGCCGCTTTCTCCTGCAGGTGGGAGCCCGGCCAAGCAGACGACGTGGGAAGGAGGCCACCGCGTCCCAGCGCTGGTGTATTGGCCTGGCCGTGTCCCCGCTGCACGCAGCAGCCGTGCCATGCTGAGGTAGGGGCTGGCTCTGGGTTTGGGGTGGCCTCTGCCTGCACCCCACTGCCCGTGTGGGCAAGGCGTGCGCCTGCCATCCCCGCGAGGCCACGCTGGAGGTGACACCTCCAACCCCAAGGGGATGGCTGGGATGGCAGCAGCAGGATCAGTGCCCTGCTTGGGCATCACCTGCGCTGTGGTGCCGTGCTTGTGTCCCGTCCCAAAAGACTCCAAGGCTCGGAAGCCCGTTTTGTGGGGCCGCTGGCTCCGTGCTAGCAGCTGCCGGGCTCGGTGCGCCTCTTCCCCACGGTGGCCGAGCGCCTCCCGGTAATTAAAAGCTGCCGATGTTCCCTGAACCCAGCCAGAAGCAGGCTTCGGCTTTGTGGGCTGCGAATGGCTTTCTGTGGGGGAGGGCTGTGGGGACGGCTGGCCTGGGGGGGCGGCTTCTGATCAGAGCAGGATGCGGCCGGGCTCTGAGGTTGCCCTGGCTGCTGCTGCTGGGCTGGGAGCCGAGGGGACGGCCCGGGGCTGTGGCACCCGGGGATGGCATCGGGGGCCCCTCCGTGCAGCAAACAGAGCTCTGGGAGCTGGATTTTGGCAAGGGCAATGTTCAAACCACCCGCTGGAGCACTGATGTGTTGCCGAGGGAGCAAGGTGCGTGGTACCAGGCACCCCTGGGGTTTCATTTGCAAACCTTTTCCCTGTTCCCTGTCCCCTCTCCAGCCCCCTCACCCCGTGCGCCCTGCACCGCAGCAGCCGCGGGGTCCCGGTTCTCTCCCTCGCCCTTATCTCCTGCCTTTCCAGCCCAGCAGGTTGGGCAGCTGTAAAGGCACAACGCTGCCAGCAGCACGGCCCTGCTGCGTGCCAGGCGCTCACGGAGGGGCCGTGCAGCTCCCCAGGAGTTTCCTCATTTTCCTTTTTCTCACTATTTCGAAGGCAAAGCTGCGATCCCTGGGCTGCTGTGACCCGGGGGCTGCCCTGCCAAGCGCCCTGGCTGCGGGGCCGGGTGGTTTCCAGCCGCGTGCGCTCCCCGTGCCGCGCGGCCGCCGGTCACCTCGGCGCTGACGTCCCTGCAGCTGGGCTCGGTCCCACCTCGGGGCTCCTCCGGTAAACACAGCCCTAAACACAGCCCGGCCTTGCCAAAGCTGCTGGCCCAGCTGCACGCCTTTGCTTATTCAGAAATGCCTACGGGAGATTGGAGCCTGCCCGCCTCAGACGCGGAAATTCAAAGTCAACAAACCCCGAGGAGGTTTCGTAAAGTTCAGGCGTGTGACACGGAGCAACAAAAGGCAGGAGGCTGCCAGCCGGGCGCTGCTGGCACGGCCCCAGCCCAGGAGTTCCTGGCAGCAGCAGCCTGGGGCCGTGCGGTCCCTGGTGTTTTGAGGGTCCTGGGGGACACCCAAGCCCCTGGTGCTGGCTGTGGAGTTGTCCTGAGGGCACCAACGGGATGGGTTTCCCACCCGAAATGCTTCTGAGCCAGGCAGGTTGGTTCATTGGTGTCCTCACGTCCTCCCCGTCCCACTCAAGCCGTGAAGAGCCGGTTCCTGAAGGTCTCCAAAAGAGTTGGAGGCTTTCTCAGCCCTCGTTGGGCCTGCAGGCTGGCACGGTGAAGGGAGAGGAGCTGACGTCCCCGAGCAGCCGCGGGGCGAGGCGGTGGCGGTGCCGTGTCACCGGGCACGGGGCGGCTGCTTGCTGCCCAAATAACGCGGTGGAAAGCTTCACCTCCCCGACGGGGAGAGCTGAGAGCTGCAGAAAGCATTAAAGGTGTGCAGTGGGGCTGGGAAACCTCTGCTGGGAAGGGCACAGGGGCAGGCATTACCTGCCTGCTCGGCGTCCTTCTGCCCCAGGTCATGAAAACGCTGGCAGCGTTTTGCAGCCTGCCCCAGGACGAAAATCCCCCAGCCACGTCTGCACCCTGCCTGTGGACAGGGGTCCCTGGGGTCCCTGCCCATGCCCTCCTTGAGCTCCTTCCCCCCAGGGGTTTGTGGCCAGGCCGTGCATGGCCTCACCTCGTTTACCCCCAACTTCGTTACCTCCCCTGTGTGGGGTGAGCGTGGCCGGGGTGCTGCGCCCTGCCCCGCGCCTGCACAGACCTGCAGCCGCTTGGCGCGCCCTGCATGGAGCTGCCTCGTCGGCTCTTCTTAATTACGTTTAATTGCCCGAGCTTCCTGCCGTGCCCAAGCTGGGTGCTGAAGAAATAGGTCAGTGGGGTGGCCAAGGAGGAAAGCGCAGAGCCCCGGGGCCAGCAGGGCTGGGGCTGCTGCAGGTGGGGGACCCGGATCTCAGCCTGAGGCTTTCGGGGCTGATTTTTAGCCCCGTCCTCTGCACCCCTCGGAGCTGAGCCCTTGCTAAGGGCCTCTGAGCAGCTGAAAACGCGTGGCTTCATCTCCGTTTGTTGCTTGGAGCCTTGGACCTGTCTCACACCGCCCCAGCTTTCCCCTTTCTGCTTTGCTGTGATGGTTCCCGGGGTGCCCAGCTGCTGTTTCGGGGTACCTGTGCCCAGAATGGGTACAGAGGCACCGTGTTGGGGCCGGATCTTGCGGGATGTGCCCCGGGCAGTGCCGTGGGGCAGCCCCACGGGGAGCTCAGCGGCTCCTGCAGGGATGCGCCCAGCTCCCAGCGGGGAGCCAGAGGTTTTCGGCGCCTCCTGGCCGCTCGGGCCGTCTCCATGAGAGCCGCGTAGCCGGGGCTGCCTTTCAGCTCTCCTCAGCATTGTTTGTTCTTATTTGTCCTCTCGGTCTCTTAGCAGCTAAATTAAAACTCATTGAATGGGAGAAACAGGGGCCCTAAAGTCCCGGGCTGTTTTCTCTCTCTGCTCACGCAACCGGGCAGCAGCAGCTGAGGGGCCCCGATCCCGCAGCGCGGCCGCTGCTGCACCCCGAGGTGCCAGAACCAGGGGGTGCTGAGATCCCGGAGCTTTTGGCAGGGTGCGGGGTGTGAGTGTCCCCCCATCCGAGCCACCTGCCAGGAGCAGGCAGTGCTGCGATGTCTCTTGGAGAGGGAGGGATGTGACACTTGTGCCACGCAGCAGGCACGGCTCCGCTCGACCCCTGGCCCTTCCTGAGCCTCCAGGGAAGGGAGTGTGGGGAATCGCTGCCTCTGGGGTCTGGCCCCAGGCCACAACTCGCAGGCAGAAGGCACCAACGTGAGGCTCTCGCCCTCTGTGTCCCCGAGGAGCCCGCTGGAGGTGGCAGGACCCCGGGTCACCCGCGCCCTGCGCACGGGGAGCAGCCGGGACCCAGCCCCGAGGGCTCTTCTGTGGCTGAGGCCCCTGAGAAGAGAGGATCCTGGTGGAATTGCTGACAGGCGTTTTGGTAGGAGCGCACAAAATAGCAGCGCTCTCATTTTCCATTCTGGCTCCTATGGCTCGTGCTGCGCGATGCAAAAGCGAGACCACATTTTCCTGGGGCTGCGGGAGCCGCTGGGGTTGGCGCCGAAAGTCCCTGCGCTTGCACTTTCTGCCGGGGGGTGACCCGGTGCCTTCCCCGCGTGCCCGGCCACGCTGTGCTGGGGGGACAGCGGGGTGGGGGCTGCCCAGTGCCCACCGTGCCCCAGAACCTGCGGGTGCAGCAGTGGCAGCACTTGGGGAACCCCCTGTGCCATGCCTGAGGTGGTCACAGCATCGCTGGGTCATTGGGAAGCAGCCAGGGACCCCCCCGGGCAAGGGGCTGCAGGGTGCAGGTGGGGCTGGGGGGGCTGCTCGGGGCGCTCGGCTCCGTGCTCGGCTGAAACCTGCCTCTTTCCCCAGCACCCTGGACATCTTCCCCACGCTGGTGGCCCTGGCTGGAGCGACGCTTCCCCCAAACCGGCGTTTTGACGGCTTGGACGTGTCCCCGGTTCTCTTTGGGCAGTCGGACGTGGGGCACGAGGTAAGGCAGGGCCCCTTTCTGCTGACGGCCCCCTCCCGAGCTGCCTCGGAGCTGGAGGGGAGGTGGGCAGAGAGGGGATGGGATCGGAAGGGCTCGGGGCCGGAGCACGCAGCCCCGTGGGAGCACCGGCCCCGCTGGCTGCGTGCCCGCACCTCCGGCGGCCCCGCCGAGCGCAGCGTGGTTCTGCTCCTTCCTGGTCACAGGAGGTGCACAGGCGTGGGAAACAAAAGATCCCCAGGGCTCAGACCTAGCTGTATCTGCTTTATTTATCTTGACAGATAGAGACATAATTAAGCGCTTCTTCTCCGAGCTCCTTGGCTCGGAAACGTGCCCGTTATTGATGTTCGAGTGGGGCAGCCAGCCCCGTGTCCTGCAGCTCCCCACCCATGCAACAATAGGAGCTGTTGACAGCTCCTTTAAGCATGAAAAACGCAGCTAGGAGAACAAGGAGCATGGCGGTGCGTTTTTCTCAGAGTTTCACAAGATCTTTGCTGAACCAAAAAAACAAAAAAAAAAAAGGCAGCTCTAAAAGCAGTCCCACAGATCCAGCCCGATTTCGCTTTTCAAGTCCGCCCTCCTGCGAGCACCGCAAGCCAGCTCCCAGCAGGGATCCTGGATCTGCTTCCCGTGTCCATCAGGGTTTTGGTATTTAGTTCGTATTTACGGAACCCTCCACTGAACCGTGAGATAAACTGGGGAAGAGGATGGGACACGGCCAGCGTGCGCTCCAGCTGCTCTTTGGGATGATTAACCCTCTTCTTGCGTGCTTGTGGTGCTGGAGAGGGGGACTGGTGCTCGGCAGCTTTGGCATCAGCACGTGGTGCGGGGCTGGGGAGGGCTCAGGTTCCTTCCTACATGCTTTGGGACGAGGAATCAACTCCCCAAACTGGGGCTGAGTCCCCAGCTGCTGCCTTTTTGGGGGCACTTTCGCTGCCATGGGGTGCAAGCAGCAGCGAATGAACCCCTGTGGTTGTGACCTGCAGCCCTGGGCGCCGCGTCCCTGGAGGTCACCGTTGGGTTGTCCCCACCCGTCCCCAATTCCCTGGGGACCCCCAGCCCCAGGCTGTGTGTGACGGGGTGGCTCTCGGCACGGCGAGCATGGCCCCGCTCCCTCCCCGCGCGGCACCTTTCATCAGCGAGCGGCTGATGGCAAAACCACCTCGGCTGTCGCCGGGTTTTCCTTGACACAAATCCTGCCGGAGAGGTTCCTTTTCTCGCCCCGCCGCCCGACGGCCGCACGCCGCTGACAGCTGCTTTTCTCCTTGGGGCTGGCGCGAGGCTGCGGCCCCGTAACCTTGCTGACGTCCCGGCCCCGGCACAACCTGTGACGGTGCTGGGCCGGGGCCAAGGTCCTGTTTTGAGCAAAGGCTATTTACAGTAAAAATAAACACATCCTACGAAACGCATCAAGGGTACGAGCGGCTGACAAATACGCTCTTTCCATGAGCTTAATGTCAGAGGGGTGTGCTCCTCCTCCCCACGCACTCGCCGGCTTACGAAAACAGCCCGGAGCTGGGAGTTCAGATGGAGGGTTCGCTGAGGAGAAGGGTGCTTTGTTGTTTTTTTTTTTTCTTTTCTTTTCTTTTCTTTTCTTTTTTTTTGTTCTTTAATAACAAAGTCACAGGTTGCGGACCTGAGAACGCTTCTTGAAAGGGCTCAATCGAAACAAGCTCCTCACTTCTGCGGTGAATGGGAACGGATTTTCTTAGCGTGGGGGTTTACGAGGTGCGTTTAGGAACGAGCCCCTTGTTGTTTCGGTGCCTCTGGAGCCAGGCAGCAGCATCCGAGCCGTGCTGCTCAGGTTAAAGGGTGCAGGCACAGCCGAGCTCTGAGGCTGGAAGCAGACAAACGGGTTGAATTCCTGCTATTTTGGCTTCGTGGGCCCTTAAATAATTACCGAGTGCTGCTTTGCAGCTGCTTGGTTCCGGCTGAGGGTGCCAGCATAACCTGCAGCACGCATTTCCTCCTCGCAGCACGCTCACGCTGTGACCTCTCCCAGCTCACACCCGAGCCTCCCACATGCAACTTTTCATTTTTTTTTTCTGTAAAATACGTTTTTTAAACCAAATTCCAGATGGTGATTATTTATTTTTTTTAATCCTGCAACTGAAGGCAATGGGGGAAGCCGGGAGCACCTGGAGGTCCCCCCGGATCCCGGTGTTTTGGGGGAGCGATGGGTGGCAGCCACGAGGCTCCCAGGGCGAGCAGAGCCCGCGGTGGTGCCCGGGGCAGGGCTCCCGTGCCGGACACCTGCTAAGTCATTACAGCGCTGATCAGCTGCGAACACTGTTACTAAACTTGGCACCGCAGCTGCCTACAACTCCGGCAGATGTTTCTGGTTTTTAGCACAGTGGAAATTTCTTGAATCACTTTTAAACGCAATTCCCAGGGAGGAAACCTCTGGTGACTCATCACTCAGCGGAGCCATTGGCTCCGCAGCGATATTATCTGACGGAGACCGCCGAACCATCCAGCTCACTTGTCTTCTCCCTCCCCGGTGCCAAGGCAGGCGTCCTGCGCGGATCAAGTGTCCTAAATACCGAGCTGCAGAGACTCGACCCGCCCTTCCCAATTCCCTTCTCCTCACCCCGGCTCCCTGCTGCTGTCAGGGCAGGGAGCGCTCCCCCCTTGGCGTGGGTCAGCCGGAGACGCAGCGGGCACGGTGCTCCGGCACCTCACCTCCGAGCACAGCCCCTGCCTTGCTGGAGCTGAGCTCAGCCCGAGCTCGTGGCTTGGCCACTGGCCATCGGTTCTGATCCCTGAGATGTTTCTGCCACCGGGGAGGTGACCTTGGAGGAACACGAGGCACAAGCGAGGTGCTGGCGCTCAGTTCCCTTCTGCTGAGCTGCTGCTGGGCTGAGCAGTGTCCCTAAACGTGTGCAGGGGTGGGGCACGGTCCCGTGCTGGGAGGGAGCAGGTATCGAACAGAGCAGGTTTGCTCTGCAGTGGGCTTTTTCTCTTCTTCCTTCAGGTTCTGCTTCACCCCAACAGCGGGGCAGCCGGGAAGGACGGAGCGATCGAGGCGCTGCGGCTGGCTCAGTACAAGGCGTTCTACACCACAGGTAGGCTGGCTCTGGTACAGATCATACCGCCAGGAAAAAAGCTTCTGAGGTTCCCGTTTCCCTGCAGTACGGGTAAAAACCAAAGCGGGTTCATGCAGGCAGGAGCAAGCCCAGCAAGGAGCGCGTGGGTGCCCACCTGTGTGCGCAGTGCGGGGTTGGCTCCAGAAGCACCCGCAGCCTGGCACTGGGACCTGGGCTGCCAGAGCTGGGCCATGGTGGGAAGGGGCCACCACGGACTGGTGAGGAGCCCAGAGGTGGTGCCGGGGTAGGGGTGAGCAGCCTGGGACTCCCGTGGTGTTTGCTTTTCTTCCTAGGAGGGGCGAAGGCTTGCGACGGAAGCATTGGGCCAGAGGAGCGCCACCAGCCACCCCTCATTTTCAACCTGGATCGCGATATCCAGGAACAGGAGCCTTTGGATGTGGCATCCGCAGAGTATCAGGCAGTGCTGCCTGCAATCAGCCGGGCTTACGCCCGGGCTCTGGAGGATATTGCAACAGACAACGTCTCGGTTGCAGATTACTCCCGAGATCCAGCGGCGGTGCCGTGCTGCAGCGCACAGCACGTGGCTTGCCGATGCCAAGCGCCTCCCGCAGCCTCGCTGCACCACAGCACGGAGAGAAGAGCAACGAGGCTTTGTCTTTAAGCAAATAATTGCCCGAGCTGCTCCTTTTCCCATTCTGGTTTGGTGAATTTGACTGTTGTTCCTACTGGCTCCGGGCTTGAGGTTGGCCAGAGGGCAGGGACAGAGGCTGCGGCTCGCTTCGCTCTGTGCCGTGGGGTGATTTAGTCATGGGTTTGGGGGAGCAGGTGGAGGGGTCCCCATGGATGCAGCTCTGCTCAGAGCAGGGCTGTGCCCCCAGCTGCAGGATTCCCCTGCAGCTGGAGGAGCAGCTCACTGCAGTACCTGGTGGCTCTGCGTGCAAAAAGGCTTTTGGTAGGGCCCGGCGGCTGAGAAAAAGTCATTTTTTTTCATTAAAACTGAGCAGAGCAGGGCTCCAGGCAGAGAAACAGCTCCTGTGCGATGTTGTGGGGTGGGAACAGCTCTTTTGGGGCGTGAGTGGGCACAGGCACAGGCCTGGGGAGTTGTGGAGGCAACACAGAGGGCGCAGCTGAAACTCAGAAACCACCAGGATTTCCCAGCAGCCGAGCGAGGGTTTTCTGAAACGCTTTTGGCCTCCAATTTACGCACCCGAGATCTTTCTTTGGACAAGCCGTAAGCGGCTTGTCTCAATCGAAGCAAGGTGTTACACCAGCCGCAGGGAACTGGGAGTTGTAATTACGGGCAGCGCTGCCCAAATTAGAGGGGGCTGCCCAACCGTCTGCAATTAGCTCTGGCCTGCAGCCTCCTGCCCTCCCGTCCTGGCACGGCCGCCAGCAGCAGGGCAGCGCGGCTTTGGCCAGGCTGGGGCCAGGCACAGCCGGAGCCTTTTCCCTCCCACCAGCGCCCCAAACCCACTCGCTGAAGCTTAATCAAGACTGACATCTTTAGGGCCCCACAAAGAACAGCAGGAGCAGGGGCAGCGAGCTGCCAGGGACAGATCGTGACTTTATTTCTGTCTTTAAACGGAGCAAATTGCATCTTCTCTAATATCACTGCAAAAATACTTTGCCTGGGTAAAATAGGCTTATCCTGTACAAAGACATAAGTTCAATATCTCTCGCTGTAAGTACATTTATACACATAAAACGGCATAAATTAGAAAAGGGAAAAAAACGGGTATATAAAATTCTGGTTACATACAAATCTGATTAAATTAGCATTTACAATGTGGTTCTAGGATACCTGTTAAATATAGCGCTGTGCAGACAGTACATTGACACCCGCCCAGACATTAATAAAAAGAGGGGCCTGGCGGGCCGGGCGGGCCAGGTAGTCGCTCACACGTACTGTAGTAAAAAGCAATGGCCCACCTTGGATTTTTTTTTTTTGTATTTTTTCCTTTTCTTGAGGACACGCAAACCTCTTCTTCGAAATTCCTGGCTTTTCCAAAGCACTTCCCAGCAGCTGTCCTACGCGCGGATGTTTGCGTCTCATCATGACCTCTTCGCTCTGCCCGGCTGACCTCCACGGCACAAGATTATCTACCAAAATCAAAACAGAATGGCCTTACTTTTCCCAGCAACAGGGTGTGTTTCAAGTTGGTTTTACGCACATGGGAGGAGAAGGGGGAGGGATGTCCTGCAGTGTTTTACTTTCCATTCCAAGGCAGATTTGTGAGAGGTTTATTTATTTACTCCCCCCCTCCCCAAATTTACAGTCCTGGGAACAGGAACCATCTGGCCTGGCGATAAGGGCCTCTTGCATCTAGCTGGCATGGCATGGCGCGCAGCCACGCTTGCAGGACTTGGGTTACTTGGGGTGAGCCTCATTCGCCCCACTGGGGGCTCCCAGAGCTCACCTTCTGGCATGGCAGGAGGGGAAAGGAGCTGGATGGGGCTCTCTGGGGCTTTCTGGGGCCTCCAGCTGGAACCCGGAGCTAAACACCTACATTTGGGGCTAAATGGGGTGAGGGGAAGCCTACCCTAAGTACCAGCAACGCCTTTCGGTGATAAAGCACGGAGAGGAAATGGGGAGCAGCAAAGACCCTGAGACACTTCATTCAAACACAGCCACAAGAGGAGATCAGAGACCCTGGGAAGATCCACACCTGCTTCTGGAAGCTCGGGCAGAGCCCCCCAGGTGGGTGCCCCCACGCAGACCCCAGGGCACGGCTCTGCCCGGCTGGGTGCCGGCCTGGCCGCAAGCCCCCAGCGGTGCCGGTGCCATCCCCACACCCGGCTGCCGGAGGGGCTGTGCCCGTTCATCCCCCCCACAGCCTGCAGGAACACCACTTGCCTGGTTCTGAGGCACAAAGCCTTGGTGCTGGGTTGCCTGAGGAGCTCAGGTGCTGCATTGATAAGCTGGGCTTAACCCTGCAAGCCCCAGCTGCCCCAAATGCCCCTCTGGGGGCAGGAGCTGTGTAAGGAACACGAGGCCACTTAGGTTTGGCCAGACTTGCTCAGCCCCCCTTTGAAATATTACTGAGTATTACTGCAGTTCCACAGCTGAATCTATCGCCTTCTGCTAGCAGCAGGGCTGCCCGCAAGTTTTGGAGGCAGCCAAGAATCAATGTGCTGTGAGTGAAGGGGATGTTTTTAAAGACTGAGCATCAGCGAGGGGATGAAGAGCTGACAGCTGACTGCTGTCCACAACCTATCCCGATGGAATGAAGTGCCTGTCCTGATAAAACCTTCACATCAGCTCCGGTCCTGAAGCTGACAAGCTTCAGAGCGCAGCCAGATGCAGGACTGATCACGTCTGCCTGGAAAGGCACTGACCAAGCTGCCGAAAGAAATCCCCTTTCCTACTGAATTCCAGCAGTGTTAGGAGATCCCCTGGTATGGATTCTTCAGGTCCACACACACCATCTGGCTTCGTTCTTGCTCAATCCTGTAGGATTTCTTCTGTCAAACCTCACAGCCCTACCCTGCTGTGCCTCCTGAAAGGCTGAGCTGGCTGAGAGCACCCTGCCAGGCTCCAGCACACACCAGCAACTCCCAACACCACTGGAAACGTCAGTGACACCAATGAATCCATAGAGGAGTGGCAACTGCTTAGCCAGGTGATGAGAAAACTTCTGGGACCATCACAACCATACACAGCCAGAGCTGGGCTCGTTCTTCCCTTCCCACGAAGCCATCCGATGGTGCAGCCTCCTCCCAGTCTCAGCACAGCACCTCCTTCTCCCCTCAGGCTTCAGCCCGCTGTCCATCTCAGTGATGCCTGTGCACCTCCTGCAGAAGCTCAACAGCTACTCCAGAGCCACTGGCGGACCTGAAAGCACTTAATCCATCCCATCAGTGCAAGCAAGAGACGGAACTGAACATGCTTAACCTCTTGCCACAGGGTTCTTCAGCAGAGCTGCCATAATTAGGTTCAATAGCCACATTAATTCTTGGTGAGGGCAGGTTGTGTGAGCCCTCCTTGGGCTTCTCATCTCTTCTCTGACCTGTCCCTCCTTCCAGTTAATGAAGAGGCCGTTTTCTGCAATCACACCACATCGTGCCTTAGACTGAAGCTGCATTTCCTTGTTATTAACAGCTGAGCCTCTGGAGTCTTGCTCACCAGCACTTGAGAGCAAAATGTTTCAAAATGGAGCGGAACTGCTGGGTCTAAGCACGGCCGCTTCTCCAAAAGTATGTCTGAGTTCAAAGCCACGCTCGTGGCGTGGGCTGCGGGTGAATATTCCATTTTGTCACAAGTTTTGAGGTTTTTAAACGTCTTTTTGTTGCACACTGGAAAACAAACACAACCCTTCCCATGTTTCTGCAAAACAGAACGCTGTCAAAACATTTTTGTTGGATAAGGTCAGGTTTTCTCTCCCTCCTTCTCCTCGCAGAAGTGACCGATCCCTGAAACCCCTCTCGAACGAGTCACCGAGACCGAACATTGCAGCACTGAGAAAACAGCGGAGTTCAGTGAAATTCAGAGCATCAAAACATCCCGAGCCAGCCTCTGTAAGCACTAACCCAGCAGGAGCCAGCTAGTAGGCCAGATGCAAAACACATTACCGTCAGCAGCGGAGGGGGAAAACCTGAGGTCCTAGCTGCAGACACGAGCTGGAAGCTCCAACCACGAAGTCACCGCACCAGGGAGTAGCTGTGGAGAGCTTCTTCCCTCCCCCCCACCTCCTCCCTACCGTTACACATGTTAAGTTGCTCTGCCGGGTTAATTACAGCACAGGATTTTGCCAGATCAAAGTCCATTTAATGAAGGGCCTGCTGCTGTACAGCGGGGGTTTGGGGCTGGTTTTGCACAGCGCAGTCCCAGCAGGCAGGCTCATTCAGGAGCAGCGTGGTTCCTGCTCGCTGGCCTTTGCGTGTCCCCCATGCACATGTTGGAGAGCAGGTTCATCAGAAGGAAGCAAAGGATTTCTCTCTGGCCCTGCTGCTCCTTGGAACATTCCTTCCAGATGCCTGGGCTGGCAGCTGCTCTGCAGCCAAACAGACTGAAGGGGAGACATTTTAAATGGGGACATTTAGGGGAAACAGAGAACTCCTGTTCTCGGTTTGTAATGGGCTGTGTCACAGGTAAGAAAAGAGAATCGGCCTAAGGATTATGTGACTTGAAGAGCTGCTCCTAGGCAGTGTTTCAAAGGGAGCCGTGAGCTAATCATCCCTTATATAAATAACACTTTGCATCAGTTAATATGAAAGTGCCTTACAGAGGTCAGCCTCAGCATATGGAACAAATCCTGGGATCCCAATGAAGCTTTCGCTTCCTCCTTCTTCAGGCACAACTCCAGCAGCAGGATATGTAAAAATGGAGTAAAGGTTTCAAAATTCTGCCAAGTCTACAACTGGAAATCCATTACAATATTCTGCTATATTAATGCATTGTTATTATGAAGACACTGCTGATTACAGTACCGTAAGCAACATCTGTCCAGTTAACAGTTAAATGTTTAACACAATAAATGCTTATATAATAGGAAGAGAAGCAGGAGAGACACTGCCAGGCTTAAGTTAGATTTTATAAAGCCAGTGTGTTCTTCCAATGGTAACTGAGAAAGTGCTACTTAAAAATCAAAAAAAGGTTTAAAACTCTGTTAATGCTATTCAGCTTTGTACTCAGAAAAGGAGACTCCTTTTCAGTCAGCTCGGAAATGGTGAGACTGATGAGGTTCAGGTATGTTCCAGTTGTTTCCCATAAACTAATACAACTGACGGGAAATGCAACAGGGAATACTACATTTTTATTTCTAAATGCTGGTATTGTTCAGATTAAAACTACTCCTGCTAATACTAAAAATCTGAGCAAGGCACAAAGGTCAGCTCTGGATCTGCACTTCATTCTGCTACTTTGTTCGGTTCCCTCTCTAATTATTACACTGATCATCTCTGCCCCATCCCTAACTGCCATTTAGGGGGGTGTAACTTTCCTGGCACTGTCCCTATACCTTAATTAGTTATTTTAGGCTTCACAGTGAACTGGGACAAGGTCAGGGCAACAGTATCTCTTCTGTAAGAGGTTAACACTTTCTTCTTAGCATGAGGGCTGAATTGCTGTTTTAGGGGTCCCGAATGCTCACAGGAGGAAACTCATTCTCGTCGTCAAGACACACTGGTCCGGTTGCAAACTCATGCTCTGGGATGACCTCTCCTCGCAGGGCGCCGCCGTCCTCCGAATAACCTGCCAAAGTGAAAACGCAGAACGTGGCTGATAAATGGATGCACGGAGGCTGGAAACAAACAGCTGCGATGTTGTTTTATCACTGATCTAACCCAGAGCTGGTTCCTGTGGCATTTGGCAGAGCACCGAGGGATGGTTGTGGAGAAAGGTATCTCTGCCAGTGCTACCCGTTAGGGAATGGACTACGTGGCTAGCTCCTGTGGCAGCAGTTGGCTTCCTCCCACCCTAAATGTAAGCCCCCATTCCAAAATGGGATCCCCATCTGTATGCACTTAACACTACGGAATAACAGTTCAGTGCTAGCTCTGTTTCTGTGAAGTGTAACAGGTTCAGGAGAATCTGTAGTGAACTTGACACAAAAAAAAAAAAAAAGTGAGATCTGACTTCCAGAGCCACGGTTCCAACTCCTGTAAACCCGTCTGGCAGCTGGCAGGCTGCTGTCGGACCAGCTCCAAAGCTCGGATGTGGTTTCTGCTCGGCCAGGGGCCTGTTTGCGAGCAGCGCTGCACAAGGGGCCCAGCAAGCAGAGCAGAGAACGCCTGAGCCATCCCGGGGAAGGGACTGGGTGAGCTCCAGAGGGCCCTGCAGTCACGGGGTGTTTTGCTACAACGAACCCTTGGAAGTTTGGGACCTTGCCACTTTGCTCCAGGGGTTTTCTTGCTCCTTTGCCCCAGGGAAGGGCAGCCGATGCTCACCTGGCATGGTCGAAGTTGAAGGCACTGTGCTTTGTCTGGCTACAGTCGCTGCGTACGATTGAGGTACTGGAGGCTGAAGGTCGTTTTCTTTGTTCTCCTCCGTTTTTCCTGAGCCAAGCAGACTGATTGTAGAGGGGCAAGAGGGGAGAAAAGTTAGTGCTGATTCCGTCCGTTCCTCCCCCAGCACCGGCCGATACACGGCGGGCATCCACGTCTCCTTGAAGCACCTCACCCGCCTGTACCAGTGCAGCCAGGCTCTGCCTGCAGCCCTTACAGAGCTGCAGAGGAGATCATTGTGCTCCACAAATAAAGCAGGGGGGAGCAGAAGATAGGGAAAGCACTACTTCGGCTGGAGGACAATGCTGGCATGAGAATAGAAGGGAACAGACTGACCACAAAAGCTTTAGGTTACAAAGGCAAACAGTGTTTCTAATCACGGAGGGGGCTCCGAAGGGCTTCCAACAGGAGTGGACTAGATGAGAAAAGCAGCGCTGGCTAGTTTGGGACGGAGTTTGAGCAGCGATATAGTGTGATGTAATGTAACTCATGACCCAAGGGCCCTTTTCAGTCCTCTGATGCTAAAAGAGGAACCCACACAGGACGCTGGCCTGCCAGCTCCGGACGGCTGCTTCACAACGGGAGCACGGGGGCGGCAGCGGGGTCTGACGGAGGCAGGAGGCCGGCGGCCGGAGCACGCTGGACAGCGCAGCTTTCAAGTGCCTTTGTTTTGTGGCTTTTAAAAAAAAAAAAAAATAAAAAAAATCTGCTGGCATTTTTCCTGGCCGGCAGCCACGTCCCGGCTGAGAGAACATGTTACATCGCACCCCACCCCAAAGGCTTCATATCTGGAGCCAAGGAGCCCAGATGTGGGGCTCTGCGCTTCATTTTATTGGCGCGCAAACGGAACGGCAGCACGGCAGGCTCTGCTTTGGCACCGCGAGCCTGCAGGCATGCGTGTGTGTGAGTTTTTGTTGACGGAAGCTCCCAGTGCCTCTCCACGCCATCACACCCCCAAAATCGGCTCTCCAGCACCCACTCCTGCCTGGAGAAGGTGCTCTGCTCTCCTGCCCCCGCGGTGGTCAGTGCTCTGCTGCTGGAGACATCTCCTGAGGCACAGCCTGCCGAGCTCTGCCATCTAGGCTGAGATGTCCCACAGCTGCCGAGGGATTTGGGATGTCTCTGGTTTCTTCTGCAAGATGCCCCAGGTCCCTGCCTGCTGACACGGTCCTCTCTGACGTCTGTCAGCTCAAGCAACTAAAATCACGAGTCAGTTCTAAAGTTCTTGCTCCTACAGCTCTGCTTTGTGCTTTCAGGTGAAATTCCCTTTCTTAATTTTCAAAAATCAGCCTCTGGATCAATTGGGTAGGGATCTCCAGCACACTGTACCTGTGTTTCTTAATTAAGACGCACTCTCCTCCATCTTGCGGGTCCAGGTTGTAGATGTAGAGATGTCCATCTGAGGTGGTCACCAGCAGCCGAGGCAGCTTCTGAATCCTAACACAAAAAGCACTGTGAGCCCACACGCGACGGCTGCGTGCACGCATGGAAGCAGCAAACACACGCTGCGTGCTTGGCAGCAGGCACAGGTGCCAGATAACGGGCCACAGGGTGGTGTTCCCCACAGATAGCTGTGTCTGCTCAAAGGCTGGCGTGGCAGAGGGGCCACGGGTGTCAATACGTACGTGGAGAGGGCGCAGACGTTCCTCTGCCCAGAGGTGTTGAGGCGTACAGTGGCGAAAGCTCGGTCCTGGTTTATCATGCCTGATACCTGGGCAGGGAGGTAGTTGGTAGCAGCCTGGAACATCTTCCCCATGTACCCGCTCCAGGTGGGAGGCTCTTCTGGCCGGCTGCGGGGTCACAAAGCAGCATCAGTAGGGCTACCTCGGCCATCCGTGCCAGAAGAGATTAGGAACGATGAAAATCATCCTGATCTCACGTACGTGGAAGGCTTTCTTTGGAGCAGCTGTGCCCCTGGGCACCCCTACAGAAGCCCTTCTCTGTCTACCAAGAAGGGCTGACGTGTTTGCACCAAGGAAAACAACACGGAGCTGATCCCTGTGCTGCACTTTCTGTTCCTGGTGCCCACCACAGCATTAGAAGCCTGCAGAGCACCCCCTTGCCCTGCCAGGGTAGACTCATAGTAGCACATTCACAGACTGAATGATCTGGTATCAAAATTCCCCTTTCTCTCCTGCAGCAGCAGAAACCCTTCCTGTGGGTGAGCCACACGGGCTCGTTTGCCAGGGGCTCTCATGCCTCTGGTGGGACCCTTCTGGCAGCTCGTGGAGAGCCCCAGCACAGCGGAGAGCCTGGGTTTGCTCTGGCAGCTCCAGCACGAGCAGCACCTTGCTGCCAGGGGAAGGCTGGAGACAGGGAAGGAGGCAGGGGACAGTGGCAGCTCGTAAACACAGAATAAGCCTTGGGGAGCTGACAGCAGGGACACCGTGTGTGGCTTTCCAAGGAGTGAGTCCATCAGGACACAAAGCCAACGAGACAGTTTGCAGCTGGTGGAGAGTATGTGGCGAGGAAACGGAGGCCAGCTGCGTAAAGGCAGGTGCCTGAAGCACAAACAGCCCTGGGGCAGGCGGGTGAGCCCAGGCTATCCCCCTCACCTGTCAGTGAGATGCTCCAGTTTAAAGATGTGCACCGTCTCCGTGTTGCTGGAAGCACACAGGAACTGGGAATCCATGCTGAATACCAGGGAGCTGATGTTCACGTACCTAGGGCCAAGGAGACATGGGCTGGTCACCTCTTGGCACGTTACCGAATGGAACCTGCTGGGTTTTGCTCAGAGAAGAGGACAGGGAGGAAGGGGACCCATACAGAGGGAGAAGCCCCCTGCCTGGCTACTGCTGAGGCTGCCTCGTGACAGCAGCTGAAGCTTTTGGAACTGCAAAGGCCAGGGAGGACATCCAAGGAGCTGGATGGCCCAGGTGCAGGTGGCATCTCTTCTGTGCAGGCGCAGCAGGGCCAGGGTATGCCAGGCATGGCAGG
The DNA here is from genome assembly GCF_965140915.1 of Aythya marila. NCBI lineage: Eukaryota > Metazoa > Chordata > Aves > Anseriformes > Anatidae > Aythya > Aythya marila. The sequence goes on along the minus strand of NC_139059.1, from coordinate 2,795,517 downwards.
CTGTGTACTTGCAGGCGTGTAAAATCACAGGTCAGGGATCGGGGAGAGAGGAAGATCAGGAAAGGATCTCCTGAAGCATTTGACGGGGACTACAGAAGGGCAGCAACAGCCCATCGCTGCCACCAAGACTTGGGCTCTGCGCAAATGACTTTGTAGCTTCACAACACCTCCTTTGAGAAGACAAGAGCCAGGATAACTCCGGAGACTTCATTATTTCAAGTAAGGAACAACAGAAGGATGGAGTAAATGGGCTGAATCTACCTCTGTTCTCTGCAATTGTCCTGTTCTGTGGCACACTGAATTGAATCACTGCACTGCCAGCGGCAGTTGGGCGCAGCGTGGCCTCCTGGCACAATGACATTTCTATCTGATACGCTCGCCCTTGTTTTCTTTCTGCAAAAGATGCCAGAGCCGCCAGGATCTGACGTTGCCCTGCCCCTGTGTTTACATTTCTGCTCCGGGAGCCCTCTGTCAGCTTGTCACCGACAGAAGAATGAACTGACCTTTTCATCCCTCGCCGGAATTCATAGAGCTTTTGCCCACCAGGAATGGAAAACACACGAATGACTGTGCCCTGCAAAAAATGCAAGTGGAAAGATCACACAGGAGCAGGGCAAAGAGAGTGAGCCCTTTCTCTGACACACCCAGGCAACTCCGTACACACGAAGGCATCGTTTGCCAGCCCGGGTCAACAGGAACTCAATGCAGTGGCCTCTTACAAGTGGGAATCCCTTTATTGCCCCTCCCCTGTGAGCTGCCTTTAGGAAGGGGCTGCCCTGAGGCCCTGCTCTCCCTGCAGCAGGCAGGATGAAGTGCTAGGGCTGGCTGCGAGCCCTCTGCCAGCTGCGGGCTGGCTGTGGCGACAAGGTTAATGCAGCAGCACTCTCTCACTCACTCACTCACTCACTCTCTCACTCACTCACTTTTTCGGAAGCGCTTGCCAGCTTCGAGCCGGTGGAGTTGAAGGTCAGGGCAGCCAGAGGGCCATCATGGGCAGGAATTGTGCAGGCTGTTTTCTGTAGGACAGAAGGGAATGTGAGTGCAGAGAGACACGCTGCTCCTCGGCCTGCGTAAGGGCAGGGTGTTCCCTGTCCAGCACCGCCTGTGTGTATTCACAGGACCATATCATGGTTCTGGGATCCCTTCAGCAGCCTCAACATTTGTTATCTCTGCCCCACCTCGAGCTCCCTCCCTGTGCGCAGCAGGCGCTGGGATTACAAAGAGCTCCTTTCAGGTGCACCCGAGCAGGCTGCAGGCTTGTGGCTGTGCCCTCGCTGCAGCCTGGCAGGTCTCTGTGCGCCTTGCTCTGTGCACACCGCGCCTGTACGGCACACGCTGCTGCAGTGATGCCACTCAGATGCCTGCGGGGAGCCCAGGCCCTCGCTCGTACCTCTCACAGCAGCAGTGCACCTTCCCTGCGAGCTCTGCTCCTCCCCTGCTGCAGATCCTCAGCTCCTGCTGCACGTACAGAGCGGCAGCCTTATGTAATCCCAAGCCCTGGCATAAACCGCAGCTAAGCGTGACACTAGCCAGGGAGAGATTTCCTGAGGGGCTGCGGGCACCCTGCCCTCCCCATGACTTTGGGTTCAGCATCTTTTCCAGCCTGTGGTGGGGCAAAGCAGCAGCTCCAACCTCCGTGAGCCACCCCAGTCACATCGTTCCCTCTGTGCACGCTGCCAAAGCTCATGTGAACCCTTGTCCGTGTCAGCCCGGCAGCTGCCCCCCAGCTGCAGAGGCAGGGGGCACGTTTACCTCCGCATCCAGAGCTGGGAAACGGATGTTCTGACCTCAGAGGCTGCCTCCCCAGGAGTTTCTTGCAGCCTAGCTCGGCGGAGTGCATTTGTTCATCCACCCCAAAGGCCCCGCTGGCTTTGCTGTGGTGCTGTTTGTTTCCAGGCCCTGCCGGTATCCACACGGGCGAGCTCTGCACTTACCAAAGTGTTTCCGTCGTAAAGCGCGATCTCTCCGCTGGTCGCGCTGCCGGGATAAGCCAAGTAGGAGTTGGCGTGGTTGATCGAGAGAGCGCACAGACCTGGCAAGGCGAGAGGGGTGCAGCTGAGCTTGTTTGCTGCCGGAGGACACAAAGCAGAGACGTGGCCACGCACACCGCGGGGCTCGAGGCGCTGCCTTATTTTGGGCCAGTGGCCAGTACCAGCCGCGGGCCGGCTGCGCGCTGGCGATGCCTCAGCCGTGGGGACACCTGCTGGTGTGGGCCAGTACGGCTCCCTGCTCCCCGCCACGGCCTCCCCCAAATCCTGCTCGGAAAAAGCCCAGGTCCTGCTTAGTAGCAGGGTCTTGGCTTCTCCCCCTTCATCATCTCCTTTGAGAAGGCAGGAGCCATGAAACATGAAACACAAGGAGGGACATCCTGGTCTCTGGGCTAGCAGGACTCCTGTCCAGGCTCACTTGGACACCCATGGATGTGAGCAGGGTGTAAGCACACACCTGGAGGCTCAGGTGAGTCGTGCAGCCTGCACACAGCCCCAGAAGGACGCCTGTGCAGCAGCTGTGGGGCTGGGCAGTGCCACTTCCTTCTCCCAGAGGAAAAGGGAAGCAGAGAAAGGCACAGCAAATGCCACGGTTGTGCAGGGAGGTTCTGGCAAACAAGGAAACTCGAACCTAGCTGAATTGTAACCATGGAGGGAATTCTACGCTGTAACGACCGTCTGTTTGTGTGCCAACACGAGCAGAAGTCTCCCAAACTTCCCCTTCCAAGAGAGCAGGAATTACAGGAGACAAGTGGATGGATGGATGGATGTGTGCGTCGGCCTCTCCATCCGCCTGCCCCCTGAGTGACCTAGGAAAAGAGCATCCCTTCCTGCCTCTGCTTTCTGCTGCTGGCTCAGGACCATCCCAGCGGATCCTGTCGCACACAGCAACGGGTCTCACTCGCTTCCTGCACCGCGGCCGCGTGCTCCCATCCCTCCCAGAACCCACTCAGGGGTTCGGCACGACCCCGAGCTTCCTGGCTGCTGCCCGGGGTCCCACGTAGCCCCACGTGCAGAGGAAGCTGCGGGGTTAAAGGCTGTCGGGGATCCCACCAGGCTCCGTGCCACGCTCCCCGGACAGGACGCGCACACACGTCGTGTCAGGACGCTGCCCTGGCCCCAGCCCAGCAACAGGGAAGGATCAGCTGAAGCTTTTGTTTCAGGTCGTTGTTTCTAACTAAACAAAGAGACCGCAGCAGCGGAGCCAGGAGCTGCGGGATCAGCCAGGGGCCCCAGAGGTCCACTCCCCATCAATCAGAAGCGTTTACGTCGTGCCAGGGACCGTGCGCGCCGGAGGAGAGGAGCTGCAGCGGCAAAGTGCTGGCAATTAAAAGGCAGGTGACAGCACCCACAGAGGGAGGGGTGGCAGGAGAGCAAGGACAGCTCAGAGACTGCTTGTGAAGAGCACGGGGGGCGTCTGAGGAGGGTCTTCTCCCAGCCCGGCAGCCCCCGGGATCGTCGCAGCCCTTGCTCTAAGCAGAGGATCGAGAGGAGGCTCCAGCTGAACAAAGCGAGCTCTGAGCCGGCCGGCGTGAGTCAGCCTCTCCCTCTGCTCCGCGCCTGTCTGGAAGAGGCAAACGGGAAACCAGGCCAGGGGAAAACACAGATGGAGTGTACTGAGCTGACCTCGGGGACGCACAGAAAAAGGGCATCACAAGGGACACGGGTGGCCTTTGAAGATGCCCTTCTGCTCTCGGCACCTGACAGCCCCCGTGAGGGTTGGTGCATGCAGCAGGGGGCTCAGGAAGGGGGCACAGCCTGGCGCTGCTCAGCACAGAGCCCCTGGGAGTGCTGCTTCACAGGTGGCTTCCCTGAGCAGCGTGGAGAAAGGCTGCTGCACTAGGGAAGCCTGGCCTGGCTCCCCAGCCAGCAGCTCCAATGGGATCTGAGGGGTGAGGGGATCCACACGAGGTGGTTCCCAAAGCTGCAGCTCTCAGCCCTCGTGGCACGCACGTCAGCAGGAGCTCAGTGACCTCCTCAGCACAAATCCTGCCTCTGCCATGAGTCACCTCGCAGCCACGGTGCTCCCTTGGGCTCTCCTGCCTTCCCTGGAGCAAATCAGGCCGGGACTCGCTGGGGACGGGAGCCACCGGCGCTCTCCTGCATGACAAAGGCTCCCACACCGGTGTGCTCAGGGTGGCGAGCAGCCAGCCCCGCTCCCAGGGTGCTGCGTTGCCCCGGGGACTTTGCTTCACTCCCACGGGGCTGCGGCGCGGCTCAGACACGCTCGGGTGCTTCTCGCCCGGAGCTGGAAGCTCACGACTAAGCAGCGTGGTTTCCTCTCAGGAAAAAGATTCGCTCCTTCTTTGAGCACACATGAAAAACACCAGACTCGCCCTCCCCGGGCGTTTTCCTCGCTCTCTCTCTCCTGCGTGGAGGAGGCTGGGCAGACCTCACCGAGGGGACAGCCCGGAGCGTGTGCAGTCAGCATGGAAAGTCCGTGCACATCACCACTGCAGGAAGCATCGCCTCTCCCAGCCTGTGCGTGCGAGGGAGCCGGAGGTCACCGCACTTCCCCCGGAGCTGTGAGACAGCAGCGCTGGCTGCCCCTGAGTGCTGTGAGATCCCCGGGCCCAGCCCTGTGCTGCCAAGCAGCTGAAGGAGAGAGAAGGGTCAGGAGCTGGGTTCTGGGCAATGGCGGGTGCAGATCTCACAGCGACTGCCCCAGGGGAGGGCAGAAAATACCCGGATCCCTGCTTGGAAAGGGCTTGGCAAAGGAGAGAGAAGGCTGGGCCGCCTCGGCCTCCCGGACACACTGTGCACAGGGTCAGGCCTGGGAGCAGCGCAGATGTCTGGGGACAAAGGCAGCACACGTGGCACAGCACTTGTCACTCAGCTCATTCAGTGACAGCTGCTGCGGTAAAAGGGTTTTAGAAAACTAAGCTCGTATGAAGTCCTGCGATCCGCAGCAGCCTCGTCCTGTCCCAGGAACTGCTGATTGCTGCTGCTCTTAAACCGGGACCCGACTACTCAGCCTGCCTGCAAACGGCTCCAGGCCTGGGTATCCCCGTCCCTCCTGCCACGGCGGGGCTTTCTTGGGAAGGTTTTAAACTGTAATTGTATTTGCGGCGCTGAGGACGTTTAATCCATATGAAGAGGCCATCTGTTAAGACCTGAAGTAGGTCAGGGGAGAAGCTGGAACAGCATCCCTTGAAAGCCCAGAAGCAGCCAGGCTTGAGCGCATCGATAACTTCACAGGCAGCCGCCCCCGAGACGATGCCGCAGCCGGTGACGGGATCGCACCGCGCGCCGCCGGCACGCAGCCAACTTTCCCTGCTCGCCGCTAAAAATAGCTCCTCTCCCATCAGCAGGAAGGCCGGATTCACCCCACGCTGCACAGGGAGGATCTGTTCTGCTGCCACCTGCCCTGCCCTGCCCTGCCCTTTGGGTTTCCCGTGTGCTTGGTGTAACATCAGGTGGCGGCCCAGGCTGCTGGGAACTCCCTGGGTGCTCGGAGGCACGGTGTGGCTCCTGCAAAGCGCTGCGGGGCTCTGACACGGGGCAGAAGGAAGGGCAGCGAGCCCCAGAGCTGAAGGATTTGAAGTCGTCCTGTACACAGAGGGAAGCTTGAAGTCCTGGCCTGCCCTACAGCTTCACTTGTACAAATGTGCTCTCCGGGAAGCTGCGTGGCCATCCTGCAGGAGGATGGGGTGAGACCAAACCTCACTCAAACCCTGCTGACCGTTTCTGCTCTCCTTCGAAGCATTTGCTCAGGGCAGAGCAAGGTTTCCTCTCTCACAAGCCCAGCTGACTGCCTCCAGACACTGCTGGCTCCTCAGTGCTGAATTAGCCGTGCTGCTGCGGGTGCACAGACTGCGGGCTGGTTTAATTCTAGCATGAATACCGGGGCTGAACAAAGCTCCTGCAGAGCCCAGCTCTGCCTTTCACGCAGTTCTGCCACGCTTACCTGTTGCATTGGGAGGCGTATCCATAATCGTCTTCAAAAGCTTCATGTCCTTAATGTTGTGGATGTAAATTGACTCCTCCAGGCAAACGATCAGCCTCTGCAAGGACACAAGGGACGTGAACAGAACCTCACCAGCACAGGCACGATGCCTCTACCTGCTGCTCCCGCAGCTCTCACAGCCCCATCTTTGCTGCCAGAAAAGCTCTGCAGGGATTTTACTGAAATGCGACAGAAACGTGATCTCCTCTGCTTCTGCATCCCCTCTCACTGGACAGCCTTTGATTTTGTACAGCTCTGCTTCTGAGGGCTGCCTGCATCTGCTTTTGCATTAGAAAGCAGATAAAACGTGGTGATTTCTGTTCCTTTTAAGAGCTGATCCTCCACATCTCCAGGCCCCAGAACATGAGGAAACGCCTGGGTTACACCCTAGGTCCTGGTTACCATCTATTTCTACCCCAACTCTTCTTTGATGTTTTTTTTTTCATAGCAAATTACTTCCATTACATTATTTTTTTTCATAGAAATTTACTTTTTTTTCATACAGGCCACAGGGCAGAGAGGCTGCCACTCCTGCTCATTAGTATGCCTACAGATGGGCTTGCCTGCCCCTTGCCCTGACTTCTTCCCAGTTTGGGAGCAAGCACCCAAGCACCAGGCCTCCCATTTCTGCTAAACCCAACGTGTCGACATCAGCAGGCAGGATTGTGCTGTGTGTGCCCAGAATTGTGTAGAATTGTATAAAACCGGGCGGGAACAATTTGTTCAGGGACGGACACAGGGGTTAGTGCTTCCCATCTAGTATTTACACCATCCTGGCAGACGGGCAGGGTATTTCTCAGTTAATGTGCTTGCACCTCTTCTGTGGAATGAACTCATCAGGAACACCCACTCCCTCAGCCAAGAGGCAGCTGCTAAGCGAGGAGCTGCCAAAAGATAGGCAGGAAAGGCAGAAAGGAAAAAGGAAGCCTAATGTTGCAACCTGAGCATGAGGCCACCGCTTCTGTGATCACTCAGCTTTGTGTCTCAGATCTCTACGTGTTACAGAAGCATTTTGCAGAGGCTTTTTTGGGACCGGGCTTTGGATCTGGCCGAGGGGTTGTGCTGTCTAACCCCAGGGAGCGCACAGCTCCACCTGTATTAGTGCCAAGCGTCCAGAAGCCCTGAAAACATCCCAATAAAAATGTAAGGTCAGACTCTGCCCAGGCTCCTGAAGATGAAGCATCCGAATCCATGTACAGGAAGCCTCCACCTCTTTAGAAATGAGGCCACTTATTTAGTAGCTAAATGTGGAGTTCAGTTACTAACTTGAAAACACCCACATTAGAAAATCTTTGCTTTCCTCCACCATTCCTCTCGGATCAAACTCTTTCCCACTTCTATTCCTGCTAACCACAGCATCTGGGGCTGTGTCAGAGCCATTTTGCATTTCCAGGAAGACTTTGCCTTTTCTCCAGTAACAGCCATCAGCTTGCAGAGACCGTCAGAGCAATATTTATACAGCTGACTTCGGCAAAGCCACCCTGTGCTTTCCCAGAACTGCAAGGCGTGCTGCTAGTGCTGCACAGGTGAAGGGAGACTTTAAACAACAGCAGCCAGAGCTGCAGCAGGGGGGGCTGGCACCAACAGGGACAACACCCAGGAAAAGGACAAGCTGAATGATGGGGGTGGGAGGTGAAGAGGCAAAAGAGGCCTGGGCAAGCTCACTGGGAGTGGAGAGGGCTGGTTCTCTGCCTCCTGCCCTCTGTGCAGCCCTGCAGCCCAGGCTGGCATCAGTGTAAGACCTGTCGAGGTGAGGAAAGGTTTTTATCCTCACTCTGCACACAGACAGAGCCTCAGAGAAGGTGCTTGGTGCTGTGATTGCTACACAGAGTTCAAGGCCCTGCTTCCTGCGTTTCTCTGTAGTGCTCCAGTTTGACAGGGCTCAGGTTAGCGGCTGAGCTGTATGTTGAGGACTTAAACATGCTGGGCATGGACACAGCCAGAAAAAATATCAAAGCTCTCCAAAGAATTCAGGAGGGTTTTGGTACAGTAACTGAAAATCCAGGGAGGTTACAGCAGAGCTTCTCAGCAATCCCACAGCACAGCCTTATCACCCCCTTTGAGATAAATTGTGATCTAGTTTAATGCAAACTCGAGTTACAGTGGAGCCTGAAACAAGGAATTCCCATGGATCAGCAACAACCGAGGGACTATTTTGCTTGCACAACAAGGATTTTCCACAGAGAGGTCAAATCAAAACATTTACCATTTGTTTGAGATCTGTTCCTGCTTCGTTACTGTCTTCCTGTGTTAATGGCTTGTATGGGATTCAGCCTTATATGGACTTTTAGAAGAGCAAGGCTTTCATACTGAACCCCAGGAAGGTGTTCAAACATGGCAGCATGAGCAGAACCCCACTGCCACCAGCTTAAATATTGAACACAGATTGAAATTGTACAGTTGCACAAAGCAGAGTTACTACTCTGCACTCGGATGGTGTTCCTCTGGGCTCCCAGGTCAGAGCAGCAGGCAGACCTCGAGTTAGCTCTCAAATTCAGGTATCACGACGGGTGTGATCACAGCACTGCCCAGGCCGGAGAGCAGGGGCCTCCACCAAGGAGGAAAGTCGTGCTCACACCCTGAGCTCTGCTGCACAGGTAGAAATCTCTCCTCTGGGGACAGTGCCCTTGGCTTCTAGCTCATCAAAGCCCAGTGATTTATCTTCTGCCTGCCCAACTATCCGTAATATCTTCAAATCTCTTCAGGTTTGCCTGTGCTATGGTTGGTGGGTGAGCTCAGCCTGGGATTTGAACCCAAGCTCGTAACGCAGCCAAGGAGCGAGGCTGCCTACACATCATCCTCAGTCACTGGAACAGCACATGGGAAAAATCCTGGACTTCTTTTCCTCCCAGATCTCCTAGAACTGCTAAGCAGAACCTCCCAGTTTATTTTTATACATATACATCTATCTGCAATTCAGCGGAAGTCCTCGTTCTGCCAGCTCCATTGTACGTTTAAGTGAAAAAAATCAATTTAGGACAGATTTAATTGAAGTACAGGAACTTCTCGTCAAACACAGCTTTACTGGAAACTCAACCCAGAGTTTCCTTACGGGAGAGCTTTACTGCAGGACCCACTGTTGCTAACTGAGGAGAGGCTGATTATATACAATTACCCAGACTGCTCATTTCTTCATTGTAAAATGTCCTCAGCTTCTTTTGGCATATACTTTGAAAATAATTATGGAAAAAAAAAAAAGAGACTTTAAATCCTACAAATAGGGCTCAGGGCTGTGTGAGGCTGTGTCAGTTCAGAGAACAATCTAAAATCCTTCTTCCCAGTGGCCAGAATGTTTCCTATACCTGTAAAAATAAAACCCGGCAGCTAGCAGTACTTGAGCAGCTTTTTGCCTCATCGATGGGGTTAAGATACTCTTGGATTTTGTTACCAACTCTGACAGTTTCATTTGCAACAAAGATGGCAGAGGTGGTCCGGAAGTCAGGAAGTGGAATCCAAGGGAGGGAGGAAGATGAAAATGTGTTTTTTTGGGCAGAACTGCATGCTGAATAGGCAAGGAGACAAACAACAAAAACTCTTTGTGTTATTGTGAAGAAAACAAGGACCCAGCATTATTTTACTCAAGCAGTTATGGCAGTTGACATCCACAGCCCTCCTCCTCCTCTCTCAGAGGTTACACGGCCTGAGGTGGAGCTGGCAGAGGAGAACGTGTACCTACCTACCCCTCAAAGCCCTGCTCAGAGTGCAAACAAAGCCAGGCAGCAGGGTCCCAGCTGGCCTCTGCTCCGTGCACAGTCAGCACCAGCAGAGAGCCAAACTGGGAGAGCTCTGGGCAGCCCAATTCCCCAGCCTCTTACCTGACGGTTCAGCCGGATGGACAGTATGTTACTGGAATAGCTGTAGTTGCAGATCTCTGTCCCTTTCTTGAAGTGGTAGACATTCATTTGCTGTGGCTTGGCATGACTGACCACGACCACAAGGCTGCTGGAGAACAGACGCTCCACGATGTAAACATCTGGGATTTCATCTGGGCACAGAAGGAAAGCGAGGCAGCCTTTAGCTTGGTTTATGGTTGGCTGGTTTGCTGTGACAAATGAGACTCAGGAGGGAATAGGGTTGGAAGGCTCCGTGCTAAGAAGCTCAACATCTGCTCTTGTTAAAAACTTCTCATAAAGGGCACAAAACATCAAAGGAGGAAGGGGTTAAGGAAACCGCCCTGGATGCAGAATGCTGTTGTGCCCCTCCTGGGCAGGGCTCTCCAGCTGCAGGCAATCCTTGGGAACGGGATATAAAAAGGAAGCCCTCACCTTTACCAAAGGAAATGAGAGTCAGTTTGGTCAGGGACCTTCCTGGAGGCAGCAAGCATGCCAGGGCTTACTGAGGTAAGGAACAAGCTGCATGGAACTTGCTGGCCGCTCTGTGTGGTGTCTGATTTCTCCCAGCCTCCTTAAGGCAGGGGAAAGCTGATATGTTTAATCCCTCCTCCTCACTAGGGTCATGCTCTCTGCAGAGCTCTGGCATGGCTGTGGTGAACAGTGGTGTGGGATGTCTCGCAGTGACTGCTTGGGATGACTCCTCTTAGCCTGAAAAGGCACCGTTACAACGGCCCTGCTGGACTTGTACCTGAGTCACCAGGGACTCTACCTTCTAATTAGACAGCCCTGAACCGTACCCAGGGCTTGGGCTGCCCTGCACTGGGGGTACAAGGACTGCTCTGAAGATATTCCTGCCTCTCAGCCCCTTACCTTGAGCACAGCACCAGCAGGGATCTGTTTCTCTTTTGTCTCTGGATCTGCCTCTGAGGGGAATCCAAGCTCCTAAACAACTTTAAAAGATGGCTGTGGCTTGCTGCCATATGGCAGCTCACTTACCCTGTAAGGCAAAGGAGCCTGAACTGTGCCACAGATGAGGCAGCTATGCCTGGCTGCTGAAGCTCCCACTACAGCTGGAGGGGAGGGAGGCATCTCCCGGGGGTGAGTTGGATCTTGTTTGGTGCATCTCTGCTGAAACAACCCTGGTGATGGCCTGAACCAGACTACAGAGCGTGTGCTGCAGAAGGCTGTACCTGGCTTTGTCTGTTAAGCCTGCTGTGAGTGACCTTCTTACACTGGAAGCCCACTAAAACCATCTCAAGGTAAATATCACAGAACCTGCACTGGTGGCCTGCAGCTTCCCAGGCGTGCCTGAAACACGTAGCAGTGATCTAGCTCTGAACGCTGGCTTGCAGGACAAGCTGCTGCTGTCAGACTGACAAAGGAGTGAGAAAGAAGCTGGATTCTAAGCTTGTGGGACTCCTCCAGCTCTGTGAAAGTACTGCGGGTGACTCAGAAGCTTCTCTGAGGCTGCAGCTCGCTCTAAAGGCTGCTACGCACAGGGCAGTAAACAGAGCTGCTCCTCTCCTGATAAGGGAACAGCAGAGACAGATGCCATCTCTGCAGCAGCCGTACACAGAATCACTCACTCAAAGCAGGCCGAAGTTCAGTAACGCAGCTAAAGCTGTCAGCCACCGCTCAGAAAGAGGAGACTTACTGCTTTCGTGGACCTGGTCCAGGTGCTCCACAGAACTTAAGGAGAAAAGCTTGTATCCAGTTGTGGTTCCAATTGCCAGAGAGCTGCAAAAATGAGACAGAGATGAGATCTGATGGCAAGGTTATGGCCTGAGTTCCTGCAGATAAGGGGCCGGGGCAGTTCCTGACCCAGTGATCTGTCAAGGCATAACTCCAGCTTTAACCTCAAGCATGTAAGGTGGGAAACCCCAGCATTGTGCTTTGTCTGTGGCTGCCGCAGCCTGCAGAAAGCAAGCACCCCTGCGGGCCAGCACAACATCACCCACTGTGTGATCCTGGGGTGATGGATGGACACAGAGATGGACAGAACACCTCCAGGGATGGGGCAGCCTGTGCCAGGGCCTCAACACCCTGAGTGAAGAACTTCCTCCAAACCTCCAATCCAAATCTCCCCTCTCTTAGTTTAAAATCATTCCCCTTTGTTCTGTCAACATCTGACTGAACAAAAACTCCCTCTCCATCTTTTTTTTATAAGCCCCCTTCAAGCACTGAAGGGCTGCAGTGAGGTCCCCTGGTCCCTTCTCTTCTGTAGCTGAGCAACCCCAGCTCTCAGCCTTTCTCCACAGCAGAGGTGCTCCAGCCCCTTGACAGCCCCTTGATCATCCTTGTGGCCTCCTCTGGGCCTGCTCCAACAGCCCCGCATCCTCCTTGTGCTGAGGGCTGCAGACCTGGGTGCGGGGTCACAGAACCATTAGGGTTAGAAAAACCCTTCAAATGCCCCCTACCACCAAACCTTGTCCCCAAGCACCACGTCCAACCTTCCCTTGAACACCCCCAGGGCCGGTGACCCCGCCACCTCCCTGCACAACCCCTGACCACCCTTTCTGAGCGGAAACATCTCCTAATTCCAACCTGACCCTCCCCTGGCGCAACTTGAGGCCATTCCCTCTCATCTTATCGCTGGTTATCTGTGAGAGGAGACCATCCCCAGCTCCACATGCGTTCCCTCAGGTACCCGCAGGGCACGACAAGCCCTCCACAGGCCTCATTGCCTCTCACCTCACAGGACCTGGACCCCTCATAGGACTGGGACCTGTCACAGGACCCCTCATGGGACCCCTCAAAGGACCCGGACTCCTCACAGGACTGGGACTGGGACCCCTCAAAGGACCCCTTATGGGACCAGGACCCCTCATAGGCCCCCTCACAGCACCAGGACTCCTCAAAGGGCCCTTCATAGGACCAGAACCCCTCAAAGGACCCCTCACAGGACCGGGGCCCATCACAGGACCCCTCATGGGACCTGGACCCCTCATGGGCCCCCTCACAGCACCGGGACCCTTCATAGGACCAGGACCCCTCAAGGGACCTCTCACAGGATCTGGACCCCTCAGGGGACCCCTCAGAGGCCCCCTCACAGCACCAGGACCCCCCAAAAAAACCCTTCACAGGCCCAGGCCCCTTCACATCCCCCCTCAGAGGCCCGGGACCCCCCCCAGGCCCCCTGACAGGCCCCGAACCCCCCAAAGCCCCCCTAAACCCTCCTGTGGCGGCCCCGCTGCCCCTCCCCCGTCACCCCCCGGCCTCCCCCCGCCGCTTACGTGCGGTCCTGGTTGTAGGAGCAGCAGCTGAGCGCCGCGGGCCCGCCCTGCCCCAGCCCCTGCCCCTGCCCCAGCTCCGCCATGCAGCGCCCGCGGCCCGGCCCCGGCCCCGCTCCCGGCCCCGGCCCCGGCCCCGGCCCCGCCGTGCTGGCGGCGCCGCCGCCGCTTCCCATTGGCCGGCGGCTTCCCGTAAGGCCCGCCCCGCCCGGGGATGGGCATGCGGTTCGGCCAATAGGAAGGGGAGAAGCGGGGAGGTCCCGCCCGCCGGGATGGGAAGGAGGGCGGCGATTGGCTGCGGGTGGGGAAGGGACGCGCCTGGCCACGTGGTGGTGTTGTGGGTGTGGCGGGCGGGGCCGGAGGGGAGGGGGGGGGGCAGAGCGGGGAGGGGGTGAGGAGGGAGGGGAGGGGAGGGGCTTGTAGGGTTTGGTAGTTTTTTTTTTTTTTTTTTTTTTTTTTTAACCTTTTTTACGGTTTTGTATGTTTTTTTTTTTTAAGGTTTTTTAGTGTTTTTTTTTTTTTGTTTTGTTTTTTTTACCTTTTTTCGTTTTTGTAGGTTTATTTTTTTTTTTACCTTTTTTACGGTTTTGTAGGTTTTTAACCTTTTTTATGGTTTTGTAGTTTTTTTTAAAACCTTTTTTACAGTTATGTAGTTTTTTTTTTACCTTTTTTACAGTTTTGTAGTTTTTTTTTTACCTTTTTTACGGCTTTGTAGGGTTTTTTATGGTTTTGTATGGCTCTGTGGGGTTGGGTTCTGTTGGGTTGGGTTTTGTTGGGTCAGTTCAGTTGGGTTAGGATAGGTTGAGTTGGGTTAAGTCAGGTTGGGTTCGTTCGGGTTAGGTCCCGTTGGGTTAGGACAGGTTGGGTTGGGTTTGTTTAGGGCAGATTTGGTCGGGTTAGGTCGGGTTTGGTCAGGTCAGGTCGGGTTAGGTTTGGTTAGGTCAGATTAGGTCAGGTTTGGTTGGTTGGGTTAGGTTCGGTTGGGTTGGGTTAGGTTCAGCTAGATCAGGTTCAGTTGGGTTGAGGCAGGTTGGGTTGGGTTGGGTTAGGTCAGGTTGGGTTAGGTTGGGTTAAATTCGGTTGGGTTGGGTTGGGTTTGGTTAGGTTGGGTTAAGTTTGGTTAGGTCAGGTTTGGTTGGGTCCGGTCGGGTTTGGTCAGGTTGGGTTGGATTAGGTCAGGTTAGGTCGGGGTTGGATTTGGTTAGGTTCACTTAGCTTGCATTGGGTTTGATTCTGTTGGGTTAGGTCGCGTTAGATTGGGTTTGGTTAGGTTGGGCCAGGTTAGGTCAGGTTGGGTTGCGTTAGGTTGGATTAGATTTGGATTAGTTTGGTTGGGTTAGGCTGGGTTAGGTTCAGGTGCTTTAGGTCAGGTTCAGTTTGGTTAGGTTGGGTCGGGTTGGGTCGGGTTAACCCACAGGTTAGGTGGCTCAAGCAGAAGCTGTGGGTGCCCCATCCCTGGAGGGGGCTTCGGGCAGCCTGTGGGGGGCTGTAAGGGCCCTTCCCATCCAAACCACTCTGTGATTAAACACCAGGGGTGAACAAATCCCATCTTGGCATTGCCGTGTGGTGCAGGAGGGGCGACAGCAGCAGCCAGCATCTGCCTGGGGGTTTGCATCAGGTATTGGGAAACATCACTGGGATGTGGGGTGTGGGGGCACACTTTCTGGCTCCCAGCTGGGCAAAGCTGTGGCTGACCTGAGGCTCCAGAGGCCTCTGAAGCATTTCTGCGTGATAAATGGGACAAACGAGGTACTGTGCTGGAGGGACAAGGTGCTGGAGCATGAAAGGAGTAAGTGATAGGAGGAAAACCTTGTGATGATGCTCGGTCTCGCTGATTGCGACACAAGACAGTCCTCCTTTCAGGGAGGGTTTTTTTTTTTCCCCTCACGTTGCAGCCTCCTTAGCTAAACAGGGCTTTGAAGAGTCTTTTAGATCTTTACAGAATTTACAGCCTAAGCTTGCTGCAGTTGCGCACGCAGCGAGCTTTATTCATGTGATTAATGCCCCTGCTACCTTGTGGGGTCGGATCCACCAGCAAAAAACACACACAAAAAAAAATGGAGCCGGTCTCTAAATGACAAACGTTCTAGAAGTCAGTACAATGACACTAACAGTGCACAGGAACGCAGGGGCAGAGCCTGCAAACCCCCTAATTAGATGAGTAATCCTCATGTGAGTGCTGAAGTCATTGGTCCTAGATCACTTGATGTGCACCGCAGGACTTTTGGAAAAAGACCCACATGCAATACCATCTAAATGAGGCAGATTCCATGCGGACACATCCAGCCGCCCTGATTAATCCCCCTCTGCAGCGTGTGGCCCTTCGAGTGGCCGTAACGTTCCCCTTTCAGTGTTTAGGACCTGCAACTGTGAAGATGATTGATTTCAGGAGGAAGTATGACAACAAACAGCTTTGAAACAGCGCTGGCTTGGAGTGAAGCTGATAGCGGGCTGACCCTGGGCCGTCGAGCGCAAGAACTGCCCTGCAAAGGCAGCAGGGGAGCCATTCAAAATTCATCATGTTTTGGGGGGAAGCATCTTCTGTTCACAGGAGCCTGGTGAGGAGCGCTAATAAAGCTGCAAATGAAACAGAAAAGCTGGTTCTGAACGGCCTGAGACTGTCCCTGTGGGTTCGGCACAGTTTGGTTTTGAAATAGTGATGTCAAAGGGAAAGCAGGGCTGGGGAGCAGGGAAAAGTTGTGTTTTGTTTTGTTGTTTTTAAAAAGGGAGTCAGTGCCTTGTATTTCAAAAAAAAAAAAAAAAAAACAAAAAAAAAAACACAAAAAACAACAAAACAGTTTCTGAGCAACTGCCATGGTTGGATGTTTGCTGCTTGGGTAATCAGACAAAACTACCATGAGCTGGTTTTAAAATGAAGCCTAGATAAAGCAGAGCCACAGAAGCATCCGAGGCTTGGGCAACAATTATTTTTCTAGCTTGACTGATGCAACCAAGTTGGTCAATCTTTCGGCTAGCTGCCTACGAGGGCTATTTAATCAGCAGAGGTGGGAGAAACAAACTGTTCTCGTCCTCTGCTGCAGAGCAAAAACCTCTGGTGGCCTTTGGAACGGGGGTTCTTGAGCACAGCAGTGGTGGTGGCTGTAAGGCCAGGACAAAAACGGAGCAAGCTGCTCCTCTGTGTGTCGGTGAAGCTGTCTCACAGGAGCTCTCGGAGATCTCAGGGTCTCTGAAAGATCAGGGTTTGGGCTTCAGGCACGAAATTGAAGTTGAGGTGCCGTTTGAGGAAGCTGTGGGTCTTTCTGGTAAAGAAATCAGGTGTCTCAAATGTAAAGAAATTGTTAAATTCTGGTTTTCAGGAGTGCAGCTTTGGAAGGAGGTAGTAGTGAGGGGCCAGGGGCTGAATTCCTTTTTGGGATCTGGTGATATGTCACACCTGGGGCAGGGGTCTGGCAGGGCCAGCAGGGTGTCATGCCAGACACAGGAAGGATCGCTCTCGCTCTGATGCGTGCGTTTGCTGGGAAGAATGCATCAGGAGCTGGCTTCCCTTTCCTGACCTTCCTTTTCCCGACCTTCCCCTTTTCCTTTTCCTTTTCCTGTGACTGCAGTGACTACGTCAGGTGCAGTAATTTTTGACAGAAACAACCTCAGCTCAGTCGTTAACTCTAAACCCAGGCCAGAGCGTGGCCATCTCCTTGTTTTTCAATGCAGGAAATGTTGCAGGACAGCTGTTGGTTTACATTCTCCACCCTGGAGTGCAGGTATTCAAGCCCTGAGGAGGAAATGGGGGTAAAGAAGCTGGGAAACCAGGTGCTGTGCCTCGGAGGCCCTCTCCCAGCCAGGGCATTCTGCTTGCTGCTGTTTGACATGAGGAGGGTTAGGTGCCTTTTGGTATCTTTTAGGCTTTCCCCTGGTTCAGTGTTGAAATTCCAGCCAAGCTGTGCTTTATCAGATAAAAGCCTGCTTACCAACGATATGTCAGGTATTTGCATGAAGTCTGTTACAGAAAAAAAAAAAAGGTCTTGGCAGGGGCTAAATCTGCTGAGTATCCTTCACTGGTATTCGTGATAACCATGAGGGTCTGGAGCCTTCCAGGAAAAAGCAGGCAGGAGGGAACAGGCAAAAAAAATAATGAATTTCTAAGCAGAGCAAGCACCTCTCACAGCAAGAAATCATTGTTTGTCTGGGAAAGGAGTGGGGAGAGGTCACACTTACTCTTTTGCTTTGCCCTTGCTTATCGCTCTTCTTACCCAGTGGTCTCATGAGCGAGGCAGAGGAGGAAGGGGTTGCAATGCCTTCTTTAGGGGGTTTGATAGCATGAACTGCGAGCACTAAACCACCAGCCCGGCTGCTCTAGGATCTGCAGGCAATAAATGCTGCCATCTGGTGCCCCGAGCCCAGATGCACACACCGTGCTGGGCAGGCATCGGTACACAGCAGTGCTCCTGCACAGCCCTTGCGGAATGGGGAGAACAAGAACAGTGTTTGGTTACCCTCTGGATTGTCCTGCCCCTCTAGCAGCTTTCAGTATTGTAAGAACACTGACTTCAGAGAGAGTCAAGTAGTCCTGATAATAATATTTTATGTACAGGAATGTGGGAATTAATTTATACCTCACATTTTCCTGTTACTCACAGCTGGTTTTTTTTTTTTTTTTTTTTTTTTTTCTTTTCCCTTCTACTGTGGAAAAGTGCAAAGAAAGTGGAGAACTGGACTGTATATGCATAACGCCAGTGGCTTTTCCAAATAGATCACTCCATTTAGCTGATGTTCACAATCTTCAATTGCTGCACATTGATGGCTGATAAAAACAATTAAATCCTTTAGAAGTTCCCCTCCTCTGGTCAGGTTCTTTGTTATGATTATAGGTCTCTAAATTTTATGTAATATGATCTTTAAGGATTCCTATTTTTTTGTCTCCCTACTGCATAGTCTGTATTCCTACAATTTATTTATGCATAAAATATGTTGAATAACAGGGAGATGGTGATCTGTTTGTCTTTTTCTGAGACAGTCTCTCAAATGCTGTCTCTCCCAGTCCTAGGAATGCTTCATTTAGAAAATGACATTTGAGAATAAAGAGCAATGTGGAACTGCTCCTCATGGCTAGACCATCAGGTCTAGCTCTCCTCTCTCATCAGGTAACTGTGCTGGGTTCTTATTCTTAAACAAACCTGAATCTGTTGCTGAGATGTGTTGCACCGAGTGCTCTCCTGGTGTATCAGAACTGCAGTTAGATGGACGGGTGCTTGAGCCATCGCAGCCCAGCTGGGCTTGATGCAGTGATGAAGCTGCAGTAACCCGAGTTCCTTCTGCTGGAGATGAATTCCCAGTCCTGTCACAGCTCCCACCATCCAAACTGGTGCTGAGGCCAGTTGGAGCTGACCTACTGATCCGGTTTTCAAATCTATGTGCAAGAACAGACGTTGCTAGCTCCTGTGTCATGAAATTATATAAACCTTTTGATGGTTTCAAGAGAAGTACTGGAAAGGTCTTGCTCATCAAGCCTTTACCCAAACATCACGCATCCTCTGACCTTCACCCATGTCATCGCTCGGAGTTTGCTTGTGCTTAACCCCCTCCTGACACAACCTCATGGCCACTCTGAGGTTGGAAGAACCCTGATTGCAAGACCTAGACCCAGCACCAAAGGGTCTTGTACCAAATGCAAAAAATTGGGGTGCAGAGAAACAACAAAACAATGGACAAAACATATTGGTGGCACTTATCAAGCAGACCTGCTTGTCTGCAGATCAGGCTGAATGGATTCTAACATGGTGTTTGGGGAGCGGGAAAGGGCCACACAGAAGATATGTGTGTGCCATGTGCATAAAGCAGTTTCAATGCACTTTGTTTAATTACAGAAACCAGGAAAGATGCACTGAGTCCTTGTGAGTTACCTGCTGGCACTTATGTCAGTCAGGGTGACAGAAGGACGAGAGCTGAGTCGTGTCTGACTCCATAGCCACTCACCGAAGTTTTCTGGGAGCTTTGCTTCTGGTAGTTTTTCCTTTTCAGTTTTAGGTGCTGACCCTGAGCAAAATGCTGCCATTTACCACGCTGTTATTTGCGAGCAGCCCTTGCAGAAGTGCTCGCCAAGGTCAGGGAAGAGCTTGCAACCTAGTGCTGCTTCTCCTTGCAAGGTGGATTAACGCTCCTTATCTTGTCCTCACTCTGGAGAACATCCCATTTCCCTGGCTAGGATTAGGAGATCACACTTACCCTGGTAACAGATTATCTCGCTGGAGGCTTTCACAAATTGGCTCGCTGCACTGCTCGTAGCAGAGGTATGGGCTGGGTTGCTGATCTTCGTGTCTCCAAGGTACACGCCAGGGTCTTTAAAGTCTTTGGAGAGTCTTCAGGTGAGAACCACAAGACCTGCACCACGGAGAGCAAAGGGGTTAAAACTGGAAAGGGGGGAGAAAACTTTTGCCTTCCCTTTAACTTTAGCCACAGCCCTAATCGTAAATCCTCTGTAATTAACCTAAAGACCAAAGAACGTTCTGACCGGAGAGATCAGAACGAGAACGTTGTGAAAGGGACAGTGGGAGCACAGAGAGGCCCTGTTGGAGGGGTGGGCAGGTTCCTGCACAGCCTGCTGTGACCAGGGCAGGGGGCAACTGCTGAGTGAGGCTGGAGGGATAACACCTGGAGATGCAGGCTCATTTATTCAGGCCAAGCTCCTGGCACGTCTGTCTGCCTCGTGATCTGGGTGGCTTTGTCCCTTTTCGTGCTAGAGGCGACAAGGAGGGGCTCTGAGGAGAAATGGCACAAAACGTTGGTATAATAAATACATTACTGGAGCACGCAAACATCTCATGGATTCATCCTCAGTCCAGAAAGAGCTTTTATCCTCCCCCTGCTGCGGGAAGCCGAGTTGAAGGGAGGCCGAGTGACTTCCACAAGAGGCTGGAAATCAGTGGCAGAGCAGGAACTAGACCCACGTCTCTTGATCAGTGCTGCTTCAGATCCAAGGGGTACAGTTTAGGAGTGAAAAAGGCTGTAGTGTGTTGCTGTGGCACGCAGCACATGCCAGGCAAGTCCACATGCCAGGCAAGTTGTAGCTGACATTTCAAAGACCTATTGTTTTTAAAGCGGGTTCCTTCCATCTGCAAAAATGTCCCATTATCTTGTGGGGAGGGAGCAGTGTGTGAGGCGGGGAGGGAGGCCCGGGCTTACATCAGAAATCGCTCGTTCCTGTGGCCGGTTTGTTAGATGTCAGTCCAGACATTGTTTGGATGTCGGTCCAGACCACGAATGGTGGCTCTGGCCATGATGTGTTTACTTTGCCACCTGCTTTCAGAGACAAGCACATAAGCAAAGGACTGTTTTAAAGGTTTTTGTGTGTGTTTAGCTTGCAGCAGAACTGTGTCACAGATGATGCTCTGAGAGGGAGCTCTCCCCAAGCCTGCTTTTACGTTAAAAGCCAGGGAACTGAGGATTCTTTGCAGCGGAAGTATTTACATTCTATTGCAAAACAAACAGTGGTAGTACTTCACAGGCGTTCTTGGAAAAGAAGTCAACAGTAGCTGCTCGCTATCTCATTGCTCTTTCATTCGGTTTGCGTCAGAGACCTTACAAGTCAAGAATCACATCTGCAGCTGCTCGGGCAGTTCACGAACTGCTGAGGCTGCCCAGAGGTTGTGTGAAGTTAACAATGCAAATGAAAGAAGATTTGCATGGAAATCGCAGGAGGCACAAACCTGTTGCTCTCCCCTCCCTCTCTCTGGAGGACTGATCCCCACTGGGTCTTTTTTTGCGGTGTTTCAGTTTCTGCTTTTTCTCGCTCATTTCTCTGCCCTGCATCTGTTTTCCACTGCATTTATCCTCGTCCTCACTTGGAGCTGAGAGCCCTCGAAGTCCTTCGAGGTGTGTGCACAGACAGGGCAGGGAGTTTCCATTAAATATCATCAGGATTCGCCTTTACTGGTTAACCTAGGAAGGCTGCTTAGGGTCTTCTTGCCCTGGGCTGAGGTCCAGGCTAATTGCTAACTGAGATGCCATCCCATAACTCAGAAGAAAGGGAGAACGTGGAGCTCAGGTTAAACATGGTTGAACAGCAGGCAGAACACAATTATCCGTGCTAGGATTTAATCAGGGTATCACGGCTTTTTCCAGCTGTCCCTGAGCCCATCCTTAAACAAACACGGACAGGAGCTGGGTGACATACCTGGGATAATCACGCCACCCCGGCTGCGCTGCCTTCCTCATGCTGCTGAGCTCTTTAGCATTGTCTCAGGAGGTGAAATGTTCCCAGCGCTGCCCCATGGGTGTTGGAAACCTTCCTGCTGGGAACCACGCCGAGCGTCTGAAGGGCTGTGCTGCAGCAGGCACGTCTCGCAGATGGGAGCGGGTTCCCTGGCTGGCCTATCTTTAGGATCTGGGCACTTCAGGGCTTTTTTTTTTTTTTTGCCTTGGCTCTCCGTTGCTCCGCTTTGAGACTTACCAGGCGTTTTCTTCTTCAAAGTAACATATGGAAATGATTTGGGATCTGCTGCTCAAAGCAAACTGGTTCTGCAGCGGGGACCATTTCTCACAGCTGTCTGCCCCATTGATGGGGGGCAGGACCAAAGCTGGGATCCGTGCACCACCTTTCAGGGTCCGGGCAGGTTTTTGGCCCCCAGCACAGGTGATGATGGGGTTAGAGCACGAAGCTGTTTGCCAGATGGCACGGGTTGTGATCATACCAGCTCCTTGCTCTGCATTGTTCCTCCTTCATGTGGCAAAATTACCGATGTTGACACGGGATTGATTCACACTGCCACGCACCCAGAGGCTCAGGCCACCTGGGCACAGCGTGCATCGCTGTGTGCAAGCACCATTTCCCTCCTTGCAGGTGGAAAATTGAAGTGTCCCACCAAAAAGCTGTCAAGTCCATACAGACAGACAACACCAGGGCTTGGCGCAGACACCAGGAGCCCTCAGACAGTCTCTTGTTAAACAGTACGAGATTTTTTCTCCCTTTTGGCTCCCGATCTATGGATCTTTCTATGAATCACACTGTATCAGCTCAGTGGGATGTGGCGTGCAGCGAGAGACGGCTACTTGCTACGCCTGTTAAAGCTTAAACCAAATTACAAGGAGATATATCCAAAGTACACAGCGTGAACTCTGCCTCTGGCACTGCCAGGGTCCGCAGCGAGCTCCCAGGTTTTTCATCCTCTGGCTGTGATTGCTGCTGGATGCGAATTTGAGGCTGTTGGGACTGATGGCAGTTTCTGCTGGTAGAAGAAACCTTCCAGGATCAGTAAAGCATTTTAATTCCCCGTTCCCCCCACCCCAAGGCAGCGCACAGCAGTGTGCCCGTTGGGCTGTGCCTCTTTGGGTTCTGCTTGTTGGCACCCCATGGGCAGATAAGGATATCACGTTGGGATGGTATCCTCAGGAGAAATCCCTGCTGTTATAGCTGCCGTGCATCGCTCCAGATACCCACAGGCCTTCTTAACTCTGCTGCCACCGAAGAACCTGTCGGGAACCTCTTTTACTTCTGTGCCCACAGCAGGGGTAGATGATTTCTGTGCTTTTATTTCTCAACCTTCTCTTCCCTGACCTCCCCAATCACTGCCCTGCTTGCAGAGCGCAATCGTTCACGGAGGTATTTCTTCTGGCCTAGTGATGTGTTTTTATTGATTTTTTTTTTCCTTTCAGATGGATCCAGTGACTCCTCAGCCACTTCAGGCTGCTCTTCGTGTCCCGTTCGCACTGCTCCTTGTGCCCCACGCCATCCTCACTGCTCCACGTGCATCCTTCTCTCCCAGCTGCCTTGGCCTGGACCTCCCTCCCTGTGGCTAACCCACTGTGCCAGCCTGCTCTCATCGGCCTCCTTGGTGAACGCCGCAAGGCTTTATGCTTGTAGGATCATTCTGAGTCAGTCAGTATCTCTCTGGGGTTTGTGTGATTGCATGGTGGCAAGCAGAGCACAAAGCCTTGATTTTTCCCTTCCCAGTGACCATTCTCAGCTTCTATTGCTGTTGAGCACCACGTTGATAAATGGCACCATAAAAATTATGGTAATAAATTTAGTCTTTGTAAGAACTTCTGGGAAGCTTTGTTAAAAAGCAAACAAGTCTTCCCTCTTGGGATATTTCAGATGCTTTTTACAGAGAAATTTATTGGTCTTTTATGGGACCAGGAATACGTCTCCTCCATGACTTAATGCAGAGTGGAGGTGAGCGAAATGCCTAAGAATGATGAGGTGGCATTATCACTCAGCTGGTGAAGAGAATTGTGATGATCTTGAAGAGGGCTGCTGGTTTTAATAATGAAAATAGTGCTGTTGAATCCCTCCTTGTGAAGCTGAAGCAGAAGTGGCTAACGACATAAGCCAAACACACAATACTGCATGAAAACGAGTGGACATACTGCTCCAGGTTCTCCAAGGTTATTTATGTAACCGAGTCCTCTTAAGTTACAGGGACTTAAATATCTTTAGGCAACGGATTCCCACACATCCACAGTGTCTGTCCTTTTAACTCTTGTCTTGAGAAGAAATAGGAACTGCTGTTTGAAACCAGTTCTAGGCTTGACATAACTACTGACTCCTGTGGGTGCTGACCAAGGATCAGTTTTGCCTGTGATATGGACCTTTGCCATTTTACTCCAGAATCTGCCCAAGTTTCTTGCAGTTTCTTGGTTTAAAAATGACAGCAACCAGGCTGCTAAAATCCACTAAGTCCTGTCTGCAGCTCCCTGCAAGGCCACACTGATGATTTGCAGCCCCTGCCTGGGCCTGGGGAGCCATCTCTCTTCGTCCATTCTCAGATTCTGCTGGTATTTACCCGTCTAGGAAAACGAACGGCTCACCACGAAGAGCCTGTGAGGGTTACCATCACTGAAATCACTGCCATGCTAACCCACGGTGCTTGCCACTGGGGTTTGAGCAAGGACTGACTTACACCTTCCTGAAAAGGACATTATAAAGTGGTGTTTTAGATGAAGCTGAATAGAAACATGATTTTATGGAGTTCTTATTCATGTAACCAGAAGGAGCTAGTACGGTTCTGTGAAAGCACAGTCCCCCTCCTCACGGAGGCTCGCTGCCCCGCTCTCTCTGAGCCCTGCAGTGGGATGTTGTGCTGGCAGGCCTCTGTGCTTCAGCAGCCACCGCCTCGGGCAACAGATTGCTCCATGAGAAACTCCAACGCGTGAAATTGTTGGAAATGCAAGTTGTGGGAACAGGGCTGACGGTAATGCAAGTTATTTACTCGGGAACGTTTATTATTTAATTAGGCAGTTAAGGCTGGAGGTTGACTGTAATTCAGAGCAGACCCAATGAAATGGGGTTCTGTTTTCTTTTTATTTTTCTTTTACCTCTTGAACAGCACATGAATATGTACAAACACATGCTTACAAGGAGCATGATTTCGCTTCCAGAGATAAGTCACAGTTGACTCAGTGGAGGAATTGTGCACGGTTAAACACGAGGAACCTCAGGTTGGCATCACAAAGGCTCCTTTTGAAAGCCAGCTCTGTTCCTTTTATTAAACCACGGCATTGCCACCTGAACTCTGGCTCCAGAGCTGGGGGAAGGATGGCAGCAGGGCACGGGGAGGATGGCAGCGGGGTGTGCTGCTGTTTTCCTCCACAAAGGGAACGCTGCGGAACAGGTCTCACGTGTGGGGCTGAGCCTTGTTCCGGATGGGATCCCTTCCAAAAACACCAGGGCTTGTCCAAACAAGGAGGAGTGAGATGTGACAGTGACAGACAGACGGTGAAAAGCGAGGGTAAAAAGGAAAAAGGAAAAAAAGAAGTGTGTAGGGGTGACTGCACAGAACTTTTTTCAGTTTCTTTCCAGAAAAATGTTAGTTTTGTTACGGAGTGTTACCAGCTGAGCATGTAATTTGTTATTTGCTTATAGTGTGCTGTACTCTGTGTGACTGATATTAAGGATTCCGTACAATTCGCATTGAGATGGGCTTGATTTTTTTTTGTAAAATCTCATGTTTTTGGCTTAGTGTCAGAAACTCCTGCACCCTGGCTTCTGATTAACCCCTACCCCGCAGAAGCCTTCAGGGACTGAAGGAACATGAACTCGGGGGCTGGTTGTGGTCTGTCATAACCGTCTCTTAGCCTCAAAACCCGCCCTAAACCCCAAAAACCTAAATTTTCCATCACACACCTCCCCTGCGAGCTAATGGCGGACAGCTCTGCCCGCAGCCCTCCCTCACCACCCAGTGGGCCCCACCAGGCGGCGCCCGCTCCCCTCAGCACCCCAACCCGGGGCTCCTCTTAAAGCGGCGCTCCCCATTCCCTCCAACCCTCCCGTAGCCAAACCTCGCCGCGAGCCCGGCCCCTTTAAGGTTACCATGGCGACCGCGCTCGGGGCGAGAGCGAGGCGCATTGACGTCACGGCGGGCGGCGGTTGGCCGGCGCGCTCCGTTTCCGTTGGGAGCCGTCGCTGAGGCCGAGGCCGGGCCGGGGCCGGGGCCGGGGGGCGCTGAGGGCCCGGCGGAGCCGCCCCACGCAGGTGGGAGCCGGGCCCGGACCCGGGGAGGGCTCGGTGGGAGCCGTGAGGCCTCAGCGAGGCTCGGGGGGAGGCCTCGGGGCCCGGCCCTGCCGCCGGGAGCGGCTCCGGGCCGGCAGCGGAGCGAGGGGGAGGCCCCGCGCGGCGGTGGGGGAGGGCCCGGGGTCGTTATTTGCGTGTTTTGTTTTTATTTTTTTAATTATTTGTCGTTGTCTGAGCGCCTCAGGTGGCTTAATTAGCGCCGGGCTTCGTTAAGCAGCGCGGGGGGCTTCGTTAAGCAGGGCCGGCCCTCGTGGGTTGGCGCGGATCGGCGCTAATTAGCGCCGACCCCCGGTAATTAGGGTTGGAGCGTGTTAATTAGCGCCGCCCTTCGCCCTTCACGGGCCCCGGAGCTGTGTGGGGCCTTGCTGAGGCCCGCAGCGCCCGGCCGGGTGCTGTGTGTGGTGCTGGGCGGCCTGCGTTAGCTGCTCCGTGCTCCAAGGGCCTGGCAGCTCCCAAAATCTCCCCCTCTGACTCCGTTTTCTTCCTTTCAGAAGCTGATCCTGGGATCAACGGATCTTGCTGTGTGTTCCTGAGCTGTTGTCGTTATCCCCCCACCAGGTAACTGTCTCTATATTTCATCAAAAATGCCCTGAGAAATGATTTCCTAATTCTTCATTTAGTGCTTTATGAAAACATGGCCTGAGATTAATGTATTCTATAAATATATATACATAGAAATATATTAAAAATTGTAACAAAAGGAAAAAAAGCCACATTGCTTAAAAACAGTTTTATGAAAGTACTACAGCTGGCGCTGCAATTTTAAAGTCTCCTGAAAACCTGGTATCATAATGGGTCTGCCTAAAGGTGTGCTCCTGATAACTTACAGTTGAAGAAACGTTTTGGGGATTGCAGTGAAATAGTTACGAGGTGTGGAACAACTTAAACTGGAGAGCAGCATTCTAGGAGAAACACTTCTAATCGTATAACTTTCATTAACGAACTGCTTTGGCAGTCGGTGAGCTTGCTCTGATTTGACCTTACTGTCTTCCACGTTTCACTTCCTAATGCCTTTAATACTCGCCTCTCAGATTCCCCGCTTCCACCCACCTATCTCCTGAGCATAATCCTCTTGACCCCGTGTCCGGCTTTCAGCTGGGACAGAGTTTATCTTCATAGTAGCAGCTACGGTGCTGTGTTTGGGAATTAGAAGGAAAGTGATGGTGATAACACGTGGCTGCTTTAGCTGTTGCTGGGCAGTGCTCCTACAAAGCCAGGGGTGTTTCAGCTTCCAGGAGGCTGGGGATGCAGGATGAACAGGGAGGGGACGCAGCCAGGACAGCTGGCCCAGGCTGTCCGGATGTCCCGGACCTCGTGGCGTCATGCTCAGTGATAAAACGGGGGCACTTGGCTGGGGGCTGCTGCTCGGGGACAAGCTGGGCATCAGTCAGCTGCTGGTGAGCGTTTGCCTTGTGCATCACTTGTTTTGTTTGTTCTTTTCTGTCCTAGTTTCTTTTTAGTTCTCTCCCCCATCCCAGTGGTGCAGGGCTGTGTGGTGCTTAGCTGGCTGCTGGGTTAAACCACAGCACCCCACACAGGCCATGCAACGCTGCTTGTAAGTGAGCCTCCAATCCTGCAAAATCTTAGATTTTTATCAGCAGAATGTTAAGATGGAAACCTTTCCTGACTACGTGCTCAGAGAGCTGGGGTTACTGAAGCTTTTCCAGCACAAGCAAATGCTCTTCCCGTTCTGCTTGTGTCTACAGAGCATCCAGATTTTTTATTATTTCATCCCACGTGCTAAATAAGTTCCTAACTTTTTCTCTCACAATTTAACTTTGTCATAAAGATGGTTTTACACTCTGATATCAGGAAGATGATAACGCAACATCATTTTCTTTTAGGCAGCACAACGTGCCTGATTACTGAGCAGCAACATCCTTGTTTCCACTAATTATTTAACCTTCTCTTTCTCTTACTTTCAGCAATGGCAGCTTCTAGCAGCAGCAGCAGTGAGGAGGAGCGTAGCCTTCGGGAATGTGAACTTTACGTCCAAAAACACAACATCCAGCAACTCCTAAAGGATTGCATTGTGCAGTTATGCACCGTGAGACCTGACCGGCCCATGGGATTCCTCAGGGAATACTTTGAAAGATTGGAGAAGGTAAAAATAAGTCTTGTGAGAGAAGGAACAACCTAAACTGACACCATCTCAGTGTGATGTAGCGGCTGAGGCTCAGATCTGGCCTGTGTTCCTGTTGGCTGTTTGTATCTTGAATTGATGCTTTTGGAGAACCAATTTTCTGTAGTTTTTTGTTAGCTGATTGTGGTGTAAAAGCACCTTTGTCAAAAAAAGGACTTAGGGCAAGAAATTAACTGTCAAGGGTACAGGTGTAATCCCTATCTAGTATTTACTGACAAGCTAATAGGGTGTGAGGTCCTGTCTGTGGTCAGATATCCGTGGTGAGTGACCCCTGTGGATGCTGGCAATAGTCACTGGTTTCTTACCTTGAGACAAATTATTTATGTTGATTCAGGTACTGCAGGGAAGCAGTCAGCCAGTTGTAGTTACCCAAGCCCAGCTGAAGTCAAATGGAAGTATTTGGTTTCCAAATTTGTAGGAGACCAAGCCTGTTTCTGCCTTCTGCTGGGAGTTCATTGTTACTGTCACAGCTTTGTTCCTCTTGTTTTTCCTCAAGGTCTCTTTGGTGTTTTTCTTGTTAACATTCTATGATCTTGGGAATGGAAAGTGTTCTGTCCGTTCAGTGCTCATATCTGAAACAATTTAACATTCATTTGAACAGTTCATTGTGTACATCAGTATCTAGCAGATAGGAGAAAAAGCTGCTATGAAAACGTGAGTTTTTTAAGGGCTGCTGCAGAGGAAAGGCTGGCTATAACCAGTGTGTTCAGGACATGTCATCAGTAAATGATGTAGCTGTGACCTTACACAGCAGTCATTTGCAGGTGCTGTTCTAACTGCTTGTTTTGTATGGGAGCTATATCTTTATCTTATTTTTATTCTAGGTAGTTATAACTAATTGCTGGAGTAAAGAAGGCAGATTAATGCTAGAGATCATAACTATGTGCTGTGAAAGTAGTCTTCTAATGGAAGTGTTGGTGGTAGATAGTAGAAAATGATTAAACCCTGCAGTCTCTCCTCCTGGAGCTCACAGTGTGTTTGAGAAATGTTTTTGCTTTTGGACAAGAACTCTGTATAACATCTGACTCTTTTCTGTGGTAACATCTTGTGTACATCCTCTTTCAAAATCCCAGCAGCAAACCAGGTAGTAATCATGTTCCTAAAAATCCTTTGTCCCCACCTGTTACCAGGCCTATTTTCCACCTCATATTCTTGGGTTTGAGCATGGATAGATTCTAAAGATTTTTGTATCAGCGTTTAAGGTAAATTAAAAAAAAAAAAAAAAAAAAACAAACTCACTTTAAAAATGATCACAGTAAACTGACTGACTGCACTTAGAATAAGTTGTAAACCAATCCATGTGTAGGGATATAAAATAGGAATATTTAGCTTCTTTTCTATAGCAGGCTGACATTCAACATATTTAGTTTTAAAGGGAACTTAATTTGCCTTTGCGTTCAGGGCTAGGCTTGTCATCCTGGTAGTCACGTGTATTTTGGAGTTGAATAACTCTTGATGTTTTTGTTCTGGTGCAAATAGCCTGTCTGTGTACTCTGTCAGCCTACAAGGAAGCTGAAAGTAAAACTGGTTAGGTAATGTTTATCGCCCTCAAATTACTCTTTCAATTTTGTTCAGTCTTCTATTATGAGTAGTGTTGGCGTGGGTTATACATCCCAACTAGTACAGCTGTAGTATGGTGAAAACCATAGCTTTTTTCCTCCAAATTTACTGAATTTAAAACTTGCTACAGATTTGTTGATGTGATTTCACCATTCAGTCTAATGGATCGGTCTTAGTTTGACCAGGTAACGTTGGACCTTAATAGCTATCAGGTAACAGAGCAGTGGGTGTCCTGTGCTACGTTAACAAGCTCCTCTGACGCCCCTGTCTGGAAAGCACCAATGCTAAGTACAGTTATTAACCAGCTCTAACCTGCTAGGTAGTTCTGGCTGAGCAAAAACATGTGGAACAATCTATTTTACTTCCCACGAGTAACGTCTGTTACATCTTTAGTAACACAGAGCAACTTTTCAATATCCCTCTTTAAATCTGCTAATCTGTTACACTGAACGAAAGCGAGGCTGAGATGCAGCGTGATTAAGTTTTTATTAAGACTGACTTTTGAATGAACCTGATTCAAAACCGAAGCTGGGTTTCTATTTTCTCCCTAGTTATCCTGACAAGTCATCTCTTCGCAGCTGATTCATTGACGTGTTAGTGCAATACATTGAAGACGTTTAAACATGCTTTTGAATTTGTGTTCTACAACGTTAAAATTACTGCCTCTGAAGCAGTTAGAGCTACGATAGGAATTTGCATGTCCTCTTCGGTTATGAAAGCTTTCCCATGAATTTGATTACTGCACGGAGATGAAATGGCACCCAATCAATTTGTGGGGCACCAAGGCTTCTGCTGCTGTGCGAGCATGTCTGATAACAGCAGCGCGTGCTAAAAGCTGCCCGGTGCTGGGTGTGCTGTGTCATCTGGTTTGAGATGTGGAAATGTAGCAGACTGTTACTGTCCCATGGACTTGTTTTGTATATGTGGGACTGGATAGAAAACTGAATTTATAAAGCTAGTGATTGATGTCTGGGCACTATACCTGCTCCTCATCACCCCCCTGTCTCCACAAACTCATACCTAAATGTCTAGCAGAAATTTTAACGCTGCATTTTTTTGTAACTTGAGTTCTTCCAAATATGTGGATAGATAGTATAAATTAAATACAAATTAACCAGAAGGAAACAACTGTTCTGGAGTAATAACAATTACCAGATACCAGGGTACGCAGTGCAGAACTTAGTTCTGAAATCATGGTCGTCTTCAGTAGCTGATAGAATTCATATGTGATTATGTGAGGCTCATTACTTTAATATTTCTTACTTGCAACTAATAATTTAAATGGGCTTAACAATAGCTATTTCTTATCTGTCAGGAAAAATTAAGCTTACAGTTAGTGGTCACTGATGATGAAAACTTTGTCTGGACTGCTCTGTTAGTTGAAAGCTCAATATTTAGATGCAATGTATAGGCTAAAGTTAGTACTAAAACTTTTTTAAAATCCCAGTGATGGTTGTACTAATCAGTATGGAGCAAAATTAATGCCTTTCTCCAGTAAATGTTTTATTTCTAGTAGTTTCTAAACTTGAACAAACACGTTCAAACACGTTTTCTCATGCAAATGAGACTGGTTGTATTCTAGGGTACCAGAGAATAACAGCTGTCGCTCCTTTCTGTCAGGGCCTGGTGTGATTTATCTCGGATCCGGTGGCGTAATACGTGTGGTCTGGTGTCAGGAATGCTACAAGGTGTATTTTAAAAACATGAACGCATAGAAAGCTGCTGTTAGGAAAGCAGTGAGTTTCTAGCATGTCCCTTCCTACGTGGCACGGAGTTGTCCTGCAATGCATAACGCAAACATGGTGATTTGTCTCATTTTGGGGTCAGCTTCCTCTTGATACGTGTTTAAATAGACTGTCTAGAGTAGCTGATATACTTTAATACTTTATCTTCTCCACCTGTAACCTTTCTATGTCCATGTCCTACCTTAACAGACTTAACATGATGTTAAATCTCAGCTCAGGCAGAGTTACTAGTTGTGCTTTTTCTCATGGTGCAGTTCCTCAAGCAGGCCATGGTGCTGGTGAGCCTCTCGTTGTGATGTACAGCTCCCTGGCTCAATGCTACCGAAGTGCTCCTGTCCCTGAAAGTTACAGGATTTCAGTGTTTGTGTGTTTTCTGTGATGCTGGAAGAGATCCAGCAGCTGACGTTCGCTCACTGTAAAAGTGCCGAGGCTTTAAATACATCTTGCCCCCATGGCTTTGAAATGTAGCACTATTTTAATGGACAGAAAGCAGGAAGTGAAGTCCAGTTTGACAGATCAGTGCTCTTGGGCTATCCGAGAGGTATAAAATGTAAACTCCCTGTAATGGTTATCTGACGTCTCTTTCCTCAAAGTGGTGGTGTTATACTGGTTTTAAATAGCTGCTGTGTACCTCCGGGGAGGAGTGTGGCAGCCAAGCTGCCCAACAGGGCTGGGGACAGCCTTATCAAGGACACCAGGACAAACCCAGCTCTTACGCGCCTCGAGTTCTTGCAGAACAGATGACTCCTTGTTCTTTTAAGGCATTTCCCAAAACTGTTTCCTTAAAGCAGGGAGAAAGTCATTTGAGCTGCTATGACTCAAATGCTTTGGCTTTGAGGTTGGCTTTTTTTTTTTTTTTTTAAAGGCAGATCTTACGTACCAGAAGATTCACCTTGCTAAAAGAATTGAGTCTTTGTGCGTCAGGTTAGCTAGACTTCATTTGACTGGAAGTGTGCTGGCTTTCTGCAAAATTACTATGACACAGCACAAAAGGTAACTGAGGGAAATAAGGGAAAGGTCTGTACGAAGTTTACAGATCTGCAGTTTGAGGTGTGGGGGCAAAAAATACTGTTTGGCCTTTAGCATCCTTCTTCCACCTCTTTTGTAAGCAGTGTAGATATTTCTCTCCGAAAATAAATGATGTTACCAAGTGTTGAGTTGGTCCATGGTTTCACCTTGTTTCAGAAGGTTCTTGTGTAACATATTTATGAGGAGTCCTCCTTTTGCTTTTCAAAGGAAAAAAGGCTCAATACCTTGCAGCAGAGGGAAGGAGCTCCTGGGTTTGTTATTGGGAATGTGTCTTTATCGTTTGCAGATTTTTCATTGTCTGTTGAATGCACTAGTGGAAAGTAGAATCAAGTTTATACCTCTTAATTTATCAAACCAGTAGTGTCATTTATTAAAATAAACACCATTGTGAGATGAACGTTATGAAAGGCATATCTTCTATCTCCTTGGAAAAGGGCTTTGATCTTGCTTACTCTAATCTCCTTGCTTGCCTTAAGTAAGAGTACACAGGAAGCTCCCTTGCACTGGCAGACTAAATTGGAATGTGATATCTAACTGCTTTTTTGCTGTACTGGATTAAGTGACACAGATATCCCTTCCTTCCTGTTCAGGAGGAAACAAAACAGTTGTTGAACCAACAGAAGTCTGGTTCACGCTCAGACTCACGGGAGGATGAAATCTCTCCTCCTCCTCCTGTGAACCCTGTGGTTAAGGGTCGAAGACGACGTGGGGCCATCAGTGCAGAAGTCTACACAGAAGAGGATGCTGCGTCTTATGTTAGAAAGGTGCTCTATTTTTTTTTTTTTTTTAAATGTTGCCAGGAACTGGAACTGCAATCTAAGAGTTTACCTAAGACCACTTACTACCCAGTGTGTTAAGTCACACTAAGCTCCTGTGGTCTGTTAAGTCATGTGATGGCTGTAAAAAGCAGACCTGTGGCTCTGTCACTGGAGGTTAGGATAAACTGGCATTCAGTTAAACCATTTGTGTGGAACTTTGACCTGTTCCCTTTGAAGTAATGTGTTTATATATTTATACATACTTTTAATATACACACCCAGTGCTTCCAGTTATCCAGCAGCTGCAACAATATTAAGTTTAGCCTAGTGGCACAGCAGATTCCCTGCTATTCATAGGGAAACAGGTTGAACAGACACTTGCACTCTTGCAGGAGAAACTACAATGTTAGCATGGAATGATGTTTTTACAGTTCAAGGTTGTATTTACCTTGTGAATAAACTGGCTGTAAATGTTGGCTGTATTTATTTATTAGTTCTATAGTGCTTGAAAGAATTTGGAGAAACTTGGTCGGAGTTTTGTAGCAATTTGATTAATTTATTTATCCTGGGGAATACAAATTTTTTTTCTTTAGGAATTTAAACAGTAACTTTTACTGATTATGTCCTAGGTTATTCCAAAAGATTATAAGACTATGGCTGCATTGGCAAAAGCTATTGAGAAGAATGTGCTGTTTGCCCATCTTGATGACAACGAGAGGAGGTAGGAATAAATCTTTGTAGAAGTCTTAAAGTATCTTAAAGTGCACATTTCTGAAGAGCTAAATGTTTCATAACGTACAAAGCTGCCCAGTCTCTTTATAAGTCAATGTAACAGTACAGAAATTACAGGGAAGGTAATGGCTGTTTGGAGATGTATGAATGTATGCACGGAATCACAGATTAGTTGGGGTGGCAGATTTATTTTTTATAAGATCAGCTAGTTTTAACCCGTCTGTGGTGGGCAGGGACATCTTCCACTAGATTAGGTTGCTGCACATGCTGCAGTTGTCAAAGCAGTTGTCTAATCCTGGTATCCCTCTTTCAGTGACATCTTTGATGCTATGTTCCCCGTCACTTACATTGCAGGCGAGACCGTCATACAGCAAGGCAAGTAGCAATGCTTACGTTGATAAATAAGATGGAGGTGATGAGCAGGCTCTGATCTGGTGATGGTGTTTGCATGTTTCTCTGGAAATAAAAACTGCCTGGATGCAGTGAGTCTTGTATGTTACCTGGAGCACAGCTCAGTCTGTAAAGTAAGGAGTGGAGCCATTGTGGGAATATGCGTGTGTTATTTACTGTGAATTGATGGCTCTGTAGAACACATTACGACAGTTTTTGGATCCAGTATGCCTTTCCAGTGTTCCTGGAAGTGCTGCTGATATACTGCATACCAGTAGATGTCCTCTTTCACAGAACTAAGAGGAGTGTGAAATCAGCAAAATGTGAAATTTCACCCTGCAAACTGTGTAAAATTGGTCTCTGCCAATGTCATTACATTCTACACATCAAAGCTGGCAGAGGTGCCAATTCTGTAAAAACAGGAATACTTGCCTGGTTTTACTTCTTTAGTGTTTATTTTTCATTCTTTTTTTGTTTTTTATCTTTAGGTGATGAAGGTGATAACTTCTATGTTGTTGATCAAGGAGAAATGGATGTAAGCATTACTGGTAGTCTATTAATGATGTGTGATATTTGTAGGCCTCTCTTACAGGTCCTTACTTTGGCAGCTTTTCTCTTAAGAAATTCTTGTTGTAGAAGCTTTAGCTTTGGAGCTGTTTTACTCCTTAGTGACAGCTCAGTCTGTACAGACTGAGTTGTGTTGAACTTCAAAACAAAGGATTCAGATGCTAATAGAATACTAATACTTTATAGGTGTAGGGAGAAGTCAAATTAAGGTGTGGGACAGACTATAAGAATGACTAGCCTTTTTATTTTCCATCCACAGTTTTCTGTGACAGCCTTTTCTAAGACCTTTTGAGTTCTCTGTGTTTCATAGAGATCTTAAGATTTTATTTCCTACCCAAAGGTCTCTGGAGTTCACATGTGTAGTCTCTGTGCACGTGATACAGAGAACAGTCCCTTTGTCAATGAAAATTCAACTTCTGGCTGGCTTTGGGGTTGTCTCTAAAGCATTGATGAAACCCCAAAATGGTCCCCTTTCACTGTACAGATGTGAGAATTTCCCTTCATTACAAAGGAAATGCAGGGTAACGAAAGCTTCACGCTGTCTTCAACTGGCTTGCAAGACGCTGTGAGCTTTGGCTTAGCGCCATGCACTGCCTTCCAGGTGTATGTGAACAACGAGTGGGCAACCAGTGTCGGTGAGGGTGGAAGCTTTGGAGAACTTGCCCTTATATATGGAACTCCTCGTGCCGCAACTGTCAAAGCGAAGACGAATGTGAAGTTGTGGGGCATTGACAGAGATAGCTACAGAAGGATCCTGATGGCAAGTATTTTTCTAGCTGACATATGGCTCGTGCAATTAGCTCAAGGAGCTGTGTGCTAACCTGGAGTTATGCTTTTGGTTTAACTGTTTGGTCAACTTCTGCTGGTCACCTGACTTTTTATCTGCTTGCCTTTTGCTGGGGTTGTTTATTCAAAATCCTGCTATCGTGTGCAATCAGAAAGTTTATCGCTTCTCATGTGCATACGGGAATGGGGCAGGGGATGGCCTTGCATTAGGGAATGAAACATTTCCAGCACTATGAATGCAATGTAGTTCCCTGGACTGAAACTATAACACCTCTTGGTTAAATTGTCAGTTGTTTAGATTCTGCTCTGTATTATAGCCATCCATTTGTAGATTGTGTGTGTGTGAACGACAGCTGTAGAAAAACTTGAGTGGGTGTTGTGAATCTTTGTAAGGTTATACAATAATACATTTTAGCAATGTCAAGACCATAATAAATAAGGCTGCTGAACTTTCTGAAATATTACCGAAATAATTAAATTTGAAAACACCTGGTTTTGTGGGGCTTGGGGTGTGTGTGACAGGATGCACAACGTCTGGTTAAGCTGTATATTTTTTTCATTGAAGTTTAGTAGAGACCTCATATCAAACGAGATGTAGACAAAAAAAAAAACTTTTTTTTTTTTTTTTCCCTGTAGGGGAGTACTTTGAGAAAGAGAAAGATGTATGAGGAATTCCTTAGTAAAGTGTCTATACTGGGTAAGTAAGAAGATGTTGTTCTGAAGTGGAATAAATTGCCATATTGCAATTAAGGTGTTAAGTACCATTATGATTATTGACTATTGTGGTAATCCATGAAGCAGACTGTAAAGGCTGTATTGCTTTTTTCTGTATCATTCCAAAGTAATTCCAATTGAAATCTTTATCTGATGCACAAATGTAGCTGTTTGTAGGCTGTCTAAAAGAACAGATAAAAAAAAGTATAGCTTGTACCTCAAAAAGGCAAGTTATTAACGAGCTATTAACTTTCTAGAATCTTTGGACAAGTGGGAGCGCCTAACTGTAGCTGATGCATTAGAACCGGTACAGTTTGAGGATGGGCAAAAGATTGTGGTCCAGGGAGAGCCAGGAGATGAATTCTTCATCATCTTGGAGGTAAGCAAGGCCGAAAGTCCTAAATGTTTGTTAATATTTTTAACATTGCTTATTCTGTCCCTAAATAGACATTTGGAGAAATACAAAATGCAGGAATGTACTTTTTGAGAATTCCTCGTGAGATGCAATCTTGCTGGACATGCAGAAGCTTATATTTAGCTTGACTATTTTTACAAGTGGTACTTCCAGGAAAAAAAAAAAAAATCTGGCTTAACCCAGTTTGTCCTGTTTAGGAGAGAGGAGACCCATTCTAGATAGCTGGTAATGTCTTGCTAGTGGTATCATTGCCTTCTCTTTTTGCTATTTTTACTGTAATATTCTTACTGATACAAGAAAAATGGGAAGAAATCAGTGCTGTGGTAAGTAAATACCCAAGATGCTTTAAGCTTAAAGAAGAGAGAGGACCAGCTGTTCCTATGGAGCAGTCTGGTGAACTATGCATGAACTGTGAAGTGGTTTTTAAAGACTGAGATATCAGAACAGTTATTTCTGCAAAGCAACTCATTCCTTCTGGAATTCGATGTTTCAAGTGGTATCAGAAATTCCAATTGCTTAATTGCTGTGATTTATTAAAGGGCACAGCTGCAGTGTTACAGCGTCGATCAGAAAACGAAGAATTTGTTGAAGTGGGCAGACTGGCACCTTCTGATTATTTTGGTGAGTTCTGTCATGACAGCTGTGATTACATAACCCCCATCAGAGTTTTACCTGTGCTGTGTGGATGATAGTAATGGGATGGATTTGTTTAAACGCTGTTTTGGCTAATTCGCTTGCTTCACTCAATGTCAGGTGAGTATCAGTCACTTGGCATTGGAGTGTGCATGCACCTTACAGAGAAGCAGTTGTGGGTTACTGTGATTCTGAACGGACTGGTGGTCATTGGGTCTGAACTCCCTACTCCAAGCAGGGTTAACTTTGAAATTGCATGTTATTGCTCAGGGCTCTGTCCAGTTGAGTTTCTTGTGTGTTCAGGGGTGGAGATCCCACAGCCTCTCTGAGCAATCCCTTTCACTGTTTAACCAGCTTCTATTTAATGTTTAAACACTTCCCTCTGTCAAAAAAACAAAAACAAAAAAAATAACAACAAACAAAACCACCACAACAACAATTTCCTCAAGTTTAAGGTACATCCTCTCATTGTTTTTTGAATTGTCCTCTTGCAAAAGCCTTCTGGCTGTCCTTTCAGTTTTCCCGCTCTGTAGATGATGTAACCAGCAAATACTCTGTTGCAAGACCTGAAGTGGGATGAGCTCAGGAGTGCAGTAATGGTGCTGGCTCAGGCCAAAGGTCTGCTGAAAGATCTGCTTAGGTCTCGGTAACTAGTACCAGATGTTTGTTCTACATTTGTCAAGCTTCAGTCTCTTCTAAGTTTTCCCCTGATGTATATCTCTGAGTTTCCTACTACTACACTAAATGTTACCATTGTGTTCAGGTGCTGCAGATCTGTCCCCAAGGACTTTACTCTCCTTTAGAACCTGCTTACTCTTTTGCAAGCTTCTGTTTTGGAGGCTAGTGAGTTTGAGGTTTTAATTGGGCACAGAGGAAGAGTTTTTTCACCTTCCTTTTGAACATCCCTTCTGATAATGCAGGCAAATTTATTCTCTGAGGAACACTGAGTTCTTTCCTCAGTCCTGAATATGAAGGCAACCAGTCTAACAGCTTAAAAACAAACCAGCCTGAAAGTTGTTGTGGGCTTTTTCATGCTGCTGCTGGGATTGTTGAGCATAGCTGTTACCACCAAAGGGAACAACAGCATGAAGAAAACTTAATTTCAAAACACATTAGTGGTTGTAACAGGTATTTGAAACAAAGCTTTTGGCGTGTTTGTGCACAGCTTATGAAATGGGAATCCCAGGCTTGGGATGCTCGTTTTGTAGCACTCAATGGCAAGGTCACGTTCTTGATTTTTGGCTAGCTAAATGTCAAAAGCTTCTGTCTTGTGCATTAACAGTCTTACATCAATACTGCAGTCTTGTCCTTTGTGTCTGAGGAGTTTGGGTTGAACAGTAGCATACCTTACATATTAGAAAAACAAGTACTGGGTTAGGAAAATTACATAGTTAACTGAGGTGTGAGCCTTTTTCAAATAGAAACTTGAAAGTTTTCTAGGTTGTCTTCGGAGACTTGAATGCAGACAGACTGGTAAATAAAAAAACCACTTCAGTCTGCTCATAAAGTTTTTTTTTTTTCCTTAATCTGGCTTCACAATTGCTTCCAATGTAACTATACAGACACTTGTTCTGATCAGCGTTAAAACCCGAATTAACTTTGGTTCAATTCCTGCAGCAGCTTGAAATACAACATGGTAATTTCTTTGGTTCTTTGCACCTCAATTTTTAATGCTGTTCGCACTTTCCTGTTGCTCTAGGTGAAATAGCTTTGTTGATGAACCGTCCCCGTGCTGCCACAGTTGTTGCTCGTGGCCTGTTGAAATGTGTAAAGCTCGATCGACCCCGATTTGAACGTGTCCTGGGTCCGTGCTCGGATATTCTCAAGCGAAACATCCAGCAGTACAACAGTTTTGTATCGCTGTCTGTCTGAAACCTTCCTCCCTATCAGAAACATGCTTCACGAATGCACACTGCTTTCTTACCCTTGTGCAGAGCCACATTGCCACTGGCATTTGCAGCTTCCTGTCTGTTTAAAAAAAAAAAAAAAAAAGGTTAAATTGCTTTTCATGGCACTACTTTTAATTTAGAGCATATTAGTTTTGTGCTCTCTGTCCCATTAAATAAATAGAAAAAGTTCTATGGAGATGTTTGCTGTTACGGCTTCTTTCTGTGCAACTGCGTCCAACTTGGGCAAATGCAGCAAATGCAGCCTTGCTTTTCTGAAGAAGAGGTCTCCAGGCACCATGCCAATTGCCATAGAGTAAGGAGGTAACTGGGAAGAGTGGGGTGGAAATCTAAAGGTGTTTCTCAAGCTGTTGGACAGACTTTAAGGCTGTGGTCATAATCTGCTGTATTTCTTTTCAAATGAGAACTGCCCTTGTAATTGAGCTTCTTGGGGCTTGGGGTTTTCTTTTTTAATTTTCTGGGTACTGTAATCCTGGGGTCAATTGTGAGGCATCAGCTGCTAAGAAAGCCACAGTTGGAATTTAACAGTATACTTGTTCCTGTGTCTGCTGGTTTAAGGTTGCTTAGTTATGTTTTTGTCAAGTGTAAATCAAAGCTTTCAAGGTTAATAGTTCCGGTGAACTACTGCAGTTGTTACTTAATTTGCTGACTTGCCGCAACTGATTATTTCTCTTGTTTTCTCTTTGATAGATTTGCCACTCGGAACTTCCTGTTCAAAGTGGCAAGAACCAAATATTGCATTAAATGCCTAACTTTGGTCTCGAGTACGTAGATCGATGTAAGAATGGTGCAGCTCTCTAGCTGATATTAATGTTCAAGTCCTAGATTGGTGCAGAAATTGGAAGCAAGCGTTTTATTTCCCCTGTGACTCTTGCTTGCTTTGTATTCCTCAGTTGACTTTTTTTTTTTTTTTTAAATGATCGTTAGTTCAGGTGACCCTTTGAAACCAGGGAAATTTTAAACTTTGAGCATTTATGGCCAGCATTAATTGCAGGGGGTGAGATTGCTGGTTCATACAGATGCCATTATACTTGGTGGAGAATGTGAGGCGGAAAAAGTGAATGTTTTAACTTTCCTGCAGCGCTCAGTTATTTTAAGTATGTTTGTTTTAAAATTCATAATTTTTAAAAAAGACTGATCATGAATCTAATTTAAATACAAAAGGTGCATTCTTTTTCCTTGCTTATCCAATTTCCATGACACAGATTTCATACTTTTTTTTCCAAGTTCAATATGTTGCGGAGTCTTAAATGTATTTCAGTATTTACCAGCTTTGTGTTACATTACTCTGTGCGCACCAGTACTTCCCGAAAGTTTTTACTGAATTCCACGGTTCGATAATGGTAGGCAATTTTTAAAGTTTCCTTTAAACTGTAATTTATATAAAAGTAGTGTAGGTTTGTATTTGGGAGTGACAGCAAGCAGTTTTGCATTTGTTGTGCAACTACTCTTAATGATGGAGCCCTCATTTTATTTCCTTTCCAAGATGATACGAATGCAAATTCAACAGACTTCCTCCCAGGCCTGT
Source organism: Aythya marila (assembly GCF_965140915.1). Taxonomy (NCBI): domain Eukaryota; kingdom Metazoa; phylum Chordata; class Aves; order Anseriformes; family Anatidae; genus Aythya; species Aythya marila. The sequence goes on along the minus strand of NC_139059.1, from coordinate 2,755,150 downwards.
CAAAAACAGTCTGTTAATTGATGCTAAATAATTCCGAGGGTATTGTGCTTTTACAAAAGGTTTCGTGGTATTTCCAAACATGAAATTCCAAGAGTGGGATTTAAATGCTTGTGGTTTGAGTTCTCTTTTCAGAAGATATTGAGTAGACGATTTCTGCCAGAGCCCTTAAGGAGTAAGCAAATGCTACTTTTTTTTTTTGTTAAAACTGTTCCCTTCAGTTTTGACTCTATCCAGGTTTCTCCTTCATGTGTTCTTCACGTTACTTTAAAGCACCAAAAACTGTGTAAACTAGTTAGAGCTCCACAAAAAAATGCACATTTTTTTATATAAGGCTTTCTAATCAAATTTCACTACTGCATCTTTTTAGCTTGCTGTTTACTCCCTTTTGTAGTTTTACCTACAAGATTTTAAGAAAAATCAGCTAAGTCTGAGTTAAATATTATTCACAGTTATAGCTTTACCTTTGTGTGCAATTTAAATATGTTTGAAACCACAATTGGCATAGTTTTGCCTTAGCTAACATTCAGGGCTTTAGAAGTAATTTTTTGCTAGTCCACCTTTAGCGAATTTATGAAGTCTATTGCCCTAGAAAGCTATAGTCAACCAGAGGACCATTTTTGTATTGTTACCTGACTATATAAGTCTGATTTACTGTATGTGCTAATATATTATATTCCTTTTGTTATAGATTGTCCTAATGGCAGGTAAAGCAATAAAATGATTTAAATTCTTAAACGCAATCAGTCTCTTTTTTTCCACCCCCCATCCCTGTATTATGTTTTCCTTCAGCATTAGAGGATGCCTTAATAATGAGTTGGTGGAAACAGAGAAACTTAAAGGATTAGCTTGCTGTTAGCTCTCGAGGATGGAGTTCAAATCCTAGCTTACAGCACAACTGAATCATCCCCTCTGGAGCCTGTGGCGCTTGCTATCCCCGAGCCATGCTGTGCCTCTGACCCAGGAACTTCTCCATAGTTCTGTGATTTGCTTTTGAAACAAACACTGCTTAGAGGTACTGGCGGCTTGCTTGAGTGTCTCTCAAGTCACTTCTGCTGTTATGATCTCTTGTAAAGGCAGCTCATTCCTGGCACAGCCACTGTTACTGGAGCTCCTAAACTTCTGTAAGTTGTCTGCTCCCATCTCTGCATGCCCTTAGGGAAAGTTTTGAACTCTATCACACTTTCAAGAAGCAGTAAGGAGCTACCATGTAAGGGAAAACACAAGGAGAAAGAAACCTTGTAACCCGTTAGCATAACAGCCATTAAAAAATCCATCTGCTTGGTTCCTTCATATTAGCCTTCCTTTCTCTCCTTCCCTTGATTTAAAAAAAAAAAAAAAAAAAAGTTTTCAGCCTCTGATTTTTTTAAACTTTAACTTTTTAGTACTTCCCTTTCCAGTCTTGTAACTTTGAAGCTATCTTCTGCAGCAGTAGCTACAGCATAACACTATTCAAATTTATTTTGGGGTTTGTTATGTATGTTACAAGCACAAGTCACCAGTAGAGGGAGAAGCAACTTTGGTAATACAGCATGCTGTTACTGCACTAACTGCTGGACTGCTGAGAGGGAGTTAAATCCTTTTATTTTAATCTATGATCTGTCCACAAGACTTGATGTAAAAAAAAAAAAAAAAAAAAGTCTAAGACCACCATTGTAGAGAACTCTGACTGATTAAGGCTATCAAAAATATGCTTTAAGTGAAAGCTGGAAATGGGATGACATGGCTGAATCACAAGTCAGAACAGACTAAAAGAGCCAGGTGTGAGGTTTGTTTGCTTTTGTTTTTTCTTTCTTTTCCTGACCTTTGTGGCTTCAGAATATTGGCCCATGCTGCTAAACACAAACACTCCAAACTTCCTTGCTCATAAGAACGAGCAGAACAGGCACCTGTACTCAAATTACATCTTCATAATAAAATTACGTCTATGCTTTCTTCTGTAGCTTTACAGCGTGGAGACAGGTAGGCGATTGCAGATTTACTATGGGGTTGGATTGGGCTTCAGTATGGTTCCCTGCAAAATACCAACAGCAGTGGCCAAACAAGCTTTGTTACTTCTTACATGCTGCAGGCACTGCTAGCGTCACCGAGCTCTCGTTAGGCTGGGCAGAATTCCAGCCTACAGGAAAATGAGCCCAGGGTACGTGAAGCAGCTTGCTGTGAACCTGAGCAGTCGGCGGTGCTGCGGATGGCTTTTGTTTAAGTTAAAGGTTAGTTTAGAATGAGCTTCCAGCAGATTGATTGTTTTTTTTCCTTAAGGATGATAAATTATCAACAACGTTCTTAACGACTTTCCCTAGGCTGCCAAAAAGCTCGGAGTAATTCTCGAACAGTTAAAGCAAAAAGCTATTAAAGAGAGCTTCAGTAATCAAACCATTCATACGCCTCGGCCTTGGAAGGCCGGGGAAAATTACAAACTGAAAGATCTCTGATAACTCCCTCCCTACTCTTTTTTGGTCTTCAGTTCCTATTGCATCTCCTCAAAATAAGCAGAGATAAGGACAGGGGAGACCATTTATATTTCCCAGGGAATTCTGGTAACTTGAGTGACTTCAAAGCTATGAGAAGATGACCTGTGAAGGAGCCCTCCACTTTGGCAAAATGTTTTTTTACTGTAAGTGGGTGTCATTGTGAATTGTAAATAGAGTCCTATGTCTCTGAGACATTTGATTTTTTTATTATTATTATTTTTAACAGGGCTGTACTCCATGGGGTCAATACATATCTGCCTTCCTGCTATAACCTCGACTGGTTCTTCCACCCATGGGGCAGGTAGAAATAGAAGTGATTTTCCTGCCCTGGGGGGCAGTGGGCTTCTGGGCACCTTCACAGATCAAAGCAGAGCAGGTCCATCGCTTTCTGCTGGAGACCAAGAGGCAAGGGACAGGTCTGATGGTGAATTCCCTGCAGAGGTGCTCGAGGCTGGCCATGGGGAATCGGTGGCACCTCATCTCAGAGCAGCAGGCGAAGTAAGGCTGCCCCTTCCTCAGATACTCACTCCTGATTACAGAACACAGCCTTGGTAAGAGGAAAATGCTCTTGGCATCTCTTTATTCAAGCCTCATCCTTGGATCTAATTTGTGTCCTTCACAGCAAGGCTGAGATCCTGGGCAGGCTGAGCCCTGCGTGCCCCCCAGGACATGTCCCACCTCGGGGTGCCCCAGCCAGGCCACAGCGCGATCCTCGAAGACCTCCCAAAGAGTTTCTCCTCCCAGTCTCGCAGGTGGAGGGAGCACAATTTGTAGGTGGAAATTACCAGCTATTAAAACGTTGCTTGCCTCGCAGGGGTCTCCCCTGCCTCTGAGCATGAGTTCAGGACTTTACGTGCTCAGCTTGGCCCTGTCCGATGTGGGAGCCCCGGCTGGCATGGTGTCGTTGGCCACCACCCTGGCTTCTCCGTAGGTGTCTATGCATTTCCTCACAGCCCTCAGGATGAGCTGGAGCCGCCTGTCCAGAGCCAGGAGATGGGGCTCGGTGAGGACGGGTGCCAGGGGGTCCTGCAGGAGCGATTCCCTCATCACGTCGCTGAGCCGGTACTCGGGCTCGGCCAAGAGCTGCAGTCGCAACCACGTCATCCGCTTTATTCTGGAAGGGAGAGAAATCAGACAGCCTAATGTGAGCTTTTTGCATCCTAGTGAGAACCGGCTGGCTGATCGGGAACAGTGCTGTGTTCCCAAAGATATTTATGGGGCAGAGGGAGAGGTAAAAATGAAGGGGCATGTCTTAGCTGGTGGTGAGTGAGGAAAAGTCTCCTGTCAAAACTGAGCAAAAAGAGAGTATCTTGTGGAACTGATCTAACTGACATCTCACCTGAAGAGGGACTGACACTTAAATATTTCCCTTTGATGGAAAGCAGGATGAAAAGCTGTAATTTTGAAACGCTTCTGGGACTGAAACTAAGTATTCTGAAATTACTTACTTGATCCTCAGCAAAAGCGTTTTGATTTCAGCATCTCTATTACTGAATTGATCGGTAATTTTAATTATTACCTTCTAAATTTCCAAAAAGTTGCAGCCCATGTTTGTGGAACTGGTCTCACTTAGCCGGGATTTTCAGAGAGCAAAAGGTGCAGCCAGGAGCGTTTCAGCCAGGTGCAGAAATTGCCCTTTCATGCCTGTTATTTACCCAGGCCATCCATCAGTACCGTGATGGATGGCAAAGGTGCTTGCTGCCGCTGTGCCACGCTCCTGGGAGCCACATGAGGCACCACGGCTGGCTGCCACCAGGACAGGTACTTTAAATTGTGCTCAAGGGCTTGCCTTGCATGTGTGATCCAGATGAAGCCACAAAAAAGGACAGGCCCAGCACTAAACCCAGCTCATCGTCGGAGCGCACGACTCTGCTGCTGCTGGAGGGAGCCCTGTGCAGTCCCTCCTGGTGAGGGGTGACCCTAGGAGCTGCTGTGGGTAAACACCAGCTGTGTTTGCTCTGCGATGGTGCTCGGAGGTGGAGAACGGGGTAGTCTGACCCTGCAGGGAGCAGCTCTTTTAATGCCCTAACAGTTGCATAAGAAATTGGCAGAAGGTGGAAGGGAGCACGGGATGGAAAGCCTGCCACCAGCTCAACTCCCCTCCCGCACGGCACAGTGAGCCCTCCAACAGGCTGAAGTGTTGAAGATTTGACCCAGAGCTTTCTAGAGACCTCAGCCAACAAGATACACGTGCCAGATTAATTGGGGGCTGTTTTCAGGCTTATCTGCTCCTCGTTTTGGGTTTTAACAGAGGAAAAAGATCACCTCTTATTGCGCAGCTACATCTGTGCCACTTTCTGTACTCGGGAGCAGACACGTGGAGGGCACAGACACATCGGTGACCTCTGGACTTAAAGAAACCTTTCCACTTCTTTCCAAACATTTTTTGGATGCTCCCCCGCACCGAATGGATCATCTGGTCCAGGAAATAAGGTTTTGTGCAGCTCCCTCACGCAGCACGAGTTGCTTTTATGCTGTTCCAGGCCAGAGCTGGCTTATTAAAAGGTGCGACTTGCAGGGCTTGTTACCACTGCCACCAGGAGAACTAAATTAAGGACAGCTTCTGGGGGGTGGATCTGGATGAATAGGAAGGATCTGACCTGTGGCTAGTACTGTTTGGTCAAATTAAGAGGCAGAATTAATTTGAACCCCGCAAAACAGGAGTTCAGGTGAAGGATTCACTGAGAGCCTGCAATTACAAGTGAAAAGTCCTGCTAGGTGCAAATGGCAGTTTTTAAAATTAGATCTGGTAATACAAACGTGGGGGGGGGGGGAGTGCAATTACCGCCCCGAGGCTTAGCTGGAGCAGGTACAGCAAGGAAATAGGTTGGGCATCTCCTAAAGAGAAACCACGGGGAAGAGCAGCTGTTTTCCTGCCTCTGTAATTTAACTTTCAGCAGTTGATTTATGTGAATTAATAAAGGGGCAGCAAAGATAGGATTCAAACAGTAAAATTGATGAGCTGCTCCATAGTGACACGGGAAGAAACCTGATTAACTACCAAAGCTTTTGGATGGAGATTTCCGAGCTTCGTGTCGGGCCGATAGCACCTCACGTCGATGGGCTGGGAAGTGCCGGGCGATGGCTGGAAGGGATTGATCCAGCAGAAAAAGCAGCAAAAGCCCTTCCACGTGCAAGACCAATGCTTTGGTTGGCATTCAAGCATCTTACGCTTGCCTGCTGCTCTGCAAGGCAGCTGTTCACGGGGCACTTACATGCAGCACTGGGTGAGCGGGGCCAGGATGGAGGTTTCGTCGTGGGAATGCCGCCCGAACCTGCGGGTAAGGAGGGAGCTCAGTGCCGTGCCGCCTGCCCCAGCCCTCCCTGCCTGCCCCCAGCCTCCCCGCCTCACCCCCTGGCGTTGTCCAGGTGCAGGAGGAACCCGTCGTCCCCAAACTTGGTGAACATCTCGTAGTGGTGGCGGTCCATGTTCCCTGGTAAAGGGGAGACACAGGAGCAGAGTTTCCCTTGCAAGTGCCTGAGTGATTTTCCAGTTTACCCTGCGTTTTCTTTCCAATCCACATGAAATGCTCGCTGGGAGTGTCCGAGACACTTGGAGCTGCTCCCCTGGAGCTGACTGGGATGGGTTTGGGGCTGCCCCATGCCTGCTCACCATTAGGGGCTGCCCCAAACCCTCCCTGGAGCAGCAGGGATGGCTCCAGCAAACCCTGTGGTGGGCCAGGGAGGACGGAGCGCTGCTGAAGGGCCCCCGTGGAAGGAAGAGCGTTGTTGCCCCGTTCACCCTACCTATTAGGAAGTCAAATATGGCCATGTCGATGATGTTCAGCAGCCGGTTGCCACTGCTGTAGGGGTAGATCTCCTTCACAGTGTCGCAGTAGAGTGGATTCACCTCCCACCTGCAGGAGACCGAGGGGAAGGGGGGACGTGGTCAGCGGTGCCCCAACAGCCCCCAAAGCCACCTCCTGTGTGGAGAGGTGGGATGGACACCTCGGCCCTGCTGCTGGAGCCACGTCTCTGCCAGGAAGGGGTGCCCCTGAGAGCAGGGCCGTGGCCTCCAACACCGCCTTCGCCTCCTCTTGGGTGTGCAGGGAGGCTGAAAGCTGAAACCAGGGGCTAGACCTGAACCCGGCCTTGCTGCCTCTGCCCGGCCTCCATTTGAAAGTTCATAGAATCACAGAATTAGAGAATATCCTGAGTTGGAAGGGATCCACAAGGATCACCGAGTCCAACTCTTGGCCCCACACAGGCCTACCCAACAATTCAGACCATATAACTGAGAGCACAGTCCAAACACTTCGTAAACTCCAGCAGGCTTGGTGCTGTGACTACGTCCCTGGGGAGCCTGCTCCAGTGCCTGACAACCCTCTCAGTGAAGAACCTCTTCCTGATGTCCAGCCTGAACCTCCCCCGTCACAGCCTGACCCCCATTCCCTCGGGTCCTGTCACTGGTCACTAATAACTGATTGGTGCCTGCCCCTCCGCTCCCCCTCATGAGGAAGCTGTAGGCTGCCATGAGGCCTCCCCTCAGCCTCCTCTTCTCCAGGCTGAAGAGGCCAAGTGAACCAGGTTATTAGGCTAAACAGGCCCAGTGAACCAAGTTATTAGGCTAAAAAGACCTAGTTGGACCCGGTGGTCTTTGTGGGTCCCTCCCAGCTGGAGCTGCTCCCTCCCATTCCCTGTCTGCCCACCCGCATCCTTTTTGTTCCCCTCCCCATGCTCCCCTAAGACACAGATATGGAAGCAGCGGCGGCATTTACCCACTTACTCCTCTTTTCCATCAAACGAGTAGGAGCGGATCCAGGGGTTTGGGATGGAGAGTCGTGGCGCCAGGTTGAGGGAGGGCAGGAAGGCGGAGAGGGAGCCCTCCAGGAGGTGGGGGTTCCCGCACACCGCGTACTCCGTCTTGCACATGTAGGGGCACTTGGCGAAGAAGCACACGTTGCTGGCTGCAGGGAACAGAGCAGAGCTGGGGGAAGGAGCTGAGGGATGCAGGAGGCTGCAGAGGAGCCCAGACTGACCCCTGCCCCATCACACGATGGGTACTGGGTGTCTGTAACCATAAAATGGATGTGAACTGCCAAATTGTGTGGGATACATGAATTTTGGTTGATGGACAGTCCCTGCCAAGGGAGAGGATGGGAAAAGTGGGCAGATAAAAGAGCTCAACTCTGTTTCTGCACTAGTTGCTCTTCCACCTGCCTTGCCCGAGCCGCCCACAACCCCAGCTCGTGCAGCCGAGCGCTCGCCTACCTGGTGAGACGAAAAAGACGCTCTGCAGGACTTCATTCTTGGTGACCTCCAGGATCTCCTTGGTGACATTGATCAACCTCCCGACGGTGGGGGGCACCCGGCGGAAATCCAGGATCCTGCACGGGGAAAGGGACACGATGGCAATGGACAGCGAGGCAGGGCAGCGGGCATTGCCTGCATCCCTCCTGTTCACAAATCATTGGTCTTCATCCCCTTGTTTTTGCAGTGACTGCACCCAAATGGATTTTTTTCCCTCTGGCTTCTTTCTAGCAAATAGCCAGGATCGTTTTACCCTCTGCAATAAAACGAGGCTGAGTTTTATTCTGGTATGTTAATAGCTGTCGCCTGGGACTATCTGGATGTGCTCCAGGATTTGTATCGTTTCCCTAACCAGTTGCTCCTGTCTCCTTGCGTGCAAGCCCTGTCTTTTGGGAGGCAGCTGAGCCCTCGGGGCCTTTCTGCGAGGTGGGTGCTGAGCATTGAGGCACTGACCCTGGTGCCACGCAGCTGGGATGGGGGGCGGTGAGGGGGCTCGCCCCGCTCAGAGGAGGTCAATCTCAGCCGCTCCATCTCACATGGTCATTAAAAAATCAGGGCCTGGGGCAGGAAGACATTCATGTCTGAGAATGGAAAACCTCTGCTGACTGCTGAGTCAGCACCAGCGGGTGAAACAGCCGAGGCTGTGCCCTGCTCCTCAGGCAATGCCCTCTGCTTCCAAGAAGCAATCCAGTTGCAGCCTGCCCGGTCCCTTCCAGCCTGCTTCCCAAGGCAAACGTGAGTCCTCGGCTTCTGCTGGGGACTGTTCCCAAATATCCAGCTCCCACCACGGTGCTTGCAGAGGTGATTTCTGGCCCAGCAGCTCAGCAGGGCTCAGCGCCAAGCTGCCCACGGGCACAGCACCCGGCAGCCCAGACCTGTCGAGGTGGAAGGCGGCGATCTCCGCGTTGTGCCGCTGGAAGTCGACGAAGTAGAAGAAATCCTCGGGTGTCTCCTCCTCACGTTTCTGCCTGGAAGAGATCAGGGGGTGAGCACGGGGTGAGCACAGGGAGCTGCACGCTCAGATCTCAGGCAGATGCAGGGCACACTGGGGAATCCAGGGAGAAATGAGGGAAAGCAGCTCCCCAGGGAAGGGATGCACAGTCCCTAGTGGAAAAAACAGACAGATGGTTGGAGAAAAGCACCCTGAGGTCCTTTTTTTAAGGCTCTGCCTTACCTCATGGGCTTGAACATGGCTTTCCCGAAGTCCTGGAACCTGAGGACCAGCTTCAGGTGCACGCCGCTGGGCTTCACGACTGGGGAGAAAATTAAACCGGCTTAAATTGGAGGGCGAGGGGCTTGGCACTGCCTGGTGAAGGGCATCTTTGCCAAGGGTTAGGGCAGAGGAGCTGGAAAGGGGGGGTCCCAGCGTCACCCTGCCCGGCTGGGTGAAGTGATGGATGATGTGGGGATGTTTGGTGTGGGCTGGCGGGGACAGTGGGGACCCGAGGGGACTCACTCACTCTGGCTGCAGTCACAGGCTCCCAGCAGAGCTTTCTCGTCCTGGCTGTAGTCTGCAAGGACAGGGGGAACGGTGAGGAAGGGGCCGTGCAGGGCTCGCCCTCCTGCTGCCCACCCCCTGCACCGCCACGGCTCCCCGCAGCCTGTCGGGATGAGCTGCAATGCAACAGGCCCACAGCATGGCACCAAAAATCCTGGAGAAATGACCCCAGCCAAGCCCCTTCTCCCATCTCAAGGCAAACCAACGACAACCACACAGCACAAAACCCAAAGGAAAACCAGCGCAGGGCTCGGGGCATCCCCCAGCAGGATGGATCCCTGTGCCCTGGTGGCAGAAGAGAACCTGGTGGGGCTGAAGCCACCGACCATGGGTGTAGGGCCCGTCCCCGTCCCCGTGCCGGGACACGGCTCACCGGCACTGACGGTGGAGAAATCCCGCATGTCCCGGAGCAGCCTGCTGACGGCGGGGCTGGAACGAGGGTAGAGCCCATCCCGGCTGATGCCCAGGTGGAATTGGAGCCAGCTGGCCTCCGGCCGCAGCGGCAGCAGCGTGGCCGGGGACGTCAGGTTGAGCTCCTCCCGGTACAGCTTGTGTCTCCTGCAGGACAGCGGGCACAGGGTGAGGAGGATGAGGCATGGGATGGGAATCCTCAGTGCTCTGGGGTCGCTGTCTGATGGGGTGGGTACGGTTCTGCTCGAGGGGAAACTGAGGCAGGGGGATGGCTGCAGTGTGAGGTGTCTGGAGAGCCCGGGAGAACAACGGGGGCTTGTTCTCCTCAGAGGATTTTCTTTACCATCACTATGTCTATGCCAGAGCTTTTTCCTGAGCCTGGAGGTCCCATGCAGCAGGGCTGGCATGTTAGGAAAATCTCTGGGGTCTGAAATTGCTTCCCAAGATCTGTGGCCTGTGCTTTAGTGAGCAGGGAGGCTGGAGGCCGCCTGGCAGCGTCCTGCCCTAGATCTCTTAAATTCGGGGTTGAATCCAGCCCTTTCCTGGTGGATGGAGCCCTGGGGGCCTCCTGGGTGCTGCAACAAACCCAGGAGATCTCCACAAGCCACCAGCATTTCCCTCATGTTCAAAACACCGGTGGTTTCGCCCCAAACTTGGCTCGACTACCACCAAATGTCACTCATGCAGCCAGCAGAGGACACAGCGTTAGTTTCTCATTAACGCTGGCAGAGCCTGCAAATACAGGCCTGACAGGGGGAAAACGAAGCCCAGTTTGCTCTGAAAGTGCCGAGACACAGCAGGGAGGGCAAACAGGGGGCTGATAACGAGTGGTTCATTAACCCGGGGCCTGTGATGGAGCCGATGGAGGCAGGGAGGTGCCAAGAGCCTCTATCCCTGAGCAGGGCAGTGGTTTTTGTGGGGTTGTCCCATCTTTTTGGGGACTGTCCCATCTGCCTTCTCCACCCGAGCACGTTTGGAGGTGCTGAGGGACCCCTCTCAGTACCAGCTGGGGTGAAATGGAGGAAAGGGAGCAATCAGGGGGTCGGGGCAGCCCGTTCCCTCTCCAAATTTGTATTGGGATTTCGGATCAGTGGGACCAGGCCAGCCAGAGGCACGCGGTCAGCATGCATCCCCAGAGTGGGACAGAAAAGACCCCGGTGTCCCGTTTTGGGGAATGACTCAGGAATTTTCCCTAGGGAATTTCCCTGCCCGAATATTTTACCATATTTGCTCTCCCGCTTCCCATGCAGGCGGCCCGTTCCCCCGCGGGTGGCGGTGAGCAACGCATTACTGATGGGGAAAAAATGCAGCCGTTGGGCAAGGGAAGGCAGCTCGCAGCCGGCAGCTCCGGCCACAACGTGCAGCGGGCACGGTGCTGCAGGGCCCACGGCCCCCTGCAAGCCTTGAAACCCAAAACACGGCTCCCTCGGCCTCTCCTGTCCCCCCAGGATTCAAGAAATGTTTCCCTGTAAGAACAGAGCTCTGCAAAAGACATAATAATGTAAAAAAAATAAATAAAATAATAAAAAGGGTTCATTTATAGCTTGCTATAAATAGCTCCGGGGTTGCCCAGGCTTTGTGCTCAGATGGATCCAGCAGCAGAAGGCCAGGGCTGTGAGGGGCACAGCGTGGGGTGACACCGGGCTTGGGGTACCGGTGTCTGCTGGCCCTGGTGTCCCCGTGCCACTGGGCTCTGTGCCGTGGGCAGGGCTGACCACTCGGTCAGAGTCTGGGGCATTGAAGCTGCTCCTTCGAGGATAAAAATAAGCTCTGGAGTTTTTCAGCAGGTTGTTTTGTTTGTTTGGAAGGGGCATGGCTGTTTCTTTGCTCTTCCCTTCCCGCATCCCCACCAGCCTCAGCAGATGGTTGGCATCCTGCAGCTCCGTTCCTCGCCCGATGCCAGGGGAAGGCAACGGGATGGGCAGTGAGCACTGCGTGTGGGTAGGATGCACCTCGCCGTGCTCCCTCGCTGCTCTCATCCCAACCGTGCCACATCCAGGACCACGCCACGGACTGGCAGAGTCCCAGAACAATTTATTCCCTTGCAGACACAAAAACGAAGCAGTCGTGCCATGCGTTAGGTACGGGGGTTGGCCCAGCTTAAGGGGAGCACCCGGGCACACTGCGGGGTGTGCTGGGGGCCAGGCCTAGGAGCAGAAACAGGGAGGACGCCAGCCGTGCAGTGCTTCTGGTCTCCTGGAGCCATAAATTCATCTGTGCCCACAGCAACGAATGGCCTTACGAAACGCAGCAGCCCTGGCGAGTGCCTCCTCGTTCTGCGCTCAGTTTGCGGTGCCAAGGAAAGGAGAGGCCCCAGCGCCTTCCCTGTTTACGAGCACCATATATTTTATTTCCAAGTGGCTGAGGAGCGATCAATACGCTGCCCCCTTCTCCCCAGAGGTGCAATTGGAAGTCAAACAAGGGCAGGCGGCCCTGCAGGTCTCCTCCTGGCTCCAGAACGGCCAAACCTCCGAGCACAAGGCAACGTGTGGCCACGGCATCAGTGCCGAGAGCGCTTTTAAACAAAGCAGCAAATACCAGAGGGAAACGCAGCCTTCTGACCAAACAGCAGGGCCCGTCCTGCAGGCTGGGCTGCAGATCATGCCATTGCTGCTGCGAGCACCTGGCCTCAAGTGCTCTTCTGGTGGTGCTTAGGATCCTGGTGCTGGTCATGTCCCCTCTCCCCGCGGTCCCATCCTGCTCCCCGAATCCTGGTGTGTTCCCGAGGCGTTGCTCAGCCTCAGGTGCAGTGCCCAGCCCGGTCCCCGGGATGCTCACCATCGCCGCCAAACTGAGCTCTGTGCTGAAACCCAGCTCAGCACCCACCTGCCCTGCGCCTCCCCACAGCACCAGAGGCTCGAGGGGTTCCCGGGGAGGCTTCGCCCTCCCTCAGGTTGCCTCCAGCAAAGGCAGAGCCTTTTGGGGTCCCGACCCTGCTCAGAACACAGAGCAGCTCCAGCCCTGCCACCACCGCATCCCCGAGGCTCTCCCCACCACTTTGTGCACCGTTTTGTTATTTTTAGTTGCTGCTGCTTAAGCGAAGAGTCCAAGGGCAGCCGGCGGTGCTCCGTGCATTAATGGCTTTGCTTTTGGCTGTGGCTCTGCTCGGAGCTTGGCAGCGGTGCAGCGGGCACAGGAAGGACCACACTGGGCTCTGCTGGGACATGGCAAGTTCGGGGACAGACAGTGGCCACATCCCCTCCTGCCCTGTGTGGTTTTGGAGTGGGAAGCAGCGGGGTTGCTGCCTGCACCCTAGCTCCTTGCCGGGCTTCTCGTGCACTGGGAGCATTGCAAAGCCGTGTGCTCATCGCCTGCACCCCGCTGCTGCTCGCCGTCCCACCCAGCTGATGTAAAAACCCCTTTACAGCACTGCCTCGCCCCATCCCCAGTCACATCCCCAGCACACAGGCAGGGAGAGAAGGAAGAGGCCAGGGGGGTGAAGGGAGGAGCGGGGACGCAGGGGATGCTGGCTGCTGCCAGCTGGGACACAGCCCTCCTGCGAGGGGATTTGGGGCAGGGACCACGCTCGGAGTTGGTGCCCAGGGTCACCATCCCTCGGGTGACAGCACCACGGAAGGGCTGGGGACAGGGGGACAGGGGAAGTTTTCCCACGACCATGGCTGGGGCTGGGAGAGGCAGCAAGAAGAGAGCTGTGCTGGGAGAGCGGCTCGGAGCTGGGAATCGCTTTCTGGCTAAAAGTCAAAGCCTCCACGCCTTCTCTTGCAGCAGAGAAGTTGGCAAGGGGAGCAGGAGAGGGGCTGGACGGGCAGCCAGCCCCCCAGCACCGCTATCACAGACTGCAGTGACAGTCGGGGGCTCCGGCTGTCACCCAGCTGGGTGACAAGGAACTGCTGGGCACAAGGAACCTGTTCTGTTCTGTCCCCAAGCTGAAAAAGGTGGCACAGAGCAGAGGCACTTATCCCCGGGGTGACACAGCTGACAGGGGCTCATCCTTCACCTCCTCACCTCCCCCAGCAGAGCAGCAGGGACCCCAGGAAGCCCCCAGGCACACCCCATGGGGTGATGGGGATGGGGTAGCCAGGGATGGGGTAGCCAGGGATGGGTGCTCAGGGATGGGTACCTGGGGAGGGGTATCTGGGGAGGGGTATCCAGAGATGGAGATCCCAAAAATGGATACCTGGAGATGGGTGCCCAGAAATGGGTATCTGGAGATGGGGTTCCTGGAGGTGGGTGCCCAGAAATAGGTACCAGGTATGGGCACCTGGAGATGGGTACCTGGGGATGGGATTCCCAGAGATGGGTTCCTGGAGATGGGTACCCAGAGACGGGTGCCAGGGATGGGTGTCCAGAAATGGGTACCTGGGGATGGGATTCCTGGAGACGGGTACCCAGAAACGGGTTCTAGGGATGGGTGCCAGAGACAGACACCTGGAGACGGGGTTCCCAGAGATGGGTACCCAGTGATGGGGCTCCCAGAGAGATGGGGTTCCCGGAGATGGGTCCCAGAGATGGCTCCCCAGAGACAGGATACCCAGAGACGGGTGCCGACGCCGGCTCCCCAGAACCAGCCACGGGGGAGCCGTCTACCGGGGCCGGGTTTGCGGGGTCCGGGTGCCGCGGCGGCGGGACGCACCTGTTCCAGCGGGCCGCTTTCCGCCGGTAGTAGCGCAGGGCTTCGCGGGCGCCCAGCAGGGGCTCAGCGGGGCCGGGGGGCGCGGTGGCTCTGTACAGCGGGTGCCCGAAGAGGCGCCGCAGCGCGGAGGCGGCGGCGCGGCCGCGGGGTGGCGGCGGCGGCGGCGGCGGGGAGGGGACGGCGGCGGCGGCGGCGGTAGCGGGGCGAGGGCGGCGGCAGGGGCAGCCCGGACCCCCCGGTCCCTCCGGAGCCAGCTCCTTGCGCACCCGCGGCCAGAGATGGAAGTAGAGATCTGCGGCCAGCAGCGCCCCGAGCAGCAGCAGCACGGCCGGCCGGTCCCGCCGCGGTCCCGGCATGGCCGGCGAAGGGAACCGGGAGGCACCCGGTTGGGGGTTATTTATTTATTTTTTTATTATTTTTTGTTAATTTTTTTTTTTTTTTTTTTTGGAAAGGGGGGTGGGGGGGAATCGGTAGCCCTGCCCCAGCCGCCGCCGTCGCCTCCTCCCGGTGCAGGACGCGGGGGGGAGCCCGAGCGGCGGAGCGGGGCGTGCGGGCACCTCGGGGCGGGGAGCGGGCAGGGCGCTGGGGGCCGGCCCCCGCCGCGGGGAGAGGCCGGGGCGGGGAGAAAGGGAGAGCGGGGGACCCGGGGAGCTGCCCCTCGGACCTCTGTCCCCACCCCCGGTCCCGTTCTCCCGAAAGCGGAGGCTGCTGGAAGGGAGCGGGGTGCGCACCCTTGGGGGTGCTGGGGGGTCCTGCGGGGTGCTGAGGGGTCCTAGGGGGTGCTGGAGGGTCCTGAGGGGTTGCTGGAGGGCTCTGGGGGTTGCTGAGGGGTCCTGGGGGGCGTGGGGCTGGGGGCAAGTTGTGGGTGCAGAGCGGGCAGCCCCCCAGCTGCACTGCGACCCCTCCACCGTGCTGCTGGCACACGGCCCCTGCTCGGTTTTTATTTCTTTAAGGACTTAAAAAAAAATTAAAAAGACTCGAGGAAACTCGCCCCGGTGGGTTGCTCCCAGAGGCTTGCGGTGGGAACGTGCTGGGACGGGCTGTGGGAGCACTGGGAGCTGCTGGGGGACGTCCAGGGGGCCGGAGAGCCCCGGGGTGAGGTTTGGGGGTGCCAGCGCGGAGCAGGTTGAGAAGCACCAGGCCAAAGGAGGAAAATGGAGGAGAAACTGGCTGTAAACAAAGCGAGCGTGACCAGACTAGCCTGGCTCCGGCGCTCTGCTGAAGGGAGAACAAAAAATAAACTGCAGAAAGAGGGAAAGTCAAGTACGGCTTTGGCTGCCTGGAGCAGAGGCTTTGGGACCCGTGCTGGGTTCGGGGTGTTTGGGCCACGCAAATGGGCATCTGTCAGCAGAGCTGTTGGTCAAGCAAATGTCCTGGAGCCTGCGGTGTGCCTTTTGCAGGAGCTGATCCCCTGGGGGGTGGCTGGAGGGCTCTTGGGGGTGCCTCTGTCCCCGAGCGTGCTGTGGGCATGGCACGGGCTCCTGCCCGCAGCCCAGTCCCCATGAGCCTGCCGAAATGCCTTCCTGTGCCACCTCCCCTCCCTCTCTTCATCTTTGGAAGATGCTGGTTCATGTTCTGCACGTCTGCTGGTTCATATTCTCCTGCAGAAATGCAATTTCAGAATTGCTCTGCTCCGTTCTTCTCGTATTTGAAGCTTTGGGGCTTGAGCTATTGGGGAGGTCACTTTTTTTGTATAATACCAAGTTTTCTGTATTTTCCACGGTATGTCAGAAAATTGCAGGCACGAACCTCAGCTGAACACGAGGGTTCAAACCATCCTCAAACCATTGTCATAATAACCCCAATAATAAGCAATGACCTGTGGCCAACAATGGGACTTTTCCCCCCATTTTTGTTTAAAAAAAGGAGCTTATCCAGCTGAAGTTAACCAAATCTGGAGCTGAACATGCCGGAATGAATCACCGGGGACAAACACAGCTCCTGTTGAAAGCCTCCATTGATTCATGTTAAACTCATAGACCAACTTTGACAAACTCTCCATCAAAACTGCCTAATGCTTGTTTCGTTCTTAATCCTCTCTGAGCTGCTGCCCGCTGCTAATCTCTGCCAGAAACCACTATTAAATCTTTCCTGGTTCGCAACGCTAATTCTGAGCAACTGCACCAGGAGAAAAACCATCAGCCGGGCCCGCGTCTTTGTGCTATTTGCGTGCTCCGCAGGAAGATTGTTTAGTTTCTAATGAGACTAATTAAAAAGAAACAAAAAAAAAAAAATAAATCGATTCCATTAATCTGTACTCAATTGAAGCCCTGCGATCCTTCCCAAAGTGGTAGTGACTGCCACGGGCTGGAATGCCAAATTATCACTCTCATTATTATTTAATGCTGCCGGGGTCTTGCTGCCACAGCCCCAAATTTTTGGCATGGCTTTTGTCCTGGGCACAGCCTGCTCCTGCTGCCTGTTGGGGTTTGTGCCTTTGGGATTTGCAGGACGGGGCCATTCCTGCGGGAATGCTTTATTTGTTACCCCATTCGTTGTGCTCCCCAGGGCGCTTGGACCAAGCTCCCTCTGCCCTTGGCCCACCTCTGGCACTGATTTCAGCCCGGATCTCCTTTGAATCTCTAACACAAGAAGCAGTGAAGGAGGAGACCATATTTCATGGGTCAGCGGTGGTGCTGCCTCCCCTGGGCACCAGGTTGTGCCCTGGCACCCTGTGGTGCTCAGCCGAGCGGAGGGAGATGCAGGGAGATGGGGAGATGATCCCAAACCTAACCTGCAAAACCTGCTGTGATAGGACCCGGACAGCTAAAGAGGAATCAAATTACCATTTGGAATTGCCGTGAGATAATTGGCCTCATTTACTATTTTAAGAGCGAAGAAAAGGCTCCCTCCTCCAGACAGTTGCAATGGAGAAAGAGTCAGGCGTGGATGGTGTCCCCAAACATATCATTAAAGCTTTAAATAAACGTGCAATGACATCCTGTGTGAAGAAGGACTTCCTTTCTATTTCGGATAGTAACCAGCAGGTCATTTGCAAAGTCATTTTTTAATAAACAGAAGGTTTTCCTTTTTTTCTTTTTTCTTTCTTTCTTTCTTTTTTTTTTTTTTTTACAACAAAACATTTTCCATTTTTTTTGTTATTTTATTTTTATTTTTCATAATATATTGGGAAATGTACATAATTTGAATTCTTTCACACATTGCTGGCTTTAAAATGATCTTCAGAGAGGTGTCTTGCTTGCCAGCAGGTAAATGCCTCTGCCTGCCGCTCCTTCCTCTCCCTGCTGGAAATGGCACAGAAATGACCCAGGCCAACCTCGCTGATTGTAATGTTTGCAGAAGGGAGAAGGAGATGAGAACTGTTCTTTTCTCCCCGTCTCATTAATTACTGGGATTAAACACCAAGGCAGCCACACAACATTAGAAAGAAAACACAAATACAAGGCGGGGGAGCCAAGTATTTGCCATTTCACTGGGAAAATGTGTCCGGCACATCAGGATGCAGGAACGCAGCTCCGTCCTGGTCACAGGGATTGAGGCTGGTACCCCCAAAATTGTGCCCCTAAAGCAGATGAGGACTACTGGGAAAAGACTGGCCCAGGGTCAGGGGTTTGTTCTGTACATGGAGCTTTTAAAAAAGGTGGCTGGAGTTCCTGTCCCTGATGGGGAAAGAGAAAAGCTCGAAGGGAGCAGGGGAGCCTGGGGGCACATTGAGCAGCTGGAAATAGAGGTGATGCCACGGCTTGGGCTACCCCAGGGAAAAACCTGGGTGATTTGTGGTGCTTCTGGCTGCAAATCTCACCTGGAGCCCTTGGAGTTGGCCACCCCCTGACCCCCTCCCACCCTCTATGCAGGTCGGGAGCTGCTGGCTCTGGCTCCCAGGTGACATCAGATGCTCAGACCCTGATTTTTGGCAGGGAAGGGCCCCAGATGTGCCATGCGCTGAGCTCGGGGCTCATCCTGCTCCCCCCACACCTTCAGCCCCCTTCCCGTGCTGCAGGAAGCGTTTAGAAACGTGAAAAGTGGAGAAGGTGGATGAGGAGAGGTGCCCCAGGCACAATACCCCTGGTGCTTCCCCACGGGACCCCCAGCAGCTCTCACGGGCTCGTGTTCATGTTCTCCCCCACCTCCCCTCCTAGCAGCTCCTTGAGGCTCATCCTCTTGGCTCAGCAAGCTCTCCGCTTCTCTGGGCTCCCCTCTGGCAGTTTGCTTTTGCACCGCTGAGCACAAACAAGGTGAAAAACCATTTGCAGTCCAGGAGAGGGCATGACGTGGCTGTTACGTGCCAGAGCTGTTCCTGTTTGGGTTGAGCGCGGCGTTGCTTTTCCTCCTGACCTCTCCCCCTCCGACCATCCCCGAAGGCGCTATGAAGGTTTGGGTGGCTGAGGCAGGATCCCGTGTCCAGGAAGAACATAAGGGTGGTGAGACCCAAATCATTAAGGCTGGAAAAGACCTCCAAGACCCGCTGGTCCAACCATCCACCGGGACAAACGAGGTCCGGAAGGCTCCAGTCGTGCTCCCTGCACCAGTACCCCTTCCCATCCAAATGACACTGACCCACAGCCCCTGAAAAAATTGCTAAGGAGCTGAGCTGCTGCAGGGCTCATGGGGGATGCTGGTGACCCCTGCTTGTGCTGCTGCGTGCCCGTGCCCTGCAGAGGGGAGGCCGCGGCGCCGTTTGTCTTGGCCGCGCTGGGGCTGGCTGGAAGCGGCGCTGACCTCTTAAGCAATGCTGGGTTTTTGGCCGTCTGGCCGCTGGCTCAACTTGAGCTGAACCTCGGAGAGCTGGCTTCCCAGCTAGTGCAAAGAAAACAACCCTCTGCAGCCGCCCGGCTCGCTGGCCTCTGCCGAGGAGGAAGGGAGAAGCGCGTCTGCGCCGCGAGAGGTTAAATAGCACAGCGCATTCCTCCGCTGCGAGCCGTGCTGGGCTGCATGGGCGCGTCCTTTAACCAGTGCTTAGTTTCTGGAATTACTTTTATTGGTAGTTAACTGTGTAATGGTCTCCGAGGAACATCTGGTCCGTGATTTGAAAGGAAGGTTCTTCAAGCCCTTGCTGAGAGCAATTATTTTTGGATACAAGTGGAGGCTGTAGAGCCATTAAGAAGATAAAATGCAGATTGTTTGCAGAGGCTTTTTTTTTTTTTTTTTTTTTTTTTTTTAATTTAAATGGCTTTCAAAGAGAGGAGCTTTTAGTATGTTTTTCTGTTAGCAGGCAGAGTCGCAGAACTGAGCAGAGGGGCTGGAACCTGGGACAAGGTGCTGAGGGACAGACAGGAGAGTCAGGCACAGAGCAGGGCAGCGGGCTGCAACCTCCCTCCCAGTCCCTGTAACATCTTCCCCATCCTGCAATAGCTCACCCGTCCATCAGTTCCTCTGTAAAACCACTGTGGGACCTCCTCTGTAATGATTTAAAGCCTGTCAGCAGGCAGGGGCTGTTAACAAACAGAAAATGAAGGGCTTTGTGCTTTCTTCCACCAAAGGGTGAATCCCAAACCTCCCGACGCCCAGCCCGGAGCCAGCTCATCCAGACCGCAAAGGAAAATCGCCAGCCTCTGATTTTTGGCCATGGTAGGCTGCGATGGCAGGTGGAAACCTTTACCCCAAAGCATATGGATTCTCAAAAGAAAAGCAGGAATTTATCAGGAGAAAATCAGCTGTGAGTTAAGTGTGGTTTTTACACCATGCCCCTCCACGGAGGGAGCTGGCGGACTCCTCTTGGTCTGCAAGAGCAGTGCTTTAAATTATTCAGAGGAAACTATACAATCTTGGCTGCTGTTTGCTGTTATGATTGCACATCTTGTCCCGGTGAAAACCACACGCAGACAGGCTGTAAAATTATGGCTGGTTTTTAGTAGGGAGATAAAATGAAGCTGTTACACCAGGTAAGAATGGGAGCTTTCACTCTATCCTGGTGAGACCAGGAATTTGGGAAGGACCCTGGGCTCTTTGCTTTGGGGAGGCTTGGAAGTGCCAAAGGATCAGTTGTGAGATGAAGGAGACTCTGATTTTTTGTGATTGCAGGTGAAAAGGGCACTGCAGGAGGGAGGTGGAGGAAAATGTGGCTCCCCAACCCTCCCCAAAAAAACTTAGGAAAAAAAAAAGGGGAAAAACCTGCCATGACCCCAGGCTTGTGGTTCACAGCTTTGATGTGGTTCATCAATGGGAACACCAGCAGCTCTGCTGGGGCAGGAGGTGGTTGTACTGGGGCAGGAGGTCCTGGAGCCTTGAACCTCCAAAGGGCTTCGGGCTCCCTTCGTGGCTGCAAGAGGACTTTGGCTTGAAGGCAGCCAGGAGGTCGCTGGGGTTGGGGCTTAGAGACGAGTTTCAAAAGTTTCAAATAACAACAGTTAGAATAATATAACATGATATCGTGTAATATAACATGATATAGTATAATATAACATGATATAATATAATGTAACATGATATAACATAACATAACATGATATGATGCATAATATAATGGAATATAATAAAACGTATTAATAACAATATGATTATAACAATAGTCAAAAATAATAATTAAAGCTGTTAATTGACAAGCACTGGTGAGTAGGGATGGTCAGCAGCAGCTTGTTGCTTCTCGAGGTTGAGGTTGCTGCAGAGATTTGTAAGCTTCCTTCTGGGCAGCACTGTGGCCGTGCTCAGTTTTTCCCGTTTCCATTAGTTTTTGTTTGTTTTTCCCACTCCTGGCTGCCCTCTCTGCTGCTCACCAGGTCATCCTAACCCAGGCCAGTATCAGGCAGCCCAGGGCAGTGGGTGGCTTTGCACTTTTTGTGCTGGGGGCTCTGTGAAGACAGAATTTTGGAGCAAAAGTAACGATTTTGGAACGGAGCATTCACGTGGGGAGCTGCGCCACAAGGATTTATTAAATAGCTCATTCTGCAATAAATGCAGTGTAAATTACATACAAAACAGAACAAATGGAGGAGCCGGGGAGGCCCTGGAGGACAAGTGCTCCATTCATAAGCACTCTGGAGCAGGCGTGTCTCCTGGGCTGGCGTTCACCCTGCAGCCTGCAGCCTCCTCCACCCTCCTTGCCATCGAAACAGCTCAGGAGTTTGGGCTGGAGCTGCGTGTCAGCCTTGCTTCCTGTTTGCTCACTTTGCTGCAAGTCAACAATAATATTGAGATTTATTTTTTTCCTTTTTTAAGGAGAAACGGTGACTCTCATGCGCTAACAGAAATGAGCGTCCTGCTGAAGAGCTGCTGAGCCACGCGTGCTCACCCAGGAGCCTGTGTCTGTCTCCATAAAATGGAGTGTACAGGTCAAATTAAGATGTAATGATGGCACTGGGACTTCTGGTAGGTTAAAATGTCTCTCTATAAAATGCCTCCAGCATTTTAAGCACGGGCACTCGAGCCTGGATGATGACCTTTGACTCAACCTGCCTGCCAGTTCGGCCTCGGGGTCCCTCTCTGCGGAGGGGCTGGGGCAAAGCAGAGACCTCACTGTTTTGCTGGAGAGCCAGCAATGAGACATTTATTGAAACAAGAGAATAACGAGGATAGTTTTAACAAGGCTCGGAAGAAGTGGTCTCTTATCAGCAATTAACTGAGTTGTTATTCAACTCGGTTATTAACTCTCAGTGAGTACCGAGGCAGGGAACAGCGTGTAGGGCAGAGAGGGAGCTGCCATCTGGAGGGAAGGGGTTGGCCTGGGGTAATAGGGTTCATACAGAAGCAGCACAGCTCCACTGATTCTCAGGCAGAACATCAGCAAACAGCTTTCCTGATAGCCCCTGGGACAAGCCTTTGAGCACAGCTGCTGGCGGGTGGGTTAAAACACGTGGGGAAGGGTCAGGATGGGTGTGGGGGCTGCTGGTGACACAGCAGGATATCAGGGAACAAACCCCATGGTGCTTATTACCTCCTAGGAAGGACAGGGATGATTTAATTCCTTTGTCAAGGCTTAACAATGCCTTGCTGGGCTGTGACTTACTGAGGCAAAGTGCATTGCAACTAAGCCAGTGCTTTGCCTGCAGCCAGGAGGGCAGTGGGAAGGGGTCTGCAGGTCGGGGGGATATCTGGGCAGCCCTTGGTGACAAATCCACCCCTCACTTCTCTCCCTCGTCCCCTCAGCCAGGAGAACGGGGCCGTTTTCCCCAAGGCACAGGCAGACTTCTCCATCCAAGCATGTTGTGAGTGGTGGGGAAAGCCTCGGAGGGGGCTGATGCCAGTTTTAGTACAGGTCCCTGCAGCAGAAATAGATCTTCCTGGGCACGCACTTAAATCTTCGCAAATTATATCTCAGGTTAAACTGCTCATTAAAGTGCCACGGGGAGTTTCAGGCTAGCTGGGTTCGTCATTGCAGGAGATAGGCCGAAAATTACAGCAATTGGGGAAGAACGTGGATTTGAATCCTGGGGCCTGTGGTGAAAGTCGATGCAAAGTGAGTTATGCCACCTCATGATGGATGTTCGCATCTGGATTCATCTGGAGCTGAAGTATTTCTATAGCACAACCTTTCTCCAGCAAGCTACGATAAGAACTCCTGCAGGGGGGGGGTTGCTGGCCCTTGGATTCCCATTTCTGCCTTTCTTGCTCATCTGGAGGCAAATGCCTGTGAAACGGGCTGGAATCTGATGAAATCTGCTGTGTGTGAGCACAGAGCAGGGAATATTTCTCCCTGCACTTGGTGGTTTGTCCTCTGTGGTGGTGGGGAGCAAGAGGCGGTGGATTCCTCCTCTGTTTTGTCCTGGCTGCCGGAGCTGCAGAGCCACCCTGATGCACAGGGATGTCTGATCCTGTTGTGAAAACCGGTCAGGGAAACAATTTAATTTGCAAGCACTAAGGGGAAGATTTAGAGCTGCATGTAATTTAGTAAATATCCATTATAATCAACAGACTCATGTGGATTTAGTAGTGGAAAATCTTGAATTTGGCCCTGGAGTTGTAGGGGAAACCAGCTGCCGTGCCAAGACGTGACGAATAGCTGGGAGCAGTAATGTTTTCTAGCAGCTCTGGGGGTACAGGAGGTGTCTGTTCACCTCCTCTTCCATGCTTTGCCTTGTGTTGGTTGGGTGGTGCCTCTCAAAGCTTCCAAATAGATTTAAAAAAAAGTAATATTTCACTGCACAAAACACGAACATTTAGTCCATGTGCCCAAAGTGAGATCAAACCAGCAAGTTTTCCCCTGGGCCGGGGGGTGGGTGCCCTGTTGGCTCAGACTCTGACACACCAAACGCTGTTCAAAACATCTGTGAACCAAACAGCTCAAAGAACAGCAAGAGGAAAAAAATCAATTTTAGTTGTGCAATTCTTTTTTTTTCTTTTTTTCTTTTTTTTTCCCTTTTTCAAATTACCCACCTTTCTTCCCAGGCTTCAGCTCGCACAAAGGCCAAGTCTTTGCTGTATTTATTGCCCAGGACCTCGACGGGGAAATGCTGAGAGTCTGTTGATAGAAAAAGCTGAAAATTACTGAGTATCTGCACAACGCTCAATTGCTGTCCGTCTTCCCCACCATTTTATTTCAACACAAAGAGCAAATAACTGTGTGCCGGGATTGCAGCTATTGCCCAATTACGCAGTTATTCATGACATGCAGATTACAGGGCAAGGATTATAGCTGGGGTTGCTGTGGTTTTACCAGCTCCCTGAGTGCCATGATCTTATAAGCACTGGATTTAATTTTTTTTGCTCGTATGACAATGTTTAGCTTTAGCTGGAGACACAATTAAGTAGGGAGGTTGTGAAATGCTCCTTAGCTGCCGGGGCACCGCAAGTGTGAAATCGCCCTGAAAATAAAGTGAGAACTGAATCTTTCTTTGCCTGGACTGAGCTTCTCCTGTTATGTTCTGGATGTGGTCCTGAGAGCTGGCACTGCCTCACAGGGCCATTAGCAAGGCAAAAATAGCCCTGGCTTCAGCCACATCCAAGCTGCTGGTTAGGAGCCCATTGGTGTTTGGGTGATGAGGGGAGGACAGGCTGAACGTTGAGCTTGAGGAACCAGTTGATTTTTGCTCGCTGTGGGATCGTGGATCAGCAGGTTATCTTTTTTATTAAAGACAGAAAAGCTACAGTTTTAGAACCAAAGTACAGAAAGGCACTTTAAAAAATAAGCCCAAATGCATATCCAGGGGGGATTTGGGGCTGGGACCAGTGGCTTGGTGTGGCTGGCCAGCGGACGGCTGCTGGGGCAGCAGGGCAGGAGCTGTGCCCACCCGACCTGGCATCAGCTCGGGGTGCAAACCCTGCCCTCGCTCATCAGTGAGCCCTCACAGACATCAGCATCCATCCCGTTCCTCCAAAAGCCCCATTTTAGCACCCGGGAGCGTGTGGGTGTGCAAGGATCCTGCCGGGGGCGCGCTGCCGGAGCCGATTTCTAATTATAGCTAATTGCAGGGCCGATGCTCTCTGGGTTTGGGCTGATACACGTCCAATGATTTCCTGTTGTTCTGCGCTCTGCGGACACGTACCCGGAGGCAATGGGGTGGACGTGGTTTCTGAGGGCATCCAGCCAGGCAAGCACACGCTCTTCCCTTTCCTTCCTGCGCACATACCTCGGTGGAGCAAAGCGCCCGCTGCGGGCTCGCTCTGCGGTCCCGGGCGATGTTAACACTCAGTTTTATTAAATAGTGTAGCAATCCCTCAGGCAGGTGAAGTGGTCTGGTTCAGCAAAGCCCTGGGAGCAGGAGCAGGGTGGCTTGGCCACACTGGGCTTCTGCCACAGGTTTTGGGGACCTCTCACGTCCCCAAAAGCACCGCACGTTCCTTGGTGCTGCTGAGCTGCAGGGCTTTGCATCCAGCCCTTCAGAAAGCTCTGGCACACGGGTACTTGCTGAAAAAAAATGGAGCCAATGTTGGGTCTTGGCTGGAAGCATGGTGAGGAGAAGGCAAAGAGAAGGTGAGGGTCTCTGCTGAGAATTTCTCTGTCGGCTGTGCAGGGTCATGGTCTCTTTGCTCTGATAAACTGCACCTGGGGGATGCTGATGTGGTGCTGGGGGCAGCTGGAGGTGGCTGAAGGGCTGCAGGGAAATGCAGGGCTGGGGGAGCCCCATGGAGCATCCTGCTGATGGAAGGCTGCTGTGCCCAGGGAGAATCCCTGAAGGGAGGAGGAATTGCGTGGATCCGGTGCTGAATGCCATAAGACTCAATCAAACAAAACATAAACCAGTAAAACCCACACCTCTTTATTACAGAGATTTATCTTGCTGGGCTGGGGCCTGACAGCCACCAGCAGATGCTCATCATCTCCATGGCTTTATTGGCTTCTGGGGCATCCTCGTAATTGCCCTAAGTGGGAGATGATTCCCCAGCATCTGGCACGTGTTAATACTGATCCAAAGCATTTATCAACCCACCTAAGGACAGCACATACGTGCTCGGTGTGTGGTCAGAGACAAATCTAAAGGATCATCATTTGATCCTATTTCTCCTTGGAACTGCTGCTGAGTGGCAGGGTGGCTGTCCCCGGACCCTGATGCTGTTTGAACAGATCCAGATGGGGAGGTGCTGCCCAGATGCCGTGCCCTGGTTGTGGCGATGGGTAGGGAAGTGCTGCCCAATTCCCCTGGCCTCATTCAGGGGTTGTATTGCAGGAGCTGCTGAAATGCTCTTTTATTTATAAATGGCACTACGTGCCCCTCAGCTGATGGAAAAGGCATTTAGCAGCTCAGGCTAAATAGAAATCTTCCAATACGTGAAAACTGCTTCTGAAACTATTTTTTTTTTTAAGAGGGTTTGTGTCCAAAACTCCTCTCCTGACCCTGGCTGCAGACAGAGACGAGCACAGCTGCTTGGAAACCTCTCCGCTGGGCCTCTTGCAATGGTGCAGAGAAATAGAGAAATGCTGCCCGGTGCTGCCCCTCCGCAGGTGCTGCTTTCATTCCAGGTAGGAACAAAAACACTTTGTAAAATTTTTCTCCCCATGTCCTTCCTCCGAGCAGCCCGGCTGTGGGGCACTGAAGCCTTTGGCCAAATGCAAGCCTTGGTGTGGGCAGCAGCAGGGCAAAGCTCCGACCTTCCCGGCAGGGCGCTGGGGGTGGAGGTGCTTGCAGGAGACAACGTGCTCGAGGGTCTGTGGGGACAGGGGAGCGAAATATTTCCTCGGCCCGCTCCCGGCTGAGGAATGCTGCTCGGGCTGAGGCAGTGAGCAGGGGCAGGGACACAAAATTCTTCCTGCTCGCCGGCATCCAGCGCTGTCTAGACTTCGTAGCGCACCGCCCGGCCTTGAACTGCTGCCACGGCATCTCCCAGCGCTTCCCCGCGGTGGAAGCGGAGCAGCCTGCGCTCTGCCAAAGCCTCAGTCACGCGAACGAGCCCCCAGTTCCCGGCGCCTTTGGCAATTCATCCCGCTGAGCCAGTGAACGTGCAGCAGGTGGGAGCGAAGCTCGTTTCCAAACCCACAGCCTGCTGGAAACAAAAAAAACCCGACCTGATTTCCACCAGGAGGGACGGCCGCATCTCCCTCCGTGCTGGTGGAGATGCCCGGCTGTGGGGAGGGGTCCTACTGCAAAGGGAACACCCAGACCAGCTCTCTGGGATGCTGATCTTCAGGCCAAACATCATTTCCCTCTCTAATATTGATCCCACTCATTGTTCGTGTGCTGGCAGGTTTGGGTGCCTGGGACGGTGCTCCTTGGAGAGCTCTGGTTTCCAGAGGTCAGGTCCCAAGCGTGCACATCAGTTCTCTGCTGCTTGGTGTGAAACAGAGGCAGCTCAGATCCATTTTTTTTTTTTATTTATTGCATGTTCCTGCACTCTGTTGAAAGGCCGTGCATCCCTCTGCAAGTGCTGAGTGGGAACAGGCAGGGAGAGGTGCAACCAGTGAAATGCTGTGAGGTCCCAGCAGGGGATTCACCCTGGTGTGAATCTGGACTTTGTGTGAACAAGGTTTTCAGACGAAGTTTGTGGTTTATGGCATTTGTGCATCTCAGGCTGACACATCATATGTAGGTTTGGCACCAGGACCGACTTGTCAGGACCCATACAGAATCCTTGCTGATTAATCCTGCTGATGAGGGGTCCTGCTCTGCCTTCCCCAGGAAGGATGGGGGAGGCACACGTTTAGGGCTGTGCATCCAGAACGAGCAGTCAGTGCCTACACGCTTCCTAATTTACATGCAGGGAGACAGGCACGGAGAGCTGTGCTGAAGTCTGTAACAAATGCTGAGAAAACCTGCAGAGTCCTGCTCCCGCTTCCTGCTCAAAATCCCACACAACAGCCCCCAATACGCAGGGCCGGGAGCCAAAGGCTCTGAAGTCAATGGAAAGATTCCCCCTGACTTTAATGGGCTTTGCATAAGTGCCTAATTCCTTCCTGCTCGTGGGCTCTCTTGGACTTGCTTATGGAAACAACTGCAGGCACAAAGCGCTGCAGCGAGCTGCAAACCCCTCAAAGCAGCGCAATGGCAGATCCTGCTCTCTTCCCAGACAGCTGGAATGGGTTTTGTTTGACACGGAGCCTGAGCTGTGTCCTTCCAGCCAGCGCCGTGGCTGCAGTGTGAACGAGCGTCGGAACAAACATGTTCGTGGTCAGCCACGGGGCCGGAGCCAGGCCGTTCCCAGCAGGATGGGAAGCACAAGGCAGTGCAGGGCAGGCTGTGTCCACGCCACACCAAGCCCAGCCTCAGCAGCTTTGACACACCGGCATCTCCCCGAGGGATGCTCCTCGGGGCTGGCTCAGCCCCTGCAAGGCGCATGCTGCTGGGAAGGACTGGGTGATGCTGCCCCGTTTGGTCACCGCCTTGTGAAAAGTCAGGTGTTTTTTTTGGCCCAGGCTGTAGCCAAATATTGTCCCACCTAGGGGCACCCAAAACTGCAGAGAGGAGGAAATGAGACCCAAACTCCATGAGGCTCTTGCTTTCTGTGAAGCCTCTGGGAAGGAGCAGTGCCGTGGCTGCGTGATGGAGGCGCCACGTGTGTGCCATCAGCCACCTGCGCCGCTCCTGTCGGACCGAGCGGTGTTATCGGGCAGATGGTTTGGTCTTTAAATAGCCCACAGACGCCACATCCGACCCTGCTAGAGGAGCAGAGACTTCCACAAGGGATCTATCCGAGTATTTGAGAAGAGCAGAAACTATTTTCCATTGGGGAAGGTTGCTCTGCTGACCCCGGGGAGGGGGCTGCTGATGATCCCTCGCTCTGTCTCTACGCCTAGAAACATTCCAGACTTACTTAGGGGAGTTGTTTTCTTTTTTGCTTTGCTGCTCAAACTCAGGATATATATATATATATATATATATATTGTTATTTCTTTTCTCTACACGCCCAAATTCAACTGGGATTTGGCCCCAGCCAGCTGCACACTCCTGGCTCGCCATAGACCTGCAGGAGCAGTGTGGTCATGGTGGCTTGGGCACAAAAGCGTGCCAGGAGCACCCAGGATGAGTTGCACCTCGCTTCCACAGCTGGGCATTCCCCAGGAGAAAAGGAAGCTCCGCAGCACAAAGCCTGACCTGGGCAATCCGTGGAAAATTCAGGCAGCTGCAGTGAACTCCACCGGGGCCCCCATACCCCGATTTAGGGAATGCTTCCCTTCAGGTTTCTTAGGATTTCCAGCACCTGCCCACTGGTTGTACTGGAGACGTGGCTGGATGAGAGCCCCCAGCTCAGAGCCTTAGGGATGAGAAAATGCTGGCCCAGCGCTTTCAGAGGATTACTTTGCTTTTTAAACCCGCTGACTGCAATCTGGGCTGATCTCACTGTTGCAGAGGAAAACAGGCAGGAGACTGGGGCGTGGATGACGTGATGAGTTCATCTCTTTGCAGTCTGGCCAGGTACACATTCTTTTCCCCCGGAACTTAATTAAAATGCATACATCTTTCCTCAACATTTTTATGAAGCTCGATGGTAAATAACGGTCACTCTGCAATTACACCAACATTAACTTATTTTCCTGGCTGGAAAGGACAGATCCAAGGGCAGAGTCTTGGTTATGAAATGCCTGGTTTTACAGGGTCATTTTTAAAATTCAGCTCTTCTCCACGTAGGACTGGTTTTTACGACTGCAAATTTTGCAGTGTTGCATTCTACTCGAAATTACCGCTGCTCGAATGTGCCAAAGCTCGGGACGGTTTGTCCCATTTTCTCCTCTCAACCTGACCGGTTCCATGAAATCAAAACCCAACTCGGGATGCCCAAATTTCTCAAATTGTGCTGCATGTGCCCACTTTTAGACATGTTGCCACGACGGTTGCGCTACGAGAGAGGGCAGCAGCAAATGTGCAAACAGGTAGAGCAGAAACCCCTAGCCCAGAAGGAAATGGGAATTACTGCCCAGGCAGGACAATAACTGGACAGATAATCGTTCTGCTGGGCACAAAACAAAACAGACGACAAAATGGAAACGCGTGGCCTGAGCAGGAGATACCTGGCTCCAGGGGAGGTCCCAGAGCTGAGCTGATGGCAGCCAGCTCTGCAAGTCCAACACCTCCCAACGTGCTCCCATCCTTCAGTACAGCACCGTGTGTATTGGACCCATGAGGTCTCTCCCCAGCAGCACAGAGCAGGCTGAGTTTCTTCTCTCGTGGGGCAGTGCTGGCACCAAGCCTGGGCACCCAGCACGGCCCCCCAGCGGGTGGCTTGGGTCTCAGCCACAGCCTCCCTCCCACAGTGGGGAGGGAGCTTGTGGCCTTGCTTGGGTGCTTCATGCCTTGGCCATCGGCAAGGAGGATGGACGGGCACCCTGTCTCACCTCCACCCCCTTCTAATTTAGCACACGCCTGGAACAAGGCGGTGCTGTCTGTACAACACGTGGCGTCTGCGCGACAAATGGGGCATCACTGGGGCTTTTCGCTGCTGCCCCAGAAATCCGGGGCTGGAGTGATGGGAGCAACAGAAGAGGTCCAAGGAGATCCAAGGGCTTAGCTCAGCTGCCTGCTCTGGGGACGAGTTAATCAGCTGCAGTACGTGAGGTCTGCAAGGCACGGCCAGCAGCGTGCCGAGGGGAAGCGCTGCAGCTAACAGAGCGCTGGTGGGAGCGCAAAAACCCTCCTGGCAGTGAGATTTATTACACTGTGGTGGTGTCTTTCACGCTAAGTGGCAGATGCCTCATCAAGCATGATATTTAGCACAGGATGGGAGCGGTGTGGCTGGATGGAATCATTTTCTGCCTGCCAGGCTCTGGGCATGTTGGGCACGGCACT
The DNA here is from genome assembly GCF_965140915.1 of Aythya marila. NCBI lineage: Eukaryota > Metazoa > Chordata > Aves > Anseriformes > Anatidae > Aythya > Aythya marila. Next base: position 2,724,880 of record NC_139059.1, on the reverse strand, counting down.
GGCTCGGTGGCCGCCACCGTTCCTGGCACGCTTGGAGGCAGAAAGGGAATTTCAGAGATCAGATTTTTGTCAGGTGCCTAATTGACTCATCATCCCTGCCCCCCCCGTGCACGTACGTTTGCTCTGCCCTGAAATGTGAGCTAAACGGGGCTGGTGAGAGATGTTCCCTGAATATAGCCGGGGAGGGAGAGGACTGAGGAGGGTGAAAAGGGAGGAAATTCCTGCCAGTTTTTAAAACAGGAGATTGTAAAAGACTGAAAAAAAAAAACAAACCAAACCAAAACAAAACACCATACATTATAAAATAAAAAAAATAACAAAAAAAGAACTGGTGGTTTCCTAAGCCAGTTAGCATTCCTGGAAGTTGATGAGGCCCTGGATTATTGTGGGTTTTTCGACATCTTTCAGTTTTTTGGGATAGTCTGTCTGAAGTGTGGGCATGTGTGGGTAGAGAACTGGGGAATATGCAGAGGGAAAAAACAGAGCTAAAAATGGTCAGAGAGAGGCAGGAACAGGATGACTGCATATGCAGTCTTTTTATTTTATTTTATATTTGATTTGATTTGATTTTTTATTTATGTTGACCATGTATGTGCACATGTAGCAGTCAGCGTGCATCCCATCTCCTCCACATTTTTATTGCATGCCCTATAAGAAGGGTCCAGGCTGTAGTTTCAGCACCTGGGAGCATCTTGCAGGAATAACCAATCATTGCCCCGATGCCCTATTTTTTTTCCCCCTCAGCTGGCAGCTTCCTTTGAAGACATTCATATCTGCATTTTTTTTTTTTTTTTCCCAGCAGGTTAATTAATAGTTGACTCATCACCTCGAAGGCTAATGGATATTTATCCAGATGATGAAGGAAATGAATGCCTTCCATAAATAGCTGCAGCTAACAACGCGTCCTTATTTATGCTGCTTCTCCTTCAGGAAACAAACTCTGCCGGAGGAGCTGATCCCAGCCTCTTCTCGGGTTGTTTGTGCTCTGGCCTGGTGTGGTGGGGATTTTATTTGCTAACCCTGGTGCCCTGTGCTGGGGGAGGGATTGCCCCACCTGGGCTGGCAAAGGCGATGGTGGCCGTGGGTGTTTGCATGGGCTGGAGCTCTCTGGCTCTCCGGCAGCATAGTTTTTAGTTTTGGCCACTGAAAAAAATCCCGGATCGCTTTCAGAATATCGGCGAGCCCTTTCCAAGTTCCCATCTGCTTCAAATAAAGGGTGTTTATTGTCTTTGTCTCCAGCTCCGCAGCTATTGTCAGCGGTGACCTCAATGAGGAGCACATTAGGAGTCACGCCTCCTCGCTTGTCGCTCACACGCATGGGATTTGGGAGAAATTTTGGGCTTTGGCCCCTCGCTTGTACCCTCCTGCCGGGGCTGCTCAGCACCTACGAGAGAGCTGGAGGAAGGTCCCTGTTCTCCACGCACATTTCAAGGGCAGAGCTTCAAGGAGAAGGACGGAGGCTGGACTGGAGGAGGGATGGGGGGAACCCGACGTGCTCCCTCTCTTGGTTTTCATCACAAGTGATGCAATTTGTGAGGCTGCCTCCAGGAAGAACCAGGAGTCACACAATTGTGTAAAATCTCAGCTTTTGTTCATTTTCCCATCCCTCACAAAAACGCAAGCTGAAAGTTTCGAGCAGAAAGGAACAGCTAGACTTTTTTTTTCTTTTCTTTTCTTTCTTTTTTTTTTTTTTAATGACAATTTTAAAAGTCTGTGCCTCTTTGGATAATTTTTTTTTTCTTTTCTTTTAGGGACGTTGGCTCATGAATTTTTAATCCTTGAGCTTGGCAGCACTGGTTGAATTAGAAAGAGAACAACTGATTTTAATGAGTGTACGATTAATGCAGATGAGCTTGGCTGAAACCTCGATCCAGCTGAGGGGAGAGGATTTTTCTCCCCGCACCTCCCAGCCGGCCCCACATATCCTCGCTGCTCATCACCTGGGGGAGATGCTCTATCCCCCACTAGCATTCAGGCTCGTACTTTTCATTCACCATGACATATCCCTTCCTGGAGAGCTGCTTTATTTGTTTGAAAAAGTGCTTAACTCCCTGGGTAGTATAACCAGAAGTTGTTGATGGACCAGCATCCCAGCACACACTGGTGTTGGGCAGAGCTCTCCCACTGCTGTCCCGTTAGCTTAATGACTTGCTTTCCCATACATCTTAAATTAGAGATTTGTATCGTGCGTGATTTTATTACCTGAGCAATAAAGAAAGACGGAGGAGGCTGAGCTGAACTAATTTGATTTGATTCTGTGGGCAGCCGGTAGTTTTCTCTCTGTTTTTTTTTTTTTAATACGTGTTTCAGCCAGGCAGTGATTTCAGAGCCCAAACTGCTGCAGGCTTCACCTGCTCGGGCTCTTGGGTAAATATAGTGGGAGTGTTCGTGAGCAGAGTGTGACAAACCGTGAATTATGAGCAGTCTCATAATACCTGGGAGGTATTATGGAGTCTGTAATGCCTGGGCTCCTCAAACCTGGGAGGGCATCAGGGACCGTGGAGAAGGTGGGTGAGTTTGATGGTGAATTGTGTCCCTCTCGTGCTTTATTGAGCCTTGCCTGGCCATGGGTAAGGCACATCGTGCTTCAGCATCCCACCTTGGTGCAGAAGGAAGAGCCTTGTAAATGCATTGCACATCTCCAGGACCCCAGCCCGAGGGCTTCTTGCCCACAAACCCTCTGCATCCCATGGGGATTAGCAGGGGCTGGCAGCAAAGCCTGGGCACAGCCGAGGTGGATGAAGGACGAGGCTGTTCTCTGGGGAACTGGGTGCCACCGAAAGCCAACACCATGCAGAAAGAGCCAGGAGCAGCCAGGGCTCCACCAGCCCATCCTGGCTTTCATTTTCCAACTCACCACGCGCAGTCACAGTCCCTGGGCTGACGTTTCCACCCACAAACTCAGTGCCCTTTTTTCGGGCTCGTCTGAAATTACCCACAGAGCGTGGCTGTGCATTGAAGAGCACATTTTTTTTTTCCCCTTTTAGCACAGCAACTTCCTTTATTTTTCCTGGGCTCAACTTGAAGCTTGTACTTTGGTTTTTAAGAATTTTTGTCGGGCTTTTATTGCCCTGACGGGGAGACCAAAGTGGAACATCTGATCGCTGGGATAAACACGTCCCAAGATAAAGGGTTTGCACATCCTGTTTTTGAAGCTGGTCTTGTAAAATGTTCAAAAGCTTTTTTCTATTTAACCAGTGTCTGTAAATGGTTTAAACCTTTTGCAGCTATTGTTAGGGGCAGCATCTATAAGTCAGTGGTCATGACTTTGCGCACTCAATGTGAGAAAGAATAAATCAATGCGTTAAGTGGAAATTTATTAAGCGCACAGTGGCTCAGCTACATTCCTGGTTTTATATTGGAAAAAATTGTTAAATTTGATGTCCAGGAGTTCCCGGAGTCATTTTATGGAGAGAAGGTGGATTCACCTGGATTCCCAAGGTGGGTCAGCCCCTGCACAGAGCCGGAGGAGGTGACCGAACAAGCAGGAAACGTTGCCCATCGAGGTTGTTTTCTTCTGAGGTCTCTTAAACCTCGGACGTGCGCTCACATGTGCACTTTTGAGTGATTTTATCACTCTGTTGGAGGAGCACTGTAGAGGCCTGACCTCACAATAAATCCACGCAGGCTCCAGAAGCTCTGTTAACATTCCCAGCACGGGGCCGGGACCCGGCGTGCCCCAGCAGGCTGGATCAGCGACCCCGCGGTGCTTCGCGCTGCCGTCTGCCAGATTTTGGGCTTCAGCCTGCTGCTCCCAGCCCTGCAATAACACTCGTGCCTCCTACGGCTGCTGTTTGTCTTCAAAGTGCTCTGCGAACATTAATTATGCCTAAAATGCTGGTTGAGGAGCCCTCACGGTTTGCCCAGAGCCTTGAGATGATCTCAGGAGGTGAACGGGAGCTTTCTGTGCGAAGCGCCTGGTTTCAGACCCGTTATTTGACCCGAGCCATCGCCTCCTCCACAGCATGAGAGGAGCCGAGCCTGAACCCAGGGACCTGCAGGGGTGGAGAGGGTAGAGACACTCGGGGCTTGTTTTGCAGGTGGAAAATCTTGCCTCAGCCTCACCTCCCTGTTTGCTGCAGAGGGAAAGTGGCCTCAAACTTGGACCTTTCTTTTCTTGTGGCCTCTGGCTCCAGTCTGGCAGTGGACTCGACCTGGGGCCATGTTTTTTCCAGTGGGTTTGGGCAGTGGGTGATGAATGCCATGGAAAAGAAGTGGGGCCAGGCAGAGCACTGTCCCCCTGTCCTCTCCCCAGGTCCCAGAGCCCGGAGGATGCTGCAAGAGCCCTGCTGCAAGAACTTAATCCACCATTATTATTATTTTTTTTTATTATTATTATTTTTTAAGGAGGAAAAGACAGGGTTTGGCTGCATGTGGAAGAGCCCTCCCTGGCTGGGGTATTGCAGAGGGCGATTACAGAGGGGTTCATCCCTCCTGGAGTCGTGAAAGAATGATTTTGGGAGGGCTCACTGGGTGCCACACGTGTTTGTGCCACAGTGACAGCCGTTACTGGAGGTTTTTCCAATATTAGGGATGACAAACGAGGCGAGCAGGCTCCTGCAGGCAGGCAGAGCTGCTGGGTGCTGGGGGCAGTGTGGGAGCAAGCCTGCACAAACCCGTCCCAGCTCCCGGGGGAGCACAGCCCCGGTGCCTCAAGGAGCCTCCTCGTTTCCTATGAATTCTGCAAATTTCAGCCAAGGAAAGTCTCTGAGACAAGAACCAAGGAAAAACTTCATCCTTGCTGATATGGGCAAGCTTTAAGCTCCTGATGCAGACTGTACAGGAGGTGGGGATGCTGTGGCATGAGGACAAGGAGAACATTTTTGCCCTGGCTGGAGACGTGGGAGCTTTATCCAGGGGTCTCGGAGCTGGCACCCAGGCTGCAGCCCCTGCAAGTGGGAAAGGAGAGGATTTGCTGCTGGTTCCCTTGGGGCAGTGGCTATGGGGTCAGCCAAAAGCCCCAGCCAGCCAAGTTTCTGCCCAATTTTTTTTGCCTGCTCTGTTTGCTTTGGATCATTACTCATTTATTTCTTTTTACACCCATCTTCCAGCAGAAGGAAGGGCAGGAACGGAAAGAGCTCTGCAACACCACTTGGGTAGTCTCAAAATGCCTCGTGCTCATCCTCACAGCACCTTTGGGAACAGAGACAATGTTCAAATGCCCGTTTTACAGCACCAGGCACTCAGCACTGCAGAAAAAGAAATCCTTTGTGGTGCTGGAGAGAAAATGCGCGTGGCTGCGAGCTGCACAGATCCAATTTCATCGCGGTGAGCTCGAGGAGGTACATTCAGCCTTATTTTTATGCTCATACGTGACTTGCAGTGACTAATTGCTGAGAACTCCCTCCTCCCGTGTGTCTGCAGATGTCTGTGATTTCAAAGCACAGCGACTGGAGCCACCGCCGGAGGGCACAGGAGATGAAAACCACTCTCGCTGCCTCCAAATGGCCCCACACGTGTTCCTCGCCTATAGCAACAGACATTATTTGTCCCAGGATAAGACATCACCTGTGTATTTAATCTTTTACCCAGGGATGTAAATGGCTTTTCTGTGAAGCTGGAGCTGAGGGATCCCCACACAGCCCAGCCTGGTGGCACTGGGAGGGAAGAGAGCTGGACTGGGACTGTGCCTCCCAGGCAAACTACGGCTGCAGGGGATGCTGAGAAGGGATGTGGAGCTCGAGCCCTTCATTTTGAGGCTGTTTTGGATATTTTATGTCGATGCTGTGGACACCTGCCCTGAACTCAGTGCCAGAGAAGGTGGTTTAAATGTTGCTGGGTGTTTCTACATGGCTCTGTGGATGGAGAAAGGGAAAACCTCAGAGAAATGCTCCCTAAAGGAGGGGTTGCCATGCCACATGGGGACCTAGGGGCTGTGCTGTGACCACCTGCCCCACAGAAAATCAGCTGCCAACAGCACTTTTGTGCTGAGTTCTGGGGCAAGCCAGGAGATGGAGCTGCGAGTAGAAACGCTGGGGAGCCACCACCTCCAAGCCCGCAGGGACCCCAGGTATCTGCCCAGCAGGGACCAGATGCCCCCAGCTCCATGTACTGGGAGCACCCACGGCAGGGCTCAGCGGTGCCACTGGGGGCTTTTGGGGACGTCTCCCCTGGGTGCTGCACCCTCAGCACCTCCCCAGCCCAGCCGGAGATGCCACGAGTTCTTTTGGGCCTTTTCACCTTCACAGCTCATGGCTCCGTTCTCAGCCACCCTTACCTTCACATCTCCGGCAGACAAAGAGAGGATCGCTGCATTAGCTGTGTCACCAGGGAGAGCTTAAATATTGTGATTAAAAAGTTCCTGTCCTCTCGCACAGCCTGCTCAGACGTGCAGGTAGAAACCTTGGCAATTAGACTCCCTGCGCACTGACAGCAGGACAGCAGGGCAGAAGTTCTTTTTTCTTTCCTTTCTGTTCCTTTTTTTTTCTTTTTCTTTTTCTTTTTTTCTTTTTTTTTCTTTTTTTTTTTTCTTTTTCCCTGTCTGGATGCTTCTGTGATTTTAGAGCAGCAGGGAAAAAGGGCCTGTTTGATTTTCTTCATTATGCTAACCTCAGTTTGACTTTCTGATTGCCAAAACATGATAAATGGAACAGATTACCTAGAGATTCCCAAATATTTGCTTTTGAATATATTTTTTTTTTTCCTGAGCCTCATTAAGGCATTAAAGCATGCAGATTTTATCTATACTTTCTTCTTAGAGCAGTACAGTATTGACATGTATTAATAGCCATATATTTTTTTTTCATTTGAAATTAAAACCAGATAGATACTTCTCATGCTTTCCTTTCAAATCTTATTTTAAAAAATATTGAGCAAGCGTATTTTGTTTTTCTTTTCTCCCAGCCCTGCTGTAAAGGACGGTCACTAACAAAATGTTTTCAGTCCTGAATCTTCGTGCATCACTGGGTGCAGTTTTGTAGATGTAGGGACAGGTTGTAGAAGGATATAATGTACAGATACAAGAAGAATGTGGTTTCCAACAGTAACAGACAAGAAAAGAGATTTAATTTATATAATAATCTGTATAATGTCTGCAATCAGGTGGAACAGAGCAGCTCAGACATGATAAGACAGCCCGTGATGTGCCTGGGCGCATCTCTCCGATGCTAAATGCTGTTGAAAGATTTCATCCCCCGGGACTTAAGGACAAAAGCCCAGAAATATCTCTTGGCTGAGAGCCCCCAGGCACACCCTGAGCTCTCTGCTCTCTGGGAGGGTGGCTGGGGCAGCGCATGAGGATGACACACAAAAGCCACCCCAACGTACCTGACGGGGGTTCTGCTGGAGCCCCAAAAATCGAGACACCTCCTGGGTGTTTGTGGTGTGCATTCTCCTCTTCCTGCACCTGCCCATGGTCCCACAGAGGTCATGGGGCAGCGTGAAGATGTGATGAGGTGTCCTTGTACCACCCACCTGGGTTGGGAAAGGGCTTCTTGGAGCACATCGGGGCGGCGTGATGGTGCGGGAGCTGTCCTCTGGGATCCCGGGGAAGGTGCTGGAGTAAATGGCCTGAGCTTCTCTGCTGCTCTCCTGTTCCATTGTAGGAAAGAACTTATTCACGGAGCAGGGTGGGGACAGAGCATCCTTTGGGTGGCACCACACCAGCCCCAGCTGTGCTGAGAGCACCACAGCTGGTGCTGTGTCTCGTGGTGCTCCTGGAGCTCTCCTCCTCCGGGCGTGACCCCAGGAGCTCTGCTGGACAGGAAAGCAGCTCCTTTGGAAGGGTTTGCTGCAGTTCTCTCCAGACCCACTCAACGAGCTCTAATAATAACCAACTGCCTTTCTATTTATAAACGAGAACAGCAGCGAGGAGCGAGGCTTGGGCAGCTGGGGCCACCACTGCGCTGCGGCTCTCACCCTGCACCACCGGGCTGTTTGTCCCCGCTGTCCTGCTGGGGACCTGGCCACCCTGCCCTTGTGCATGGGAAAAGGCACTTCCCTGGCCTGTTTCCTTTGAATAAACACACTATTTATTTATTTATTTATTTGTTTGTTTGCTTCAGCCACTGGCAAAGCAGTGAGGGCGTGGGCATACATTTGGGAGGGTGAGATTTAAGGAAAATGACAGAAGCACCTTTATCCCCCAGGTGTGTGCCTCTGGCTGCAAATATTGGACCTTCAGGACCACCACAGCTCCTGGCATCACAGCAGCTGGCAGGGCTCGATGGGGAGGCAGGAGAACCCTTCTCGTTCCCTCTGCTGGCAGAGGGGGGTCTCAGGCTCCATCTGCCCCCCCAGATCAGGGCTGGCACTGCTGGTGAGGTCTGGGCACGTACTGAGCAAACAAAACCCCTGGGGGAAGGTTTGCCGTGTGGAAGAAGTGAATATCCCTGCTGCTGGTGGCTGCTGCAGCTCTGGGGACACTGGCCACGTCCACAGCTTCTGTGGTCCAGCACTTGGAGCTCCCCCTTCCCACCTGCAGAGCCTCACATCCACCAAAAGCCACTGGTGGGGAGCAGAGCAGTGCAGCACGGACTGCTCGCTCCTAGGAGAGGCAGCGGTGCCACCTTCAGCACTTCAGCTGAGTGATGCAGCTTTATCAACGTGATGCAGCTTTATCGACGGGTTGTCCTCAGACACAGCCCAGTCCTTACAATCCTCACCACCTCTCCTCCTGCCCCTGCAGCCCACAGAGCTGAGTGTTCCCCCTCTGCTGATGCTCGCAGCCATGAGGTGAGGGTGTTGCCAGCACCCTGGGCAATGCTCCTGGCTGGGAAATTAGGGTAGGAGGTGGTTGTGTATCAGAGTCCTAAATCTTTCACAGACTGTGCATGAATCAGTCCTTCATTGCCATAATTTCTCATTCGTTCTGCCTCCCTAGGAGCCATCAAAATGATGTGTGGCGGGTGGCACATCCCATTAGGGTCTGGGTGACAAAGCCATCCCAAAACGAGCAGCACACTGCAGGAGGCCACTGGAGCATGTCCTGATGGTGAGCACAGGGAGAACTGTCCCTAGGGGATCTGCTCACAGTGTGCCCAAGCAGATGGGTCCCAGCACCCAGCTTGTACACCAGCGCGAGCGAGCAGTCACCAGAACTCCACATTTAGCGGTGCCGCACGCACACGGAGGGACCCCTCACATTTCTTGCTAAAAGATAGCAGAACAGCCCTTTTTCCTGCCCCAAGTCCCAGACCTTACCCCAAATCATCCCTTTTGCAGCGTGCACAGTGCACATTTAACCCAGCACCGCTCCCAAGCTCCATCCCCCTGCAGCATCTCGAGCACCTCGCCCCTGCCCACGGCTGCGGGATGGGGGCGGCTGCTGCGCCCTGCGGCCGGGGGCTCGGCCACGGGGGCGAGGGGCTCCAGGGGGCACGGGGAAGGCTATGAGCAGGGCTGGGACAGCAGGAATGTCTCCGAAGGTGCTCGGCACCGTGTCGGGACGGCTCGGCAGCCCTGCACCGCCGCCGTGTCCCCAGGAGGTGGCACAGCGCGAATGGAGATGCTGGGAGCAGCCCGGGGCCGCTGCACCCCCCGGGTCGCAGCCAAGTGATTCACAGGGGCAGTTCCAGGAAAGGGAAGAAAAGGCCCGCATCTCGTTTCTCGGAACCCCATTGTGCAAAATTTTTTTACATGAAAAAAAAAAAAAAAAGAAAAAGAAAAAGGAAAAAAAAAAAAAAAAAAGAACAAAACCTATTTTATTTTGAGAGAAGTGAAAAGCTGAGCGCTTTTCCCACTGCTGCAAGCATGCAGCTGTCCGGACATCCACTGCTGTGGTCCCAACAGCCTTTCCCCCGTGAGCAGAGCCTCTTCCGACCCCTGCTCCTGCTCCTCTCATCTGCTGCCCTCGTTCCCTGCTCCCACAGCTCCCCCGGCATTGTGCTCCTTCGGCTTTTATCACCTCCTGTTAATAAACCACAGGGTGCAGGACCAGAGGTGTTGGGGCTGAGCGAGGACAGTGCCTGGCCTCAGAGCCTCCCACCTCTGCGTTTGCTCACTCCCAGGCTGGACCAAACATGTTTTCCCTATGTTGTGCTCGTCCTTGCTTATGGGAGCACTTTTTAGGCACCTGCAGCTGAGGAGATGCAGCTGGAAATGGCAAGGCGGTGTTTTCGCCTAGCCATTGGCACTGTTCCCTTTCTAGGAAAGGCAGAACAGGGGAGGTACGATCAGGAGATCAGTCATCTGGAGGCCCGAAGAAAGATTTGTTTTCAGCCAAGCACTGGCTGGAGGGCTTCTGCTGTAAACATTGCATTTCTAGTAAATTATTGACCATGTTTCACTCGAATGGATGATTTTGAAAGGCGCTGATATCGTTGGCAAACCGTATCCTGTGCCACTCTGCCACTTAGCCCAAGCCCACTTTGTAACCAAAAAAGGGAGATTTCTTCCCAGAAATTCATTCTTTCCTGGTTTTCCCTTCTTGGATTTTCATGTTAAAAATTAATGAAGCACTCAGTCAACAGCAGCTTAATGGGGTCCCTAGAGACCAAGGACCACCCTCTGTCCCCCCGATGGGTCCTCTGAAGGCAGGAGAACAAGGACAGAGCAGGCACCACTTCTTGCTTTTGCCCATCTCTTGCTTTTTGGTCTCTTGTGACCAGCAAATACAAATCCTGGTGTGAGATGCAGAGGGATGGGACGGGTTCCTCAGCTGGGGGTAGCATGGCTGTGCTGCAAAACGCTGCCAAGAGTTTTCTGTCCTACCCCGAGAGGAGAAAAATGTGGTGGTTTTAAGGCCAGTTATTTTTCAGATTAAAGCAAAAAAAAATTAAAAAAAATAATAAAAAAAACCTTGCTTCTTTGTGTTCTTCTTTCTGAATTCCTACTTAGCATCCTGAAAGCCCTTCAGAGGATTTGCATTTAGAACATGAAATGAATTTCTCACAATGAGGCCAAAGAAAAGCGAGGCGCGTGGGTGGAAGGAGCTGTGGCCCCTGCCAGCAGCCAGCGCCAGCGAGTGGATGTCCTCAGCTGCCTCAGGTGAGGCCAAACCCAGCAGAGCTCTGCCTCGAGTCCTCATGTCCCACAGCCCTTGCTTTGAGGTTAAAATATAGTTTTAAATAAATAACCATTTAAATAAATGGATGCTGGGACTGGCAACATAAGGGTTGTTTCCAACAGCCCAGTGCAGACCTTGCCTTTCAGCCTGTCCGTGGACGTGGGACTTACTTAAATAGCTGAAGAAACCTTAAAAAAGACCCTTTTAACTCTGTCCTTATGGCATCATCCACGCTTCCTGGGTGAAGAACCAAGAGAAAAAACCTGCTCCTGCAAGCCCCAAGCCCATGGGAAGGATCTGCCTTTGGTGTCTGTGCTGAAATCCATCCGACTGTCCTCACCTGATCCCAGGCTTGCCCAGGGACACAATACTTGCAGGTCTAGATGACTCTGGATAATTCCAAATAGCCAAAATTAATTTGGAAAAGCAGAAAGGCCTGTGGGAGGGAACGTATCCAGTCCCTGTGACCACAGATACCCAGGTGCTCAGCTCCTGCCCAGCCCCGTTCCCTCCTCGCCCATCCACAAAGCACTGCCCGATTCCTGTGGCAGGACACGGGGAGGCACACGGACAGACGGACACTTGCATTCTGCCTGGAACACAAGTTCGTGAACTCCTGTTATCATTAAAGCATGATTTAATTAAAACATCATGCCTTACACAATCCTCTCCCTCTTTTTAAAAAACGTTTCCTGCTTTTTCCAGCTGGACAAGTTATCCCTCTGCCTGCTTTGAAGTAAATATTTTGTTGGGTTTGGCTGCTGTCACAGCCACACAGAGCCTTCTGCCTGATATTTTATCCATCTGGTGCTGAAGGGCTGCAGAGCAGCTTCAGCCTGAAGCCTCGGGAGGGTGCAGAGATGCTGCGGGGAGTTAAGGAGCACCAAGGCAAGGGAAGGAACGGTCTTCTTGGCTTTCACGTGCATCCTAATTCATGCCTTAAAAATGAAATACTCTCAGTGATGCTCGACTGGACGTCCTGGCACTCGTTGGGGAGCACAACCCAGGCCGGCTGAGCCGAGGACCCGCTGCAGCCCGCTCAGGGGGCAGCAATCCAAGCCCCATTTCCTCTTTTGTCTCCGGTGAATGGAAAAAGCGGCTTGGCCTCCACGCTTTGGGGGCTGCCAGCATCTGCCTTGCCTCATTCCCCGTGCTGCAGGAACAGCTGGCTCTGCATGGGGCGGCCAGCTGCGGGCAGCTGTGCTCGCTGGGACGGAGCCTCCTGGGGGCTTCAGGGCTTATTTTATTTTATTTTATTTTATTTTATTTTATTTTATTTTATTTTATTTTATTTTATTTTATTATTTTATTTTATTTTATTTTATTATTTTATTTTATTTTATTTTATTTTTATTTTATTTTATTTTATTTTATTTTAATTTCATTCATTTCATGGCATTTCGTTTCATCTCATTTCGATCTTGCTTTGTTTTATTTCATTTATATTTTGTTTTATTTTATCCATATCCTGTTTTCTTTATACTTTCTTTTACTTGTACCAGGGATGCCCTGAAAAAAGGATGTTTAATGCTCAGCCGAGCCATGAGGTCTTGAGATGTCCTGCAGGACACCAACCCTTTGCGTAGCATCTCTCAGCCCTACCCTCCTCCGTACAAGTTTGGCTCATTGATATTTTGAAGCTTTCGTTGCTGCTTTTCCTGAAGTGCCTTGAAATTTGAAAATTTCAGGCCAGCCCCACCTTTCTCACCTAACCCGAAGATGTGGGCTGCTCCTTGATGTCACTCGGGGGTGCCTCAATGGCAGCTGCAGGGGGAGGTTTGAGGTTTGTCCCCCAGCCCCTCAGCTCAGGGCAGGGGAGGGAGGGAGGCGGGGGTGACCTCTGAAGGGAACGTTCAGGAAGCCTGCTTGCTTCTAGGAAATCACACTCTTGTCCTCTTGTCCTTTTTTTTTTTTTTTTTTTTTTTTTTTCCTGATGAAAATGTTAAGTGCTCATGAACTTTTCGAGCACTTTTGTTTGTTCCTCGCTGCCAGCTGAGCCCGGCTTTGTGCTGGGGACAGACCCCTTTTCTCCAAGTGCTGGCCACGGCCCAGCTCCTGGAAGTCCTGATGTGGTGCTGGCGATGGCACCAGCCCCGTCCCCCTTCCCTGGGGGCCCACACGAAGCCTCAGTCCCAACCAGCTCCCCGTGGGGGCTTTGTGGGTCTCTGCCCTTCTCCTCCTTGTGCAGGAGAGGATGGAGCCAGCTCCAGCTGCCTGGCATGGGAAGCACCAAAGAGCACCCAGAACAACCCACCAGCCCCGTGCTAGCAGGCAGGTCGGGGGCAGTTACTTAAAAAAAACACGGTACAAGTGCTTTTGGAAGGAGCAGCCACGGCTGGAGATGCTCCAAGGAAAGGAAAAACCCAGTCCAGCCTCAGCAGTGCAATTGCCCCATGGAGATGTCACGCCTCGTCCTTCCCTCTGCTTCCCTGACCCCCCCATGCACCCGGCTTCCCCTCGCCATACCCTGTCACTCTGGGACAGGATTGGGGGAAGTTCGCTGGGATTTTGTTATTGTTTGCATCATTCAAAGGCCTCCAAATGGACCCTGTCACCTGGCTGTGATAGAAAAGAGATTTCCTGGTGAAAGGAGTGAGGTCTGCATGTAGGGACAGAGATATGGAGGGGAACAGCAAAATATGATATAAACTGCTGTGATATGGAGAGGGTCATGGCTTGCACAGCCCTGAGTTCCTCACAGCCGCAGAGACCCCTTCCCTTTCACCGAGTTTGCATTTTCTGCAGCCCAGTGCAGGAGAAGGTGACCGAAATGCTTGGGGATTTCACATACCCCATTTCCCAGGGGCGGGGAGTAAAAGAGGAGCTGTTGTGCAAGCGGGAGGGAACAAGGAGCCCTCTGAGCGAGCGCCCCGAGCACCAGGCGCGGTTTGGGGCTGGGTGTGCAACCTACACAGGCAGAGATTGCGACACAGCCACCAGGTTATGTAAAGAAATCTGGATTCATATCTTCTGTGAGGGTTTTAGCTCCAGCAAACGAGCTGAGTGCAGGCATAACGCGTGCCTGTTTTTTTTTGTTTTTTTTTTTCCAGGAGGAAAATCCTCTCATTAATCTTTACACCAGAGGAAACGAATCCTTCCAAAGAGCTGACTCATGGAATTGCTGATATGAAGAGCAGGAAGGGTTTGTTGGATCAGGCATGGGGATGTTGCATGTAAGAATTATAGGTGATATAAATTCAAACTCTTCTCAGGGCTGGCATAGAGCACCACATCATTTCCCATGTCATGCCACTGAGACACTTCCCATGGCAGGGTTTGGGGCCCTGCATTTTGCTTGCCCACAACAAACCAGATCTGATGGGTTTCAGAGCACAATTTAGGGTTGGAACCACTGCTCCTGCAAGGTCTGCCCGGCTCCTGACCATGGCCATACACCATTGCCCTTCTGGGACACCTGGAAACACCCAGGACACCCAGGGAAGGCCGTGTCCTGGTTTTGACTTGTGGCATATTCACTGGCCATTGCAGCAAAAAGATAAAGCCCTGAGCAGGTACGAGGTTAATTTTCAAGTGCAGAGCAACTCTAGAAGGGAGTGATGGATATATAGAGACGAGAAGAACTAGCAGCAGCTTTGCTTTCCAGAAAGATTAACAGCATCTCCCATCCCTTCCCTTTCCAGAAACTCTGCAAATGTACCAGGACTTCCACTTTCCACGGAAAATATTTCTGTGCTGCTGCCATGACCCTCGGTGGGTTGCGAGCCCTAAATGCTTTCCTGCCAGAGGCTGCGCCAGAGGAGCACGTCCCCCGTTACTGCTCTCGTTTTCACACGCTGCTCCTGCCCTGCCCTCCGAAGGCTTTGCAGCTGGCAGCTCTTCAGCTTCCCCTCGGCTAGAACAAACTCACAGCGCGGGCCGTAACAAGCTGCTGACAGGAGGCTGCTGCTCCAGGGGTGCGAGGAGCACTCCGACCTCGACTGCAAAACAGCCAAGGCGAGCCGTGCCCCGGGGAGTGGCTGCTTGCAGGCTCAGGACCCCTGCCCAAGTGGTGACAGCCTTTTGGGGGGATCTGGCCGCTGGCTGGGTGTGGGATGGTGCCTCGTGGGCACCAGGGCAGATGGAGCAGATATTTCCCCATCGCTGTCTTACTGGCCATCTGTTTGCTGATCCGGGACTTTCTGGCTGGAGGTCGTTTCCATGAATTCAGAAAATGCAGCTCCAACGCTGTGAGCTGACCCCAAATTCTGACAGCCCTGAGGCCTGCCCAGGCTCACCAGCAGCTCCTGCAGCACGCAGCTTCTTCATCCCCTGCCCTGCCAAAACCCCTCAGCCCCACTGCGGCCACCTCCATCCCCAGGGGGAGGAGGGTGAGCGTGCTGAGCTACTGCTGGGGGTCCGCAGCAGTAATGACATATGAGGGTGTTGCTGCGGTTTCTATAGAGACATTTATTGGAAGGATATAAAAATACAGTGTAAATTTTAATAAGATGTATTTAAACGTGTCTCAGGCACAGTCCCACATGTTGGCAGGAGATGAGCCCAGGAGATTGGCAGTGTGTCCAGATTCCCTGCTGCACCCAGACCCACCGAGCAAAGCAAAACCTTGGTCCCTAGAGATGAGCCAGGACCCTTCTCACACCCTTCTGGTCCCTCTGCTCCCTCAGCCTCTGCTCTGAGCTGCTCCCTTCGACAAGAGCTCTCGCAGCGGGCAGCATTTTATCAACCAGCCCTCAGAAACTCAGCCTGGGGCAGGGCTCGGTGCAGACACCCCCAGAGTCCAGGTGAAATGCTGTAAGAAATGCCCTTGGCAGAGCTCCTCCTCCTCCTCCTGGTACACCGATAATGACAGTAAATACGTGCAATATCACACCACTTAGGTTAATACGGAGTAATGTGTAAATGAGCATCGTGGGTCTCTAACTGTCCTCCTGCTGCAGCTGTTTCCATTCGAAAGCCCCATCCAAAGCCAGATCGAAATTATCCTTCTCTTGCTCTCGGGAGAGTTCCAAAAACACCTGAAATGGGCAACATGAAGTTCGGATCACTTCTCAGACCCTCCCTAACCCTCTGATGCACCTTTGCAGGCGGTGCAGCTCCTGCAGTTTCTTGCCTCCTGCCCAGACCTGGCTTCTGTTCCTGCTCACGCCTTTGCAGCACGTCTGTCACCTACCTGAGCCAAAGTGTTCAAAGAGAAGCTGTACTCCTCGAGGCTGAAGTTCTGCTTGGCTGTGGAGAAATGGAAATAGAGCTGAAAATTACCAGTCGGTGCTCCACCTTTTCAAAAAGCCATCTTCCCTTGCTCTTACCTTCCTCTAGCTTGGCGAAAGACTGGGACAGGGGCAGCGCATCTTCCATTGGGACCTTGTAGACGAGCAAAGAGGGGAACCTGGGAGGAAAAGAAGAGGTGATTCCTGCTCGGTATTGACCATTGTCAATACTGTTTTTTACCATGAAAAATGCCTTTTTTCATGTCACACTATGAGCTGGACCTGTGGGTGTTTTATTGTGGGGATGGCAGCAGGGCTGGACTTGGTGACATTATGGGACCAGATCCCTACAGAGGGACTCTGACCCCTCTGCCTCTCTTCACCTGAATCCTGCATTTGCCCACTGCACTGGGCACACTTTTGGGGAAGAGGTGATCCTGGAGCCTCTGTTCATCCTGTATTTATACTCACCGCTCCTGACGGGCTGCACTCGGGAAAATCCTCAGAACCTCAGTGTGGAGGAGATCCGTGCTCTCTGGGTCCTTGACTTTAATTTCCAGCAGGTAGCCTTTGCCAAACTTGCTCTTCAGGTACTGAATGGAGCCAATGCACCTGCAGAGGAGGGGTAAAGCATGAAGTCAGTGTGAAACCACTGATCCCCAGCTGTCTGCTCCTTCCCAAATCGTCCTGCAATGGGGAGCACTTCATAACGCCCATGCTGGGGGGCTCAGGAGGCCGAGGCTGGAGGGGAAGACCCCATTGGACCCAGGGGGGCTAAAAAATATTTCCTGTCCCAGCCACACCACTGCCCACCGTAGCTGCCCAGCCACCAGGATGGCCACACGGTCGCACACCGCCTCCGCCTCCTCCATGTAGTGCGTGGTCAGAATGGCCCCCGTCTCCTTGGTTTTCAGGGCGGCACGGATCATTTTCCTGAGGACACAGGAAAAAAAAAGAAAAAAAAAAAGAAAAGCCAACACTCCCTAGAAATGCCAGACATGTTTTCTTAAACCTTTTTGCCCCTCCAAATACGCCTACCCCTAAAACTAACATAAAAGGATATAAAAACTTTAGACTGGTGACACTTGGAAATAATGAGAATTTTTCTTATTTTTGACTCAAGTCCAATTATGGACTCTTAAATCCATATACAACCATCGTAAAATCTACAACAATGATAGATTCAAAAGAAAAAGGGCTTCTCTTTTCTTGCTCATGCATTAGTTGGGGAGATCCAGGAAAACAGCGATTCTGATAAAACCACTGGCCCAACGTGAGCAGCACTAACCGCAGATGAGGTAAAATGCCCTTTACCTAACCCTACACATTTACCGCTCGGTGCCCGGGTCCTACTCACCAGACACAGCGCTGCCCCTTGGGGTCCATGCCGGTCGATGGCTCATCCAGGAGCAGCACCGCGGGGTTGCCCAGCATGCACATGGCGAAGCAGAGCTGCAGAAGGGAAAGGGGCTGGGGTCAGGTCTGCTGCAGCCCCCAGCACCCTGTCTGCAAAGGGCTGTGGGCAGCATCACATTGCTTATGGGAACTGAGCCTCTGGTTTTAGGAGACACAAACTTAGAAGATGCTGGGTGAGCTCAGCCCACCGTGGGGTGCAATGCGATGCTCTCCTGGGGGCTGGGAGCACACACAGGTCCCACTGCTCACAGAGGGCATTTTGCAACGCTCAGCATAGGAACAAAAAAAGCACCTTTCTGGTTATCCCAGCAGATAATTTTCTCGCTGATTTTTTTAAGTAGTCCTGAAGCTCCAGAGCATTCACTATTCTGTGGGGGAAGGGAACAAAGGAAAAAAAAAAACAAAAAACACATCAAAACCGACGTTTTTGTTATTCCCAATTGAATACTCTAATCAGAGGTTTCCAAAACAATAAGAAAACAGAACTTTCTTCCCCTGGTTCTTGGCTCCTGTTTGTTTTCATTAAACATTTATTGTGTTGTAAAAATGTGAATGAATATTTGAAGCAGAGTGCACTGAATAGGCCACAAACTCTTTTCTAAGAACAATCACTCGTGTCAACAGCATTATAAATCCACTCCACCTTGCCGGTGTCAGCTCAGCAGGCAGCACTTAAGCACCCTTCTTGTAGTGCCAAACAATAAAACCCGAGATTTTAGAAATGCTTCCTGCAGATAACGTACTTAAAAGGGACGTCAGTGGTAAATCTATCCCCACCAAACACACTTAGGTAAATTGGAGATTTTCTCAGCCCACTCACTTAATCACAGCATTCAGCACAAAATCGCTTTTGCAGATTCATTTCCCGAGTTCCTTCCAAGGTGCCCCCTGGCTCACAGAGGACTTTGACCTTCTGGTCTCCTCCCTGTGCCTTAGGAAGAGGAATAAAACCTTGTCCAAGACCTGGCACCACCCTGCCCCGTACCGGTTGACAGCAGCAGCCATATCCTCCTTGCGCACTCCTTTCACGGCCGCGTAGACCTGGAGGTGCTGGTGCACGGTGAGGTCCGGCCAGAGCGGGTCGTCCTGTGGGCAGTGCCCCAGGTGGTCCTGAAGGCAGCATGTCGCTCCTTCTCGCCTCCGCAGCAGCACCTGTACAACCACGCCGATGTTTCACCTCTCCCAACCTTGCCCAGACCCAGGCATAGGGCTCAGAGGAAGGCCAGGGGGTTTCAGCAGGATTCAACGGGGAGGGAAACCCAAGAAGCAAAGGGCTGATTTTGCAGCCCTTGGCTACATGGCTCCTAAATATAGTCACGGTGAATCCAGGGAGATGCAAGTGATTGGTAAAGCTAAAAGTGATTCACGATAATTTTTATTAATACACCATTTAATTTAATGGCACAAATGATTTGCTTAAAACCTTGGTCCCTCATACTGCTTTGAAGAAAATCATTCAATAGCTAGGTGCAAGCTTTGCATGTGCACTTTTTGTGGACATTTATCCCTTCTCTCCAGACTCCAGGTGCCTCCTACCTGCCCAGCAGTTGGTGTCGTCTCTCCAGCAATCATCTTGATAGCTGTGCTTTTTCCAGCTCCGTTTGGCCCCAAAAGTCCCAATACTTCCCCTGAAATCAGGACAAAACACTTATTAGTAATAATCACCATTTAACAAATATATCAGGCAGAGTCCTATTAAAAGAAAAGAAAAAAAAAAAAAAAGCTTAAAAGAGAATGTATTAATAGCAAAGATCAAATAAAATTAAACAGCTGTATAAATATATACTCTGAGAGTCCATAAATTACATTTCAACTCTATAGCCAATGTGAGTCTGAACACTGCTCTGAGGTCACCTAGGAATTGCAGTGACTGCTGCAGAGGGGGTTATGGCATTTTAAATCAGAGGTCTAATTGGATCAGAGATTAATTGGATGCATCCATCTTATTCATTACCACATCGGCCATAGCACAGATATGCCTTAACCATGGAGCAAACAGATTCTGCCTTTATGTCGTGGCTCAGATGACTGAGACTCTTCAGAGGATTATCTCTTTGGGTATGAGTAACAGGGTGAGTAAAACAGTTCCACTTCTCACCTTTATTAACACAAAAAGAGATATTTTTGGTGGCCATTTTCTTCTTCTTCTTAAAAACAGAACCCGCTTTCTTTGTTTTATATTCCTTGCATAGATTGCTGACAATAATAACTGATTTCTGAAAGCAAGCAGGAGGAAGAAAGATTAGTCTATTATATTGGGGAGCATTAATACTTCAGTAATATTTTTCCATTAAAAAAAAAAAGCAAAACAACCTATAAAGATCTTTGAATTTGATTTGTAGTTCTCTGAGAGTCTGAGGAGTGCTCTTAAAAGCTTTTTTCTCTATCCTGATGGGACCCACTCTGTCCCTTTGAGGGCTGGATTTTCCTACCGAGGAGTAATACAGCCAGAGCATTGACTTGCCTTTATTAATCTTGTTATTTATTTATTTATTTTAACCAGAAGTTCTATTACTGATATCAAATAAAGAGGGAAGGACCACACTCGGTCTTACCTCCTCCTGACTCGGAGCTATGATGGCATTTCTCACTGCTGCTCTTTCAGCTTTAACATCTTCATCCTCCTCTTCTTGCTCCTCAGGATGCTGGTGGCTGCTCTCATTTCTTGGGGAAATTCTACAAACCCAACAGGTTCATCTTAGCAGTTTAGTCTTTACCCTTGTTTTCCACCAACACATTTTGGATAGGCCAAGACTGGTTCAACATTTCCTTTTTTTTTTTTTTTTTTTTTCTTTTCTTTTTTATCATTATTTTCTGCAGGGCTTTCTGCGTTGTATGGAGAAGCAGGCTAGTACCTCCTCACAGCACAGGCAGCACCATGTGGAGGCACTAAAAAGCTTGAGGGCTGTTTTATGCTATCATAACATTGCAGGATTTAAGAAGGGATTTTAGTTATAAAAAAACCACCAGTAGTAAAAATAAAGAAAACAGAAATAGGGACATGAAAATCCTGACATTTGATCTAAATGTCTTCAAGGAAAAGCAGTGTGCCAAGAGATTAGATCTCGCATGTGCCTGGGGTGCATGTGTGTTTATACAAACCTAAATACCGGGTCCTTTCTCAGAACTGTTCTTCCATATTTTATCTCCAAATACCGAAGAAGAAAAATGAAACCCACAGAATGGATATAAGGCTGAAAAATAGAGGTTGGCACATTAACAGCCTTGCCTTCCTTTCTACTGTGGCTGAAGCTGAAAAGATGGAGGCAGTGTTATAAAAGAGGTGAGGGGGAAACCCAGTGTGTGGAAAAGCCCATTACCATCTAACTCGGGGTAATCCTGAAGGCGGTGAACTCTGCTATCATTTATCAATGCACGAAACATCAATGGCAGAAGCATTAAGCGAGCTAGGCTCATTTCATTTTCCCTTACCTGTTTCAAAGGAGCAAAGCTATTTTTGCACAGGTGGGCAATCTGTCATCCAGACCCCCCGACATCCACCTTCTACATGAAATGAGCTTCCTCTTAGCTGAGGACAGGGTTTGGGAGACACACATTCCTAAATCAAATTAATCTTAAATGTTTTCTTACTGCAAAGACGGCTATTAGCACATGGTTCCTGGGACTAGCAGCAATTAAGTCAGCGTCCTCTACAAAAATCTGCAAGAATAAAAATATATATATGTAGTGAAGACCTGCAGTTTTTTAATATAAAGCTGGCTAGTGTTGGAAGGCTTAAATACAAACAGAAAATACAACAACAACATATAAAAGTTTCTGATTTACCCGAAATGTTCACCATACAGACCCTTGGACTTGGGCACCCCAGTTCCAGAAAATGGCCCAGCACTCAGGAGGTGCATCAGACTTTTTTTGGGGGGATAATGGTCTATTAGAGGAAAACATCTGGTCTCCTCCTCCTTGGGGGCCCAACAGAGGGGGACAGGACAAAGCAGGACTCTCTTCTGTTTGGACTTCACTCCTGAGTCACTTATAACACATAAAAAGTCTTGCACATAGTTGGAGGGTTTTGTTAAATTCTGAGCTGCCTTTCCACGATCACCCCTAGCTGAGAAGAAGTAAAGTGCCTCGTGGGTTTTCATAACGCTCATACGCTTTCCATGCAAAGTCAGATGTATAACCTCAAATTTTCTCTTACGGTTGCTTAGGCCAAGTTATTTGACTTTGCATGGAAAGAATTAAGATTGCTTACCTAATCTACAGGCATGGCTCAACTGCACGAGAAGTAGCCCCTAGCAGTAACGAGCAGCTGGATAAATTACATCTGATCTGACATGGTTATCCAACAATGCGCTCTGATGGTTTGGAAAATCCTACCCACACGAAGAAACTAATGAGTCTTCCCAGGATGCAGCATGTGATCAGCACCAGACTTTGCTTGCCAGAGCAAATGCTTTTGTTGTGCAGAATTCGTATAGAGCTGTGGGTCTCTCGCCACCCAGTGCCCCTGCCTACCTGCTCGCTGTTGATCGTAACGCCCAGCAATGGGTACAGGGGAATCAAGAGAGACATGAGGTAGAGGGAGACACTCATATCAAGTGTGTAATCCATGACTCGGCTGATGATAAAAGACACGAGGCATACCTAAAAACAAAACAAGAGAGTTACTCAGCTGATACAAAGGGATACACTCCTCACTGGTCATCAAAATTGCATAGATGTACATTTTCAGTTCCCTGTTGAATTTCTCAAAATGGACAAGAAACATACAGAGAAAAAAGGGTAAGGATGCAGAAGGGTAAGGATGCAGAAGGCACTCAGCTGTCTCTGCCTAAGGGAAGGCTGCTGGCTTGGGCCAGCTGGGGAAAGTCCAGAAACAGGGCTGCTTTGGGCAGAATAAAACAGTATGGCTTCTCATCCTGTTCCCATCCCAGTCCGTGCCAAATACCCACCTGAGCTGCCCAGAATAAGGGAACGGAATACAAGCTCCCTGTTAGTTTGCTTTTGAAACTTTACCTTGAGCAAGACCTTTGGGCAGGAGAACAAGATTTGCAATGGTCCAAAATGTGAAATGAATCCTTATTTCCAGAAATGTGAGAGCAAAGGGCTGGGGGAAAAGAGAGGGACTGGCACTGAGCAGAACACAGTGATGCTAATGTACATAGAACTGCCTACTATAAAACATATGTCCTTATCTATGTCTTGGACCTATACTTGATATCTTGATCTCTAGTTCATCTTTAAGAGCTCAGAATACTTTTCTGTAAACCCTACATCACATTATCTAGCCATATGCTTACCACGATCAGGATAAAAGACCAAAAATCACAGTTCCATCCTTTGCGAAAGATGAAGGAGATTAAATAGATGAAGAGAACAATGGAAACTCCGTAGCCCAAAGCACCCATGACCTGCAGAGAAAAGTGCTTTTATTAGAGAAAATGGAGCTGTGTCAACAACCAGAAACCTGTATGCAGCAGTGTGGTTCAGTTTACATAGCCATAAATTAAGATCAGGGCATTCAGAAATTACCACAAATTGACTGCTGAGTGTGAAGGAACGTATTAAGACAAGATTTATTGCCTTTCATTTCCAGCTGGGGAAATCCTCATAGGAGGTGAAACGAGGAGAAGGGCAGTAAGGATTTGGGAACCTGTAGGTGTGCCAGCATTGGCTACACTCATGCATTTTAGTCCTGCCTGCTGAAAATGAACTGCTAAATCCTTCCATGGTCCTGCATTGCTTTATGGAGATTTCCTGAAAAAAGCTGCCTCCCTAGACTGCTGGCTGCTGTCTCAGCTACCCTTACTCTTGCTCAAATCTTTACCCAAATCCCGCACTAATGAACCAACAACCACCAGGAGAGGACGTACCAGCAAGAAGATGTTGCCGATGCTCCCGGAAATCTTGTTGCTCATGGCGAACTGAAGGCCGAACATGGAGAAGAGAAGGAGCCAGCAGAGAGGGATGTCCACCAGCGCCTGGCCGCACCAGTACGCCGAGGGGAAGAGCCCCGAGACCCGCAGCTGGGCACGAGCTCCTGTCTGGGAAGGCACATGTTGGCCAGCTGCCATTTGGCTGGTTAAATGCCAAATTTATTTACTTATTTATCATCTTCTAGCATTCTGTGCTGGCTCATGGCCACATAGTGAAAAAATCCCTTGAGATGCCCATCGTATTCAAACATCTTCATGGCAATACAGTTATGAACCCCAACCTGCTCCATTTCAGTGAATTTACCTTATAATCCTGCAAGTAGCCCATCGCAAAGTGAGGAGGAAAACCAGGGAACAGCAACAGCATGTAAATGAGGTAGAAAGAAACAAAGTAATCCCAGAATCGTGGATTATCTATCTGAAAAGAGAAGAACAAAAGGTTTGTAGAGAACATGTGCAGCGCAGTGGCTGGATGCCACAGTTCATTTCGCTGCATTTCTCGAGGAGTACAAGACAATGAGAACAAGGCGGGCCTTTAGCCAAATTTTGGCAGGAGGAAGGTTTTCCTCACAACCACGGCAAAGTGCTTTCACTGGAGAGGAGAGGCTCCACGTGCCTCCCTGCTGCAATCTGATGGCTCGCTGAGACCTGAAGCCTTTTTTAAGAACTGTTCTTTGACACCCAGCTATCAGACCCTGACACTTACAGAGAAAAAAGGGTGACTCCAGATCCGAATGTGCGTGGTGGAGTTGAGAGCTCTCAGCAGAGCGTTGCTGATGATGTTCACGAGCACTGGGAAGCAGTTGACGGCCTCCATGTGGCACAAGATGGTGAACCTGTAGCTCTTCAAAGAGCAAGAAACAAAGGTGAAAACTCTTGGCCAAGAGAATCCAAGCCTGAAATAGCTAATTCTGCTTATGCCTTGTGTGTCAATTGCTTAATTCTTAAATTGTTAGGAAGAAATGGTAGGGCAAGAGGAAAAATCCTCACCTGGCCTTCACGAGACACTTTTATAGCCCCATTGTGTTTCAGCTCTTCTGTGATATTTTCCTGGCTTGTGATTTCCACTGTGAGATCTTGGCTCTCGAGAGTGTGGATAAAGTCTTCAATGCCTGAGCCTGGTGTGAAAGCCAAAAGCAGAGGAATCATAATACTGAGCAACAAAAGAGGCTTTGATGGTTTCTTTTTTGAATCCATGACCACCAAACAAAAAAGCAGACAAAATCTAATGACCAGGGAAGCCAGACAGCACGTCGTTTTTGTGAAGTTAATGGATTACACACTCACTGACTGAATTTTTGCCCTTTTTTTTTTTTTTTTTTAAATAACATCCACTAAGAGGAATGTCAAAGGTAAAACTCTGGAAGCAGGCTGATCAAGGATTACTGTGTCCTTGCTGGAGCGTGGTGCCCAGTAAGACGCACACTCTGAAAAAGCAGAATTTGGGGCAGGGAAAGAACAGCCTCCCTTCTAATCCCATCTGCTGGGATATCCCTTTTCATGTCTGCATCAGGACCTCATCAGCTGCTGAAGCAAAAGTAGGCTTCATTCACAACCCTCTAAAATGGTGATTACCCTGCTCTGCTCTCACCAAAACTTTCACCACCCTTTACACCCCCTTCATCCTACAACCATCGTCCCTTTCCCTTCTTTTCCTTAATGGGAGAGAACAGCCCCGAACAGGACAGGATGACAAGGAACCTCCCTGCCCCTTCCCCTCACCCGTGCTGTTGTGGACCAGCAGGCTGGTGGTCTCCGCTGGAGCCCTCTTCCCCAGGGGCATGAAGTACCGCGCCGAGGAGAGCTCCCAGGCGCTCATGCTCTGCCAGGCAGCAACCAGGGCCAGTTGCAAAACCAGAGGAAGCAGAAAAACCACATAGAGCAGCAAACTACATTAAGAGAGAAGTGAATAAACACTCGGAAAGTGGGTATTTTGTAGACTGTGTGTGTATTGGGAAGGATATGCTACCCCCGCATCTCCCTTCTCGTGTGCCAGACTGAAGACTGATGGGGCCAAATGAGCTCAGGCACTGACAACATGAGAGAAGTTTTAAAAAAATATAAAATTAAAAAGGAAGTCTGAAAGCAATATTTTCCTTGCTGTTTGTACACATTAGTTTATTTTAAAATTCCCTTCCCTACCTGAAATAAAACTGTTCCTAAATTATCATTTTATTCAGAGAGAAAATTGGTTTCCCTTGCATAAATCACTCAGTGTAGGAAAGAAGCTGCACAAAGGATACCAAGTATTAAAACTTTAAAGAGAGAGGGAAAGAGAGAGATGGGAGAGGCACGTGTGTGTTTGAGGCAGGTTTTATATTACTGGCACTGGAAAGGAAACAGCTTTCCTCATCTCTAAGTGCAGATTGCCAAAACCATCCATAGCCAAGACGTGACATCAATTACTCCAGATGCTCATCAGAACACGAGTGTGAAAATCATCCCCCCTGCTGTGACCGCATTGAGCTCCAGCTCTGCTTGAGAGCATCCCTTTGGTACTCACATGGACCGGAGGTTTTTCACCGAACCCTTGAGCTTTAGGAAGTGCACCCAGGCCATGGCAGAGACCTGCTGCCTCCAGAGCGCCGCGCCGCTCACCATCGCCTTGCTGGTGCCCGAGAGCAGCAGGGAGCCCGGCTCCATCTCCTCAGGGCACCGCGGTCCTGCTTCTGCCCACTCCTCCCCAGGGACATGCTCATCTGTGGAGCACACGCAGTCATGTCTGAAACCAGCTTTTACATTACAATGTGGGGAAAAGTATGAGCCCCCTGGTGATCGGCTGCTGGGGTTGTAAAGCAGCCGGGCTCTTTGGCTGGGGGTTGTGTGTTTGCGGTCACACTTGTACCTTCTTGTCCCAATGTGGCTTCTTCTTCCAGCCTCAGGAAAACATCCTCCAGGGTTGTCATGCTAACTCCATAATTGATAATTCCCTGGTCGGAGCAGCTGTCGAGGCCACGGAACAGATCTGTGTGACACAGAGACCGTCAGTGCCTTCAGGTTTCCTGCACGAGCACGTCTCGAGGGACTAAACTTTGGTGCAGCTGAAGTCAGCAGGGAAAGGGATAAAACGTTAACTGCCAGGATGCAAAGCATTTGGAGGGAACCCAAAGCTGCCGTACACATAAATCATGTTTCAGACTATGCCTCTGGGGCAGCAGCAGGGCCATGGGGCTGCCAGACTGAGCATGGCACACGTGGGTGAGTGAGCATCTGCCTGCTGCTGCTGCAGGTACGGAGTAGTACCAGTTATGTGGAGTTTCCTCTTATCACTGTTATTTCTTTTACCATCAAGAAAAAATAACCCGCAGTAACACTTGTGGCCCAGGTTGCCTGTCACATGTTTCATTACAAGCAGAAGAAGAGCATTCATTACACTATTTGATCTGAACTGTATGGATGCCCAAATTGTAGGAAGAAAAAAAAATACAACTGTTCTGAAGTCCTCATGTGACCCGTGCTGAGTCTTCTGAGAGTCTTCATTTCTCTTTCCTCACATACATTTCTGATTATTTTTATCCCACTATGGACAATTCTCAATTATTGTCATGTACATTACCTGGGAATTTATTCACGTTTTCTAATGGCAGTTTATATCTCAGCTCATATTGGCCGTGTCCCGAGAATATGACGTTGGGGATGTGCTGCCTAACCAGAGATGTCACGCTCTCTACGTTACAGGACTCACTGACATGGATCCTGTTCAGATGAAAAAAAGCAAAACAAAACACAAGACAGATGGTTAATTTTTATAAAAACAAAACAAAAATGAAAAAGCACTGTATTTGCTAGGATGGATAAAATAAAAATTCCAGCAAACTTCATTAATTCTCTCGAGCATAGTACTGCTTCAGTTAATTTAACTGAATATGAATTCAGCTCATTTTGCTGCTTTGACGGTTTCCTTCTTACAGTCCTTCTGGCAGATTCCTGTACATGCATATTCCCAGACACCAGTATAGGGCTGAAGCAGATACCTTAAATGATAGCCGATCCCCCATTTTTTCTTCAAGAACAGGGAAGAGCCAACACACTTCAGCCTCCCATGCGAGATAAAAGCCTTGCGGTCTAAAGAAACAAAACATCAAAGGAATGTAAAATGTATAGTGGTGTTTTGTGTATATATATACACACATATTATTATTTTTTTTTCTTTTTTTTTTTTTTTCTTTTTTTTTCCCCAAAGGCAGATCAACGATGTTCTTTGCTTTTCAGGGGGCAGATCCCTTTGACCCAGGTTTTCATCCCAAGCTGGTTGGCCTGGGGAAGGCATTCCTGTGCCAGGGATGTTCTGCATCCTTGCAGAGGCTGAGCCTGTGCTCACCAGCGAGGATGTCGGCCTCGTCCATGAACTGGGTGCTGAACAGGATCACCCGACCAGCTCTCTGCTCCTTCAGCAGGCTCCACACCTGGTGCCGGGAAAGAGGATCCAGCCCAGCCGTCGGCTCATCCAGCAGCAGCACCTGCACGAGGGATGCACTCAGGCACTTCACTGCAGGAACACTTGCCCACTTTGTGGATTTGGTGGTCCCTGAGAGGCCAGGTCCTGGCACCAGCAGAGCCAGGCCACCTGGTTTGCAGGAGCAACCATTCTGGGAGCTGCGCAGAGCTCAGGCAGCTCTCTGCTTTAAACTAGATCAGCAAAATTAAGATTAAGAATTTACCATTGTTCCAACATAACGATGACCACATTAAAATTATCAAATGGACCCAAATGTTCCCTACATGACAGAGCCATAGGCAATATACCTGGTAATTTAAAATTAAATTTTAATAAACAAAACAAAACAAAACAAAACAAAAACAAACAAACAAACAAACAAAAAAAAACTAAAATTTAAAGCCATAGGTAATTTACCTGGGGGCTCCCAAGCATGGCTATCCCAATGGATAACTTCCTTTTTTGCCCACCGCTGAGTTTCTCAGCTTGAGTGTCCTGAACATTACTGATGTCCAGCAGCTCCAAAATGGTTTGCACCTAGAAAAGCACAAGAAAGTCCGCTCCCAGCACCAGCTGCCCTTCTGTCCTTTGGGAGCCACAGAGGAGATCTGGCTGCCTTGGGAGCAGCTCCCAAGGGTGCTTCCCAGTGCCTGGCTCCTGCCTGCCCCCCAAGAACGCCCCCTGCCCTCTTTAAGGCAAAGAGTTGAGTAGTTTTGGTTGCACTGAGCCCCCAAATCTGCCTGGCAGAAGCTCTACACCAGCTTCAATTTTCAGGGGAAACAGCCAGCCCTCTGAGCTTTGCACTGCCCAGCAAACCTTTGCTGAAATGAGGGGTTTGCCTGCCCTTGCCAGGCAGTGATGCCCTTCAGGGGAACACCCCCTTACCTCTCGCTCTACCTCTCTGGACTTGATGCCCTTGATCTCTGCAAAAGTTCGCAGGTTTTCTTTCACCGTCAGGACTTCGAACTGTACATTGAACTGTGGGCAAATGCCGATCATCTCTCTGATCTCTTCCCTGTCTCCTATTTCAGAGAGCTTGTAGTCATAGATGGTTGCAGAGCCTGTTTATACAAATAAACACAAGGGGTGGGAAAGAATTGGTCTTTAGAGGTCCTAAATCAAGCCCCCCCATCCTACCCTACCCTTTGCAGTCCTACCTTCAGAAGGCAGAGTCAGTCCGCTGAGGACATTTAACAACGTTGTCTTTCCAGCCCCACTGTGACCGAGTAAGGCAGTGATCTGACCCTCGTAAATATTTAAAGACAAACCTAGAATAAAAGCAACACCAAGTTTGGGAAAAAAAGAAAGAAGTTTTACTTGCCTCTACTCATTGTCAAAGGCAAGACAAGTCCAGGAATATAAGAACTGAGTAGCAATATTCAGTCAGAAGTGCATTAAGCAAACTGAGGAAATGTTCTGCAAACTTAGAACAGATTCTTCTGCCTTTAATTTGTAATTAACAAAGAGAAAGCAACATGACAACTGAAAAAAAGCTTTCTTCTTCTCTTTACTCTTACTGGGAATGGAAAATCAGTCAAGAAAAATGGAATAAAATTGTAATCAGTTGCATCTGTATCTTAGATAATTTTTCAAGCAATCCAAATATTGTTTTATTTCTTTGGCCATCTGAAATATTTGCACAACTTCTTTTCTTCACCTTTAATAGGAATTAATATCACAACTTTCCTACCTCTTAAGGCTTCTGTTTTCTTGTCTTTCTTTTTATATGCCTTTTTAATATTGTTGAGTCTAAAAGGAAGGTAAGGCAGATATTATTTCAGGATTCCCATAAACACACTTCCCTGTTGCCCCTTCTCATTTCTGTGGGTCTTGATTTGAAATGACAGCAATGGCATGAGAAGCATGAGGTCGTGGCAAAGTGACATTAGGGTCCGGCAGGGTTGGGCATGCTCCATCTGCAGATGTGGACATCGCTACCTGGCATGCACTGACAGCACCAAACCTTGAAAAGACAAGGTCAGGCCCACTGCCAGGGGTGGCTTTTTACTACAGGCTGCCCTCCGGGTTCCCCTCGCTGTCTATAATGGTTGTTTAACCAAGTGTATTGCAAAACAAAACAAACAAAACGAAATGAAAACAAACCCAGCAGTTTACCTGAATTTCACCACTAGTGACCAGCATGAATGACCTATTTAACTATAACCTATTTAACCATTTTCACCCTAATTTTTCTATGTGAAACAGGTTTGCAAAGCCCTCATGGACATAGAAACTGCCTGGATGGATGGAAACAGAGCTGATGACAGGAGTGGTGGAGTACTGGGAGCATTGCCCCAAGCTACCAAGCAAAGGGCACGATTAGCAGTGCCTCCTCTCTCGACCTGATGGCCTCCTTCCCCATGAAGTCGGCGGGCACCGGCTCCACATCATCTCCTGGGGGCTCCTCAGGGCTCCTTGCACTGTGGGGTCCCTCCCCAGGGCAGCCCCTCCTGCTCCGCATCCAGTATGAGGGCTTCAGGCAGAAAAAAGCTGGGTGTGGGATGCCATATTTCCCTGAGAAGCACAGAAAATGATCCATGGTTACCCAAATACACATTCAAAGTGTCATCCTACTGCAAACATGCTGGAGTTTCTGAAAAATACCTGTCTGCCCCCAGATTGGTGCTTTGTCCTGTTAAGAAAAGGTTGGGGATTTTCATCAGTGTGCATAGGAGCTGGGTTAAGCAGAACAAGAAAGGTGGCTTCAGAGCTATTTCTAATAAATTCCAATGTTTATATAATGAATTAAAATATTGTCCAAAACATAGTAAGACTATTTTCTCAGAAACAGCTCAACAGCAGTACAAGTATAAGTAGAAAGGAAAACAAAACCCTAAATACTCTGTTATCTTTGATTTGGGAATTACAAGAATATGGTAGACATAAAGAAGTCCCTGAGCAGGGTAATACCTTTTTTTCAATCCAAATCCTATTTTGTTTGACTTAGACAATGGAGCAGCCCATCAGCTCCTTGAGGAGCTATTACATGCAATCCATATAAATCAAAACTATAAAAGAGGAAAGTATGGTCATAAATATAAATTGCTCTTACCCGGCAGAACTTTGTCGAAGTACATGGCTAACAGCATGTACAGGACTGAGTCAAAGATCAGCATAATGTAAGTTGAAAATAAAAAGTATGATTCCTCCATAAGGTTAGAAAAAGAGAAACCTATTCCGTATTTTTCCAAATGGAAAACCTGAAATAAAGGACAAAATTGAAGAGAGGGGATTTGGGATTTTTTCACAAAATTGCTCTGAGGGGACCCAGGGCAGCAAGTAGCTGGGATGGTTCATTGGCAGAGATAATGCCCCATACCTTGGCAATGCCAGCATTAAATGCAAAAGGACAAAAGAGACCCAGAAACCACTTCAAAGGCTCTGGAAGATTTTCTATCAGCACTGCGAGGCTCAGGCAGCCGAAGAGAAAGGTGATGAGGAACCCCATGGAGCCAGCAAGTTTGGATGTCCGTAAGAGGGAGCAGAGCATGAAAACCATGTGGATCTGTAAGAACAGAGGCTGCCTTCAGGCTCTGAAGGAGAGAAATATCCATAACCAGTGACATTCCCACTTGCAAAGAGATCTCAGGGGGGTTGGGTCTGTAATAAAATACGCTAACATCCTTTCTCAGTGGGTAGACCTGAGTTTCAAATCAGGTCTTTCTAGGCCACATCCATCCAGCCTGTCAGACCTCCAGGCTGCGAGTCAGATCCCAGCACTGAACCAGAAAAAACACTCATTTATTTCTCTTAGCGTGACCAAGTAAAATTTACAGTCCTGGCCACGGTGCGCGTGGCTCTGGAGCAGTGTTTTGGCTCATCAAAACCTTAATAAACCATGCAGTGGGGAAATTTGGTTCTCAAACCCGACTTACACATGCGAGGCCATAGAGGAAAAACAGCAGCAGGACGGCAGGGAAGCTGCTGACGTAGAAAGCCTCCTGCACCACGAGGGCCGTCAGCAGGCAGGACAGGATCAGCACGTAAACGGCGTAGAGCAGGCTCCAGGAGAGCCTGGAGATGGAAGCCTGCCATTACTTTGCTGTTTAATGAGGAACTGTTGTTACAATTTCACACCAGGACCATTTTAAATTAAAACATTAACTATTTTCTAGGGTGAACCCATTTGTATCCTATGCAAAGCAGACAGCATAGCCCACCTTAGGAAATTCCCAAAGAAAAACAATACTCAGCTGCCATACTCAACCCTTCTGGCTTGTTCTTAGAGTACTGGAGAAAACTTAGAAACCCATTTAACTAATTAACATAGTGTGCAAGTGCCCAAAGTATATTGTTTTTTGGCAAACAGGCATTTTAATTACAATGGAACTCACCAAAATGCAATGTCTTGCAGCCCCATTGTCTTCATGAGTACTTTGAGCTTTTTCCTTTCCCTTACGACATTCATTGATAAGAAATACATGAATGAAGAGAAACACATCACTATAGTAATCATGAAATAACTGTACTCTAGTGTAATCGAGTAGATGACACTCCGGGACTTCATACGGACACCGGCAATTGACTTCATTTCTTCCCAGACAGAATGATTTGCCACCACCTAAAGGAGTTCAAGGTCAAAATCTTAACATTTAATTTATTTTCTACAGTGAGATGGAACTGTATAATGAACCTCTTGATTCATCAGCCCTAGATTTTTTATATTTTTATTTTATTTTATTTTATTTTATTTTATTTTATTTTATTTTATTTTATTTTATTTTATTTTATTTTATTTTATTTTATTTTATTTTATTTTATATGCAGCTTTGTAAACAACATCAGGAAGCAATGCAATAAATCCCAGTAGCAAGGGGCTGCTCACTTGCATGTCTGCACGTCAGCTGGATTCTCTCCCTTGTCTACGGAGAGAAGAATCCTTCCCTCACCCAGTGCTGAGGATCTAGATACACCAGTGCCTTACACCCCCCAGGGCCCTGACTCTCACCCTGGGGATGAGAGCAGCCTGGACAGCTGGGGGTGCACAGACAGGTGCAAGGGCCCCTCTTCTGATCTATTTTTGAAGGACGATTTGGGAAGGAGAAATGACAGACATGCGTACTTTGAAACCAAATCATCCAGCAGCTGTTCGTACTACCCCGCTCTCCTGCAAGAATTGCCTTTTCCTTGACATCTGGGAAATCTCTAGACCAAATCGTGGCGTTACGTTTGGTTCCCAGCCTTCAGGGCTGATTGCAATTTTGAAGATAAACAGAAGTTAGTACAAATCTTCGTAATGAAATCGAAAGCAGTCCTCTTCTGCAGGAAACTGCTGATTCCATCCAAGTTTCCACTGTCGCTGTCAATAACACTCCAGCAGCTGAGTATTTCATGTTATTTTTTTTTCTGGAGAGTTTTCAGACAAGCCTGTCCCTTGTTATTGTCCCAGAACAATTTGTCTTTCCTAGACAGAGTTTAAAATACAAGGAGACCTACTGCAGTTCATAAATCTGATTTACCTCTATGATAGCAGCATCGATGCTGGACTGCAGGGACAGGAAACCTTTGTACCAATACTTGGGGCTGTCACAGTATCGTACTGAGAAATTGTAACAGGTATCTGGAGGGTGGAAGGAAAAGGGCATCACTCATACACCACTGTTGATTTAATAGAAGAGGAAAATTGAAGATTCAGATGCTCTACAGGAACCAATAACTTTAAAAAAATGACAGTTTAATAAAGGCATCAAAGAGCACAAGAAAACAGCTGGGTACCTACCTATGTATCCAAGGTTGTCATTTGGAATAGCCACATTCCCAGTAGGAAACCGGAGGTAATAGGAGAAGTTGTTTTTAAATACAACCCCTATAATTTCATTATTCGAAATCCAGGCTTCCTCCAGGGCTCTCTCACTGTCCATTGCCTCTAGCTTTATACCTGTGGTTTGTAGGAAGAAACACTGCAATGAGTTTCTGCGGTTCTGGAAATGGGAGCACAGGCTTTGGGGATAGATCCCGATTTTGTCAGGGTTGCAGCTCCCCTTCTGCAGTTCTGCTCACTTTACAAAGTGGCAAAGATTTTAGGCAAAGCTTTACATTGCAGAAACACACACCAACCTTTCTAGTAGTTTAAATTACCAGAATTAGTTTTGAAGAATATTTGTGAAGAAATATTTGTGAGAATAGGGCATTTGGGATGAATTTTCTCTACTGACCAAACATACTTGAAAATAAGTAACACAAAACATAACAGATTAAACAAAGACAAAGCTAAATATTTAAAAGACAAAGTTATACCTGTCATTACAGACTTCAAGGCCACTGCATTCATTATCTGCCTTGTGGTTGGGGTGATGGGTGTAAAGGCGATGGTGACGCCAGCAGCATCATAGGCAGGGTCGTCCAGCTGCCCGAGGTAGCTGTGTGGCACCTCAGGGTAGGGGATGTGCAGCATGAAGTTGCCCACAATGAACATCAGTGGCAGGAAGAGCAGAGACAGCATCCACTCCTAGGTAAGGGGAGAATGGAGAAGGGAGTTTAGTAGTATAGCAGGATAGGAGCATCTTCTCTGCAGGATCAAAATACAAACACGAGGCACTCGGTCACACCAGTTTCTTAGACATCAATTAAATAACAAGGTCTTTGGGTTGTGCACATCACCTCATCCAGGGAACCCATTCGTGCTCTTGTATGCATCAAAAAATACAGATATCAGTTAAAAATGCATAGCCTCATAAGGCATTCATTACCAGCAAAGGCTTCTGAAGCGTAATTTAGCTGTTAACATCATAAAAAGAAATTGAAGTATAAGGGAATGCAGGGGTTAGACAATCTTCAGTGGTCACTTTATTATTATTATTATTATTATTATTATTATCATTATCATTATCATTATCATTATTAAATGAAATAAAACTACCTGAAAGCTCTGCATTTTCATCCTCCATTTGATAAGTACATTTTTCCACAAGAGAATTTTAGTTTGCTGGAACACACTCAGATTTCTCTGAAGTCTCCTCATCTTTGAGTGTACTAAAAAAATAATAATAAAACATTACTCTTGGATACAACCAAAGCTGGAACTGCAGCAACTGCTTTTATTTGCACCACCTCTGCGTGTGTGCCAGGGCACCCTGCTCTGCAGATCCCACTGCCACAGACCCTCATCACCCTCAGTGCGTTCCCCATCCTTGCAGCTCGGCATTAAGACACCAATTTTGACCCAATTTCCATGCATCCATGCTTTAAGAGGGCTGGGAGGAGTTAACTGAAGTTGAAATCAGAGTGCATGACATAATTGGCTTGGTTGGCCTTAGTATCCAAGGAATGACAACTACATGGTCAAGTAAAATTGCCAAACTCTACTTGCATGTAGTTTTCATGTGCTATAGGCTCAACACCAAGTTGAGCAATGCCTGGCCATGGTACAAGCTGAGCTCATGCAGAAACCGGAGTCAATTGAAGGCAACTGGGAGCTACGAGAGAACAAATTCTTGGAAGTGCATTCAGAGAGCTGCCATTGTCGGGGTTTTTCACGGGAAATGAGAGAGAAACAAACAGCCACGAGTGTGCATTGGTGGGTTGCTCCCAAAGAGCTGGCAGCATCCTTACGATCTGTGGTCAAAGGAAAACAGGGATTCATTGCCTGGATAATGACTAATGCTGGCACGGAGGCAAAAAGCGAGCTGGAGTAACGTTGCGGATGAAGTATGTCTATGTTAACCATCAGGAAAACAGTCATGAGTAACTTTAATGAGTGAAAGGACACAGTACCAGATGCAAAGGGACTATGCTCACATAAACAAACTGTTTATCTTCTTCAAGTGTTTATATTAACATTTTTCCCCTCCCTTATTACTCTCCACGCCATCCACTTGAATATCCGACATTGTACGATTTCATGGACACTGGGGCCATATTTTTATTTTCTCCTCCATGCAAGAAGTGTGCACCCCATGCAGCACCTGGAGATGCCCTGGCTTTCAACGGGGTCTGGACCACAGCAGCAGGGTTATCTAAGGCATGAATGAACATTAATCCTGAGCTCCTGGCCTCACTGGCAGCCAGAGCATCAGCACAAGTGCCCGAGGAATGGCCAGGCTCTGCTGGAGCAATGTGGTGGGCACCAAGCACTCCACAAGCTGCTGCAAGAAGTGGTGTTCCCCTGTGGGACACGTCGGGAGGAGAGGGATGAGCATGTTGGCTCGGTAACAAGAATCTGCTGTTTTGCCATCATGCTCCAAATGCGTTCTTCTCTTACAGATGCCCTTGTCCAGGCATATAAAAATATGAATTCAGCCTTTGGTAACCACTTCCAGACTTCCCCAAAATTGTGGAGTTGAGCTGAACTCGGACAAGCTGACACATGGCTGGATTTAAGCTTCACACCCAGGAAATCCCGGGTGGGACAGAGCTGGCCACCAGGTCCCATTGCGGATGTCCCACGTGTCCCTCCCATCACCCCCACCTCTGCCTGACCCCAGCCGGTCCCAGTGGGAATTTTTAGCAGTGAAAGACAGACAGAAGATTTTTTTTTTTAGGTTCCATCTTTAGCTTACTCTGCATGTAGGACAGAAATCTGCTCCTCTGTGTGCTGGAGGACCAAAAGTACTGAACTCAGCTGAAGTGCACCATATCCTCCCAGCACCAAGAACTGCCAGAAATACACCTCTGCTGCAAACCAAGCTCCATTTCAGTGTTATCCCATACCAAGGCAGGGCTGAAAAGTCTCTGTCACATTTAAAAGTGACAACAAGCTTAAGCACAAGCTTAACTCAGCCTGTTAGAAAGACACCCAGGGACCCACCTATGCATTCATGTCTCTTGCAGCATTATTTATGCTGTTCCTAATTACTGAATGTTTCCATCTCTCTTAAATACTGATTTTTGTTTGTTTTAAGAATGGTTAAGCCTTACCTTAGTGGGAAAGTCTGAAAGGAATCCAAAGATGGCTCGTTGCAACGTGCCCGTGGACGCAGGGATGCTGAGGCTCCCTGGGAGACGCTGGCCAGTTGCTGCAGTGGTGCTCGGAGCTCCTCTGCTCACGCACTCGTTTCTTCATTCGGGCATTTCTGCCAAAAGGCATTCCTCACACGGACCCGCGCTTCTCCTCAGCTTTCCCCCCCCCCCCCCCCCCCCGCCTTCCTCCTTGGCAGATTTTCAGATTTATTTATGTTATAAAAAGCAAACTGAGCATATTGTTGCGGAGTCGCCGAAGCCGATTCTCTGAAAAAAAAAAGTTACTCAGGAAATTCTTGAGCCCTGGCCAAGAGAGGAAAAATAAGCCCAACAATAAGCCATAGAAAAATCCTTCATCTGGCAAACTCTTACGCCTCTCAGCGCAGCAATGGAGACTGAAGTCAGCAGCAGTGTTTCGGCACACTGCTGGAGGTGGAGGAGCGACCGCTGCCTGTTGCTTATCTCTGCTGACACCGGTTTTGTTTGCAAACTCAGCGCCACGAGCCCTGCTGTGGGAAGAGCAGTGAAGTGCTGCCACCTGGATGGGAACAGCCCTTCGGACTACAAAGCCTCTCGCCAACATCAAAATAAACTTTTTTTTTTTGTTTTTTTTTGACTGACAGCCTGCTTCTAAAGGGCACGGTTTTGATTTTGTGCCCGGGCTGGGGATGCGGCTGTGGAGCCCTGGGGGACCCTTGGAGAAGCGGGGTGAGAAGGAGATGCTGGGCATGAGGAGGGGTTGGAGCTGCTGCCTTTGCTCTGCCCTGCAAAACCCTCTGACATTTAAGTGCCTTTTGGATGCTTTAGAGCCAGATCCAGGCAGACTGAGAGGTGGAGTGAGGCAGGACACGGAGCATCCCAGCGCATCTGCTGGGTGTGCACACCTCCTCCTTCCTTGCGAATGGGGGTGGTGGAATTAAGCAGAGGGTTGGATATGCCAGGTCCTGCTCATGGCTGTCTGAATGAAGGGGCAGTTTCTGTTATGCTTATTATTTTCTCATTTATTATTTAGAGCCAATTCAGCCCAAGCACCAGAAGCATGCAGAAACAGCCAGGCCCTGACATCCTTTCCTCTTTCCTCTCTCCATGTCCCCAGTGGTGTGGACCAGAGATGGGTTGAGGTGGCTGGAACGCACTTTTTGGGTCAAAACCCAGCCCCATGCACCTTCATAGAAAGCACCACCCTTCTCCGCCTCACAACACCAACCAGGAGGATGCTGCTTGGGCTTGAGTGAGCCAAATCTTTGGTGTCCTTGTGCTGTGGGTGAATCCGGGTTTAAGAATGGAGGTTTAAGAGCCCTCTCCAAGTTTGCAGATGAATTCCTCCAAAGATGAGCCCCTGCACAGCCCCTGGGGGTATATGTCCAGGCTGACCAGAAACATCCTGGCAAGGTTATCCCTCAGCACATCAGGAGAGTCAGTCTGAGTGTGTGGATGGACTGCAGGCATCAATTGTCAAAGGATAAAGGCTTTATTTATTAAAATATATACATTTTTATTTTCTTTGCAGAGCACCTGCTAAGCTCTACGTGATGCGAGGCAGGTAACCAGTCCCAGGGCTGTATCTGACCCAACACCCCCGTAGCACTGGCTGAGCATGCTGACAGCTTTCCTTTGTGGCTGCAAGGGCTCAGGGCTGGAGCAGCCTCTTCTCCACAGCCCCCTCAGGTGCTGCCTCCAGGTCGGGCTCCTCCAGGTCGCTGGTGAGGTCCAGGAATACCTGCAAGGCACCACAGTGGAAACAGCCCAGTTATGGCTAAGGACTGCTGGTACCAATGTTCCTTGTGGCCTGGTTTTGTTCTTTATACATGCAGTTTCTGATCTTTCCTATATTGTATCATTTCTCATATCTTACATGAAATATGTTTCCTTTAAGTTCAGCTTTCTCGTATAGAAAGATTTGAATCAAAACTGTTAAGGGCTGATTTTTTATTTTATTTATTATTTTCCTCTGAAAGATCAGTACCAGGTTGTTATTTCTGGAACTTTTTTTAGAAATCAACAAACCTGTTTTTTTTTTTTTTTTTTTTTTTTTTTTAATAGCTTTCCAGCCATTTAGCACCATCTCTCTGGAGCATTCCTGACATTTTCTTTCTCAGTCAACATACCTGTTGCAAATTGTGCAAAGACAAGCTGTACTCCTCAAGCCTGAAATTCTGTTTAGCTGCAGAGGGATGGAGAAGGAATCTTTAAAAACCAAATCCGTATGAGCATTTTGAAAATAATCTTCATACTAAATTGTTTGTTTCCTTATACCCGCTTCTAGCTTGGAGAAAGACTGGGACAGAGGTAGTGCATCTTCCATTGGTATCTTGTAGCTGAGCAAAGAATAAATCCTGAAAAATAAAAAAAAATGAACCCATCACAGTGTAACTCAGCACCAAGGTTTAGGGGTGCTTGTAGGGTTGTGTGCTCTTGGGTAAATGACTAGGCAGGGTCAGTAGGAGCAACAGAAAATCCCAGCATGTGTCCAGGCTGGTGTGCAGCCTGCCAGGTAGCGACCTTTCTTGCCGAGCTGCGTGGGGGAAGAGGCGCAGAATTTCAGCGTGGATAGCATCGCTTTGCCCCGCGTCCTTCAGTTTGACTTCCAGGTGGTAACTTGTGCCAAACCTCCTTCTCAGCTCCTCAAGGGAACTGATGTACCTGCAGAGGAGGGAAAACGGTGCTTAAACCAGCTTAAGCGGCAAATAAAGCATCCACTGTATATAAGCAGGATATGTACTTCCTCTAATTCATCAGCTAAATATGTGTGTATATATATATAATATATATGTATTTATATTACATTTATTATTATATTTATTTATATCTATTATATTTTTATATTTATTATATGTATTATTTATATATTATATATACTTATATTTGTTTGCGCTGCCCAAGCACTCTGTCTCTTTACAAAAGTATGTTCATTACATACCAGGGACAAACCAAACTAACATTTTCTATCAAATTACAGAAAAATAAAAATAATACAAAACAGATTACAGACTAAAATGAGGCTAAACGGATACCCACCGAAGCTGCCCTGCCACCAACACGGCCACCCGGTCGCACAGCGCTGCCTCCTCCAGGGAGCGCGTGCTGAGGATGGCTGCCCGTGTCTTGCTTCTCACGGCGGTCTGCATCGCTTTCCTGGGGACAGAGGGATGACGTTTACCTCTCAGCACAGCCAGAAAGAACAGAATTATTTAAAAGGTTTCAGTTATCCTGCTTGAAGATGACACGTGGCTGCCAGTGCTACATGGCACTTTGTCATGCATCCCTCCAGATTTTGCAGATTCAGGTAAATCTGTTGTTGAAGAATGACAGCTAGCACTAAGGCTGTATGATGGAGAGTAAGAACTACCTATAATTTTTTCTCATGCTCTGAAGAAACAGGAGTTTTTGTCTTTTCTACCGAATGCATTGTTTCAGCTGGAGTCTACTCAGGTTTTCTTGGTGCACTACCATTAAGATTAAATCTGATGGTTGGCAAAAGGCTTGCTGCCTGCTGAGTAAGGAGCCCAGTGAGTGGTACCCAACCCCCTGTGCATCAGGAGGAAAAAGGGAACAAATGCCTGTCCTCTGCCACTGAGGCAGAGCCCTGTGCCTGCCTAGCCATCCCAGAACCATGAGGGTCAGACCCGAGCTGCTACGTTCCCATCCCAGTCCTGCTGCTCACCACAGACAGCGCTGCCCTTTCACATCCATGCCCACAGACGGCTCGTCCCACAGCATTACGGTCGGGTTCCCCAGGATGCTCAGTGCAAAACACAGCTGGAATGGGAAAGACATGAGGTCAGGCTGGTGCTCAGTCTGTCGGTACAAATGCACTGAAACTGGGGAGCTGCCTGGGATGTCTTAATCCCTGGAAATCTCCTAGAAGCTGAAGCTTTTGATTGCAAAAAGCAGGAGGAACTATGAAGTAAATCCTCCTCAGGTGTTCTTGGTTAACATTTTAACATCTCCTCAAAACAGCTTTGTCCAGGCCTACAAGCGTGCCGATGATCTGAGAGTGGTTTTCCATCCCGTTTGCAGGCAGATGCACACCACAGGGCGTGAGGAGGAGATTACCTTGTAAATCCAATTTGTGCTAGTATTTATTAAACACACAACGTTGGAAGGGGGGGGAAGTGTAAGATCCTGCCAGGCTGGATTCAAAAGCTACTGACAAAACCAAAGCATGCCAGGAAGCTGCTCGCTGTTTGCGCTTCTGGCTTAGAGGGAAGTGACTGCCTTCAAAAAGCCTAAGGACCTTCCACCAGCACATTGAGTTTACAGAAATTTTAAATCAACACTGAATTTTAGCCTTCAATCCAAGACGAAAAGCTTTTACAACACCAAGGAGTGCATTCTGCTCTCCCTGACACCCGTGCCAGGAACCCAGCCATGACGGAGGCTTTCTGTGCACCACGCTCAAGGAAGACAAGGCAAGCTTTGAGCCTTGCTCCAGAGCCAAAGCCCAGTCTAGCACATACCTTTCTGGCTTCTCCAACAGGCAACCTCCTAGCTGGGGTGTTTAGATGCTTCTGGAGATCCAGGTCCTTTGCCAAACTGTGAGGGTGGGAAGGAAAAATACTGAAATTCAAGGCTGTGAGTGCAGCTAATGGGATAAGTCAGTTACTAATGCAACTGGACCAAAGGAGAAGCAAGTTGAAATGTTTTCTGAAGATTTTCTAGATAAACTAGGGTGAAAGTCTTCACAGACAAGGGATTGAGAACAGTACAAAGCAGCAGGTAACAGCAGAAGAGAGCCCATCTCCCCAAGGCAAAGAGGCCCTGAAGGCACCGCCTCTTGTTCGCCCTAGCCAAATTTGTCAGCAGAAAACCCTTTTCCTGTCTTAAATCTCCGGAGAGAGGAAGGACGGCGAACTGGAATCATCTGGCTGTGTACCGGCTGATGAGAACAGCTGCATCCTCTTTCCTCATCCCTCTCACTGCAGCGTGGGCCTCCAGATGCTGGCGCACGGAGAGCTCCGGCCAGAGCGCGTCCTCCTGCGGGCAGTGCCCCAGCCCTCCCTGCCCCGGGGGGGAAGAGGCCTCGCAGCCCTGCAGCAGCACCTGCACAAGACACACACCTCTGCAGTCATGGGGGGTTGTTTTGGGGTGAATAACGAGCCCTTTGGAAAGGGGGTAATGTTTTCTCCTGCGCTACGGGGACGCAATGTGGTCCTGATGGAGGAGGAAGCCCAGCATCACTCAAGATCATCTCCAGCTGCTGCAGCTTCTCCTCATCTGGATCCGTGTTTGTGCAAAACCAAATGGTGTTTGCTGCCATCACACCGCGGGTGAGAGTACCAGCGTGAGACTCTCATCTCCTAAT
Organism: Aythya marila; assembly: GCF_965140915.1. Taxonomy (NCBI): domain Eukaryota; kingdom Metazoa; phylum Chordata; class Aves; order Anseriformes; family Anatidae; genus Aythya; species Aythya marila. The sequence continues at coordinate 2,682,813 of NC_139059.1, read as the reverse complement.
AATACTTTTCTATTTCAGACATTCGGTCCCAAATCTGTAATAGCAATGGTATTCCTCCCCCCCCCCCCAGCACATGTCGTTAATCATCGTGCACATAATTAAGTGATGGATGGTTACTGACCCAACCCTGTTCACATTCGTTTTCAATTTCCTGGTTTTGCAAGGCTTTTTATAGAGTGTTATTTCTTTTAAAGATGTGAACATTTCTTACAGTGCTTGAGAAATATCAAGTAGGGTTTCAAATCCAGACTGAAGATTTTGTGTAGCTCCAATCCATTAGTCTCTAACCCTGATGAAAACTAGAATATGCTTTATGTGTATCGACACTTTCTTCTTTCTTCTGTCTGTATCCAGGGTTGTGTGCACATAAATCCCCTGATTTAAGGGCTGTGTTACCAGCTTTTCTTATGACATCCTTCATTAATGAAGGCATCAGGGTTACCCCAGTCGCTCCAGAGGAACCACCTACCTCCCCAGCAGTCAGTGCTGTGTCTCCAGAAATCATGTGCATAACAGTGCTCTTTCCAGATCCATTGGGTCCTAACAGACCTAGTACTTCTCCTGGAACAAATATGCAAGAACAGTTAATGATGATAAATATTCATAAGACCTTTTCTCCTGTGTGCCAAGCAATGCCTACAAGCTAAGTAGGAGGAAGGGATATTCATTGACGCATCCCAGCAAAATGAAGCCCAGAGTACAGGAGCCCAAGTAGAGAAGATGCTGCTTGCACTGGGTCTGGTTGCACACAAGGAAGGTCTAATAAATATAAGGTCTCCAAATACGACCTTCACACCAGATGGACTTTGGGAGTGGGGAAAGAGAGCAGGGCAGCAATGTATTAGAACCTTTTTTAACACTGAAAGAGAGATTTCTGACAGCAACTTTCTTCTTTTTCTTAAACATGGAACAGGCCTTCTTGTCTTCATACTCCTTGCGCAGACTGTTGACAACGATAACCGCCTCCTGCAAAGAGATGGAGCGGGAATAAAAGCTCTCCTCCTCCTGTCCCGTGAGACAGCTCAGCTGCTCTTGCCATCAAGCATGGCTCTTTAAAATCTCTAAATTATACATCCGAGAAACAAGGCAACAAAAAATAAAATAAAAAAGCAAAAGCAGAATGTGAATAAAAGCTTTGTGCCAGTAATTCCTGCACTGATTTCTCTCTGCCACCAAGCGTCAATGGTCTGGATGATGAGGAGTGCTCCAGGACGTGGACAGTCTGTCCGTGGAGGTGTGTGAGCTCAGAGCAGGCAGGCACGAAGCTGGGGAGCAGGAGGACAGCGAGGGCGGTGCTCAGCTCACCTGGGATTGCAGGGAGCCCATGGCACTCCTCACCCTCTCCCTCTCCTCCTGCACTTCAGGGGCCTCCTGCCCTGGAGGGTCCTTGTTCTGCTGCACCACGGCTCGCTGCCGCCGGATCCTGCAGGAGAGGATGGGGAGGTCCAAAAACACTCGGGGTTAGCGGGTGGCTTTACAGGATTGTTCCCTGGGCAGCATTGGTGCAGTGCCCAGCACATCTTTGAGTCCATCCCACAGATGGCAGTTCAAATATTCATTCATGGTGTGTGGGGGGGAGATCACTCTGATATGTATGAGAAAATAAAGGCCAACTTCAGCTTGTTTTACATTACTACTATTGACTAGTTCCCTGTTCAACAAGTGCCAATGACCTGGTCATATAACGTACACCAGGGAGATGTTTCGGCATCTGACTGATAGTTCAGTCCTGCCTGTTAATGTTTGACATCTGAATACTTCTACAAATACGTTTTACGTTGGTCACACACTGCTGGTGGCAGAGGAGCAGAGAGGTTAGCAGATGACCCCAGCCTGGTGGAGCTTCAGGAAAACTCTGTCCTGCAGAGAGCAATACTTGGTGCATTTGGAAAGGAGGCAAAATGCTGGACTTCAACTTGTAACTATTAATTTTGCCAGCTATAGCGAAATGTCCTGAAATTTCAGCAACAGAGCATAATTTAAAAAGCTCAGGTCACATTTACTATTCTCACTAGGACATTGCAGTTTAACTGATGTTCTGTTGCAACACGCTGGGTGGGACTGTGCCCGCAGACACACTCAGGGAAACTCCAGCAAATTAAATCTGAAACTGCAATGACCCAAAGGAATAAAACAATTCCTCCCTCCTTTCTCAATCTCCTCCTTTCTGGGTAAACTGGTTAGAACTAAAAGGGTGGGCTTTGCTCAAACTTTGCAAAATACTTTTGAGCTCACTTGTGCTCTCCCACTGCCATCATGGGTGACTGGGGGGGCCATCAGGGATGCCCACTGCTCCAAGGCACCCAGGACACACCTGAAGATGGGATCCTGTCCTGTAACTGTGTCTCCGTATTTCATCTCCAAACAGCGCAAGAGAAACACAAAAATCAGGCAATGGATGTAAGGCTGAAAAACAGTAACAAATTAGGTTTGCATGGAGAAAGATAGCAACACACTCAATTAATTTTACTTATAAAGAGATGCATGGACCCATAATTTACTTCACCTATTGGAAAGATAATCATGCAGGTCCAAAAGGCAAAGAAGTTAAATTAAAACATTATGTACATTTCCATCTCATATGCAGATCGTTTGAGAAGCCTTGACTTCACGCTGCAGTTTTAGCTCAGTTAACCAGCACCCTAGCAGACTCTCTAAGGCATCCTACAAGATCAGATCTCACATCTTACTTTTGAAGAAGCAGCATCAGACTGGTCAGTTCATAACAGATTCTCACAAGTTGGTTGAAGTCTAAGCTCTGCCTTCTATATCACCTCCGCTTCATCCCCCTACCATTTTCCACATATGATTTGGCGTCTTGGGGTCACAAGACAAGCCCATGATTACTTGGCTGTGCCTCCCCCACCGACATTTAAGATGAAACTTTCTGCACAAAACACATGCTTTACTTTGGGAAGATTTATGAGAGCCCAGTGCAAGTCCATCACATTAGAACAGGCAACTGTTCCAAAATAGTTATCATCAAATTGCTCCTTACTGCAAAGACAGCTATGAAGATGTTATTCAATGGATCAGGAATATTCATACTGTGAAACATCAGGGTGTGCTACAAGGAAAAGAAAAAAAAAAAGAATTAAATCAGTCAATTACAAAAACTCCTTAGCACAGTGTGCCACAGTGCAGGACTGGAGCAGGTGTGGGATGTAGGGGTGCATGGCTTTTCTGCCAGTTGGGAGAAAGGAGCTTTAATTTCTATTTATTTTTCTGGTTTCATACTTCCTCAAAAAGCTGTGACTTCCATTGCTACAGCTAATTCAGAGGTGTCTCAAACCGGCTAATTTAGACTGACCTTTTCCATCATTTTGTCTCTCTTCCCAGCAATCTCCATCCCTCCAGGTCTCCCATTCTACTGCCTGCCCCTCCCATTCTAGCCTGGCTGCCAAAAGGCAGCCATTGGCACAGCTTTTTGCATCTAAACAAACAAACAAAAACCATTCAAGTGAAGGATCAACAAATCCCTTCCCTCCTTCCCCAGCCTGGACCTTTTCTTCTCCCATTGCCTTTTCTCACTCTTTTTTCTCAATCTTTTCTCAAATCTTTTTTTGAGATTTTTTTTTTCTCAAAATTTTCTCAATCTTTTTGGCAGTTGTTGCTTTGGGAGAGGAAATTTGGAAAGCAATGTGGAAGTGAGGATCCCAGCACACTGTTCTGGTTAGCACCACAAGGACCATTATTGAGTCTAGTAGGATATGTACCCTTAATGAGTAGCTCAGCGAGCCCAGCAATGGAAACAAAGGAATCAAAGTGGAGAAGGTGATGCAGAAAACTTCATCCGAATAACTGATCATGAAGAGAATGAAGTTCACCTGGAATAAAGTCAAAAAAGTATTTCCAGTATTCAAGTATTTCTAAAAACTGGGCTATTTGCCACTGATTATTCTGGGGTTATTCCGCTGAATATCAGTATGTTTGAAGTGAAACCTCAAGAGGCAAGGTGTGGAAATCAAACATTTCAGAGTGCAGATTCACTTTTCTTACCAGAATGAAGATGAAAGACCAAAGGTAGCGATTGCTCCGACCCTTGCGAAACTTAAAGGCGATTAAATAGACGAGGAGGATGAGAGAAAATCCATAACCGGTGGTGCAAACGATCTAGAGAGAGAGGCTGATGTCACCAGCAAGGAGATGGATGCGGATGCACCAAGTCCTGCTTACAGCAGCCCATTTTGGTTAAAATACTGAATGCCTCTGGGTGCCCAGGTTCCACCTGGGCATGCTCGCAGTGAGAGGAGGGAGGGGGATTTGTGGGTGCCCACCCAGCGAGAGCTCACCATGGGCAGGATGGTGCTGGAATGCAAGGGGCAGGAGTGGCTGAAGAGCAGTATGATGCCAAACAGGATGCAGAGCAGGGCCCAGAAGAATGGGACATCCACCAGTGCCTGCCCACACCAGTACGCTGAGGGGAAGAGCCCTGCGAGCCGCAGCTGGGCGCGAGCCTTTACCTGTGATGGCAAAGGAGAGAAGGAAGGGAGCTTGGCAGGGCCCCAGACACTGTTCCTGCTCCTCCTCCTCCTCCTCCATCGCCCTCATTCATCCCTGCCCCAGCGGAGTCTCCCTCTCCCTTCCAGGCACTTTCAATTCTTAGCTCAACTGCTGTTAAAAAAACACATCGCTCTTAATAAGAAAAAAAATAAAAATCTTCCGCCTCCAAAATCTTTGTTAATTAACACCCAAGTTGTTCTGAGCACACGCTGGCTCCCGGAGATGCAGGCTAACATATTTTGGTACAACGCTGTGTTTGAGTAGCTGCATTTCTTCCAGTACCCTCCCTAGAAGTCAGCACACGAGCTGCTGTCCAGAGCCGTTGCATTTGCATTCCCTTCCCTTTACGCAAGACCGTTTTCAGGACATGCTTTTTACCTTGTAATCCTCCATGCTGCTCACTGCGAAGTGAGGAGGCAAACCAGAAGCCAAAATCAGCATGTGGCTGAGAGAGATGAAAAAAACATCACGCTTCATTTCTGGGCTGTTTCTCTACGAGAAAGAAATTCCGAAATCATCAATGATCAACAGCTGTCTGGGGAAAGCCTAGCTAGCTCAATGCTCAAAGCATGTTTGCAAGGGTAGTTACGGTAATTCATTTGTGCTTAAGAACATGAAACAATAAACAAAAGCATTTAGCATCTTAAAATTTGCAAGAAATATTGGGATTACTGTAAATCATGGAGAATAGGCACCATCTTTTTGATACTGACACTTGTCAAATGGATGCAGAAGCAAGGGGGAACCTGCAAATATTGCTGCTGTATTCCTCCCTTATTGCCACATAGCACAAGCTGGAATTTCGTATGGTATTTAAGCCCTATTAGAAAAAAAACACTGCAGAAGAAATTCTCATTAAATAGGCCTGGTATTGACTGCTGAGAATGACCCTAATGACTGGCCAGCTGGACTGGCTTCCACCCGCCCAGCCCTCATCACTCCAACTTGGCTATCTGGAGTCATTTTCAGCAAAAGACACAGGATGCTCACAAAGGATAAGGAGTTGCTCCAGGTGCGGATGCGTGCAGTGGAGTTGAAGAGCCTGAGGAAGGAGTTGCTGAGGATGTTCACGAGCACAGGGAAGCAGTTGATGGGCTCTGCACCGCACATGAGCGTGTATCGGTAGCTCTGAAAGCACAGGAGGAAAGGATGTCACCTTCATGTCTGTAAGAGGTGTGAGGAGGCACGGATAATAGTGAAGATTTTAGAGAAAAGTGATGGCAAATGCAGTCAGTTTTATTAAAGAGTGGGAACTCAGAGACCTGGCTGTGTGCTAATAGGTACTGCAAGCAAAATGACTTAAAAAAGCAAAAATTTCTGGAGAAAAGTAGGATGACTTGCATTAATACTTTTCTCTAAAGATCACTATAATCCTGAATTCCCATTAACAAGATTACTGACAGTATTTAATGTGTCAAATAAATATTCTCCCCTTTGTTGTTCTGTGTATTTCCCTGTACCCCACTTAGACATATTTGAGACGCTCCTGTTGACGTACGGGATGAAAGAAGAAAAAGTATCATTCACCTTGCCTTCCAGGGATATTTTTATAGCTCCATTATGTAGTTGCAGGCTTGTGATGTTTTTCTCAATAGCTATTTCTGGCATTATGCTTTGAAACTTCAAAGCAGCAATGAAATCCTCAATTTCTGATCCTAAAATCAAGTCAAGAACAGAAATTAGAATAATTAGATTTTTAATACAGTCTCTTATAAACAAGCTCCCACTTGCAAAGCAGATGTATGTTAAAAAACTCATTTAGAATCTGGGCCAACTTATATTTTCTATATTTTTTTCCTGTATGAACTAAACTTTTTAAAGACAGTGAATGTTTCTGCAGTTATATGATTTTTTTTTAATACTTAGTTCATTATTTTTTTAAATATCAGCTACTCAGATATCACCACTAAAACTGGATTTGTTTTTGCTCACAAGAAAACACCTCCCAAAGCCACAGATGCATAAAGGAACGTACAGAAAGAGGAAAACAAGGCTGGTCTATCAGCTCTAAGGGGACTCAGAGTGGTCCAGAAAGTGAACCAACATCACATGTCCTTCTTCACCTGTATCATTGAAGATGAGAAGATTTGTCGCCTTGCTTTGAATTTTGTCTCCAGTGGGATGAAAATAGAATCTGGCAGTCAGCTCTGACATTCTGGAGCTGTCCCATAAATGAAATCCAATGACAAGCATAAGCATCGGAAGGATAAATACTCCAAACATCAGCAATCTAGAGGGAAAAACAGACCATGAGTGGGTCCAGGGGAACTCCACCTTTAACCAACGGAGTGACTCATGTGGCAAAGGACAGGGAGAAATTTAAAACTGGGGAAAACTTAAGCAATTCACAGCGCTACCAGAAGTTCTAACTGTCCTTATTACTGCAACATTCAAGCAATTGCCTTCTAACTCTTAGCTTCCAAATACTTTTCCCTCAGTCACCCCAGGGGAGAATCAAACCCTTTGGGAAGGCCCAGGCCAGCATGAGGGGTGCAGGCTGGGCCCTGTACTTACAAGGCCCTCAGAAGCTTTCCTTCATGCTTTAGTTTCAGGAAGCGAATTCTCATCACAGCGCAGACTTGTTGCCTCCAGAGCGCCATGCCACTTGTGGCGGGGCTCATCACTTCAGGATACACCTCGAGGCTCTGGTCCCTCTCCTCCAGGTCTCCGTCTGCTGCATGTTCAACACGAGAAACAACGTTATCCAAAAAGAGCTTTCAAAGGACACGTTTGTAAGTGCAAACAACCATCAAGGGTCCTCTGTTCTGAATAGAGGAATGCTTTTGTCTTAGTCAGAAAAGAAACAATGGCAGAGAAAAAGGGCCATAATTTACCCAGAACTGATTTATATAAGTGAATTGAAAGCGGTTGGACCTAGACTCATGTGTCTACACATGCAATGTCTTCACTGGCCTTGGAAATTGCCTTCTGACTTTTTTCTCTCTTCCCACCTCCTGGTCTGGGCAGTATACCCTTCAAATCCTTTACAACATCACTCTTCAATTCTTGTGTTTAAAAGCTCGTTGTAAGTCAAGACTGAATCACCTAGACTTCTCTGGGAAGATAATTGTCACTAAAGAAAATCTGAATTTTTATACAACTGCAATTCTTGACCTGACAAAAGCTATGACAAGTCACATTCAACAGAAACTTACATATATATTTTTTAAACTGAACACCCAATGCAGAACCTTAATCATGCCAAACTTGCAAAGCGGAATCAATATTTTACCTTCGTGATCAACGGCTTCCTTGCCCTCCAGCTTCAGGAAAGCATCTGCCAGGGTCATCCTGCTGACCTCGTAATTCACAACCCCCTGCAAGAAACCGCTGTCGAGGTGGCTGAACAGATCTGCGTGACAGAGAGAGCCAGGCTCAGCCCAACAGCCAAGGCTTCTTTAGCAGAAGCTCAGACTGGCATAATTAGCATGATTAATACTTTCTAGTATTCATATCACTAAGCTCCATAATGTAAAAGCCATTGCAAAACAACCATACTCTTTAGAGGTAGGTAGTACAAAATTCAGAGTTCTCGATTACCACCAGCCTTCCTGGTGGGCGAAACCTCATCCTGAAACCAGAGAAGACTCAGTAGTTTTTAGTCTGTGGATTAATTGGTGCATTTTCTTTTGTTCACCTGCAGAGTTAATATTAGCATGTTCATCAGAGGCTTTCTTCAAGGCTGATGCTCATGCAGCTCTGGGCTCCCTAATCCTACGCAGCACAGGCAAGGGAACATAATTATGACCTTCACAGCAATTTTGCATTCTGCTTCTCCCACCACTTCATTTCCCATTACAACCCTCATGCAATGGCAGGCTGTTGTTACCTGGGAAGCTGTCAGCGTTTTCCAGAGGTAGCAAGTAACACAGCTCATCCCCACTCCGTCCTTTGAACACGGCATCAGGGATGTACTGCCTGACCAGGGAGGATGCAACCTCAGGGTCACACACATCATTTATGCGCATCCTGTTTGTATTAAAAAAGCAATTGCTATAATATTAAATAAGAAAAACAATGCTTTCTTCATCCCTATAAAAGACAAAGCCAGCAGTCATTCTTCAAGCCATAGGCAAACCTCCAAAACTAGGCAGTGTTTCAGTGGGAATTTATTAATAGACGTCTGCAGTGCCCCTGGTTTTACCATGCAAGCAAGAAATAGCTGAGGTTAAGAATATTAATCCTGGCCAGCACTGCTAAACCAAGAACACAGAAATTAAAATCCGGAGAAAAGCAACTTTACATTAATGCTGCTGTACGTCACTCTGGCACCACAGAGTATGTGGAAACTGCAATTCTTCTTACTCTGGTCCCCTTTTGGCTGCAAGGGAGGTTGCAAAGTCATGTTAGCTACATGCTCCGAGCTTTCAGGATTGGGTCCAAAGAAAAGCAGCTTGCTATCCAAAGCAAGATATTTTTGGCAGCCTCAAAAATCTCCTAACATGAATTGTCAAGATTTCTAATACTCTATATAGAAACTCCTTGGAGACACAGCCTCTATGATAAAATACACACGTTGCCTAGAAGCTTTTCATAAAAACAGTGATGACCAAAAAGAAAAGGATTTACCTTAAGTGATAGCCAATTCCCCATTTTCTCTTCAAGTACAGAGATGAGCCAACACACTCTAATCTCCCATTTGAGAGGAAAGCCTTCCGATCTAAGGAGGTATGAATACGAAAGATTTAGGGGGAATTTACAGCAGTGCAGTAGATTGACCTTATTCTGCTCCTTCTGAACTCAACGGATATTTTTATAATGAAGTCAACAGGAGTAAAGTCAGGCCAGGACTGGAAGTTTTTTTTTTTTTCTTTTTTTTTTTTAATAAAAACAAAACACCAAAAGTGCTGCCTTTCACCTAAGCACCAAGATTAGTCTTTTACTTACTTATTCTTACTGGCTTATAGAAAATTCCCCAGGCAGCCCAAGACAAATAAAGACATAGGAAAGATATTAATTGGAACAACATCCCCAATTGCTCTGCGTGCAGCTCGTGGTAAGCCCTGATTTAATGGAGCTGGGCACAGGATGGGTCGCTGAAGCACACCTCGCTCTCAGACATGATGCACCCAGCAAGCCCAGACCCCACGGGGGCTGGTGGGGACCCCCTAGTCCTACACTGCAGCTGCTCTCAGGGTGGATGCCTGGGCTCACCAGCGTGTGTGTCGGCCTCATCCATGGACTGGGTGGTGAAGAGGATGACATGGCCGGCCTGCCGCTCCTTCAGGAGGCTCCACACGTGGTGCCGGGAGCACGGGTCCAACCCGGCCGTCGGCTCGTCCAAAAGCAACACCTGCAAAGAGGAGTGAGATCAGGCTGCCATGTGTCCAAATTGCCATTTCCATTGCCACTTATCCTTGTTTCGTGCTTTTTGTGGTATCACTCAAAGGATAAAATGCATCCTCAATGGCAGCCATTCTTATTGCTCTTTTTTTCTATTTCATTGTTAATACCTTTTTCATTTACAAGGTTCTCACTGACCTGGATTCCTTGATCCTTCTGGCAGCCAAGTGAGTCACTAGGTCAGCAGGCTCTCTGAGTGCCAAGGGCAAAGTACACGTCTGTCGTCCGAACCAAAATGCAAAGCTATGTGCTAAAACAATACCCATTTTGTGTGTGCAAGTATGACCGGTGCTTACCTGGGGATTCCCTAAAATTGCAATTGCAAGAGACAGTTTTCTTTTTTGTCTCCCACTCAGAGCATCAGCGTGGATGTCCTGAAGGCCAGTGAGGTCCAACTGCACCAAGACTTTCTGTACCTTGAGAACGAATTAAAATAAAACATGCAACATTGGTCATATTTTGATTCATGCATGGCTACACACAATACAGAAGGGTATGACTTCAGGATTTAAAACTTCCCTGCTTTAAGTGGATTTGCTGTGAGGTAAGTTCTGCAAACCTGAATTCTGACTCTCATCACATAAGGATAAGAAATTTTAAAAAATACTCCCCTAAATCAGTGATGCTCTAATTTCTGCAGAACAAGATACTGGTGATAATCTAGAATATATCTCACCAAACTGTCCAAATGCTGTAGGACAGAGGTCAGCGACCAAGAAGCACATACCAACCTCTTGCTCTGTTTCCTTCCACTGAATCCCTTTGATGTGAGCAAAAAGTCTCAAGTTTTCCTTCACCGTTAAGGTTTCAAAATGCAAATTAAATTGCGGGCAAATCCCAACCATTGCCTGAATTCCTTCCATATCCTGCACTTCAGATACCTTGTAGTTGTATATCGTTGCAGAACCTGCACACAGGAATAAATAAAACAGATTTCATACTGCACAATCCTCCCCAATTGTAAGGGGAAAGCACACCGTGTTCACACCTTTGCTATTAATTCCAGCATTGAGGGTGTTTCTCTCAAAAAGTAATGCTGTTCCAAAATACTTCAAGTCTCTCCCTTAAGAACTAAATTATATTTCCTATTGATTAGCAGCTCATGGAAAACATCAGGCCATCCAGATGGAGCCATAACCATCTGCATATGCTTGCACACACGAGGGATGTGCTAGTGCTGAAGCTGATGCTGAAGGAGCACTGACAATGAGCCAGACTGAGCAACCGAGATAAAACTTGGCTTTTTGCTTCTTTACCCCCTTAAGCTTGCAAACCAGTCAGCTTCTCCTCTTCTGCATTCAGGTCCTACCTGCTGAAGGCTTGGAAAATCCACTGAGCAGGTTTAAGAGAGCCGTTTTTCCAGATCCGCTGTGCCCAAGTAATGCAGTGATTTGGCCTTCATAAATGCTGAAGGACAAACCTAGAAGAGAAATATGGCAATATTAGGATGGAAGTTTGTGAGGCCAGCAGACTTGTGCATGTAGCTTGTTGCCAAATCTGCCGGAGGAACATTTTATCTTTTGACACAGATCTGAAAATGTGTGTTGCGTGTTAATATTTAAACACAAAACATTGATTTTATTTTCTACAAGGTTCATAGCCTTTTCTTTTGGCATGACTCAAAAGAGAGCCCCCACAAAAAGAAGAGCCCATAGCCTTCCCAAGATATGAGTGTTCAGGAATTATTTTAAAGCAGGAGATACAGAGTTTGCTATCCACATTCCTTAAAAAAAAGGCTCATTTTGAAATTTTTTTTCACCCTATGTAAACCTTTGAGACCACACTGATATTTTCACTGTCACATAGTGTTCTTGTTAAACAAAGGCATTTAACAAACTTCTCGGGGCTGTGCTATGATGATGCCAACCATCTGCACACCTGTGGCTGGCAAATGAGCAAATGCTTAGAGAGCAGGGCTCAGCCCATGACAGCAGATGTAGCTCCAGCCAGGGACCCAAAGCCAGTTTTTTTTTTCCCAAATCAATTTACACATTATGAGGGAGAGCTGAGAGGCGATTTTTCACAGCGGCTCCTGGCTGAAAAAAACACAGATTTTAAGGAGGCTTCTTTTATTACAGAAGTAATAAATAATAATTTTCCTGGAGTGAAAAGGCAAAGATGATAACCTTATAGAAATTTGCCAGTAATTTACCCTGGCAGAAATAACCACTGCATAATTATGCCTCCAGCATTGTTAAAATGCAATAAGTACATCCAGTGTGTTTCAAAACAGCTTGGGTTCATATCTAGTGAAAAATGAAATTAAAGCAATTGCAAAACCTCTCTTACCTCTTAAAGCTTCAGTTTTCTTGTCCTTCTTCTTGTATACTTTTTTTATATTGTTTAGTCTAAAGGAAAGTTAAGCAAGCTGTTACTACTGAATCCCACAATTTTGGCACGCTCCCTCTGCCTCAAAATAAGCTTTGAAAACTAGGCGAAAAAAAAAAACATTTCTCAACCTCCTCCCCGGGCTGGTCCTTCTCGTCACCATCAGGGGGTAGGGTAATTCCATCTGAAGGGATGACCTGGTATGATTTGTTTGGGAAGCTACGAGCCATTCCCCTTATCTGTCCTGCTCAACCAGCTCAGTACACCCTTCACCAGGCAACCCGGCCATGCCCTCCAGCCAAACCCAGAAGGCAGCAGATGTTTTTCATGCCTGCAGAGCTGTTACCTGATGGCATCCTTCCCCTCGAAGCCTGGTGGCATCGGCTCGGTGTCACAGCTGGGGACAGGCTGGTGGCTGCCCACGCTGCCAGCTCGCAGCCCCGCACCCTGGCTCCCATGCTGAAGCCAGTACGACGGCCTCAGGAAGAAGGCAGGAGGGTATGGCACCCCGTACTTGCCTAAATCAGAAGCAAACAAGGTGAAATAGAAGGCTCAAACTGCTGTGTGGCAGCTCAGCTTTGTCCATCTACAGCTGCAGAACAGAGCCCTTGGGCAGTGTGGAGGGAGGGGTGATTTCTGCAGTTTCTGCTCACTCATCCCTGTCTACAATGCAGGCAGGCAACAGTCAGAGCAAAGACCTCAATAGTCACCTCAGCCCAAAATGCATACAAAAATTAGAACATCCTTCTAAACCTAGTGGTTAGGGCTGCTGGAGTAGACCTAGATGGTCTCAGTGCCTTGCCAAAGGATTTCAGGTTCCTTTTGGAGCCTGCTTTTGAGGCCAAACTGGGTAGCTACTTGCAGCCAGCTGCTGGGAAACAGGATTCTTCCCAAAGTTTCTTCACAAGCAATGTAGTAAATCCAATTTGCTGCCCTTCACGCAATGAGGCACAGCCTTTGCTGCTGCAATGCCATCCTGCACCTCTTCCCCATGAGGGGGCTGGGGGTTATAGAAGAAAAATAGAAGAATTTAACTTTTTTTCCTTATGTTTCTACTTACCAGGCAAAACCTTATCAAAATAGATGGCCAGCAGCAAATACAAAACACTGTCTAGGGCCAGTATGATGCATGGGTTAAGGAGAGGGTACAATTCTGGTTCATATTTTTCTAATTTTATAACCTAGGAGGGAAAAAATAAAAAGCACAAATCAGATGCATCACTCTTTAGACAGAGACACTGCATGCAAGCTACAGCTGTGTAATCATGGCATGTTCTCCACAAGAAACTCATGCCCACCTGGGATCACTGCTGCAATCATTTTCCAGAGCTGGAAACTTTTTATATATATATATATATATATATATATAATGTACATATACACACAGAGCTGGCAAAGTTCCTTGTGCAGTTCAGGTTCTAACTATGTTTGTTAGGAACTAGCATGCACTTTTTAAAGACGAATTTTGGTTGTACTAAATATTTAGGGTGGAGGGGCAATTGTGTCTCTATGGCAATGCAAATTACACATGGCAGGTACTCCTCCAGCTGGCAGAAGCCTGCAGCAAGTTTGCTGTGAGCTGAGCTCCCCTGATGGCTTTATTTTGAGCATACCTTTGAGATGCCAGCTATAAAGGTGAAAGGACTGAAGAGGCTAAAAATCCACTCCAAAGATGGGGGCACTTTTTCAAATATTGTCATAAAGCCCAGTAATCCAAAGATGACGTGAAGGACAAATCCCACGAAACTGGCAATATTAGGCTGCTTTAGCAAGGAGCTGAGCATGAAACAGAAGTGAATCTGCAGCAGGGAAAAACAGGTGTTAGCAGGATGCATTTCTGCTTGTGATTAAGGAAAAAAAAGAAACATATAAAAATCCAACAAGCAACATTAAGAGACCCAGCTGGGTTCCAGTTGTCACTTAGAGATGCACACAGCTTCTCACAAGGATTATTTCATTTAGCAGTCAGCTTGGATATTCAGGGCAGGTCTATAGGGATGGGCAGACCAGACCCAGCTCTTCCTCCCCATGATGCAGCCTCAGCCCCACACAGCACCAGCTTTCTCATGCCCACTCATGTTACCACCACTCCTTGCTCTGATTTTAAGTCTAGATCTCCCCAAATCAAAGAATAGGAGTGGTATATTAGCCTACAAACTGTAGCAAGAAAGTGCAGTAATGGAGAGGTTTTTGTTTCTTTCTCCCAGCCAGGGAGTACTCTGTACTCTGTTTTAGATGCTTTAATTAGGAAATGGAAAAAAATTTGTACATCATTAAAAAAAATAAAAAAGAGAGAGAGAAAAAGAAGGCAGACTTACAGATGCTATGCCATAAAAGAAATAAAAGAAGTACATTTCCAAAAAGTTGCGATCGAGGGTGACTCCGTTAATCGTGATCGCAGTCATCAGACTGGCCATGATTGAAATATAAATGGTGTACAGGAGGCTCCAGGACAACCTGCAAAGGAAGGCACAGCTACTGTTGCTTCTGTAGGTGTCAGCACCTGCCAAGACACAGCCAGTTCAAGGTGCGCCCTTCTTAATTCGGACCCAAAGTAATTCCCAACCATGGCTCCACCTGCAGCTGCCCCACCAGAAAGGAGCCAAGGAGCCTTCCTTGCAGGAGGAGATGCTTTGTGGTCCCTGCACCACCAAGGAGGGGAGTGAGGAGGTGCCTCGCAGCCACCCAAACCTCTGCAGATGCAGCAACACCAGCAAATTGCTGCTGAGCTCTGCAGCCAATGTTACTCATCCCGGTGCTTTCCAAACAACTGGAAATACCCATGCTCAGAAGGCTTCGGAAGTAGAGCCTTCCTGTTTTGGTAGACCCTACACCCCCGCAAGCTTCATCATCTCCAAAATTTCCCATTTCTTCACTTTTGTTGTTGTTGCTGCTCTCTGCATGTATCAGCCTGTTCCTGGAGGCGTGCAACACCTGGGCACCAAGAGCTTTGCTACACGAAGAGTGCTCTTTCACTGCCTCTTTTTATTTATTTATTTATTTATTTTTTGAGAGCTCAAAACAACGAACAACCAAATCCTGCATCAGAGCAACGTCCTTGGAATCTGAGCTCCTCCAGCTGACAATAAAAGCAGCGAAGGTTTGAAGCAAAGGCTTCAACGACGTACAGAAGCCCCCTGCCCACTTGTCCTTTCCCCTGCCTGCTCCCATCAGGCTTACCAGAAGGCAAGGTCTTGCAAACCCATGGCTTTCATCAACACCTTCAGCTTCTTTTTCTCCCTGATAACTTTCACTGAGAGAAAGTACATATATGGGGAGAAACACAGCACGGCGTAAATGATGAACCAAATATAATCCAACTTGTAGACAGGCTTGATGGAGTGGGATTGCAGACGCACGCCGCTAATTGATTTCATCTCTTCCCAGACAGAACGGTTGGTTTTCATCTGAAGGACAGAAGTGAGCCATTAATTTTATTTTCTTTATTTTCTAAACAGCCAAATTTGGAAAAAATAGCCTTTCGTAGGCATTAAACTTACCAGTTTTTCAAGAGCAATGTTAAGTTTAATAGGGGCAAATTAGCCTCAAAATTTAATATCTTTTTGTACTGCGATGTAATAAACACTAATGTTGCCTTTGAGCTATAAGAGCAAGCATTGCCTACCAAACAGATGGAACAGAAATATAACAGAAGTAGTGAAGCAATTATAGTATAGCTAAAGGGCAGGAGCTTTACTGCTCTGTAAATACTGTATTTGGAGTTGATTAATTTTTCATGACGGAAGAATTTATCACTGAAAAATACAGTTTGGTCCATACTGAACATTTCACACTTCTTTTCGAAATGGGTCAATCTGATAAAAATAAAACCTGAAAGATAAAAATTCCAGCAATATTGTTTCCATTTGTTTTACTTTGAATTTTCCTGTAGTCCTGAAAATAATAATAATAAAAAAAAAAAAAAGAAGAAAGAAAAGAAAAAAGAAGAAGAAGAAAAAAAGAGTTTGGCAACAAAAAAAGTTCCATGCTTTTTAACTCCACAAATGGACTGTCACCCTCTAAATCAGCATCAGCCCAGTTATTCCATGAGTAGGTTAATTTTCAACATAACTCAGGAAATCTCTTGCACCCAGAAGAAATATGCAACTTGCCACAATGATCCATCATTCTTTTCACTTTTGAATGACACTAGATATTTAAGAAGTTAACAGCCATGGGACTTTTTTTTTTTTTTTCCTAGTAAAGTTTCTGGATAGCTCTAGAAAGAATATTTTCTATCATGATCACACTTACTTCTATGACTGCTGCATCAATGCTGGACTGCAATGATAGGAAGCCCACATACCAGTATGAAGGGACCTTGCAGAAGTTTAATGAATAATTGCTGCAGGTATCTGTGGGAAAGAAAGAAAATGAAGCATTTTATCTACATATTTTCATATATATATGGGTACATATTTATATACATACATATATGTACACACACACAGATATGTATACATGTGTGTTGAAAATGAGTCAAGAAATCAAGATTTAGTACTACTGAGCCCGGAGCAGCCATTTTTCTCCCAGAATAATGTGACATGGGGAGTCAAAGGCTGTGGCTCCCTGGTTTCCTCCTAAGTGAACAAAACCTCAAAGTCTAAATAAAATCTTTCTAGAAGCATTTAGCATATACAGCCTTGAGCCCTTCTGAGTGGCATGGCAGCACAGAGATCCATCTATACATTTTCTAGTGTAAAATCAAGTTCTCTGGTTTCATTTATTTTTCTTACCAATGTGTTCAAAGGCTTCGTTCGGAGACACCACACTGTAACTCTGAAATCTGAGATGGTAGGAGAAGTCATCCTTAAAAACCACACCGATAATGTCATCACCGAAATTTTCTCTTGTGTCCAGGATTTCCTCGTTTTCCACCTCTTCTACTAATGCACCTGAGAACAAACACCACCACAGCAGAAACTCTGATTAGCAATGCACCCACACGAAGCAGCAGCCACATCGTGTGCTCTTGTGAATTGGGATTTGGGATGTCCAAGCCCTTTTAGCTAGTTACCTGTCATCACGGAGTCTGAAGCCACTTTGCTCATTATCTGCCTGGTGGTGTTTGTTACAGGTGTATACATCAGCGTCACTCCTGTTGCATTAAAGGCAGGATCGTCTAATCGCCCAAGGAATTTATAAGGGATTTCTTGCCGCACAGAGTGGTCTATCATACTTGACGATATTTGTATTATTAAGAGAAAAACCGCACATGTAATCCATTCCTAGGAGATGGGAGAGAAATAAAGGTGAGTGGCAGCACAGTGGTTTGGAAATTGGGTGCTGTGGGAAGAGGTTGGAGCTGCTTCAAGGACCGATCTGCCTGCATGGTCCGGCTCATCCAGCCACGAATGCTTTCTTCCTGAAAATGAGCTATTTTACAGGTGGAGTAATTTTAAAGTATGAGGACAGCTCTGAGTGAAAAACCATGTTTTTTTAGTATGGGAGCCAATAGGTGGACATCACGAGTTGGACATTGTGTTCTTCTGGTCAGCGCGGAGATGGGATCAACAACACACAGCAACAAGCTGGCTTTGTCTCAACCCTTATTATGCTACAATATTGTAGTGTCACGGGAAGAACCGCAACAGTGGATGTTTTCCAGAGAGCCACATAACCAGCTGAGGCTTCTCATGTATCACCTAGAACAAAAACAATGCAGTGCAAAAACAGTTGGTAGTGGAAATCCTAACTTCCCTTTGGAAGGACAGACACTTGCCTGGAAAGTTTCTGTTTTCTTCCTCCGCACCAGCAGAATGTTTTTCCATAAAAGAGCCCAGGTTTGCTGGCTTATTTTTGAGGCTTTCTTGAATATTCTCTGCATTTTCCCACCTAGGATGAAACAAACAAACAAAAAAGCATTTAGGTCATTGAAAGTTAATATATTTACTTGGGTAAGCTCCTCTTTAGAGAAATCCAATAGCATGCCAAAGGTCCAGAGCTTTTCCACATGTTACAGTTCAGACACCAAGGAGAAGTTCAAAGGAAATGGTGTGGGATCACACACGTGAACACAGGGCTGGGGGTCAGCCCCAGCTGCCTCATGCTCATTTCCAGATTCAGCCCATGTCTTCCTCAAGAGGTTTGTAGGAAGAGGCTTTTAACTGGCTGTAGTTTGATTCTTCACCTACATGAAGTTAACAGAGAGAAGATAACATGAAAGGATTGAGTGGTTAATGGAAGAATATATATTTTGTTTGCTTTTAATGCAATTTCTCCAAATGCTTAAGATTCTGGATCTGCCACCACAGCACGAAGGCCAGCTGCTGAGTGCAGCAGTTCTGGCACATGCTGTGCATGCAGCTGAGCCTCTGATCATGCATTTCTTGCAGGGAATTTGTGCCATGCCTTAGCCATGCATCGGTAAGCCACCGCCCCTTTGCTCTAGATGGCATAACCAGACAGTGAAACACCCGCTACATACAGGAGGCCAAATCAGAAACACTGCTTAGATGCCAGAAATAGCCCAAATGAGATGCTGACACCATCTCCTTTAAGTGTGCTGGCAAGAGCCTGATTTTTTTTTTTTTTTTTTTTTTTTTTTACCCCACCTCTCCCCTCTCAAAAATAATTCATTTCTACTCAAATGCTATGTCATAAAATCATAAGTCTAATATAGCTGGAGGAGGGTATCGCTAAGAAAATACAACCTGTTTCTTTATCTCCTCCTAAATACTGGACAGGGAAATACTGGAATTGGGGAATATTTATCCCAGCTCTAGCTTCAACCACACAGCCCAGCAGCCAACATCCCGTGCAGGAACAGCGGCAGCTTCGTGGTGACTGCCTGCATGACCTTCCCAGAACGAGAGCTGGGCAGGGAACCTCAAAACACGTTTTTGCATTTTAGCCCTTTAGAAGGGATGAAACCAAAATCAAAGCAACCTCAAAAGCATTGTGCTCCGTTCCCCTCAGACATCGCTTCCTGGATTCATGGATCGGGCAGCTGGAGTTAATAAATGATTCCACTACTCCATTCCCCTCATTGTTTGTTTTTGGAAGGACTAAACATTTGTATACTCCAGGGGCGATGGATCCCTGTTTACCCTCTGATTATTAGCACAAAGATATTTTCCTGCTGTTTGCCCTGCCCGAGGCTTTCTCTCGCGCTTCCACATCGCAGGCTAACGGCAACTGGGAGGTGATTTCGAGGAAGTGCTACTTGCTTTTGGCCAAGCCTGGATTTCACTCGTGAACCGAAAGCAGCAGCTCAGCTGAGGCTGGGACACTAGACAGAGATCCACATGGGGGCATTCGGATAACAAGGAAAATACAATGGTCCTTTAAAAACTACGCTGACTCTCTACTGATGTTAACAAGCTGTTACAAAAAGGGATCACATAGGAAACTAAAACAAATAAATATCCAATTAAATTTCTACTGCTTTTAATTTTATTTTTGCTTCTGGAACAAGAAACAAATACCCCTTGGAAGCTGAAACATGAAGCTAGAAGCAGACAAATGGTGATGTCTACAAATGTTGCATGAACTTCATCAGGAAGAACTTCAGTTTAAAGCAGATACCCAAAGACACAAAACGTAAGCAGGAGAGATGCTTCTGAAAGATCTGAGATTCAAAGCTTCAGATTCAGAAGAAAGAAACCAGAGATGTTTTGGGGACAGCAGTGCTGAGAAGCCTTAAACCAGTAAGAGCATCGCCTGTAAAACTGAGTATCTCTGGAAATATTTCCTTTTTGAGTGCTCAGTAAATGAACCCAAACTTCATGTTCTCCAGGAACACACTTCCTAGGCATGACAAAAACTTCTGCTGTGGTTCTGTGTCTTGCTATGCTAGAGGTAGTCCCGGGAAGGCACGTCCCGTACATGCACCTCATCCCTTCACTTACCATCGCAGGGATTTCCTACTTGGAACCTCCTCAGATTTTTTTCCCTCTAATGTAAAATGAACAGAGCATATCACAACTGACTCCTAAAAGCAAGCTGCTCCTCAGCATTACTGGCAGGAAACCCTTGATGCTGGCTGGGGAGGGATAAAGGTGAGCTGCACCCTGTGCTGCCATGAGGAGCTGCCGATTCTCCATGTACCAAAGCTGAATCCCCACGTGGGGAACGTGCTCTCTCGGTGCCCTCCTGTTTGTGAGTGTCTGCAAACAAAAACTTGCAGCTGGCCCCTGCACAGCCTTGTATTTACTACCTGATAAATACAGGATGGGCTTGCACAGATTCTGCTCTAACACAGTTCTTCAAATAATTTTTTTCCCCAACTTTGCACTCTAGAAAAAGAGTGCTAAGCCTGTCCCATATCAAAGTTTAACTCTTTAATTTCCCCAGAGAAGTGAACTTTGAGGGTTCCCATCTTTCAAAGCCTTCAGTAGCAACGCAGGACCGCAGGAGGGGAGGGAAGGGAGGCAGGGTCGCCGGGTGCTCAACCTGTGGTGCTCAGGGCATCCGTGGCAAGAATCAAAATCCATGAGCACCCAGAAAAGCCTCTTTAACTTTTTGATGTAAAACTCAGTGTTTGCCAGAGAACAGAGCTGGAAAGTAGAGCTGTTATACTTTTAGCATAACAGTATTAAAATAACCAGGAAAAGAGAACCCCTCCACGAAGACACCCCAGGTATAGTTTTTCACTTCCAGAACAGAAACAGGGACCCCTTACCTGGTGATGTGTTTTCCATTAGAAGTGCATCTCCAGCAGCTCCGAGATGTCTGGGCTCGTCGTCTCGTTGCAGTCCTGGAGAGGGTTCAATGCTGAGAGGCAGCCAGTGGCCATGCCCCTCTCCAGCCTGACGTCAGAGTCCGGTCCCGGCGGTGTCGGCGCTCCCAGCGCTGCGGGGAGGAGGTGATGACCCCGGTGAGCGATGCCTGCAGGCAGCTGGCCTGGGCTGGGAGCTACGAACCTTGCATTTCGCACTACGTTGTGTTAACAGGACGCGTGCATCGCGTGGAAGATATAATAGCATGTTTCCGCCAGGCTTTCCACGTGTGCACTCATTAGGCAGTATTAGGGTGAGCAAAACCAAAGTCAGAACCTAAACTAAATACCAGCTGGTTTAACATCGTTTTTAAGGTTTAAGGAAGTTACTTGATTTTTTAAAAAAGTTCACTTGATTTTGCCACATTAACAACAAAAGGACACTTTCCAGCAAAGCAGCTCCGAGGGAAGACTGCTGACCAGCTCAGCATCTGCTCACACATTTACCTTTGCCCGGGGTTCCCAAGTGCTGCTGCAGGTGCCAGGGAGAAATGCAGAGCTGTGGGGACTGGGATGGGTGAGCTCAAGATCCCAGTCGCATGGCAAAGAAACCTCGACCCTGCCAAGCTCCTCTGCAGGGAAAGCTTCGCTGCCTGCTCCCCATCGCGCCCAGAGCCTGAGTCAGCAAGAACTTCTTCCTCTGCCAGGGCAAATCTTCTGTCCTAGCACCAAAGGGACTTTTATTTTGTGTTTTCAATCTCCCTTTTGTTTTTAATATTTTTTTATTTTTTACTTTTTTTTTTTTTTTTTTTTTTTTAGTTTCCACTCCTTTTAATTGCTTTCCCAGCAGCTGCCACGCAGCTGGAATCAAGATGGGGATTTATCTTTATTTTTATTTTTAAAAATAGATTTCCAATGGATTTGCATTCCAAATAGGGAGGTGAGGAAGCCAAATAAGCCAGGAAATCCAAGTGAGTCGGAAGGGAAATAGTGCAATCACTCAAATAGTTAAGAGAAAGTAATTTCACTATCCTAGAACTTCAGCAGCTTGAGGAGACTGCATCTGCTTTGCAAAATTGAGTGAAAACACAGAAACAGCCTGGTTGTTGCTTAACAAGGGGCTGTAGCTCTTCTGTGGCTGCCAATTCATTTAATTTCATGGAATGAGCCCACTTAGGAGAGGAGCAGCGGAAGGCACAGCAGGGATGCACAGCTCATTTTCAGTAAATTCACCAAAAAAAAAAAAAAATTATAAGCACATCCTCTGTGCTATAGTGCACTTGTACCCAGCACAAAGCAGACCCCTAGCATGCTTGCAGGTTATGTACAGAAAACGCATTTTAATACAGAGGGGATGCCTGCTGTGAGCATGCTTTTGGGTTTCCCAACCCGCATGGGTGCTGCTGCTGGCCTCCTGCTCAAGGCAGCCCTTCATGGTGGCACTGGAGAGGAACAAGGGAGCCCAAAGAACCTCAAAGGGCTGCTCACAAGGTCTCCAGGCACTTGCTGCACAGGATTCCTTAGGGGGGGGAGGCTCAGGGCCAGGCTGGCATCAGCCCGCCCATGTCTACCAGGGCAGGAGAGATGCTGGGGACGGGTGCTGTGAAGATGATGCTTGAAGCAACTTGTTTTGGGGAAGAAAAAGAGAACTGAAAGCTCCAAGAAACTTTTCACTAAGGAGAAAAATCAGCATACTGAATTAGGGACTTTCTGAAGATCTTTTAAGGAAACATTACAGGGAAATTAATTCATTTTTCAGCTTTAAAGAAGACACTTAAAAAAAATAAAGAAAGAAAAAAGGCATGCTGCCCTTAGGACACCATTAAACACAAACTAGTATGAAAACCTGGGAACTTTGACTAAATTGAGATTAAATTTCTTCGGGGTTGTTTTCCTCCCTGCCACAGGCACACCCCGCTTTTCATTTCATTATGTCCTTAACTATGTCCTTAACTGACCCGCAGGGCTGGAGGTGGATGA
The DNA here is from genome assembly GCF_965140915.1 of Aythya marila. Taxonomy (NCBI): domain Eukaryota; kingdom Metazoa; phylum Chordata; class Aves; order Anseriformes; family Anatidae; genus Aythya; species Aythya marila. Next base: position 2,660,000 of record NC_139059.1, on the reverse strand, counting down.
CCTTCCCCTCCTCCTCCTCCTCCCAACCCATCACCCTCAGCCCTTCGCTGCTCCTCGCCTGCAGCGAGCACCCATCCAGCCACCCAGTGAGCCTGTCTTGGGCACGGATCCAGCCGGAAAAATGAATTACTTTTCTTGGTGGGGTGCATTTTAAGTGGATGAAGATGATTCATCGCCGCAGATGCGCAGCTCCGCGTGCCAGCAGCGCGCAGCTGCTGCGGGGTCACTTTTAGCAACAGCCCGGATCGGGGCCGAATCGATCTGGCTGTGAAACACGACAACTTCACGCTGTTGAATCCCAAGTGTTGCAACACCACAATTCCCTGAATTCAATTAAAAATATGATCTTAGTCCCTGCAATAAAATAACCCTGAAGGCTTCAGCCGTGCTGAATGCCGCGCACTCACCTGCACGGTGTGCTGCGCTCTGGGCTTTTTGAGCCAGTGCCCCTACTTCTAGGGCAGAAAAACACATGCATAATAGAAAGACAAGCACTTAACAATCCAATCCATCTTTATTTTGGTAGTTCTTTCTGCTGGAAAATGGAAAACCTCAACTTTACAAATAGAGCAGAATGGTAAAATAGGAAAAAAAATAATAGTAAATCAACTGCAAATGATTCAAAGTGCCTGACTGTGACATCAGGAGTGTTACAAACATGTTTAGACCCACAACCTGCTGTTTCCTGCTACCAGAACACTGTATGTCTGCTAGATTAGGGTTTACTCACTGCACAGATGTTTTTAAATACGGGTTTTCTTGGTAACATGAACAAAATCAGACACATTAAATTCCTCCATATAAAAATACATCCTTATAATAAGACCACAGAGTAAAGGCATCTTCAGATTTCTGGATACACTGGCTAATTACTCATCGCAACATCCCTGCAAAGCAGCTAAGGATCATTATGCCTGGGAAAGGCAGCACGAAGAAAGATGGTTTGCCCCAAGGGCCACAGCAAGCCCAAACCCCACGCTGCATCCTCTTCCAGGTGTTGCACAGAGTGGGGCTCAGGTCGTATGGCCAGCACTTGGTACATCACTGACAACAGCTGAACAAAGGGACTTAATCTGCAGGATTAAATCTTAGACTTCTCGGGTTATTCTAGAGTTTAATTATGCATGTTTTTTCCCTGTTCTGGCAATTATAGACATCATCTAACACTTTGGAAGACTTTTTCTACAGTATACTGTAATTCCGGAGATGTCTTGGGGTGGCACCTTATGCTACATTGAAAGCCAAAGCCACAACAGCAAAAAGATCCCACCCACATATGAAGTTAACTCAACGTGCCAGATCCTTTATACAGGAGGTTGCACAACTACAGTGCCACATCACCTGGGTTACACCGGGGTGAGGAACAGGAAAACCAAGCTGAGGAACTCCAGGTGCTAACAAAGTTTTCATAGGGTCTGTTTGAAATGTTAGACATAAGAAACTATGTGAAATAGGATGATGTTACCCAGACAGAAGTCTCATTGTACAGAATTACCTTACAGCCTATTAGGTGAAAAGGACTAAAATTAAAAAAGGGCAGCAATGGGGCTGCATGTGCAGAAAGGACAAATTCAGGTCATGGTCCTGGTGCTACCACAACTCCAGGGCTCAAAGCTTCACCGCAAAACAAAATCTGTACCCTGAGCTGCAGCCTGAGGGTACGGAGGAGGAAGTGAGAGTTGTTTCTCACCCCAGCACAGGGAGATGTACGTTTGCATGATGACAAAGGAAAACAGATCTGGGCTCTCAACGTGATGAAAAACCAGTATTACACAGACTATGTACAAGCAGCTGGGCCAGAGAAGTCCTCATTATCCCTTGGTTTCTGAATTTCCTCAAGAAAAGCAAAGGTATTTTCTAACTTTAACGTGAAGACGCACAATCGATATGACTTATGAAGCCAGTGTTTTGATAAAAATGCATCACTAAATTTGTTCATTGCAGAACACAATGAACAGTTAACAATCTTCAATTTCACATATAAAACTAAAAAAAGTGATGATAGCTTTGTGTAGAAAATAATATATTTTAAACATACATCTGTTGGATCTTAGGATAAAGAACTATGTATTCTTCTCTTCGTAGTGCTTCTATGCAAAGTAAAGGCACGATTCCTACGTGTGAGGTTGTGAAGTGGGATCTTATTCTTTTGGGTTTATGAAGGTGAATGGAAAACTGCCACGCTGGGATGAAGCACGCTATGCTGAGCACACTACGGCATTACTTACTGCAATCACTACAAGGAAGGACTAGGATATCGTGTTGCATGTGCTTATGGATTCACCGCCAAGAATGGAAACAGCTAAAGGGACTGCCTCCAGCCCAGCCGGCAGGATACGTCGCACCCCACAACAGAATTGGACTGTTTCTGACACAGACTCGAAACACATTTCTGCAAATCCCATAACTACACAGCTATGTCTTTGTACTTTTACCAAGCTGGGGAGGGGGGGGAAGCATCCACTTCTGTGTACCTTGTTTAACCCTACAGTGCATGCATTACACACAGCAGTGCCGCCACACCTGCCAGTCTGCAGCAGAAAGGACCACGAGTGCTGACAAGGGCTGGGTCGCAGCTGTAAGTGAGCAGTTCCAGGCTGGCTGGACACCAAGCTAAGCCTGTGGACCCTTCAGGACCCTGCTTGCAGTGAATATGGTTACACCGGAGCGATTTTCCCCCTCTCCAAAGCAGGTGCATCTTCTAAGCGTGAGCAGGGATGGATTAGCCACAGGGATAGGACCTCGTGGGGACACGCATGGAGCCTCGCTGGACAGCCAGCGATGCCTGCAGGGGAAGGATGCTCCAGGGGAGCTGGCGTTGCCCAAATGCCCAGCTTGCAGCGAGGGCAGCCCAACCTTGGCATCGTCAGAGCACAGCTAGCAGCGGTACCGCTGGGGCAGGCACCAATGCCAGGAGATGCCCAAGTGTCCTGGCAGCGTCTGCTCACTCTGTGTGAACCAGGAACCAAGCAGCAGAGGAGGAATGTCACAACAGGCAGAGTAATGGTGGGGATCCTCACTGCTTCCACCAGTATCGCTTGGGCCGGGATGCTCAGCGTTCCCAAATGCCGTTCTCCTTCCCTGCCCCAGATGCTTTCCACGTACTGCCCTGGCAGCTCAGCTCCCCCAGCACGACACGGTGCAGGAGATCATCACATGCACAAAGCACCAGCAGCCCGGCGAGCCGTTGGGATGGCGAGGGGCTCAGAAAACGACCCTGTCCTCCTGTGTCCTCTCCCACCACAGCGTGCTGTTCAGGGTGCCGAAGCTGCTGTCCTCCTCCTCCTGCTCCCTAGCAAGCTCCACAAAGACCTTGAAGAGACATAAGGGAGATGAATGTGCCAGGTTCCTTGGAGGAACTCGCTCAGTCACAAGACAATTTACGGTAAAAGCCTTACAAATACAGAACATATTGCTGCAGATCCGACTTGGAAGTTTTTTGTATTTTGGATTTTTTCCTCTTTGCTCCTACCCTCCCACCTCAAAACACTGGGAAGGAAGCTGCACCAAATACGAGCTGAAAGCATTTGTCATCAGTGGTAACTAATCCAGATTAAGCAATAATAACCTTCAGTTTTACCCCCTTTTCATAAAAAAATAGCAATGTCTATCTTTCTAAGAAATCACAGTGATAGTTCCACTAATGCCACAATTATTTTTTTCTTTGTTCTAGCCAGCACATCTGGCCGGACTTATTTTAAAATGTAAGGGGAAAACAGGAATAAGGGGAACTGAAAGTCCCAATTCATGTTCTGGGGAAGTACAGCCCCACTTTCCTGATACCAGAGAAGTCACCAGTGGAGCAGCCTCAGCCCCTTGGAGCTGGGCACCGAGCTCCAGCTGTGGGTACAGGGATGCCCACAAGGATGCATGGCTTAGGGCCCGTAGACGTGAAGTTAAGCTGCCCCAGACCCCTATAGAAACCCCATCCTGAAAACTTTAATGCCTAAGCCTGGCATGGATTACTTTCATGGAATAACATTTGCTTCAACATACCTGTTCCAGTGTTGCCTGAGAAAAGCTGTACTCCTCGATGTTAAAGGTGTGTTTTACTGTTAAAAGAATTCAAAAGAAAGCATATTTAAGCATACTTCACTATCTGAGACAACTGGATTTAAAGCATTTAAGCTGGTACATGTGCTTACTGTTGGCTTCACAAGAAACAGGGATGGCAACAGCAATAGAAAAAAGGAAATTAAATGGATTTTCAACATAAATGCAAACGTGCCTCTGCACGTGGAATGAAGGGAAACACATCAGCTGTGGGAGACAGAAAGATTTCCAAACATGATGGGTGGCAAGTGCTTAGTTACCTTCTTCCAGCTTGGAAAAACAATGTGAAAGCGACTGTACATCTTCTCTAGGGATTTTATACGCCAAGATAGAAGCAAAACTGAAACAATCAAACAAAACAAAATTAGCTTCAGGTAAAAAGCAAAAATACAAATATCCAAGTGAACAAATTTAAATCATTTACTAAAGACTACTCGAGGCATTTTGATGAGTTGTCCACACACAAGAAAAGAGGGATGGCCCAGCTCCAGGAGAGCAGCGGGGTTATAACCCGTTTGAGAGCACCCTGGTTGGGATGCTTCAGCTGAAACTCACCTGGGCCTGCTTGGTGCTTTTTATGCCCTTCAGCTGAGAGTCAGCCATTTATATTCTACCTATAAAGTGACACACAAAAACTCCTGCCAGGGCTTAAACGATGAAGTTTTGCCTTTCACACCAGCTCTGACAGGGGTCACGCTGCACCCAGTGCTCCAGAAGAGGGACCTGCTTTACCCTGCACAAGGGCTTGTGAAAACCAAACTCTCCTTCAAATCTCCCCCATGGGAAGGATGTGCCTTGTGCAATGCCTGCAGTGCTCTTTCCGACATCCTCAGCAGCAGTCACCAGGAATTCAAAGCTGCTGGGAGAAAGCCAACCAACCCACCCTCAACCCCAGGTCCCCACAGTTCAACCAAGTGTTTCCAGCTATGGGCAGGGATTCAGTGCCTCAGAATTCATCCCATTTCCAGGATGACAGAGAAGGAAGCCATCACGCAACAGTTATGCAGAAATCTGGTTTTGCTTCTGCTATGCCACTTTTGCACACATGATTCAGATGCTTGGCCCTAGTCGGTGGCACGAACACTTTGGGTTTGCTGACTTGCAAAACATTTTTTTTTAAGCTGTATGGGAATTTTTTTTTGTCAATGTTAGCATTATGGCATTCCTTACTCATTACTGATGAGCTGCTGAGAAATCAGAGACTTGTATTAAGCTCAATGTTCTCTGCTTATTTGTTAAACATTACCTTTCTTGGCGATTTGCATTGGGGAAGATGTGCAGAATCTGCCTCTGCAGATACTCCATCTGCTGTACATCAGGTGTTTCCCTTAATTTCATTTCCAAGAAGTATCCTCTGCCAAATTTACTCTTCAGGTGTTGAACAGTGCCTATACACCTACCAATGGCAGAGAGAGAAAAGGTGGTACACGCTTTACACCATACTCAAAAAAGCAGACTAACATCTAACAGCCCCTTTCCACATGCTTAATTTTGCTCCAGGTTGAGACAATTGTTGCCTAATTTTTAGAACAAGGCTCCATGGCCAGCAGCTGCCCCATTTTCCACTGCCAGCAGTACCTGAGCTGCCCGGCCACCAGGATGGCCACGCGGTCACACACAGCATCCGCCTCCTCCATGTAGTGCGTGGTCAGAATGGCTGCTCGCTCCTTGTTTTTAAAGGCTGCTCGAATTGCCCGCCTACAAAACAGGAAAAAAGGAATTCCCAACCAGGACACTACTGAAGCAACAGCAAAAAACAACACTGGGCATAAAATGCTAGGAAGATACTGGGAGGGGAATCATCAAATAACGCTGCTGTTACAGAAAAATGAATTCAGTCTTTGTTTCCTTCTGGTTGCTGAGGTTTTTCAACTGTCCTGGTCAAAGACAGCTGAATGTCAGTGTTTTGCGGAGAGGTACACAGGCAGACTGTCCCAACACCAAGTGTCCATGCACTGCATATTACATTTCTCCTCTCCCGTTAGGTGTGCAGTGACTCCCTGCAGCCCTGGGGTTGGTTTGTGGACTAATGGCAGAGCAAGGTGTCCCACTGAGGGTTTTTTTTTTTTTTTTTTTTTTTAAGAAAGATGACTCAAATCTCATACTCCTCGTATTCCTTTACTTTGAAGATTTCTTTCTCCTGACTTCCATGCTTTTCACCCCGGGGCTGTTCCAGGAGAGGACACAGGGGGTGTGCATCTTGCCCCCCAGCTGGTAGCATCAGCAGCGATGGGGCTGCTCCCCAGGACCAATTCCCAAGCGGAGAGGAGCCCCCTGCCAGCACGGCACTCACCACATGTGCTGCTTGGCTTTGGGGTCCATGCCAGTGGAAGGCTCGTCCAGCAGCGTCACCCGCGGGCTGCCCAGCATGCTCAGGGCAAAGCAGAGCTGAAAGGAGGGCAAAGGAGCAGGGTAATTGCCATGATGCCTCCTGCACGCAGGCACCACGGCAGCTTTGGAAGCAATTCCATACCTTGCGTTTCAGCCCGACTCCCAGCTTCTTCGTTGTCTTCTGCAGGTGGTCTTTTAAATCCAGGGCACTTGAGATGCTGTGGAAGGAGAAGCAGACATGAAAAGCCCAGGTAACACAGGGTGTGATGGTTCAGCTTTCCTCTCATCACACTGGAAGCAATCAGTCCAATTTAAGATCTGAATTACAAATATTTGTAGAGAAAAAGCAAAGCAGTTAGCAGCATCAGAGCTGGGCGCTTCTGCCTGTCACAGGCCCTGTGTCCCAGTGGAACCATGTGTTGACAACCCAGACATGGCTCCAAGCTTTGGCCTCCCCATCCTCGCAGCCCCTGCCAAGGCTGTCACTGGCATTTCACAGTCTTTTAGAAATAATAAAATACAAAAAGCAATTGAATTTTGTGCTGTTTAATCTTTATCTCCTAAGCTACAAATTAAAACTTGATGAATTTGCTAAAATGATCTGAATATAAACTCAAATAAAAAAAAATACTGCGTTAGGAAAAGTGAAAAAAAAAAAAAACACCAAAACAGTTAAAACCTCAAATGTTTCTATAATAAACTACTTACCGTTTTACAACTTCCTTAACATCAGTCTGACTCATGCCTTTGATAGCGCCATAAATTTCAAAATGTTCCTGCAGTGTAATATCTGGCCACAGTGGATTAGTTTGAGGACAGTACCCCACGAATTTAACCGAGTCATCGTCGCTGTTCACTCCGGAAGAATAATCTCCCATCAGAACCTGCAGAAGTACAACAGCCTCAGTCGATAATATTGTCAGTTTTAGAGCTGGTTTTGTTGAAGACTTAGCAAAAGACACTCAGGAAGGGCAGCAGTAATGACAAATGTTAAGCATGGATTCACTTTCTGTGAATAGGAAAGATATACCTGCCCGCTGGTCGGCTCAACCTCTCCAACAAGCATGTTAATTAATGTGCTCTTCCCAGCTCCGTTGGGTCCTAATAATCCCAGTATTTCTCCTAAGGGCAGGACAACACACAAAACACTGCCTGTGAGGTCAGACAAATTAATTCACAAAACCAAGAGTCGTTTCTGTAACCGAGGCAGCTCAACAGCAAATGATCCAACTCGAACCTTTCCTCACGCAGAGAGAGACGTGTTTCGTTGCCACTTTCTTTATTCTCCTCCCCAGACGGAACTCCTTCCTCTCATCATACTCCTTGTGCAGGCTGCTGACCACAATCGCTGGCATCTAAGAAAGGAGAGAGGAAGGAACAGTGATGCTCTGGCACGCTCTGCACGGAAACCATGTCCCCATGACCCGTGGTGGCTGCAGCCCCCAGCAGCCACTGAATTTGGGGTTTGGGGCTGCAGCGTTACCTCCTCACTATTGGGGTTGCTCAGCGCTTCCTTCACCCGCAGCCTCTCCGCCTTCACATCTTCATCTTCGTTCTCATCGCGCGGGGCATCCGGCAGCTTCCAGGTTTTGACTTTTGTGAAGCATTTTCTAAGGGGAAGAAAACAGCACGAGGCCTGCGCTCAGCATTCCGGTGGAGCAAAGCTTTCTGAGAAATCAATCCAGATTTGCTCTCCGGTTGATACAGAAAGCTTTTGCGCTTGCCAAACCTCGGAGTAATGTGTTTATGCTGCGCATCCGAGAAGCCCCAAAAGAGTTGAAGGAGCTGTCAGTGTGTGCAATTATGCCATTTTAACGCTGAGCTCTTTGTTAGAACATCCATCTCTGATGATGCAGTGGGAAGGGAAGTTCATGGCTGCAAAGCAAGCAGCAGCTCTGCTTCGGTGGAAGCAAGTCACTGCTGCCCCTGCAGTGCTGCTCACCCTCCTGCTGGTGGGCACTCACAGCTGTGATCCTGGTTATACATTATCAGAAGAGGCATTGAAATCCCCTTATTAACCTTATTTTTAAGTAGGATTGCCCTCAAAATTTGTAGTTCTGTATAAAGATAACTCAAAAGGAAGCAAAAGCTGCACTATCCCCCATAACTGTATGCTACGTATTGCAGTTCAACCACCTGCATGATTTTTAAGAACTGCTTCCTTGGACTTACTCCTTTTTAAAAGTCTACTCAATAGAGAAACACACCTGAAAAATGGATCCTCTCGAATTGTCCTCCCTCCGTTCTTCACCTCAAAACATCGCAGCAGGAAGAGCCACACAACACACTGCAAATAGGGCTAAAACAAATAGAAGTCATTTGTCAGAGCACTGCTAGCCCTCCGGGGATGGAGATCCTACAGGTAGCCCTATAGGCAGCCCCACCGGTGTGACGAGTGATGAGAATCACCAGCTCTTCACCACAGAAATGCTGATGGCTCTGAGAAGATGAAATATATTCTTATGCCCCTGCTTTAGCCAAGAAGAGCTGACAGTAAAGAGAAAGTCTGCTTTGATTTAATGGCAATTGCTTGGCTTCTAGGAGAGAGACAGACTGTCCCCTGCTCTGGAGTTCGTCCTCCATCGGTATGGACTCCCATAATAATCAGAATTAATAACAGCACTGTTAGTAACTCTACTGAAGCAGGAGATATTGAGTTGGTAAGTACAGCAAGTTTTACTGATACTGTTCTGCTGCAATAGCCTGCAAAGCAGCAGACCCCACAGATGCTGAGCATTAGATCAATTTTTTACTAATGCAGATGCCCAAAAAAAAGGGGTCTCCCAGCTGGAGTTACCAATTCTCTATGGCAAATAATGATGCTTACTGCTATAACTGCCACCAGGAGCCTGTCCCATGGGTCATGATATTCTCCATTCTTCTGTTTGTCTGTCCACGAGACCTAACAATGCAACAAAAACCCTGTTTAAGAAAATAATTACCTACCAGAGACCACGTATTCTGCATTGCGCTTTACCCTGTGAGCTCTGTGCAGATCCGGATCAATGTGCCAAACCAGCCCAGCCCCACAGGCTGAGCAGCACATGGTTTTCCTTTCGATATTTAATGGTAGACTTGTGTCTTTCCTCATGTTAAACCTGCAACACTCTGCTTGCAGGAAAAAGGTGACTTTTTGCCAGCAGCTGCCCTTCTTCATGCAGTAACTGGCTACTGATGGCACTATGCAGGTCCCAGTCACATCTTTAAAGGTGCCCACCCGATTCCAGCCATTTGTAAGCACTCTGGAGAGCATCTGCTTTGTGTCCTTACCTTTATGAAACAGATCAGACAGCCGATAAGGGAATAGATGGGAATGAAGATGGAGAAGACATAATGCAGCGTGGTGGTCACTGTGTAAAAATCCAGAAAAAAGGCCACTTCGGTGACAACCGTACACAGCAAAGCTGCCTATACAAAACAAAGAAAAAAAATTCCATTTTCATTCAATTCTGGCTCTAAAAGTGTACGTTACTTAATTTGAGGCATATTTCTAAAGCTTTTGTCATTTAGTATATGTCAGTAATAAAGAAACATTGGTAAATATTCGATTTCTTGTGCAGTAAGGACACAGTGAAATGACCAGGCTGGAAAGGCTGGCGTGGCTTTGGAGAGAACCAGGCCTCCCAGTTAACCAAAGCTGAGGGAAAGTTACTCACCACTGAGAATATAAATGACCAAAATTCTTTTGTATTTTGGACTTTTTTAAATGTGAAGGAGACGACGTAAGTGAACAGCACAACTGATGGGACGTAGCCAATCAGGCAAAAAAGCTGCAGAGACAAGAAAGGTTTCTCAGGAAGTGTGCAGTATGAACCCATTTTTTTTTTGTATGTTTATCAGTTGATGTTATTTTAGGGTTGTACATGATTCTGGGTACAGCATGTGTCATTAAATACAGAAATAGATGCATAGGTAGGAACGCCCTTGAATGTAGTTCCATGTTTGCTGTATTTCCTCTTGCTTTTATTTAAAACAAAACAAAAAACACAGGCTCCCATACATATCAACCTGATGATTTTAAGAAATATTACCAAGCCCTCCATCAACGTTAGCATTTTTGCAACAATCAGAACAAGGGACGGATGCAGCAGTAACAGATCAGCCCTGCAGCACAACGGTCACACCCCAAACCTGATTAGCGCAGAGCTACCAATTCTGGGAAAGAAACTGGGAAAATCCAATTCTTCTCAATTACAGCTAAGATTTCAGAAAAGCCAGCTCCAACTATAAAAGATATGATGGTTTGTAGCCTCCTTAGTTTATGCATATGCTGCAATTCATTGCGGAGCTGGTCTGTGTTCAAAGTCACCGCAACCTTGTCATTAGCAGAGTGCCGATGCAAGCGGCGCAATTATCAAATGGCAGCAACAGCGCAGAGCAAATTGAGCAAAGAATGACAGTGCACTTCCTTGGAAGGTTCTGGTAATTTAAAGCTCTGTTTTATTCTGGTTCTCAGTTAAACCCTAAATACTTCCCCCCTCCCCCCTCAGGGGAAGAAGAGGTTTTGCCTTTGGTACATTCAGGCTGGTGCCTCTGCACCAGGAACCCTGATCAGGCATTTTCTGTATACATTGTTTTGGAAAACCCTGCTGAACCATCTAATAAAAATAAATGCTTGTGGAAAATAACAGAACCAAGCCCCTGCACCTCTGTGTGTCCTCAGGTCCCCACCACACTCACCACAGCCATGAACTTGCCGACGTAGAAATAGATGCCATAGTGGAAGGCAAAGAGACTGCCTATCATCAGGACGAGGATGGAGAAGAACAGTGGGAGGTCAACGACAGCTTGGCCCACCCAGTAAGCGGACGGATAAAGCCCTGCTATTTTCAGCTGTGTGTATGCTTTGATCTGCAACAGGAAAAGAAAATGCCCACGATGGTCATCTGTATTGGTACGTGGGTGGGCTCTCATTTCTTGATCTGACTCACCACTTTTACATGGACATTGTATACATGTAGAAGCACATCGCCCACTTGTTGCTGATCCTAGCTGCCAAAGCACGTAACATTTCCATGGAAAGCCAAAGGGCTTTTCTGAAACCTGCTCTACCCGATGCCACCAACACCGGAGTCACTCCTGCTCTGCTCTGGCTGCCCTGTGCCTCGCAAGGCAAAGGATACTACTTAAAACACCTCTGAAGATCTTTCCAAAAAATCCCAAGATTTTTAAGATCTTGTGTGTCTACAAATCCACACCCAGAAGCTTACCTTATGGTTTTCTGCATTCTCCATGGCAAAATAGGGTGGCATGCCCGTGACAATGATTCCCAGCAGCACAGCTTCAAAATAGATCTCCAGTTTGAAAACAGTATCTGGAAGATCCTGAAATATACATCAGATTTCTTCAATAATAGAACGCGTGTGGGGAAAAAAATGCACTTATGATTGGAACACGACTGGGTGTGCAAAAGCATGAGTTCTTGAGCCCACCTCAGCACCAGCTCTGCTGCCTGCTGCGAGCTGTCCCCAGCCCTGCTCACCTGGATGAAGGGGTTGCTCCAGATCTGAATGCTCTCGCTTACGTTCAGAGTGCGCAGCAGTAGGTTGCTGACAATATTCATCAAAACTGGCACGGCATGCACCATGGTACTGTTGAATACGATTGTGAAAACATAGTTCTGGAAAGAGAAGTATTTGTTATATTAATTAGTCTGCCTGAAGGGTAACGCCCTGAAAGGGCTCTCCTGTGGGCTTAATTAAACCTGAACAATGATAAAAAAAAAATCTCTGCATGACAGAGGATGCTTTGCAGGAAGCTCTGTGCTGCTCAGAGTGGTTAGAACACAAAACCTAATTCAATAATACAGTCATGTTCATAGAGAACAAATTATTTGGAATAAATCCTCAAAATGTTTTATGCAACTGTTACACTCTGACAAATGATGCTCCAGCCAATTACAGCCTGAAAAACAAAATACACAAGGATCTGCACTCATAAGTTCTTGCTAATGCATTTTAAAAACAGACAAAAATTTATGTTAGCTAAGGACTGCACTGTCACACTGCTATTAGTAGCTGCAACAACAACAACAAAAAAAAGGGAACAAGAGATAGAGCTGGCATACTGCAAAGCATTTCCTTTGTTGGAAATTAAATACAACCCTGATATTCAAATCATCCTGACACTCCTTCAGTGACCATTGTGAAATGAATAATTCCAGTCCAAGATACTCATTTTTCTTTACACATGAGAGCACCATGGAATTATACTTCTGTCAAATTGTGTAATTCAGCCAGTGCAAGTAAGGAATAAGTTCATATGCCAGGTCTCTTGTGAAGTAAAATATTTCTCTTGGCTTTTTGTGTGTTTGTGAGGAAAGAAGAGGAATGGAAGTTTTATTAACCTACCATAATTATCATTATGAAAGAATGAATTTATTTTGAGCATATTTCCAGTCCTCTACAAGTCCTCTTTGCAGGCTTCTTGCATAAGCAATATTATATGACATTATTTGATTATATAATTCAATACTTTGGACGTTTAAAAATTTGATCTCCTTATTGAAAACAACCCAGAGCCTCAATACACAGAGTGGTCCCCAAATGTTCACACAAACAGCAGAGATGAAATTTCAACCCTATCACCTCAAGTGAACAATCAGCATCAACCTCATCAGGCTCACCCCGAGCCTGCCTTTCAGGACAGAGCAACAAAACCAGCCCCTGGCCAGCTGCTCTGGGATATGACCGAGCAGATCTGTCTGTCTGTCTGTCTCACCTGTCTGGATTCAAGGTCGAACACATTTAAACCTGCACTGTGAGGTGCAGCTGAAACGTAGTCGCTGTCATTGAACATCTCCACCAGGACGTTCAGGCTCCCGAGAGAGTGGACAATGTCATCAATATCTGAGTCTGGTAAGAGACAGAAAAAGACATCACCAGCTTGCAGTGTTTTACACAAAATTATTGATGTGTTTTCAAGTCAGCAGTGCTGCAGTCTTCTCCCTGATCTAACCATATGATAGCGACCACCCTTTCATTACATGTGCCCACTAAAGAGAGTCCTCTGCTGTTCTGAGCACCGCAGATGTTTTTGTCTCTGCTTCCCCCTCCGCAGCCTCCCCAGAGCTCAGGAAACACTCGGTTATTTTACACAATTAAGTCGCACAGGCCAAATGCAACAGTTGGAAGCAGAGGTGCCAAGGAGCATCATCAGGTTACTGAGCGTTTCAGCTGCACAGAGAATTAGCTAACAGACAGAAATCAGAGGCGCTTTGATGCAGTATCTGGAGGACTGAAAGCGTATTATGTACAAATTCCCCAGAGCTCAAAAAGATGTTTATTTCTACTGCCCAGATTGCTGCTAGCCACTTTTAAAACATCTCCATTTGAAACAGAAAGGAATTTTACAAAGCACTTTGTAGCAGGATTTTAATGCAGATGTATCCAAGTGTCTCTGTGCCCAGCTCCTTCACACGGATCATCTTTGTGCAGGGAGCACAGCACCACCACACACAGGAGAAGGAGGGAGATCTCTGAAGTGAACCACACAACACAGAGGATTCTCACTCTCTACCGTGTCTGGCCACTTGGAAATGCTTGATTTGGATTCACTTCAAGGAAAGTTGTTTTGAACCCAGAAGGTTGCACCCACCACCTTTCCCCCCATCTTCACCTTCCCTTCCTCACCCCAGGGGATGCAGCAGCCAGCAGCCAGCCCTGCAGAGCCCCTTCCCTCCCCTACCTGTGGAGTTCTGCAGCAGCAGCCGACTCCTGTACTTGTGATATTCCTCCCCAGGCTTCAGCAAGTACAAATCCGGGGAGAGTCTGACAGGAGCTATTGAATTTTTGATGTAGTGGTGCGTGAGAAACAACAAGATCTGAACGACAAGGAAAATCAGAAAAAGCAACAACCTGAAAGCAAAAAAGAAAAGGTTTGGTTTTATTAAAATTCAGCAAATGCAGGCCCAGTTGATGTGCACGTCTATTAAAACAACATCTCCCTCACCCCAAAATGCAGCTATTCAACAGCAATGAACAGCCTCACACTTGGTTATGTTTAAATGTGACTACAAACAATAATTAAATTGCATCCTGCCTCTTCCCTGTTGTCATTCAAACAGGTTTTGAGATTTTTGTGTACGGACCAAAAAGCCTCAATACTTACATCACTCTGACACATTTATTTTCTCGCCTGAGACTAAGGAAGTGAACTTTTGCTATGGTGGAAACCTGCTTCTTCCACAGGGCTGCGTGGCTCATTGGGGGCGACCTGGTCTCTGAGAGCATCAGGAGGCTCTGCTCCATGTCATCGAGTGACTTTGTGTCTGCCTCCTCCTGCACTTGCTGGGAATTAAACACGCTGTAATCTGGAACAGAAGAGAGTAAAAGGGTATGGACTGGGCTGCTCTGACAGGGCTACATGGTTTGAGATCGTAGGTCTGGAGGAAGCTTTGCTGAAGTCAATTCTTGACCGCTGCTATTGAGAAATCACCTCATCCCTCCCTGGGCTCTCAATTTAGCCCCAAGGCCAATGATACTAATGTACCCCAAAGCACACAGATCAGACACTGAAGGCAGATGATACAGATTTCTGCCCTGGGGAGAGCAAAACTGATAGCCTACAAACACTCAGACGGTGCAGCCTTGCCCTAGCTCCACTACATCAGCCCAGGCACATACCTGCATTACTCAGCATCAGCACACTCAGCTGTTAAAGCCCCTTACACCCACTCAAAAACTTTGCAGTGTGGATAGTTTACTACTCTGCATTGCAAAAAGCTCTAAAAAGATAAAGGCAGCTTCAACACTTCACAGCTGACATCAGAAGATCTGATCAGCTCTGCAGTAACAGTCAGCAGTCCCAGCTTTTCATCTGGATGAAATTTAAAGGAAGGGGAGAAAGACAAGCTCAGCTTCAGCCTTACGTGCAGGCTACCAATATTACTGCTCACCTAGAAAGCTGGAAATGAATTTTATATCATGAATTTCTTCAAAGTAAGCTCCATGAGGTAAATAGAGCACATTATAAAAAGACAGACATAAGAAGTGCAGCTGTGAAGCAAAGAAGTGAGATGTAGGTTCACTGTATGAAAATTAAATCGTTGCAGAGACAGCACCAAAAAGCCTTTTCTCTTCATCCTCCCAGAATTTCTCTCCACCCAGCTCACAGCTTGTGTGTGTTTTTCCTGATAAATATTTCAAAAACCTGGGATAACGCAAGGCCTGAGGTGCCCTGTGCCACCAGGCATTTTTAATTCTTACCTCCATAGCAAGCCTCCTAGCAGCGACGCGGCACAGCAACATCTACACTACCTCGTACTAAACCAAATACAAGGGAGAACAGGAAAATACCATGGGCTGTCCCACCTGCTTGATCGATTTCTGCCTCAACTTCCAGCTTCAGGTAGACATCCTCCAGAGTCGTCATGGAAACACCGTAAGTAATAACGCCCAAATGGGAGTGGGTGTCGAGGTCAGAAAACAAGCCTGCAGATAGAAGTGAAGAACACTGGTTGCTCTGGGACAGGATCACATCGTCCTCCCGAGAGATCTTCAAGCAAGCCAGAAGCGCTCTGCATCCCTAAGGCCTTCAAGACCATAGCGTGTAAATGTGGCTACTTCAACTTGAAGACACAGGTCATGGCATGACAACCAAGGTGAGGATAGGCTCATTATAGCACAACACTTTTCATCCTATGTGGTCAGGCACAGAAAACGTAAATTACAAATAAATAAAATGGGAAGAGTTGCTGGACACCCAGCAACACTCGCCAGGTCTCCCCAGTTGCTCCTGCCTCCATTGCTGAGGCACATTCTAGCTTCGACTTCTCCTTAAAACAGTTTGGGGGAACTGAATCAGTCTTGCATAAAGATGTTTCGTACTTTTTTGAAAAGTACGAACAGTGACTGCTAAAGGTAAAGCTAATAAATTATTTACTAGTTAAATGTAACGGGAGAAGGGCATTTATGAAATGTGAGCTGCAATCACATCCATATTGATTCCCCCTTAGCTTTTCCAACAGTGACAAGGACACACTGTTTCTTCCATTTTCTTCCAGGAAACAAACAAGGAGTGCTGTGTACAATTAAAATCAGATAATTGCTGCCATCTAGTGAAACTAACACATTTGTTCCACACTCTCTCTCTCAACAGTGAATTTCAGTGCAGGGCCACAATGCTCTTTGTGGCTCACAACAAGGGGGATTATTGTAGGACTTATTGGCTTCCTGCTGGAGGCCAGCCCTGGTCACTGAAATGTTCTGCAGTAAGAAGATGCTTGTGCCAGACAACAGGACTCTTGGACAACAGGGTCTTTTCATGTTTCTGCTACAGGCATCTCACCAGCATCTGCACCACAGCCCCCTGAGGAACGCAATGAGGTCTTTGCCTGCCTGAGAAACTGATGAGAGCTAAAGCAAAGACCTCACTGACTGATCTTGAGCCAAACCATAGCCCCCCAAAAAGCTTGTATAAATGCACAAATGCAGAAATGACAGTTTGACAAGTACTGCAGGCTACAGCCAGGCTTGATGGATTTCCCTTTGATGGCCATCCCACCCTACACCAATACCTGCAAACTTGTCCATGTCCTTGAGCGGCAGGGTGTACACGAGCTGCTGGTCGGTCTCTTGGAGCAGGCTGGCTGTGGGTACGTGCTGTCTGATCAGCGAGGTTGTAGCTTCTGTGTTGCAATAGGCATCAATGTGCATGCTATGAAAACACACAAGAAATTGGTTTTAAAAAGGTGGCTTTTGTCCTGATGCCCAGATCAGAAAGATTAGCCTGCAGAGCACCAAGCAATCAGGAGATGATAAAAGGGTCCTTCTTGGGGTGGGGGTACTGTCTTACTGATTTACAAAGAAAACAGATAGATGAAGTCACATGTAAAGAATACCTCAAGCGGTAGCCAATTCCCCATTTGGTTTTCAGAAAGAGAGAAGATCCAAGGCATTTTAACATCCCTTGAGAAATCACAGCTTTACGATCTGGAAACAAAAATCAAGAAGGCCTTTTGAGCAAGAGGACTGCCAACAGGCTCCAGAACCCAGGTAAGCCCTTCACGTAACGGTGCCTCCCTGGCTGCAGAAGCACCACCTGAGGCTCAGTAACACAACTGTCGTTTATGGACAGGGCCACAGCAGGGCTCACCAGCAAGGATATCTGCCTCGTCCATGAAGTGAGTGCTGAAAACCGTCACGCGATTTGGTTTTCTGTTTTTCAGGAGGTTCCAGACAATATGACGTGAACACGGATCCATGCCTGCAGTCGGCTCATCCAGCAGCAAAACCTTTGTGCAAAAGGAAAAGCATTTGCAAAGCCATATCCGTGTGCAAGGTGTGGCCTCAGAAATCCTATCTAAATGACAGACACAGGTTTTTGGTTTGAAGCCTGCTAGTTATTTGCTCAAAACACAGGAGACATCCTATCTTCCCTTCGTTTTGAATAAACACATCTCCTGTTGTGAAAAATGGAAAAATCATTCAGTAAGTTAATGCCATAATCTGTTTTATTCTATTTCAAGTGCAATTACATTTAGCTATGCATTGACTCTGTCTATTGAGGAATGCTTAAATATATGCTTTTAAAATCCCAGTGAACTGTCAGATGTATCCTTTTTTAATGCCTATCTAAAAGCAGCCCCAGTTCCTACAGGGAAGAAATAACAGACCTGTAACACAAGAGAGCTCTGTGGCTCTGCTTCCAAGCCAAGGGCTCACGCTGCTTGCAAGGAAAGTCTTGCTCAGATTCACTGTTAGGGGCTAAATATTACCTGCCAGGAACAATATAAAGCTTCTCAGTTCTTTATTTCATAAAGACATCAAATCCACAGCTACTACCATCACCTAAGGAATTAACACCTTCAAGCATGGAGGTTGGACTAAATTGTTTAAAACTAAAATAAGGGGGAAAAAAAAGTAACAGTTGCGCACAGTATCAACTTAGGCATCTAAAATGTTAAATGCATTAATTGGTTTTGACAAGAAACATCATCACTTAGGTGTGTTAGTAACACAAAGCTGGGAGCGCTTCTGTCACCCTCACCTTTGGGTTCCCAAGGACAGCAACTCCAACCGACAGCCGCCTTTTCTGCCCCCCACTTAACTTCTTAGCTTGATTGTCTTTGATAGGCTGCATATCCAGGTCCAACAACACCTTCTGAACCTTTAAACATAAGAAACAGATTTATTATAAAAAAAAAGCTATTTTTTTAAACCAGATTGCAATTTTTAGCCTTCAAATTAATGTTAAATTTAAACGTTTCATATGCATTTTAGTTTCCTAGGAAAAAACAAATAGATCACCCTTGCAAAAATGTCTGCCTGTACTCTGCCTCTGTCTGCTGTACTGTAAAGTAATATCCCCCTCCACACCTGCCTTCAGGAAGCATCTGGGCCATGTAGGGTTATAGTGCTGTGTAGGCTAAAAATGAACATATAAGACTGTGCTTGTGTCCAAGCAACTTACCTCTTGTATCAAGTCATTCTGAGGTATTCCCTTAATTGCGGCAAACAGGGAGAGATTCTCCTCCACGGTTAATATGTCAAAGTGGATATCAGACTGAGGGCACACGCCTGCTATTCGACGCACTTCAAGCATTTCATCAATTTCAGAGACTCGGTGACCATAGACAGAGACAAACCCTGAAAAAAGCCCAAAACAATCAACTTAATTTTTTTTTTCTTCTTTTTTTTTACAGGCAGCCAGAAAGCAGGCTGGCCTGGGTAGCTAAAGAGGGGCAAGAAATTCAGGTGGGCTCTTTCAGATATTATCCAGAGAAAAAATTGGTGCATCTTGAGATAATAAGAAGGGATAATGGTTTTCAAAAGCAGGGTGGCCAAAGCTCCTGACAGCGGGAAGCCTCACCATCTGTCGGTGGACACAGCCCACAGAGGATGTTCATCAGTGTTGTCTTCCCGGTCCCGCTGTGCCCAAGTAGTGCCGTGATCTGGCCTTCGTAGATGTCGAAGGACAAGTCTACCCAACAAAGTGGACAGGAGAGAGAGGATAGGTTGGTGATGAGCTTGTGGCACCCTGAGTGGGTTTATGCCAGAGAGATGAAATCAAAAAATGACATATGGGGTAAGCCTCACGTTCTGCTAGGAGGAAGGCCAAGCCTCCATGCCATGTTGCGGCCTACCAGTGGGGTGGCCATGGCCATGAGTGGCATGGGGCTTCGTGCCATTGGGCAATGAGAGGGCTGGGGAGATGGGGCAGGCAGGTTGTGCCTCCTGATGACAGGGGAGGAGGAGAAGTGACTGAGACGGTGTCATCAGGCTTTCTTTAGTGAGGGAAGGGCTCCTCTACTGGGGCACTGGTTTAGAGGAGATCATTGCCAAAGCGGTGAGAGAAGGCGCACACAAGCACATCTGGCATTCACGCTTCAAGTCCCACCCCAGTAAAAGAAACCCAAAAGCCCAAACTGAAACACAAAAAGATCACTCAACAATCCAGCTACTGCTCCTCTGCATCTGATAAGCAGCTTAAAAGCTAAAATGTTCTTACTTCTGAGAGCCTCCACAGTTTCCCCCTTTTTCCTGAATGTTTTCTGAACACAGCTGATTCTGAAAGAAGACATGTCATTTTATAAGCTATTTTAGGATCTTTATATGTCATTTTGAACGTTCAACACGCAGCAACAGTCACAGCAAGATGACTGTGCTAAAGTGGCACAAAACACATCTACGAGCCATAGAGGCAATGCAAGAGACAGGACATTCTGTCACAGAACTTAATCATCTCCACCCTGGTATCAGAAAACTTTTTCTTGTTGCCTTCTTAGGCATTTCCTATGATGACAGGATGAATTATTTCACGTCCGTGTTTCTTTCACACAGTAGAATAATGCACTAGAGGCTTCCCAAGTTAGAGAAGGGCACGGCTACTCCCCAGTAAATTCACAATCTGACAGAAGATTCAACAGACACGATGTGGAAGAGACATATTAGTACAACAAGACTCCGAAGACATGATTACTGGCAGTTCTCCATCAAAATTAAGCAAAAGAAAGCAGGTATTTTCTCTCTGAGAGGTAAAAGCCTTCCTTCCAGCCCTACTGCATTTCAAAACAAAAACGCAACACCACCAAAACCAACCACCAGTTTACCTGAAGGCACAACGTAAAGGATGGGTTTTGGAAGCCTGACCACCTTGCAAATGAGGTCAGAGAGGAAATTACAAGTATGAAGAATGGGATGAGGAAAGGGATACGAAAGACTACAAAACCTGTATGTTCAAAGACAATGGCAGAATGATGGCAAGCTGGTGGAGACACACTATGGAAAGAGTCCAGGAAAGATGAATAAGGCAAAAAGTAACTACAGCATCCTCATGAACATTTCCATTAAAACTTCAACCTATGGCAGACACCCAAAGAGACATGGAGAGCACAGACAGCACAACACTCATTCTGGTCACTAAGCTCAAAAACTCATTTGAGACTAGTGAAGCCATAAAAAAGGAGTGAAAACAGAGTTTCTCAGCTCACATGAGGCTATGCATTTGGACAGTGATGAAAACAAAAACTAAAGGAAAAATTCTCAAAACAATATCTAAGAAACACTAAAAACACAAGACAATCCGGGTGCAAGACAACAGGCAAAGCAAAATGAAGAGTGAATTATGAGACCAAGCATATCTATTTTGCAGTTTTGTTTTACCCTCTTGCCTATGACTGCTAGGTAAAACCACCATGAAGTTCCCCTCTTGTCTATGGAGAACATAACAGCCTTCCCAGAAACCCAGAATTCAGCTCTCTCCTCAAATGTGCATTACCAGAAAATAAACTCTCCCAGCAGAGTAGGCGTTTCAGCATCTGCAATCACTTACGCCTCTCGCGGCCTCAGCGAGGCTGAAGGAATGGAAAACCGGCCGTTTTTGAGAGGACTCCAGCTGAAGGAATACAATACACAAACAAACCCTTTCTTTAAGCCCAGTGATTTACCCTTGGAGAGCATCCATGTAGCTGATGGTGGGGCTTCACTGAATATGGAAACACGCTGTGCTGCGTGTGCGGAGAACTCTCCGCAATGCATACCATGTGCTATTTGAATCAGCAGATTAGAGGAACAGAAGTAGTTTCCAAATTACAAATGAAACATCGAAGACTCAGGTGATCTGCTAAACTGCACATGGGGCCAGGCAGGAATCATACCTGATGGCTTCCTTTCCCTGAAATTCGGAAGGCACAGGTTCAACCATCTCACTGCAATTTAAATTGCCATTGATGCTGCTCTCGTACAGTTCCTTGTAATTTTTTCTGTGCTTTGACCAGAATGAGGGCTTCATAAAGAAAAATGATGATCGGCGTAGTCCAAACTCCCCTAGGTAATACAGGAAAAAAGAAAACTTCTTAACTGTAAATACACTGCAGCTTTTGGGATTTGGCTATAAAAGCCATGAGCTATCCTGCTCAAAGTTTAGGAGCCAGCCCACATCCAAATTCTGGAGGGGCTTCACCAGCCAAGTTTACATTATCTGTTTTTAAGCCATGGTTTCCATCAGTGCTGCTAGCAGGTCCTGGATTTGTTAAGTATTTAAATAGATGTGCAAATCTCTTTTTATCTGAGAAAAATCTCCAGTGCTGAAGGTACGGTAACTTAACTACATGCACTAGAAAGCAATGGAGATCACAGGCAAAGGCAGTGGAAGGGCTTAACACAGGCATTAGTCACATGAGGAACAACTTCATTCTACGTTTCATGTTCATTTACAGCTGTCACAAGGAAAGGTCTGGAACAGGCAAAGTGGTCTTTACTTTTTTTTATCCCGTAAGAACAAATTGCATAAGCTGAGACCCAAGCTAGCCTAGTAAGGAAGCCTTTTAGAAAGATGGAGACAAGGTTTAGCTGACATACTTAAAGACCATAAATTCTAAACATGCTAATTCTCCTTCCTCCCATATCCCAGCTTTCACAGAATATAACTTATTTCAGCTAAAAGTATCCCGAGTCACTGTTTAAACTTTACTTGCAAAGAACAGCACCATCTCCTTTCTCCACAACTAGAATCAAGCCAAACACTGCATGCCAACACTGTGGAACCCAGTGGGCAGGAGGAAAGGACCCAGGAGTTCAGAAATGCCACCCAGCTCCACCAGAGATTTCAACCAGAGGGCTCAGTACTTTGGGAATTCATGACATTAGCACAGTTCAGTTCGATTTCTCTCATGAACATACCTGGAATGACCTGATCAAGGTAGACAGCTACAAGCAGATAAAATATGCTATCCAGCACCAGTAAGATAAGTGAGATAAAGAGCGGGTAAGGACCATGACTTAGATTTGAAAATGTTGCACCATCTTCATAATCTTCCAGATGCATGACCTGCCAACAAACATGCATGGACCGAGATGTTACACACCCACATTTTACCAGCTTGGCAAGGCATGACAAGAACGGTGCAGAATGTAGCAACAGAAAAAAAAAAATAGTCAAAAAGTGACCAAGATCACAGAAACAACATAAAGTTGCTTGATGGTGCACTGGGTTTTACTTGATATTAGAATTGCCATGGGAAGCTATTAAGACGTGCATTTTTCCCCACCATCTGCTTATTAAATAAATAAATAAATCAAACTATTTAAGAATATCTCTATGACTACCTATCAGAAATGTTGCAAGACAAATGACTGCTACGAAGCTGCAGTCCAAGCAGAAGGTTCTTTACCTGTGCAACACCAATCAAGAAGCTGCACTGGCACAGGGGGCTGAGAACCCACACGAAAGACTTGGGGAAATCTTCCAGCAGGACGATATTCAGGCCCACAAATCCAAAAGCCAGGGTGGCCAAAAACTCAACTATACCCACGTGCTTTGACTTTTTAAATAGAGGTGTCAACATAAGTGCAAAGAATACCTAAGAACAGATTAAAAAAGAAAGAAGCAATATGTTAAAAAAATACATTAATACAAGGTATAGAAAACGAAAATAGCTTTGTTCTGCCTCTGCTAATCAAATAATTTTCCTGGTACAGTCATTACAACATTAACCCAAGTTCCTTCAAAAACAGACCAACATGAGCAACAGATTTCCCAAAGATGCCGGGTGATGGCACAGAAAAGAAACTGAAGTAAGAGAAATAAGGAGCCACACTGCTGTGTGTGTACATTCCAGTTAGTAACCCCCCCCCCTTTTTTTTTAAAGTGATAGATCATAAGTAACCAATGCAAAAATATTTGTTTATGAACTCACACATGCAATTTGTTGTGTAAATTAATTCCTTATTAATTAGGGCTTTAACATTACACTTGCCCTAAGGAAGTGACGTTCGTTCCAGACTGTTTAGTAGAGAGAACAAGATCAGAGGGGATAAAACCTGTGGATGGGATGGCCTAGGCATACTTACTGAAGAGATGCCATACAGGAAAAAAAGGAGAAATATCACAAAGGCACTGCTCTGGGGAAAGAGTGAGGAGGCCGTCGCAATCACCGCCATGAGAATGGACATAACGAAGATCAGACTCGTGTACAGAAGCACCCAAGAAAGCCTACGAGCAAAAGGGGAAAAAAAAAGGAACAGAAAGCAGTGAATGAATTCACATCCTGAACTACTCACATGCAAAACCAGCTAGAACTACAATTCTTTCACATTCCGGGCAGCTGCACCACAGGCCAGGCTTGCGAGAAAACAAGAGCCCCTAAATGAAAAGGGCTCTTGTAAACGTCCCTGGGACTGTTCTGAGCATCAGGGCACAGACATCAGCACCCGCTGCTTCCAAAAGATGAACAATTACACAATTCATGATTTCTAGTTTTTTTTTTTTTTTTTTTTTGAACTTGCATAATTAATTTCCCAGTTTAACCAGAAGAGGGTAACTGAGCAGTAGGTTTCAATAATTAAAGAAATTCTATTTAAAATTTAACACACTAGTCATTCCGGTAGCTGCGCCAGGTAATAAAATCCTTCCCTTTTTGACAGCGGTGTTGCAAGACTGTGAGCAACTCTGGCCTCAGCAAACAGATGCAGTTTGTACGCAGGTAGTAAAAATAACGCATTTCCTCCAAAACATGCTTCTGATTTTTTTTTCCAGTGCAGAAGCTGCATTACCAGATCACACCCATTTCACCCAGGGAGTCCCTGAAGCAGAAAGGTAGAACAATTTTCTCAACATCTGCAATGCTCAGGAGGGACACGTGCAGCCTGCTACCGCGGCCGACCAGCACGGCCACAAGGGATCAGACCCGTGGGAAATGAGGTTTGTCACCAAGGAGGCACCGCAGAAAAACAGAGCCGAACATCAGGAAAGGGCTCTGGTACAGAAACACAATGAAAACAACCAGGAGGAAAAAAAAAGACAGCCGCAGCTGGCTGTTATGGTGCAGCGGGGCACAATGCTAAACCACTCTAGGCTACTGTGGGAAGCAGAAAGCGAACCCCTTTTTATCACTACAATTATCAATGTGTTTGAATTAGTACGTCCTCTTATTTGGAAAAAAAATACACAAAGCCAACTGCTTTGTGCTGCGTAGGACAATTTTCCTCACAGTAAGAAAGCAAATTAAAACTTGTTGTTTAGACTGCTCTTCGTGGCACGTTAAAATTACAGAGTTAGATTGGCTTAATTATGTGTTGGGGAAACGCTGCTGATAGGCTCTGAAGAAAGACTGCATGTTACCTGTTGATCCTCCAGGAAAGGAGTTACTGAGCCAAAGTGCTGACAACGATAAAAGCAAACTACACAAAAACACCATGCTGCAACTCCTTTAATCCCTCCAAATCTGGCACTACTTGGTATGGATAAATGCAGCAGCATTACTCTGGTATTTATTGACTGAAACATTCCTGTTTTTATGATACCGTATCTCTATGTTAGACTTTGCAGAGCACCTCACCTTTAGGTTGCTGCAATATTAATTTGATTAAGTGAATATAATTGGTAAACTGAGGATAGGATAGCAGAGCTTTACTGTAAAGTGTTATTTTTTTTATAATTCTTCTCTAAAGAATGGGCTATACCAAACACTCACGTACCAAAAAGCAGTATCGTGAAGTCCCAATATTTTTAAGAATTCCTTTAGCTTCCTCTCCTTTTCTGCCACAATATGAATTGCCAAATAATATCCAAATGGCGAGAAAGCAATTACTAGGTAAATTAAAATGATGGCACGAGGAAAGTTGTCGATTTCCACCACCGCCGCCTCTCCCATAACCGTTGCTCTCGTCAGTTCGAGCTGTTCCCAAACGGATTGATTGGTCCTCAACTGCGAGGAAAAGGAAAAGCTGTTTTAATGCTGTGGCTGGTTTCACAGCCCTGCTCTGAGGCACTCACGGGTGCCTGCTGCCGAGCCCTGCAGTTAACGCCTGCTCTGACGCATTGGGCTCATCTGGACACAAGGACGAATGTTGATGTTATTTAGCTGGGCAAGAACATTTCTGTAAAAATTATGGCAAAACACGTGAAGCAGTCTGCCAGCTCATTGGATTCAAGCTGATTTTCGGTATGGCATTGTACAGTTAATATACAACGTCACAAAACCAACCAGAACCTGGCAGCTCATGGAGCCGAACCTCAGTGGTTTCGTTGCTTTATTTGTTCGGACTGACCTGTATAATCGCTGCATCGATGCAGGCTTGCAGAGCTGTAAATCCTGAGCTCCAGTACGTCACCGATTCACAACCCTTCCGCAGGTTGGAGCAACTGGCTGCAGAATAAGCAAGGTGTTTTGAAGAGCAAGCCCCAGCCCCAACATAAAGATGGTGCAGCTTGAGGCCGCACCTTGTAAGAGGTGGGAACAACTTCCAAAACATGACATACACACACACCATCAAGCCAACAGAAAAACAGAGTCTGATTTTCAAGTTCATCCCCTTATGGAGTACATGTAAGGGTGGCATGTTTACCTCTCGATTCCGTGTACACAGAAGTCATAGCCACTGTATCGGGGAACCTCAGCTGGTAGGACATGGCATCGCTGAACACGACGCCCACAAAGTTCGAGGGTTTGAAAGCACTGGCCTCCTGCAGCTCCTCTTCGCTTAAATATTCCTCCGTGATGATGCCTGTGAAGTGGTAGAAATTATCGTGTTGACTTAGGTAACGGTGCAACAGGAAGAAAAACTGTGCAACGCTGTTTATTTTAAAAAAAAAAAGCCATGCTAATCATTAATGATTTATTTGGTTTGGGATATATATAGAACTGTATTTTTGTCCTAGTAAAGGAAGAATTTTCCTGAACAGGAACATGCAAGACTGTAGCTCAGTAGTGGGGTAGGCAATTCAAAGGAAAATACGAATTCCACTTTTGAACGTCCCCGAGTTTTCCCCCCCAATCCTTTCTTGTCCTC
Organism: Aythya marila; assembly: GCF_965140915.1. Classification (NCBI taxonomy): domain Eukaryota; kingdom Metazoa; phylum Chordata; class Aves; order Anseriformes; family Anatidae; genus Aythya; species Aythya marila. The sequence continues at coordinate 2,633,385 of NC_139059.1, read as the reverse complement.
AGGCACCACCGTGTTTCAAGAAGGGCAGATTAATTGGGACATAGGGTTATGTGCAAGACAAGAGGGTATTCTGCCACCACCTTCAGCTGAGAACTGCAGCTCTCTGCATGCCAAGCACAGCCACAGTTTTTAAGGGAAATGGACTGCAAAGGCAGAAAGCAGATGAGGATACCCGTAATGAAACACAGGCATCAGGCTGTGCGGCTTCTCAGCGGTACCTTTGAAGTGCGAATACCACCAGGAAGAGATTGAAAGATACCAAACTAAAAATACATCAGAATGGTTTGGGATGTATCAGTTCCGACTAGATGTGCCAGCTGTACAAAGCACTTTAAATATATATATATATATACACACATAAATCTGTACTTTTCAAAAGAAAAGGTGAGAGTGTTAATTGGAATTGTCATTAAAAAAAAAAAAAAAGTTGTTTTGATAGCTACGGGATAGAAAACTCAACCTAAAATATCTGCAGAAGAGCATTATCTCCTGAATTTGCACTGGGATGGCACAGGCAGGTGTAACCAACCCTAGGGTGGTTCAAGGGCTTTTTGCGCCCTGCATTTGGGCCCTCTGAAACCCTTTTTTGTAGCTATAAAACACTTATTGTCTGCAACAGGAGGATGGGAACCACTTTCAGGAGGCAGTGCCAGAACATTTGCCAACCAAGCAAAAACTGCCTTCACAGTCTGTTCTCTCTCTGTGACGGAAAAGCAACACTTTTTATCTTATCATTAGCAAGCAGCAAGAGCAAGCTCCTTCTCTAAACACAAGCCACAGCATGAGATATATTCAGAAAAAAAACAACTAAAAACAACTGCTTAGTTCTGAGTACCGTCTTCGAAGTTATCAAAAGCCACCTTCTTCATGATTTCTCGTGCCATTCTGGTGGGCGGTGTGTATCCAACGACAAAATTCACCAGCATGGAGGTGTCCAGAGTACCGAGGTTGGTGTTGGAGATCTCGCCATACTTCCTGTGCGGATGCATCATGCTCATCAGAATGAGCCAAAACAAGAAGAAGAGTGGGAAAAGGATCTCCTACACCAAGAAGGAAGAGATGAATTAAAACTTCCAAGAGCAGGCGTAGAAACAAGAATCACCAATAATTTGTCCGAGTTACACAAAGCTTAGACAACAGACTGTGAGCTTAATTACTTGACTGTAAAGTTTCCTGAACGTTCTCGAAAAGTTCCCTGAATGTCCTCAGTGTAACAGTGATTTCAATGCCAAATCCTTCTCTGGCACTGAAGCAGGATTTTAATCGCATGCATTGGTAACTTGAGAAACCATTTTATGATACAAAGGGATAATTCTGCATGCCTCAAATATCAGCAGGCTTATGCTCTTTGGAAAGAAACAAAACAACCCACAATCCGTTAAACAATTAGTCAAGCATTCGACTGACTCTTGTTCACCTCAAAACTCGTACACATCACCTGTGCATATGGCTAAACAGTTACAACAGAAAAATTTTCTGGAGAGGCCTAGTCCTGCTATCCTGGCCAGTTTTGATCTCTAGGAAGGGTGAACATGTTTTTGAAAATGCAGTGAGATTGCATTATTAATACAAGGACATATTCTGCATAATGCCTTATATTTTTGGGACAAATAACCAGCCAAAGGATCATGAATTTTTTTATGAAAAAGCCTATTTCAACCAAAACTCAGAGCAAACCACGAAGCTTCAGAAGTATTGTAATAAAAGTGAGTGTTGCCCTCAACACAGGAACCACTTCAGTGCCGAATAACCACAGACAGGCAGCCAGCAGCCAGCCAGCACCCCGCTCACCTGAACGCTGCTTTTCTTTGTCCTACATTTAACAAGCCAGTTCTTGAACAAGAGAGCTCTGGTTTGCCTCCATACCCCTGCTTCTCTCGGAGCATCTGGCGCCATTTTTCAAGTCTTAAAAAAAAAAAAATTAAAAAAAAAAACAACATGAATTAACAAGATAATTTAAAAAGCAAAAGCCAGGCAGCTGCATCATTTAGTATCTCTAAAAACGTCCACTTGTGTGTCTGTTAGATGCCTGCTGCGTCAAGAAATTGATAGTATTCATTTCCAACAAGAGAGCTGGGCACATTGGCTGGGGGAGACGTCGGGGTGCCATCTGAGCAATCCCCACCCAAAGGCAGGGTCAGCTCTACACAAGCTGATGGGATCCAAGCCAACCCGGGCTTATTTTTATTTTATTACATACAAATTAAAAACAAAAGTACTTATCTCGGAACATAATTCTCGTGTCCAAGAGCTGAGGGCAGCCAGCCAGACTGACGCATCAAAAAACAAGACACCTCACCCCAGGATAACTGTTCAATTTACCACGAGCAACCCCTTTTACTTCTGGAGCGGATCCAGCACTACTTATTCTCCTGATTTACCTTTTCATTAGGCCAGCTGCACGCTGCACTGGTGCTGAACAGGAGCTTTTGGAAAAACTGAAGACAACTGAAGTTGCTCTTCCCCTTCCACCACGACGTAGCTGGTGAGCAGCTGCCTTTACCCCCAGCAGGCTGCTGTCAGCAGCTTGGGGTCACGGTTCCGTGCACGTCCCTCTCCATCTCCTCACCTGCAGGTGGAAATACAATCGTGAGCTGCTCAACACCGACAGCAGGATGGGTGCAGGGTTCCACCGGGCCTGATGACTGAGCTGTCACCACCACTTCCAGCTCCACGTGTCCCACCTGCTGCAATGCCTACAAGCCACAGGGGAGCAACTACATCTTTTCTCAACATTTCGCCCAAAACACGGTCTTAAATTTTAAGAATTTATCTGCTTTCCAGGCTTTTTAGTTACCAATGCTTCTCCAACAAGCAGACTCCTGTTTTTGGTGACTGCATGCTGGGAGCTCCGTAGCAGGACATACTTTCTCTGTTATCTTTTAGACAACACACAGTTTAAGCTTCCTCCCTCAGCAGCATATTAATATGGAAATCTATTTTTGGAGTGCTGGCCTCATCTAACTGAAGAAACACATGAGGTTGCTCAGATGTCAGCACCGCTGCCATCAGCTCAGCTTGAAACACTCTGAGCAAACTGCACATACACGGACAGCAGTACCGGCGCACGTATATCCGATAAGAAAAGAGGGGTAAAGCCAGCTATTGCCACTAAAGTCACTGTGTGCCCCCTCCTTGGGCTTGGTGCAGGTGGGCTGCAGCAGTGGGATTTGGGCCGTGGCTGTAGCAGGCACCAGAGGCTCAAGGACCCACAGGAGAGCCGCCGGCACAGCGCTGAAACCGATGCCTTGGAAGGGAGCCCGCTACTGCCTCAAGTGCTTCCAGTAAAAGCCCAGGGAACCTACTTTAAAAATTAATGTTTCTTTGATTTTTTTAAAAAATGAAGTGCTTAAATACCAATTTATGCTAATAACTAATTCTTGTGGGAGATTGCATACAGCATCTCTAGATACCTTCAACCAAAAAACGATGCAAAATGGTGGCGGAGACATGTAGAAACAATCCAGAAGAGCAGCTGTCACATATAGGTCATAAAAACCAAAGTGCTTCTTCCCTCTGCTCGCAACACTCTTTGTTAAGTGCCTGGACTTCCACTGTTTGCTCTCAGGAGCAGATTTCAAGAGCACTTACAAGAGGAGAAGCTCCACTGAGGTCCTTACTCAATGCTATGCGGCTGCATTAAAGCAGCGAACCCTTCCCTTGGTCCCACTTCACTATTTATAATGAAATACAGAAAACTGACAGGGCTGATTTAATCAAATTCAATCACTGAGGCCATTTGCTGCTTCTTTAATTATTTTCTATCCATCAATAAAAAAAAAGAGAACCCCAACCAATAAAAAAAAAACACAACCAACAACAGCAATTCCACATCTTCATTGGAACGCTTCCATCCTTCAATTTACATCGCTTAGGTTAGAGGGAGAGTCGTTTTAAAAATGCTAATTCATTTCTTGATACTACATCTGCCATCTCCAAAGAAGCTGGTGAGGCTACATAGCACACTATTGAGAGCGCTGAGGAACTAGCACTTGAACAGTGAAGAACCACAGCTGGGTGATAAAGCCTCCCCAAAAAGTCCAGGCCAGGAAAACGAACACATCGGCTGAATAGGAAAAGAGAAAGGCTGCCAAGACATTTATTTGAGTAAGTGCAATAGACAAAATGAAAAGATTCTTAACCTGCAAATGTCCCCATCAATTTAGCCACTTCCCTGTGGCCTTGCGCTGATAGGAGCAGCGGCTGAAACACAACTCGTGGGCATCTCAAGGAAATTACTGCATTCATACTTTAATTCCACACTGCAGATGCTTGTGCTTCTTACAGGGGAAAAAGGACGATCAGCTTAGTTAGGAAGGATTCCCTCTCTTCCCTGGACATCAACCTCATAATTCTCTTTAAGGTTTTAAGGGTCAGCCTATATATGCTTTACTGCTGCATGGCACACCTGTATTTTATAAAAATAAAAACAGAAGAGCCTCAGCCAACTGAACTGTGGCTCCAGGAAAACAAAATCTATCCCTGAACAACAATACCTGCAGAAAGACAAGAGCATAAGATTACAGATCTTGTTGAAAGAAGACAATACCTTAAATGATACTTAAGAAAAACTCCAGATGTGCTCTTTACTGGTCTTAACGTTATTTCAGCTAAATGCTAAATTTATGCTTATTAAAAATAATAATAAAAAAAGGCTGAATTTCCTTCCTCACCCGAAGCCCAAAGGAAGCAGCTGTTTCTCGGGTTAGACCCCAAACACCCCCCCCCACCCTACACCGCAGCGCACGGCCCCGCTCGGGGGGCGCTGCCTGCGGGGGTCCGGCCCCCCCCGGCCCCTTGCAGAGCGGGTCCCTCGTGTCACGACCAAATGCAGAACGCAATACACGGCGTGCAATGAAATACAGAAGGCACAACGAAAAAATGCATAGTGAAATAAACACGCCGAAGCATTTACTAGACAGCGATGACGCGCACAGGTGCAGCAAAACTCCTCCTCTTCCTTCCTTTTTTTTTTCTTTTTTTTTTTTCCTTTTTTCTTTTTTTTTCTTTTTCTTTCTTTTTTTTTTTTCTTTTTTTTTTTTTTTTTTTCTCCGTTTTTCCCTTTCCCTTTTATTTTTTTTTTCCTTTTTCCTTTTTCCCCCTCCCTCCCTCCCCTTGTTATACCCCCTCCCCACCTCGGGGGTCGCTCCCCCGGTGCAGCCCCCATCTCCACCCGCAGCGGGGGTGCCCGCTCCCCCCGGCACTCACCGCCTCGGCCCGGTTCGACCCGGCTCGGCTCGACCCGGATCGGCTCGGGAACGCCGCGTTTGCAGCGGGGCCGCAGCTCGGGGCCGGTCCGTGCCGTGCCGTAGCCGCCGCCCCGGGGCGGAGCGGGGCGGAGCGGAGCCTCCCGGCCGCGCATCCCCGGGGGGTCCCGGGGGAGCCCCTCCAGGAGCCGCCCTAGGCGGGGAAGAGCCCCAAAAAATGGGGTGCTGGAAGGTGTCGGGGGGTCCTCAGCGTGCCCCGGGGGTTTAGGGACGAGAGGGAGCCGCCGTGATTGATTCCGTGCTGCTGCTGCCTACCTGCTTGGGGGGATCTCCACTGCTTGCTCGCCTTATCAAAAATGGAATTAAAGCGTTGGGAGCGCTGCCCTGGATGCAAACGCTGAGTTCTGGCTGGGTGTCGTCGCCCGTCGTGGCTCGCTGGCGCGTGATGGCTCCCACTGAGTCCTTCCCTCTGCAGTGAGCGCTCTCGTCAGCCTCGGGCCAGGCCTTAGCCCATGCCCGGCCGTGTGCTGCCCAACGGGATGCTCGGAGATCCAAAATGCTGAGATCTGAACGATCCAAGCACGGCGAGAGCGATCTGCCGCCTAGTTCCCAGATCTGCTGAAAAAGGGAAGGCAGAGGTGTCGCGGAGAGCTGCAGCAGGGATGCTGTGTGCATGCAGCTCCCGGTGCTCCAGCACGCACCGGCTGCAGGCAGCAGCCTCTCCCCCGGGAGAGCATGGCGTTGGGTAGGTGATGTTTGGAGCCAGCACTTGGAAGCCTCTGCCTGAGCTGGGTTTGTGCACCTGAGGAGCTGCACGAGCATCATGCATGGCTGCACTGAAGTGCAGCAGTGTAATGACAGCATGGGCTCAGCATTTCTACTTGGAAAACAGATCTGGAGTCTGCATCTGTGTCTGCAAGAACAAAAAAGGTCTCAAAGTGCCATATTTTACCAGAAACCTCAGTTTACAGGTGTGGCTAGCATGGCCATGCAGAATCCTTTGCATTCACACTTTTACCTGCACTGTCTAGGAATATTCACAACTCATCGTGTGCCTTCTGCAGATTTTGCTCCCTGTCGCGTTCCCCCTGGACCTCTGGCACCTCTCCCCACCTCCCCACCGCTCCCTGCTGCCGCCAGCCCCAGAGCAGCAGAAATCCTATGGGCTGGTTTTGGGGAGCTGTTTTTAGGGAGCTGTTTTTGGGGGGAGGAGGAGGCTGCTTCCACCAGGTGTCCTCTGAGAGCAGTGTGGTTCTGGGCTGGGCAGCACTGGGTCCAGGCTTTTTGGGATACCTCACACGTACAAAATGATCAAATTCTGCCTGATCTCTATGCTAGCAATCCCTTAGGAAAAAAAAAAAATAGGAAAAGAAAAAAGAAGTAGCTATCAGAAAGGCTTTAACTGGAAATATTTTTTCTTCTCGTTTCCACCTTAACAAAGAGCAGTAGATACAAGCAATCTAATTTAAAAAATGCCCTTTCGTTTTGCTTAATGAATACTGAGTAAATGCACTGGCATAACTGGAGCTTCAATAAAAAAAAAAATAAAAACAAAAGCAAACTTGTTATCGTCATCCAACTAGCATTAAAGAGCAAAGAAGCCTGGCTGGAACTGAATTCTTCTGGTCACTTTGATGTTTGTTGTGGTCTCTTTTTATGCTTGAAGAGTTTTAACTGCTCATATTTATGTTCTAGCTGCAGAATTTGGAGCTCCTGGGCTCTAACACACGTGAAGATAATCCCCTGCAATATATTTTGTGTTCAGAGAGGGGACACCACTTGCACCAGGCGTTGCACCAGGTGCTGCTGCAGCCAGACAGCCCTGGAGCCAGGACCCCGTCCATGCCAGGGAGTCAAAGCACAGCGGGGAGAAAGCCTGTGGAGAGCAGTTACCACCTGATGTAGGGCAATGCTTTTCATCTTCAAAGCACATTAAAACCATTACCGAATTAATTTTTCCAACAGCCCTGTACATTCGAATGCCCCAAATACGATCTCCGTTTATAGGTGCAGAAAGGCAGGGGTGATGTAATTTGTTCGAAACCAAAGGGAGCCCGCATCTGAGGTGGGGACGGGCACTGCTCAGTGCAAACAGCACTCGCCAGCAACCTCTCCAGCTTTTACTTCTTAGCAAAAGAACTTTGAAGACAAAAGAAAGCACTTCCATCTGTTTGACTGGGGGAAAGATCTAAGCAGCCAAATCCAGGTAGTGGCACCATGCAACAAAACCACACGAATGGCTGGGCAAAGGCTTGGCAGTGCAAATTCTGTTTTCTTACAGGGAAATTAGTTTCTGCTTACTTCAAACTGTGAGGCTCTACCTCTGCAGCAGCCTCGCTCCATCAGTACAAAACAGTCCATGACAAACAAGAGGTGAGTTCACACCTGGAGACACAAGGGTTAGGGAGCAGACAGAAACATTTATGGGTTTGTTTCAGACCTTGGGACGTTTCTTCCTGCTGCTCAGTGCAAACACGCTGCAGTTGAAAGAGTTGTTGCTTACAATAAATTACACGAGTTTGATGATGAAAGGCAAAACAACAAATAATTCAGACGCGAGCCTGAGCTGAGCTTCTCTAAAAGGTGGGGAGATGAGCAGGGGTGTGCCGAGGCCACGCTTGGTGTGCGCTTCACTGCTGCCCTCGGCTGCGGTGCAGCTCCACCACCGTGTCTTTGCACCTCTGGCCTGTCTGTCCTCAGCCTCCAGTATCTGTCCCTGGGGAAGCAGAAGGCTCAGAGGGGACAGGCTGAGGGGGCTGCTGCAGAAAAAAGCCACTACTTGGGGCCAGCACAGCCCTGCTGAGGATAACGGCAGCATGATCGCTGGTGCTCCTCCTGCACTGTTCCTGCACGGCATAAGCAGAGTTTGAGTTTGGAATGCAGAATTCCAACCTTTAAAGGCATGTTGACCACCTGAACTCAGTATTTTGGCTGTGTTTCCACTGTCCCCTCTTTATTTTCTGTACACAAATGCATGCTGGCTTGTGCTGAAGCAGTGGGAATTTTTTCCCATCCTCGTGGCTCCCGTATGCGGGGAGCTCCGAGGCTGATGCAGCGCACACCAAATGGCACCACTGCCCTGCCAGGCACAAAAGACACCTCTTCTGCTTTCTTTTTGGAGGATCTTGTGCATTGCAGAAAGCCGTGCACGGCCACCGGGCCCTCGCCCAGGGAATTGAGTGCACGGGATGTTACGGAAACGGCCGTGCAGTGCTCTGCAGTCCTAATGCACACAATGCATTTTGGAAAGGAAGCACGAAGTAACCGAATTTCCTTTCTTTGAGTAGGCAGTGCCTCAGCCTGTAATTGAAAAAAAAAAAAAAAAAAAAAAAAAGAGTTAAAACTGCAAAGGACCATTTGTAAATACTTGGGTCATGTCCCTGCTCAGCCTGCCGGTGGAAGGGCTGCGAGGTGCCTGCTGCACCTGGACACGGAGCAGAGCTGGAGGCAGATGCCCACGTCAGAGCAGGTTTTATTGCTGGCAATCAGCGGGGAGTTGTACCCAGCCCTTCCTGTGCTGCTTTCAGAGAAAAGAACGAGTTCAGCATCTGAGACAAATGGCCCGAGCTGGAAGCTCATTCTCGTTTCAGCTTGGTGGACGTGTCCCTTCTGTGCCCGGTGGCGTTTATGTCACGGCTGGAGGGAGCATGCCTGCCCTGAGTGCTCTGCACAGCCAGCAGAGTTTGCAAAAAAAAAACAACCTGGAATGCTCAAATGATTTTGTGCAGCGATGCAGAACCGTCAGGTGAGCAGCTGTTCCCTCACTGCTTCTCTTTTTATCAAAGCTTTGCAGAGCCCTTTGAGAGGCAGAGGCCTACCACAGAAACTGCTCAGATTCAAACCCAGATAAACCCGAGCTCTGGTTTGCATTTTCCTTTGGACTCACCACCTGCTTGTGAGCTGACTCGAGTCCTGCTCCTTGCCTGTTGCCTGTTAATGTTTAGGCCGATTTTCTCCTGCACAGAGCTGGCTCATGCACCCGGTATGCTTGTGCCTGTCCCCTGCGGCAGGGACTTGGGGACCGGGACCTCGGCTGCTGGGAGGCCTTGCTGTGCTGAGAGTGCCTTCACTTTCCAGAAAGCACTAATAAAAATAAAAATAAAATTATACTGTAGATCATGGTTGGTTTTCTCATGCAATAAGAAGGCACAGATGTTCCCGACCAACAAAAGGCTCCTCCTGCACTGCAAGCTGGAAGAACTGCTCTTCTAATTCCTCAAAGGATTTCTGCTACAGACTGTGCCAGCTAGAACCAAATTGCGTGCAAAACCAGAGATCCCCATCGTGTCCCACTTCTGTTTGGAGCCAGCACATCCCGTGTGCCTGGTGCTGCTGGGGAGGACAAAGCCTCTGTGCTCCACGCGTGCTTTTTGGGGACCGCAGGGCAGCATGGAGAAACTGCGGCTGCCTCCCAGCTCTGTTTCATCTGGATAGAAACAAAGCAAAGCTGTTAAAAAAGCAGCCTGGCTGGAATTCTGGGGGTTTAATTAATCAGGCAGGTTGCTGTAAATGGTTAAACTCAGAGCACATCCTCAGCAGTCAGATAGTTTTTTCTGTAAGCAGTTGTTCCAGCCCCCAGAGCAGAGGCAATTGCTTGTAGGACAGAAAATACACTCCATATTTACTGGAAATGATGCGCTTGCATCAATAAGCCTGCATATAAGCATAAAGATGATGCATTTGCATCATCTAGTGCTAGAGCCCAGATTGTCTGCCTGGGAAGCCCTTCAGCAGTAAATCAGAGCACCTAATTTAGTGGGCTGCCTCGTTCTGTGAGCTGTAAGGAGACTAAAATTGAACTGTGCAAACACCAGCCTCCGTCAGCACTCCCTGTTACACGTCTGCAGCTGCTGTACCTGCACACAGCTGAGAAGGATGCTCTGCCACTGCCAAAGCCTCCAGCTCTTGGCCACCAAAGCCCTTTTCGATATTCACCAGCAGGGCACGGTTGTGAAGCCTAGGCCAGTATCAGCAGCAGCTCATCCCCATGAAAAGAAAAGGGATAAAATGCTGTTGAGAACAGCAGCATTTTGCAGCTCATTAAATGGCTTTGACTCTTTTTGAGTCAGTTTTGCTTATGGCAGGCAAGACATCCACATACGAAACAAATCTTATTTCAATGCCCTTATCCATTTTTTTTAAACTACATTCAAACTGGTTCAAAATTAAATTTCATGAAAGAAGTGGCAATCTTGGCCAAAGTTTTGGCACAGAGACATTCAGCCCAGAAAAGACTTTTAAGGGAAGTCCTCTGAAAAAAAAACAAGCTGCTCACTCTGGTCAGGAATGATACCTCATGTTTGTAGAAAAAAAAAGAACTAAAATGTCTTTTTTAAATCAGTTTTGCAAACAAGCAGAATTATGATAAGTTCTCATCCAGAGGATGCCCAAGGGCAAACTCTGCTGTGGTGTGTGGCAGCCTGTGGCCAGCCCACGCCTGCCCACCACCAGGTGTGTTCCCTTCCTGTCACTTTTGCCACACAGGTTATAAAATGCAATTTCCTGTTTTAGGAAGCACAGCATTGGCTGACTTTGTATTAAAACATACTCTCTCTTTATGTTGTTTAAATAAAATTATGCTTCCTGCTGCCAGCCCAGTAAAAACATCCCTTCACACAGAGGTCTCTACCTGTCCTTGTTTAGCACTGCTTTCATTTGGAGCTGCTCAACCTCATCCAACCGTGCTGGAGGACATTTTTTTTGCATTATTTGTTTTTTGGAGGGCATTTTTTTGCCTCCTCCTCCTTCCTCTCCCTGGCTGCCAGTGAGCCGTGAGCTTCTGGCTCTGAGGATTTGGGCTTCTCCTTCCCTTGCACCCTCAGCACAGGGAGTTTCCAGGTGGTTTCCTACCAAACCCCAGCTAGGTGGGACACTGTGCATTGCACCTGCAACCAAAAAATCACCAGGTGACCACATTTGAGGCCAGACCATGGGCAAGACTGGCTTCTGTGGACAGAAACATCATGCAGATGGGGCTGGGGCACTGAAATGATTCCTGAGGGCAAAGCCCCTGCAAACAGCATGGGGCTGTGAGCTGTTCAGTGAGACATCCAAATTTGTACCACGTTAAACAGGAGCACAGAACACCACCACAGGTTTTGACAGGCTACTCAGATATATTCGCGAGGAAAGCCCTCTCCAGTAATTACCTCCAGACCATGTTACCCTGGGAGCTACGTAAATATAATAAAGGTTTAACAAAACACCTCACCAAACACTGGCATGGCAGGGGCTGCACACACCAAGCAATGGGAGCATCCCCACCCTGAGAGTGTGCAGGCACACCGAGATGCTCTCGGTGTTGCATCTGCTGCTGGGTGCCCCTTGGCTTCCAAGTGGCCCAGAAAAATGAGCCATGGCTTTGTGGTTTTTTTTTGTTTTTTTTTTTTTTTGAAGGAACACAGCTTGCAAATTGTTTTGCTGGAAAAAAAAAAAAAAGCAAAAGAAAAAAAAAAGAAAAAAAAGGAAAAAAGGAAAGAAAAAGAAAAAAGAAAGAAAAAAAAAAGGAGAAAAAAAAAGTTTGGTGTAAGGTTTTAAACATTAGTCCTTAGAATTCAGTTCTTGCCATCCTCCATGACCGGCGGAAAGAAGGAATCAGGGACAAGCAGCGAGAAACAAAGTCCAAAGTGCAGAGCGGTGCCACAAGGCGAAAAACCCCACAAATGCCACGGATAAGCCAGCGAGCCGGGCGTTAGCGAGGCAGGTGACACACGGGGACAGCCACCGCCAGGCCGAAGGTCACAGCCACATCTGCAGGCGGTGACACAGCCACTGCTGCGAGCTCCTGGAGGCTCTGCCCAGGATGGATGGGGACAAACGCCAGCCCCTGGGGCTCCTCTGGGGCAGCTCAGGGCACCCTGGTCTTGCAGCAACCTTAGTGGGGTCGTTTTGAATGCTCCCTCCTTGCTCTGGGTGCAGGGTGTGTGGTGCTGGCTTAAACCTTACCAAAAGGCTTGGATGTTCATGCCCAGGCAGAATTTAGGGAAGTCTGGATTTGCTTCTTGCTCCTGTCCCACCTGCACTGCTGGGTCTCCAAACGATGCCTGCAAAATCTTACTGCTACTGAGCCTGAAGGTACTGTGCATGACCCCAAAAGACATTTAAAGACCCCTGGCAGAGCTGGCAGTGCCCAACGTGCCCACAGGAGCAGTGCCAGCCCTGCAAATCCAGCAAAGCACGGGCTGCAGGCTGCCCTGAGTGCTCCTGAGGTGCCCGAAGGATGCGTTTTGGTCAATTGCTTCACCAAAGTAATTGGAGGAGCTATTTTACATACACACATGTGTATATTTAACGTGTACATAAATTGTATATATGTAAAATATGCATACAAATGGAGTGCAGATAGGAGGGAGTCCAAAGAGGAAACAAACAGGCAATACTCACAGCATCCAAACCCACACCGGCATGCAAAGGAAAAGCAGCTCCCAGCTGACTGATTTCCAGTGGTATGAGGCTGCTTAATTTGTCATCAGCCTCCCTTTTTTCAAAAATAATGGTAAAACATCTGACCTGGCTCACATGGCATGGCTCTTAGTGGTCTGAGATAGAGCATTTTAATCTCTACCCCTCTTCTTTAGCCTAAAAGAGACCAGCACTGCCCTCATTTTGCTTGGAAAAGTGTGCTCAGCCCCTCGCTCTTATCCAGCAGGGGTTATACCCCTAAGACTTCATTATTTCTTCAGTTCCTAAGCTGTAAGCAGGTTTTGTATATCGGCCTCTGCCACGTTTATGAGCTGTGAAGCCCTCAGCCTCTGGTCATTGCCCCTCTGGTCAGTGTCCCCCCGAGCTCCCCACCTGCCCGGGGGCAGCATGCTGCTGGCTGCGGTGTCCCCCTGCATTTCTACCCATCTGAAGTAGGAAAACACGTGGCATGCAAGCGGCTGCAAGGGAAAACACCAGGGAAAAAAGTAGCAGAGGCAAGGCAGAACAAAAGCCCTGGCGGAGCTGAACTCTCAGGAACTCTGCTGGGCTTTCACAGCATTCCCAGCCTGCAATCCCCTTTAAATCGGGGAACAAAAGAACGGGGGCGATCGCCCAGCACCATTCAGGACGAGGAGCAGATGGTCTCTGCTCCCAGAAGCAGCCGTGTTTAGGACGCCTCATTGTTTCTCACCTCCTCGCTCGTAAAGCATTTTTCTCCTCCTCAGCATCTGCACCCGCTGTTTGCCTTGGCTTTTCCTTGAGCTCCATCCCCAGCCGTCCCCGCAGAGCCCCCCTCTGCCTAGCTGGCCCCTCTCATCCTGGAGAAACTCCTGGGGCAAATTCACCTGCTGGAGGTGAGCCCAGCCCCGTCTGCCTGCCTTGTGGCCAGCAGAGTGCTCATCCTGCTCAGCACCGATGCTTTCTGTGCTCTGGAGGAGAGGTGAGGTGTGCGTGCTGTGCCCCAGCAGCAGGAGGGAACCAGCTGGTGTCCGCCTGTCTTCGTGCCATCACCTCTGCTGGGGTTGATCTCAGCCAAAAAATGACTGCAAATTCCTCAAGATCCTGCCTAGGGGAGAGGATTGCCTAGGGTAGGATAGCACAACATCTCCCTGCTGTGGATGCTGCCTGGCCATGCTCCTCCTGCCCAATTCCTTCGTACACAAAGTGTATTGGTTCGGGAAGATCTCGCTTCCCAGGCACTGTGACTTCTATCCTGCCATGCATAGGTCATCACCCAAAATACACACCGAGTTTAGGTAATAGCAGCAGTGCCTCTGCACCCTGAGGCACTGTACAGAGCATGATTTGGAGCCCAAAAGCCCTGGCATGAGGAGCTCAGCAGGGCTGCAGGCACCACGTTGCTTCTCTCTGTGCTGCATTGTTTGCGCCTCGGTGGTTACAAAGCACACACAGTGCCGGGATCTGCACCTGCTGAGCTCGGTGCAGCAACCTGCAGTGAAGGATTGTGGCACAGGGAGGAACATATGCCAAACAGCCAGGTGGCTGAGATGGAAACGTGGTGATAAAGAAATGCTGGAGGAGCAAAGCAGGAGGGCTCCAAGAAGCAACGCTCCTCGAGCCTGCATTGTTTGTGGACACAGCGCTGGGATTCATTTCTGGCCTGTAGATTATTTGCAAGCAATCATTCCTGCAAACACTGAAAACAAAACCTCTAATTGTATTTTTCCTGGACAAAACACCCCATGGCACAGCGTGCCTTCCATCACCCTGATCAAAGCGTGGGCTGGGAAGCCTAACACAAATCCGTACCTCCGTGCAAAGTGGCTCTTTACAAGTGCAGAGATGAGAATTTTCAGTTGTGTCCTGAAACCATGGTGTGTTTGTCATTTTTTTTTTCCTTTTCTGCAGCAAATTCATCTCTTAGCAATGAGGGAGCAAGCTGAAGGAGGAAAAAACAAGCCATAACCATGCATAAAATTGAAAGGGCGACGTAGAGACAGTCAGTGCTGGAGGAGAAGTTATGGCCAGGCTTGGAAATCACATCTCTTCGTGCAGCCTCGGGGATCCATCATACAACGAACTTCCCTGAGAGCTGATCTCTCTCCAGGAGCTTTGATTTCGTGGCTTTTTGCTACCATTGCTTTGGTGCACGAGCATCCCAGGGATGGGCATTGCACATCAGCGGAGCACGGGCAGGGAAGCAACAGCGGGTGCTGCAGGGGCTTCGTCACCCTGATAAATGCAACGCCCCACCTCCTGCATGCGTCCTGCAGCCCAGCTGGCGAGCTGCTCTCCAAAAAGTCACTGCCCAGGTATGCAGGCGGCAGGACACCACTTATTGCCACAACAGGATGATTAAAGCGATGCTCCTGGGGAAGGCAATTAGGTGTATTGGGAGGCGCAGCCTTGCACAAGGCTTCTCCGGTCGCCTCCCCGTGGCTCCTGGGTCTGCAGCTGCTGGAGAACAGATTGCTCTGCTCTGCTTCGGCGTCTGCTCCGCCGGACTAATTGCTCCGCAGCAAATCGAGGCGTCCTGCTGTAAACAAAACCTGCAGCCAGCAGCTCCCGTGGTGCTTAAAAAATTACTTAACGAGTCCTCAAAAGGCAAAAGGCCTTCTTCTCTACCCACAGCTCGCAAGCGCTGCACACCGGAGGAGATGGTGTGAACAGAAGGGCTGGGGGTCCTGGGCCTGTTGCTGGAGAGGAGCAGGGTGAATCCTGCTTGGGACAAGGGGAATTCGGGCACAGCCTGCAGGATTTAGGAGTTTGAAAAGCTCTACACAGCTCTGTGACAATTCCCATTGGCCAGCCCTAGGAAAACCCCCAGGAGAAGGGGCAGTGCTGCTTCCCACCTCGGGGCTCCCCTCTGCCACCTGCATTTCGCTGGGTATAACCGAGCATCTTTGCCACTAATTCAGCTGGAAATACTTTTAAAGCACACATTTCTTATCACTTAGGTGTTGTTTTATGTTGTTGTTGCCATTCCAGTGTTCCCATAATGAAGTATTTATTGTTAAAGGCTGCTTTAGGAAGGCCAAGAGCTTTTATTTCCCTAGGGTCTCTCCAAGCGGGGTTCCTCGTTGCACAGTGGGGTATCCCCCCCTCCCTGCGAGCCTACAGGGCCTGAGCTGGCCCACGTGGCTTAGAGCCCTGCAAAAAAAAACCCCACAACACCATAGGTTTGGGACACGTTTGCTGCATCTGCTTTGCCTGCAAGGGGAGAAGACAAAAAGGCTACAAATCCTTAATGCTTTCTGATGTGCCTCAGACCAGCTGCGCTGCCACCGCCGTGCTGTGCACAACGGTGCAGAGCCCCCGGCACCGTACGAACGCAGGGACGAGAGGTTTGTCTCTGGTGGTGCCTTAAAATCTAAAAGCAACGGGGACAAAGTGGAATGCATATTTTTTGCTCTTTCCAGTGCATTTTTCCACCACAATTTCTCGTGTTCATTGTGGTGAGCAGGACACCACGATAGGATCCCCTGTTCTGCAGGGGGTCAGCAACACCCTCCTGACCACAGCACGTGGAGGGGGCAATGGGGCTGCCTACAAGGGCCCTGCTGGTGCCACCTCCTCACCCCGCATTGCCTGCATTCTGGCCACCCCACTGCATTCACCCCCGAGCATTTCCCCAGTCCCACAGCAGCCCAAGAATCCACCTGGGAAGTGCCTGTGCTAAGCAGCCACCGCCTTCTCCCTGCACCAGGTAACTCCCAGGGCAAAATTGTGCCAGCAGCAACTGCGTCCTGCAGCCAGCACTGGGCTGGGAGCACCAAATAATGGCAGGGCACGCAGGCAGGGTGCAGGCCGGGATCCAGGCAGGGTGCAGGCAGGGGTACAGGCAGGGATGAAGGCCAGGAACGCATGCAGGGATGCAATCAGGGATGCATGTGGGGCTGAAGGCAAGCGTGCACGCAGGGATGCATTCAGGGTGCATTCAGGGATGAAAGCAGGGATGCATGCAAGGGGTGAAGGCAGGGCGGGCAAGCATGCAAGGGGCAAGCAGGGATGCAAGCAGGAATGCAACCAGGGATGCACGCGGGGGGAAAGCAAGTGTGCACACATGGATACAGGCAGGGATAAAAGCAGGGATGCACGCAGGGGTGCATGCAGGGGTGCATGCAGGGATGAAAACAGGGATTTAGGCAGGGATGCAGGCAGGTGCAGAGAGATGCAAGCAGGGATGAAGGCAGGGATGCATGCAGGGATGCAGGCAGGTGCAGATAGGGATGCACGTGGGGGTGCAGGCAGGAATGCATGCAGAGCTGCATGCAGAGCTGCCGGCAGGGATGCAGACAGGGATGCAGCCAGGCATTCAGGCAGGGATGCACGCAGGTGCGCAAGCAGGGACTCAACCCGAGCAGCGCACACAACCCCCTCCCCACTCCCACCTCAATTCAGACAAACCCACCCGCAGCACAGCCCTACCACCGCACCACTCCACCCCCGACCGCCTCCCCCACCCCCCCCTTCCCCCTTTAGCACCACATCCCCCCCATTTCCCCCCATTTCCTTCCCTTTCCCCCCCCATCTCTGCGCGCAGCCTCCGCGGGTGCGCGCAGCAGCGCAGCGCCGCCCCCTGCAGGCAACGAAACACCGGGGGGGGGGGCACAACCAAAAAAAAACCTACAACTCCCAGCAGGCTGCGCGGCGGCCGCCGGCGGCGCGCGAGCGCAATGCGCGCCCCCCCCCCCCTCCGCGTTCTGCTTTCCCCCCCCCCCGGCTCCCAAGTTTGGAGCTGCGAGCTGCCAGCCCTGGCCCATCATGTAGGTGCAGCGCAGCCTTGCCCTCGCCGTGCAAGCAAAGGGGGGGGAGGCCGCCCCCCCCGCCCCCGAAGCTGCTCCTGCAAAGCGTGCAATTGCACGGCTTTCCTCTCTTCCCCCCCCCCCCCCCCCTTTCCCAGCTGCAAGGAGAGCTGCTGCTGCTGCTGCTGGTGCTGCTGGTGGTGCTGCTGCAGCAGGCGGGCGGGAGGAGTTTCCCCCCCCCTCGTTGCACGAAGATTTTTTTTTTTATTATTTTATTTATTTATTTTTTTTTTTTTGGGCGCTTGCAGTCCGCATCTTTGTTGCAAAACTAGCTCCAGAGGAGAGGCAAGGCAAAGTCTTTTGTGCTTCCCCTCCCCCCCAGCAAAGCAAAGGGGAAAATGTCTCAGGCGAGAGGTAAGGCTCCTGCTTCCGTTTCGTTGCAAAACGTGCAAGAAGGCGTGCATGCATTTCGCAGTGCATGCATGCATTTTGTCGGGATGCAATTGCATTTTGAAGTTTGAGGCTTTTCAGTGGCTCTCAGTTGCATTTCCTGTTTAGCGTGTGCCTTTTTGCAGCCACACACGCACTCACACACACAGTTCCTGTAAGGCAGGGCTCGCAGTTCAGCTGTGCATTGACGTTATTTGAATTCTTCTGCGGGGATTGCTGAGCCCTTTTTTTTTTTTTTTTTTTTTTTTCTTGCCTTTTGCACAGTCAGGACAGATAAAGGGTGTTGAAGAGCAGCTGCGTTTGCTGCTGGATGTGTGCATGCAAAAGGGGCACGGTGCATGAGAATTAGAGCTAATTGCAAGTGCAAAATTAAATGAAACTTTTACAGAAGTCCGTGGACGAGATGAAAGGTGAAACTTGAGTGGAGTTACCAGGAATTAAATATATACCTATGTTTCCATGGGAAAGTATTGTTCTTGTGCCAGGGCTGAGATCATTTTCCAGCGATCTCCCCCCCCCCTCGCACCCTCCCCGGTAATATTTTGTAACTTTTGGTCGGAGGCAGCGGTGTGCTTTGCAGCACCGGATCGCTGAGAGCGTGCAGGGGGGGCTTTATTTGGCATTTTGGAGCATGGGGCTCGGTGCTTGGGATGCAGCGGGAGGGGCCGGGCTGGGTAGGGGACAGCAGTGATTTTTTTGCCAGCAGCGTGGGAAAGGCTGGAGCTTGCTTTTAAACTCGGTGGTTGTTCCGGACTCGCTCTGCCTTGTGTCCTGCAAGGGCTTGCGTGTCGGGGAAAGGGGGGGGTGGGAGCTGGGGAGTTGAATATTGCAAAAACTGCTGTGGGAATGCAACAGTCCCTGCAGGAGCAGGCGGAGATGGTTCAGGAGTTGCTGCTCCGGCCATTCATTGTGAAAATAGATGCACATATGTCAGCGCCCGGCCACACAGATGCAGCTTTCTGAGCTCCTCTGAACGCGTGGATTTGCTCTTGCAGCTGCCTGCTCCTGCATCTTGTGGCCGTCACGCAGAGTGGGGAGCAGGGGGCGAGGGAATGCATGCCCTGGGGGGTGACAGCAGCCCCCAGCCTGGGACTGGGGCTGGCTTTTGGCTTGTTTTGTGTTGTTTTCCTGAGACGTCTGCAAAGTCGGTGGCCATCCACTGCCAGCCTCGCTGGGAGGACATAGGAAGGAGGTGCTTTTGCAGCTCTTGCCACACAGTTTTCCTTTGTAAGAAAAATGTAAAGTTGTTGTATAATTTATTCCTGATTTGGGTTTGCTGCAGTCATCTTTTCCAGCCAAGCAGGGAATTGTAAAAGTTTCCAATGGAAAGAGCCAAGGAAGTTTGATAATGCAAAATTTGAACGCAATGATACCCGGAGCTCGCTGCTGATTGCAGGAGGGTCCCTGCAGGACCCATGGGGGCAGGAGCTGCGTGGGGAGCAGCTGCTTGCTTTGGGGCCCTGCAAAGCCTGGGGTGGGAGAGCATGGCCACAAGGAGCCAGGGATGGGCAGGGACTCGTGGGGTGTCCCCGCAGCCCACCCCTGGGGCACCACGCAGCCCCCACGCACGCCGGCGCTGGCCTTGTCCGTCCTCAGTACCAGGAAAATGGGCAAACGTGAGTAGCCAACCCACAGAACACGATCCCAATGAATGGCATCATTCTTGAATCCGTTTTCCGTCCATCTCCTGCCCTGCAACACGAGCGCCGGGGCCAGAATTCCTGGCGCAGATAACTCACCGCGCTCAGCTGTCCGGGCTCAGGTCCTGCTGGGGAAGGGGCTGCAGGCTCAGGGGCTCGCACCCGAGGTATTGCTCCCCGGGATGAATTAAATGAGCCACAATCTGCATTTCGGGATCAGCTTTCACGTGTTGCAGGGGAGGTTGCTCGTCAGCTTTCTAAAATACTGCGCAGGGCTCCAGCCAGCTGCCGAGCTGCGGAGCCCTCTCCCTGCCTTTGAACTGGTTCCAAAGTTGTTCTGAGAATTTGGCAGAGATTAATTTTTTAGTGCTGCCTGTCGGGGGGGGGACGGTAATCGAGAGGGCTGCTCTCTGATGAGAGGGCTTCTTCCCTGCAAAGAGCCTCGCCAGGCTGAGCGCAGCCCCTACCTGTGCCACACAGAGAGCGGCTTCTTGCACGGCCACGGCGCTGCTGGAGGAGACAAAACTCTGCCTGGAGCGTGGAAACTGCACTTCCCTTCGGCCCTGGCCGCAGCAGAAAGCAGAAGATGCTTTCAGCATCGTGCTTGCAATATTCAGCTGTGCCACCTGCGCTCGGATGGACTTCAAGGCTTCGTGGTTGACAAAGTATGGATCAAATCCACAGCATGCGACCAGGTGCAAGCTCTCATGTTTTGACGCCTGCTCTTTTCCACTTCCATTCCTCTCTTCAGCTACAAAATAGTGGTTTTAGTTGGATGGAGTAGCCTATGGAAAACAAGACTTCTCCGAGCACCGAGGGTCCCTCAGCCCACTCCGGAGCATGGGGCTGGGCCGTGGCGGTGGCTCGGGGGCTGGATCCTCGCCCAAACGTGGAGCATTTGGCTGTCATGACTAATAGGATATTATTTTGGAAGAAAAAAAAAAAGCGGAAGTCCATATTAATTACAAGCTAGACGCAGTTTGAGGCTATAAATCTGAACTCTGGTGACAGCAGATACGTTCGGGAGCCTTCCAAATTCATTGTAACGGGGGAATTACCCACCTGCGGAACCCACATCAGAGGAGCAACCTGCAAATATGCAAACTTCTCCGCCAAAGTAAGAGAAAAGAAGGGGAAACAGTTGCCATTAGAGCAGTAATTCATAAATGGCTCATGGAAGTGAGGTACGTGTAGCTACCGGGTATTGCCGCTCATTGATCTCTTTCCCAATTCTCACAATTTGTTGCTTCGAAGACAATTTTTGTGTGCTGCGGCTGCAAAGGGATCCTGCCCTCCTGAGAACCACGTCCCACGTGATGCTGGCTGAGCGTGTACCCTATGGACTTTGACCAAAGGCCCTGCACCTCTGCAGAATAACACATTTCGTGCAAAATGCTCTTTTTTTTGTTTGTTTGTTTTTTTCCAGCTAGAAATTGCCGTGGAACAAAACGCAAATCTGCAATGGTAGCTCTTGTAAAAAAAACAATCGCTGTCCCGGGCAGGTGGCAGGTTTTTGCTAGTGTCAAATTAACCTGTGAGCACTGCGAGGCTGCTGGAGGTTGTGCAACGTGCCTCGTCAGCACCACCTCAGCGCCTCGCCATGACCGCGCTGAGTGGCGCTTGGCAAGGGCAGGCTCCGCCGCGGCATGGCCAGGGAGGTGCCAGCCTAGCAAGGCTTGGCCTAGTAGCAAATGCAACCCAGTTCGGTGCAAATTGCATGCTTTTTTATCTTTATTTTGTTAAAAGAGACCCTGCTGAGTCGCTCTCTCACCCTGTTGCATGTCCTGTCTGCTTCGGTGGTGGGGTCTGCCTGTGTTTGGCGTGGGCAGATGCACACAGAGGAGTTTAAAAGTCTCGTGCAATGCAGTGCTGGAGGAATTGAATAGCATGGGGTGAAAGCAAAGCAGATGGCCTGGGTGGAAAGTGCTAGGCTGGAAATGTTGTCTGACATGAACCAAATTGCTGCATGGTGCAGCTGAGTGAGGGGGGACCGAGGCACCCAGCTGAGCGCCTCCAGTTGCTGTCTTGCTCCCTGCATTGCGCAGGGAAGGATTTGCTTGCAGTGCTGCTGGAGGTGCTGGCAACCCTCTGCTGCAGGCAGCAGTGCTGGGGTGCCGAAACCAAGTGTATTTTGGGGTGCCCTGTCCCGTGTCCTGGCACCGAGGTGGCACGAGAGCCGGCAACGTGGCCAGGGCAGCAGCTCCCCGGAGCTGAGCATGCTGCTCAGCAGGGCTAGGAAAATATATAAACATTTAAAAGCTCAAGCTATAGAAGTAATTATAGCCATAAAAGTGATAAGTTGCAGAGGAAAAGGAGTAAAGACGTGCTTTCTCCTCCCAGCTGAAAAAAGTTTGGGTTTCTCACTGCCACACGAAGTGGTGCTCGTTTGTTTCGTTTAGTCGCCAAAAAAAAAAAAAAAGGATCTTCCTCTGGGGTGAATTCCCTCCCGTGACACATACGCAAGCTGCTAAGGTGAAGCAAATGATACTCAATTAAAACCACAGGCGTAATTTAGAGGGCTGAGACACTTCATTCTTCCAGGAGCATTGGCATTAATGGAGCACAATTACCTTGCAAGTCACAAGGCAGACTTGTCAGTTGTGTGCTGTGGTTGCAAATACATAAGATGACTACAGAGTTGTTTTTGTTTGCTTGTTTAGCTTTTTTTTTTTTTTTTTAAACGTGCATTTGGGGTCAGTTCTCTGTTTTCTCTTGCTGAAAAGAACTGTAACATCATCTGTAGAAGGCTCTTGGAGAGGGATCACATCTAAAGTGAGCTTAAAGGTGGAAAATGAGGAATAACACAGAGGTAAATAGCACAGGAGCAGGAGCACGCCTGCAGACCTCTGTGGGTGCGCTTGGAGGACAGGATCTGTCACCCCAAAGGCTGGGCACAGTGCTCCCAAACCCTTTCCAAGGTGACCTGCTGTCACCCCATGAGCCTGCAGCCCAGTGCTCGTCCTGCTGCTGCCTGCTCCGTGTCCCTGCTCCCAGTCTGGGGAGCTGCAGGGGACACGGCAGCACCGGTGGGTGCAATGGGGTCACAGTGTGACTGTGTGGGGTCACTGGTGGCAGGAGAAACCCCAGGACTGCTCTTTTCATTTTAGCCATGACCAGAGCTACAAATAATCACAGTTTTATTACCTGTAGAGTTGCATAGCTCCCTTCCTTAGGGCCTGCCTGGGACTAGTGTAGGAAATTACCATTATCAGCTGGAGCAATGCTAGCACCAAAGCAGGTCGAGGACCCGGAGCTGCACCACGCCAGGTATTAGTGTCTGTGGTGGCAGTGTGGTGAAGGGCGTTCTGTATGATTTCCAGACCTGCTCATTTTGCAAAAAGTTTTTTTTATTATTATTATTTTTTTTCTTTTGTCTTCCAAGTCCGTGTTATTTTGCATGTTGACAAGTACAAATGGAAAAGCGTCCTCGCACAGTAACCCTGGCTCAGTAAAAAGCAATTTGGAGGGGGGAAGCCCGACACTCTTGTTTGTAGGGCTTTTTTTTTTTTTTTTTTTCTTTCTGCCTCAAAGCCAAAATTAAAGCTATCCTTCCCTTCGAGCAGGAAATCCCAAACACTTGGTTGACGTCTCAGAGAGTTCATCCCATCATTAAAGTCTCTGGGGTGCTAAAGCACTTCTGAGTCATCTTGACTTTGGAGATGTTGCAAACAGATGCTCAACATCCTTCGTCGAAGCTCCAGGCAGCCGCTCGCACATCTCCGTCTGCTGGTGCTGGCAAAGCCTTGGCTCAGCACCGCTGGGGATCTGCACCCTGTAGCCACACACAAAGGCTGAGCACGGTGAGAGCAGCATCTGACCACATCGGGAGGGCAGCTCGGGGTGGGAGCTGCTCGGGCTGCTCTTGCTCCCCATTAATCATCCCAGGAGCTTTGGCCATTGCTTATTAGGCTGCTGCAAAAAGCCGAGTGCAGCGAAGCCCAAGGAGCATTGTGCAAGCAGCCGGAGGGAGCAGCCTCTATGGCTGAGGCAGTTTCATATTTGTAAGAAAGATTTCAGAGAGAAAGCATTTATTTTTTTCCCCCGTTCAAGCAGGAAAACTCCGCTGAGCAGAGCTGATCCAGTTTCTTGCTGTTGCTGTTTTGTTAGCCTACTTAGCTTGCAATTTTATAATCACGGCTAGATTTTCCTAGCCTGCACCGAGCAGATCAAAAATCATTAGCAGAATTGAAGCCCAAAAAACATCCACTTTTACTGCGCTCTGATGAAACCAGTGGAAAAAAACAGTAAAAGTTGCAGATGAGATGCCAAAGATAAGGCAGCAATAGAAAATGAGTACAGGAGTCAACACTTGACTGTGTCTGCAGCGAGAGGCTTTTTATGAAGGCTGAATAAGCAAAGGCTCCGGAGCTGCTTTTGAAGGAGAATCTTTTTCTAAACAAAAATATGTAATTGCACTCAATAAAACAACGCTCGCCGGTGCCAAATGGCCTCAGAGCATCGTGTGCCGGCTCTGCCGCGGACGTCTCAAGCAACATGTTTTTGTGCTTATTTTCCTCCTGCGGTGGGGTCCGGGCCTGATGCTTCTCACTCACACAATTTCGCTGGGGTTGTTTGACACTCGAGCAGCAAGTTGCTTTGTGGACATCACAGCTTCGCACCGCGTTATCCTTCCTCTTACGGACGTTTCTTGCTTCTCTGGTAGTTCAAGGTCAGATGGAGAATGACTCAAAAAAAAAAAAAAATCATTATTTTGGAGCTGTTGGAGCAACAAAAAGTCCCCATCCGGCATGGACAGCCCTGCTCAGAGCAAAGAGGGTGAGAAGGGTTCAATCAGCGTCGATGGCTGCCTCTCCCCGGCCTTGATTCCTCACAGGCTCCCAGCAGATCCCATCCCATTTCTTTCCAAGGAACACGGGAGCCCCACAAGCAGCCCTGCGTGCCCACGCAGGTATCTGCGTGCAGGAGAAGCCTTCCCTGCAGAAGGGTGCCCGGGCTGAGAAGGTCCCGCTGGCAGTGGCTCCAGGCAGGATCCGTGCAGCACCTAGCGCTGCCCTTGGCACCGGCCCCTTGCTCCCCAGGCACTTTTCCAGTGCCCGCAACTGGAAGCCATTTCGAGGCACGCTTTCCAGCTTTGATTTCAACACAGCCCTTTCTTTCTAGTGCTGCTTTAATTGCCTACAATTAGGGGTCTCCGGCGCTGCAGAAACACCGGGAATTAAAGCCAAGTTCGGCTTCGCGAGGACTGGAATTGATTTCTCCTCTCAGGCAGCTGATGCTGTGGCCTCTTGTAAAGGAGATGCCAGGCTGTGATCCTAGCACTCCTGCACGCTACTGCCCGCGGGTTAATTAAAGCAGATGCACGACGTTTATTGTGGCTTTATTCGAGGAGCTGAACACCTGTAGGACCTGAGAGCAGCCGTCCCCCTTCTTCCAGTTGGGTGCACCGTGAAGGCAAAAGCAGGGACTTGACGTGCTGTCATCAGGATGCCAAAATCCCTCTGGGCAAAACTATGTCTTGAGTCAATTTGTTTGAGCACGGGGCCCCAGCACTTGGCAGAAATGCCTCTGAAGGAGCACGGGGCTTTGGGCAGCCCCGATGGGTCCCTGGAGGAGCGACGGGGGCACCAAGCTCCTGCACAAGCAGGATCCGAGCTGGATTTCCAAGCCCCATGAGGATTTTGGAGCTGGAAGCAGGACAGACACCGTGACAGCTCTCATCACAAGCTGGGCCACCACTAAAATTTTGGGGATGGACCCAGACCTCACCTGCAGCCCCTCCTGCAGGTTTGCCTCTGCTCAGCGCCGTGCTGGTGGTTAATGCAGAAGCTCGCTCCCAGGAGGACCTCGGTACTTAACCGTACTAATTAAATGTTTTCAGAAACCACAAGATTGACCTTCACTGCGTGCCCACAGATTTTTCTCTTATTTAACAAGCACGGGGTTGACAGAGTAACCTATTAAAGGAGAAGAAAGGCAGTGCTCTAGATACTGTTGTTTTCCAACCCCTTCTGAAGGCTTTTTTTTGCTTTTTCAGCTCCGGGTTGGAAGCCATAATCCCCTAATAACCTACCAGGAGCAACCAGGCTGGAGATGACGGGTGCTTAGCTCAGAGCACAAAGCCTGATAAAGCAGTTAGCACACCTAAACCCGAAGTTTCCTCACGTACCTGTGCAAGAAGCCCCAGCAGCCATTATCTGTAGGGGCACTTCAGTAACCAGAGCGCTCCTCTGTGTGCTGTGGAGCTGTCCTCTGGGAGATACCCTCTAGAAAAACAATAAAAAATAAAGGCAATTAACAGGCTGACTTCCTTACCTTTCCCAAGGACGCCAGTAATTTGCTCAATGCTAATAAAACCTGGAACATCTCGACGGAGGACTTGAGCTCCTGCCAAGGAATCGGTTTTTACAAATTAACTCAATAAGCAGCTCGGGGCTGTGCCCGGCACGGGGGGACGTCGCACGACAGCCCCTGGCACCAGCATCTGAGCTGCAGGAACAGCCCAAAATAACCCCCTGGCAGCTGGGGAAGGCGACACAGATGCAGCGTTCAAAGATTATTGCTAGTAAATTGCTCGCTGAAGATAAGAGCACCCAAATTCACAGCGGGTCCCTCCTCAGCAGCCAGCAGGACCTGCGGGATGTGGTGGTGTGGGTACCTGGGCAGGCGCTTCCACCCAGCCCGGCTTCAGCTTCATTCATGCCATCAGGCAGCTTCCTTTAGAGCTAACCATGTGATTTATTTATTTATTTATTTTTTTCCCCCTCAAAAACATTTGGTACTTCCCCCGCAATGAAATCAGAAGCTTTCTGTCAGATAAGAGGCTGGAACAGCTTCCTGCAGTCGGCGAGCATTCCTCCTCTCACTCTTCCTGTGCGTCCCTCAGAACAATGCCAGCTCTCCCAGCACCAGCGAGCATTCCCTTCGCCTCCCAGCACGGCATTTCGGGCCCATCCTGTGCAAGCATCTCCCCAGGCAGCGCCTCCTTCTGCTTTCAGAAGGCCTCGCTGCAGCTCAACGCAGGCGGCGGTCTGGGAGGTTGGATGGGAGATGGGTCTGGAGATTTATTTTTTTCCACCTTACAGTAGAAGCTGATTTATTTTATTTTATTTTATTTTATTTTTTTTTCATATTCTGATATTGAAACTCCTCATGCATGTGTTAAACTTGGATCGGAAGAGCTTTTTTTTTTTTTTTTTCAGGAGTCACTGGGACTGGGTGTGCTTGCAGTTAAGCGTGAGGATTTACAAGGCTGGGGGTGTATTCTGTCCTGCTGCCAAGCAGGGTGGACATCAGGGATCTGCCTGGATGATTTACACCGCCTTCCTCTCCCTTGGTTCCTTTTTTCCCCTTTCTGCTTGTCTGTTCTTGCAACTTAGAAAGCGGTATCGGATTCGGGAGCATTTCTGTATATAAGTGAAACTGCAGCCTGGAACCTCGCACAGGGACTTGTGTAGAGGCTTTGACAGAAGGGCTTATAAAGGGAGGTTTGTACTTACAGCTCCTGATTTAGAAGGCTGGGTGGAGAGATGCAGCCTAACAGGGTTTGATCCACGTGGACGTATGTGGGTAGAGAAAAATCTGCCCGGTTGTGTCAGGGACACTTGACTGGAAAAAGAAAAAAAAAAAGCGCAAGAAGTGCCATCTTCTGCCACGGTGCCGTGCCATCAGGAGGGCCGTAATGCTTTCCGGACTGAAATAAGAGCTGCAGAAAGGCTTTTGTTCTTTGCTTTGCTTTATTAGGTGAGGTGTGAGCATGTGTGCGCTCTCAGCAGGTGGCTGGAGGATGAGCTGCAAGTCCGTGCCCTCTGACTTCTGGCACAAACCCCTCCGAGGCTCCCAGCTCCCCTGGGTGCCCAGGAGCTGCTCCGCGTCCTGCACACCTCCACCTGCACGGCTCGGAGCTTCCTGAGCTTCTTGCACACTCAGACACATCACTGAAGGACGGCAGGGTCAAGATGTTGTGGTTTGGGTTGCACGGAGCTGCTCCGGCGCTGGCAGTGCCCAAAGGTACTGCAGGGTTTGCCTGTGGTCACCCCTCGCTCCTCGTGGGTGCCTGCGTGTTTGCAGGCAGTCGGAGGAAGCTCTGGGTGCCTGGAGGCATTGCCAGCAGAGGGAGCATGAGGGAGGTCCTGCCAGCTGCGCTGTCCAGAGCTGTCGAGTATCACCCTCGGTTATTTTGGTACAGAAATAAGCAAACGTGCTCATAAATGAGAAAAAAAAAATAAATAGCAAAAGAGGGGTGTCTAATGGGGAAGCACGAAGGCAGATTGGTGGCAATCCTGACTGCGTCGACAAGGACATTTCTCTGAACATTCACAAAATCTCCCACCACTAAGGGTAGCTCGGAGAGGGGAGGCTGTGGGGTCTTTTGGTGCTTGTTCCTGCTCAGCATCCACGCAGCATGAACAAGGATGTGCTCACGCTAAGCACGTGCTAACATTTAAGCACCATTGCGGTGTGGGAACCATCACAGCAGGAGCCACACACCAAAACTGAGCTTTTAAATCCCCAGCACAGCTGAAATCAGTGGGTACAAACCTTCACCTTCATCTCCTTCATCTTCATCTTCCAGAGCAGCCCGTGTGTCCCTGTTTTCTTCGGGGAGCAGCTGCCCCCGATGAGCACACCTCAAAAAGACTTTACAGGACCCACTGGGAGAGAAACCCAGCTACACCAAGTGTGTTTAAAAAGCCTGAAAACTAAAACTGGAACTGGAGTGAGACCTTCAGCAAAGTGGTGTTCATGGGCTGGTGGGGAGCGGACCTGTGCCGGACTTTAGGAAATTGTTTTCTGGGGTTTGTACAGAGCAATGGGAAAGTTTTGTTCCTCTGCTGAGTTTTCCAGGGTTAGGAAGAGTAGAGGTGTTGGTGGCTGGGCTGGGGGTGGTGGTTTAATGCATCCTGCTCCCACCCTGGCCACGAGGACATCTGCTTTTATGCTGCACGTAAGAGGCTTGCTGCTAAATGGTGGGGCTGCGCGCGGTCACCCCTGGTGGGGTTTTGGGGTGAAACCTCAGTCATTTAGGGGAAATGTGTGAGTGCAGGCATGGGTGAGGTCACCCAGCACCCGTATGTGATTGCATGCCGTGATGCATTTTTGGGAAGCACTTGTTTCTCAAGATGCAGTGGGAGGCGTCTGTCCGCGTGTCCGTGTGTCCCCAGCGTGCGCTGCAGCCCGTGCCCCCTGCTCTGCCAGCAGGTGCTCCTTGGCAGGGAGAAAAGAGAAGCGAAGGTAGCAGCCCCGAAAGCAGCCGTGTCCTCCAGACCCTCCTGCACAAAAGGCCTTTTGTTCCGCGGGTGGATTCCAAGAGCTTTTCTCCCCTTTCGAGTCCAGCAAACTCCCACTGGAAGCAGGCGGCCGAGGTTTTGAAAACAAAGCAGCGACTAAACCAAAAGTCCCTCGGCAAAATCCCCGCGAGGGCTGGAGGCTCTTGACGAACAGCCTCCCCGGCCGGCAGTTCCTGTGGATTTCCTAACGGGAGATAAGCACGCGGGCTCTGCGATGGGAAGGCAGCAAAGCCAGCGGCCCTTGGCAGGGGGATGATACCGGTGTGATTTACGGCGTAGCGGTGACTCGAGGGAGCGACTCCCTCTGCTGCTCGGCTCCCTGGAGCTCCACACTGTGATTTCTCATGATAACCGGGTGAGAGGAGAGGCCCTGAGGCTCCCAGGCGGGCTCCCGATGGCCTCTGCTGCTCCCCGGGCTCTCCATCACCACCGCATCCTTCCCAGGTCAATGGGGGAGGATGCAGTGGGGACGCGGGAAGCAAAATCCTCTTGGCCATCACTCGGGCACACTCCAAGCTGTTGCCACTTGTACAGCAGGATTGTGGGGTTTGAGGCCATTTGGGGTGGGAGCAGGTTGGTGGCAGAGGATTTCTCCTGCGCGTGGGCTGCATGTGGAGCCGGAGCACTGCATCAGCACCAAAGCAAATCAAATCGATGGATGGAAAAATAGTTAGGCAAAGAAAGATGAAAAGGAAGAAGAGGGTTTGGCCCCTTTGGCATTTCCATCAGACTGCTGGAGATGGGGCGTGTGCAGGCACCAAGTCAAATCTTGCACTTTGGGTTTTTGTGCAGCGTTTTTCTGCAGGTACCTCCCCAGCCCTTGCAGGTGGGCTCAGGCTGGTGCTCGGGGACACCAGGGGGAACGGGCCTGCTGCCCGTGCCCCTGCTGCCCTGTGCCACGTGGGCAGCCTCCTCCGCCGGCTGCCAGCCTCCTGGTCCCGGGGGTGACTCAGAGCCCCGAGCACCAGGCGTGTTTTTGCCTCCGTTCGTTATTGCAGCACAGCCGAGCGCCAGGCGGGGAGGCACACGCACACAAACAAGGCTTGTGCAACCTGCCCACGGCCACGGACGGGGTCATTGGGGACACAAGCGGAGCGTGCACATCCCTGTGCCGGGTCCCTGCCGCCCACCACCTCCTCCTCTTTTTCCGTGGAGGCTCAGGAGGCTGCTGGAGGGCATCGCTGGAGCACCTCGTGCTTCCTCCTTGCATCCCCCTGGGCCATCCCTGCTCTGAGGAGAGCTGGGCAGGGGCAGGGCTCGTGCTGGTGGCAGCTCGGGGCAGTCGGGGTGGGATTGCCCACCAGGAGATGTGCCCAGCTCCTGCTCCCGGTGGGTCTCTCTCCTGCTTGGTGACGTTGCCACCGCCTGCACAGAGGTTGCAAGGAGCCGTGCCCTTTCCCCCAGGCCACCGAAGTTCATGCAGCTGGATGCACACGTGGGATGGGTTCAGCCAAAGTGTTGTAAGCGCTTTTATTTATTTATTTATATATATTAAAGCCTCTTGTGCCCTACTCTGAAAGCCGTAGGCAAGCAAACCCCTCCTATCTCCCATCTCCTGCTTGCATTAGCACCTAAAGCATGATGAATTTCGGTCTGGTTTTGCATCGCATCTGTTTTCTAAAGAAAAGCAGGACGTCAGGGGAGGACTCTGCCTTGCCTCGTCATGCCTGCAGGTCCCAGCCCAGCCCTGGCAGCAGCTCAGCAGGAAGGTCGGGGTGGCCCCGCGCTGCGCCCAGCGCTGCCTGCAGTTCCCTCGCTGCGGCTGGTACAGCTGGCAGAGCTGTCTGTTGTCACCGCCCGATTTCCTCTGAATTGTCAGCCTCAGAAAAGAGCACATGGCTGCTCTCTGACGGTCTGCAAGCATGACAGCGGGTGCTGCAGGTCTCCTTTCCTCCCACGGGGGTATTCCTGCAAGCAGGCGCTGCAGCGAGGTGCTAGGAAAGCATCGAGGCAGAGACAGGTTGGGAAGGGAACTCCAAGGTGCCAGCAATGGAGAGTCCAGGATGGTGCTGAAGCCCATAAAACAGCTCAGCGAGGTTGCAGCACCCGCTGTGGGGCAGGAAAGATCATCCTAAAGCATCGCAGCCTCTCCCCATGTGGCCTGGTCCCGATCAAAGTGTCTCTTCCCCGCCGCGCTCAGGTCTGAACTCCTCTAAAATGCAGAGGAGCTCTTATCAGAGGGACAAACAGCCTCTCGTAACCAAAATATGCTGGCAGATAAGGAGAAATCGCATCCCTCTGGCTTCTTCATCGGCCTGGATAAACGCTGCAGACTGCAGCCCGTTTGCAGGCTGCGTGAAGAGAAAAATGGGCAGAGCGGGGGAGATCAGCCCGAGTCAGGAAATTGCCCTCAAAATTGAATTAGCGAAACGCAGAGCTTATTGAAAGGCAGGGAAATGGGCTCTGATATTGGCACAGTTGGGTGATGTGTCTGCATGTTTCTGCGCTGCGGGACAAGCAGATTTACCCTGCTGGAGCCCTCGTTGCCAGCCGTGCTGCTGCGCCTTCTGCCAGCGCTTCGCTCGCCGCAAACCGTCCCCTGCTGGACGCAGGCTCAAAGGGCTGACCTGGTGGTGAATGCACCTCGCAGCAGAACCGAAGATCTTTGTCTGTGTAGCTCGGCAGAGCTGACGTCTGGCAGTCGCCACAAATTGGGCACGCAGCCTCTTTGCAGCGGGGACGGGCCCTGAGCCGCAGCTAACCCCAGCGCGAGCAGGGCACGGCTTTGCGCAACCTCCGCCGCCCGGTTCAGGCGGTGCACCTCCTTGCGACAGCCCTGCTATTTTGGTTTGGGGCCTCTCCTGCGCTGGGTTCATTGCAGGTTGCCGGGCTGAGTCACGGGAGTGAGCGGAGCCTTGCGACAAGGCGGCCCCGAGGCTGGGCGCAGCAGGATGGGATGGGACGGGACGGGGTGGCCGCTGTGCTCCGGTCCCAGCGGTGCTGCACGGTGCTAACGGTGTCCCTGCACGGGGTCGGGGGAACTGCTGTGCCCACCCCATGGCATGGTGTGCCCCTCTGGGCTTTGGGATCCTCAGGAATTAACCCAGGAGGTGACTGCAGCATCGTCTGCTCGCTTCCAGGTTTCCAGGTGTTGCTTTTCCCAGTGGGGACGCAGGGTGCAGGGCTCTCTGTCTCTGTATTTTTACTGCTCAGGCTGACTTTGGGAAGAGGGAATTAACCACCTCTGGGCTGCCGTTCTGAGGTTATCTCCTCGCCAAGGGGAATTTGGGTGATGGGCTGGCTGTGGCTGGGTCTGTGGGGTGTCTGTAGGAGCCGGACACCCTGCACGGCCAGAGCCAGAAAGGAGAGGCAGAGGAAAAGAGCAAGGGCAAAGGACTCGAGCACTCCCTTCAGCCTGCTGGCATTTCCAGTGTTGCTATATTAGATAAGACTAATTGATTGATTTTTTTTTTTTGGAGAAAAGCACAAGAGGAAAGCAGAAGGTTGGGAGGTCAGAGGAAGCTGGGGCTATCCCGTGGTATCTCTGTGCTGTGTTTCGGGCATATCCTGGTGCTGGGTCTTTCTGTATCCATGACAGTCGTAAAAGCACCCCTGCTTTTCCTGCTTCCTGTCCCAAAATACAGTTTGTGTGGAAAAAAAAAAAAAAAAGAATGCTTCAGGAGTGGGGCTGGCGGTGGTGATGATGTGTCCAGACCTGGATGTGCCGAGGGCCCCCGAAGGAGCTGGGAGCTCCAAGGCACCAAATGCAAGGAAGAGGATGGAGCTGGGATCTGGGATCAGGGATCTGGGATCTGTGAGCCAGGAGCTGCTGTAGCCCTATGAGCTCGGCCCCTTCCCCCAGCAGCCCCGTGCTGAGTTGTTAAGGAAACAGATCCCAAGTTTGCCGTTTCCAAGGCGTTACTGCAAGCGGCCACGAGGGAAGATGCAGATGGGAGAGGTGCAGGAGCCGTCCCTGCTGGGCACGGAGCAGCACCACGCTCCCCATCGTGCTGTCTGGCTGCCTCCGGCCCATCCAGGTGCTGATGGAGCCATGGAAGAGCAGCCAGTGGCACTTGGCCAAGCCTACTTATTGCCAGGGCTAAGGAGAGAGCAGCTGAATTATATTTTGAGGAGGCAAAGAAAGCGCAGCATCCACTTCAGCCCTTCCCTTGGCTTTTGATTGAAACTTTAACAGCCTTTAAGAGCCTCTTGCATGCTAAATTCCTTTTTTGTGGCTCAATGAGGGGTTGGAAAACAGCTTTTCCAGCCCACTTCCATGTCACCGGTGCTTATGTGATCACCTAGCTTTTGTTTTTCTCCAGAAACCGGGGCTTGGCTAAAGCTGTGCATCTACAGATGGGGGGTGGGAGCCCCTCACCCTGCCCGTGTCTCCCTGCTCCAGGCATCTCACCGTGGCTTTGTGCTACTGGGTGCTCCTTTTTGGCTTGATTGGCTTTCAAAAACTTTCAGGAACATCAGACCCCAAATCCTTGAGAAAGCTGGGAATAGTAATGAGCCACTTTTATCTCTCAGAAAAGGGGCAGAAAGAGGCATTTCCCTCCTGTGAAATTTTACCAGCGGACTGCGTGCTAAGGAGAGTTATTTGAAAGAAAGTGTTGCTACACGGCTATTAAACACGGCTTTAATAATAAATTGTGGTGAAGACAGAACTGGTTAATATCCTTTCGCGGAAATAGGAGCTTTTTGTGGCAAGGAACCATTTACTTTGGATTATATCATAAAAAGTTTTTGACTGCAATGAGAAGTCTGGAGACTGGGGAATGGGATTTGCCTTCAGAAAAGAAGGTTTATTTTCTGTTACGGTGTATGTGGACAGCAAATTCCTCTGTCTTCCCTTTCTTTATTATTTTCTGCTGTTTCTTACCCTTCTATTGTGAAACTTTGAGGTCTCACTTTCCGATATTGCTATTTAACATTGCTCTAATTGGAAGGGGCCAGCGACAGTAATTCTGCGCGCTCGGGCAGCGGCGGTGGGAAGAGGTTAACAGGCCCACTGGAAGCCGTATTTTCTTCCCCTCCCTCAGGAACTGGGTTTAAGACCTTCACAGGGAAGTATTTAATGTGTTTTCATTAAGTTTTTCTTTTTCCTGCTGCAGGTATGCTTTCGGACTTCGCTCCCACAGGCATGGGGTGGGTGCTGGGGCAGGGGGGCTCATGCTGTGCCCCCCTGGGGCAGCACCAAGGGCTCCCAAAAGGGGTGAGGGCAGCATTTAGCAACTGCTGTGCTAAAGAAGGTGGATGTAAGTTTGTGCTTAGCATTGCAGAGAGCCCCGGATGTTTTTCCGAATCAGAACTCAGGGCTGGGAGATCTCTATGCCCTGCTCAAAGCCAGTCTATTTTTTTTTTTTCACATTTATTCCTAAAACCTGGCTTTTGAGTCAAGTGTTTGTGAAAGTCTCTGTGTGAAAAATTGCAGGGAAGAGTTTTCAAATGAGCTTTAGCATGCAGGCTCTGAGACCAGCCAGCCACCTGGGGCTGCTTACGCGGGACATGACTCCTGATTTCTGGGTGCTGCAGCTGAATTTTCTGGGCTGCAGCTGAATGGCTGGCGTCCCCAAAGGCTTCGGTGCTTCAGCCTTCCTCTGAGTCAGGGACTTCCTCAGTCACCTGCTTCTACCAGATCTGCAGTCTCCAAGAGCTCAGTTTCTCTGTCAGACACGGCTGAGGTCAGCCTGTGGGTTTACGCTTACCACCAGGGACGCAGACAGTCGGATAAATACATGTGCGGTGATTTTCTTCAGGAAACAAAGCTAAAAATAATAATGATTCACGAAAACGCTCTGAAAAACACCATCCTTCTAGTGGATGGAGCAGGTAACAACCAATTCTGTGTGCTGTTCAGCTGCCTCCACGTTTTGAGCTCCTGCACGGATGACTTTCTGCAGACTGCAGTTCCGCACGGCGTCGTCTTTCAAAAGCTACGTCTGCTATGGTGAAGTGGAGGCTGTTATTTTGACAGCGAGATGCTTGCTTGGCAGCTGTTGTTGCAGAGTACTGATCTTGGAACTAACATTTTTCATTTTTTTTTTTTTTTTAAAAAGAGCCCTGCCTCTGGGGACAAACTACCCCAAGCACCTGGACGCTGCCCCTGGCACGGCTGCTGGAGCCGTGTGGCCGCAGATGCGCTGGGTACCCGGTGTTGTCCCCCTTCCCTGGGTCCCTTGCTGTGACTTTCCCACGTATTGTTTGTTTGGGAGCAGGTCTTGCCTAGGCCACACTGCTTGCTTGCACCCTCCCCGATGTGCGTGCTCAAAGGGATCGGGGTTAGTTTAAATAGGATTTTTTAATTTTCTTTTGCAAACCCGCATGCAAGGAGCAGCTTGGGCACCGGGTGTTTTATTGCCATCCCCACTGCTCGCCCGCCATGGTCCCTCCCTGTCTTTGCAGGACATTTTATTTAATGGGGCTTGTGTCTTGGAGCAGCTGCAGAGCCTCAGCTGAGATCCCTCATGCAGCTGGGAGCTGAGCAAGAGCTTCATGCTCTTCATGCTCAGGATGGCTACTGCTTTGTGGCCAGGATGGCTAATACTTAATGCTCAAATGCTCAGGATGGCTAACGCTTCATGCTCAGGATGGCTGATGCTACCTGGCTGTGTGGGCAGGATGGCTGGTGCTGCCCACGAGGCACTTGCAGCCCCCGGCCTCAGGAGGCTCGGAGGGAGGAGCAGTTTGCATCCATCAAAACAAAAGGAGCCGAGCCCCTTTGATCTGGTGGAGAGGCCTGAAAACATGTGCTTGCAGCCTGACATTCATTACACAAGCAGCAGAGGGGTAGCAGTGCAGAGGTGACCCATCACACCCTGGCATGGGGAGCGGGTCCTCAGGAGGTGCGGGTGCTGTGGGCGCATCTCGCCCGTGGTGATTCCCACTCACGTCCTTCCCCGTGCTCTCCCGAGCCGTGTGTGCTCTGTGCCGCCTCTGTTGCTTTCTTCTGTCTTGAAAAGAAAATCCCAAAGAACGTTAAACTGCGTCTGTGTCTTGGCAGCTCGAATATGCGAGCAGATTGTGCTTCAAAAAAATGGCAAAGTTTCAAAATATTGTATTCTGTGAAGAAGAGACAAGGAAAATAAACTCCCCAAAGTGCAGATTTTATTTCACCAGGAGGCGGAAGGCTTTTAATATTTATTTGGGTTTGGTGTTTTGCTACCTAGTTCTTTTGCTGACACCACTTGTGAACCATGGGAAGATTAAATGCTTCATAATCTATTCTGGTTCATGTTCAAGGCAGGGTCACTTCCAGTTGGTTCCTTTACACCCTCCCAGAGCTCTCAGGTTCCTGGGGTGCAGGTACAGCACCCGGTACTGTGCAAGCAAATCCACAAAGGAAAAAAATAGAATGGAAAAAAAAAAAAAAAGAGAGTAAATATCTGCTTGTTTCCCTTTTATTTTGGTGGTTGCGTGCGTATTGTTGCAGCTGTGTGGCTGGACGGATGCTCAATGTGCAGAAGTAGCAGCGTGCCAAGGGATGGCTGGTGAGGGTTAGTAGGAAAAGTTCAGCTCTAGAGTTAAAGAGGCAGGTCCTGCCTCCGTGGGCAGTTCAGCAAATTTCTGTCTTCATTCCCATGTGCAAAAGAAGGATGAAAATGCAGATTTTTGCATGCTTGTGATTGCCTTGTTTGCCTAAACTGCGAGAGGATGCAGACAGGTTTTTGGAGGCAGAGAGGCCGAGGGGACGGCAGACTTAGAGGCTGCCAGGGAAACAGGGGGTTGTTTGCTCGTGCTGCAGGACCTGTGTTTTGGAGATGCTTTTTTTAGCTAAAAGATGACAACATCGAGAACACCGCTACCGATTTAGCATCCTGTTGGATACGAAATGCACTTGAGGCGGTTTGGGCAAGAAGTGGTACAGGAGGGGCTGCTTCTCAGCTGGGCCTTCTGGAGACCTCTGTGTGCAACTACGAAAAGCAGTAAAAGGGTCAAAGAACAGCTCCCCTAGCTGCAGAAATTACTGCACTTGTTTTTACAATTATTTGTACTTCCGTACAAACCAGCTTCTACCTCTTGGAAAATCTGAGAGCTGTTCCTCATGCTTCTGAGTGGCCCCACTTCTTTTATTTTGCCTCTTCTGTGTTAGACTGGAAGCTCTTTGGAGCAGAGAACTGGCTTTTTTTTGTTTTGTTTTGTTTTGTTTTGTTTTTTGCTTTGTAAGTTTGCAGCTCTGCAAATTTCTAATGACAATAGCGAGCGTGCACAGTGGTTTCCAGTAAATGCTTTTCCCACGAGGTGTCATCAGCTGGGTTGCAGCAGCCTGTCCCGTCCCCTGGAATTGCTCTTTGCCAAACGGAGCGAGCATGATCTTGTCTTTTGGAGCAAATGTTAAAAAAAAAAAAGAAAAAAAGAAATAATAAAAAAAAAAAGGTTGGCAATCTGAGTTGACTAATTGCTTCAAAAAGGTCATTTTCAGTTCTGGGTGCTTGCGCTTTGATCTAGCAGCCCTCCGGCACTGGGATGCGCAGACATCCATCGACCTGGGTTTGTGTCAAGGGGAAAAACAAACCCAAACATGTATAGGTGAAGTTTGAAGGAGAGTGCTGGGAATAAAGAGTAGAGCTCAGGCTTAAAAGAAAGACAGTAATTGATATAAATTGTTAGGCTGAAAATGTTTAAAGCCTAAATTAGACGCCTGTGCCTTTTTTGGGGGACCAGGGATTTTATTACACGCTCAACCAGCCAGATGTTTACCTTGGGGTTTTGGTGACATGACTTATGTTTCCAGGTTATTTTATCCATGAATCCAAAACCCCGTGCTGAAATGTGGCTGTATATGTTTAGTCATAAAAAGGTTCTTGTATTTCTCTAGTCTGCCTGGCTCTTATGTCTGCCGGCTTGGACCCCCTTTACAGGAGAGCCTGCATTTGAACTGCTTCAGAGCTTGAGCTGCATCCAGCTCAGCAAGGCTTGGCTGGTCAGTGTGAACAGAAACAAATGGCTTTGAAGCCTGCAGACTTCATTCTGCTGTATTTTTTGCTGGGTTTGCACAACTTTAATGGCCAGGAGGTAAAACGTCAGTTTAAAACAAAATCGGAATCTAGTTCGGGACTTTCGGATTCAACCTGAAAAGGATTTTTAATCCCGCCAGGGTTTGCAGTAGTGTAGCTGGAATGGTTAAAATCTGTCTAAGAAACATTTTAAGGGATCCTACATGGGAAGGGCTGACGAAGGAGAAATACCTTTCTTTTTGCATTTTCACATGGCCTTTTCGCATGCTAGGACTCTTGCCTGTTTTCTGTACCAAGTTGGCAGCCAGACCCTGCAGGTCTAAATGAAGCATTACTGAACAAAGGCACTTTATGTTTTGAACTCTGTGCCCTGAGTCTACACCACCAGCCTGGCCTGGCATTTATGTTAAGTAAGGTCAACAAATATAGACAAGCTGCATTTTGCAAATTAAAACCAAAAAAAAAAAAAAAAAAAAAAAGGCCTTTCTTTAATTCTGCCCCTTTCTCGTTTCGCAGGCAAGAAGAGAAACCCTGGGCTGAAAATTCCTAAAGAAGCATTTGAGCAACCACAGACAAGCTCCACGTAAGTCGCCAAACACTGAGGGAGAAGAAAAAGAAAACCACGAGCCCCGGCTGCCTTCCAGTGCCTGTGCTGCTGGGGCCGGGCCGGTCACAGCCAGCAGCCAGGGCTTGTCCTTGCAGGGCAGGGTAACGGGAACCCTTCGTGAGGAGAATGGCACCATTTTGGCACCATTGGGGAGGATCAGAGTTGACAGCCCTTGTATTTCTTCCCCTGCTGCACCTTAGGGGTCTCTGTCCATCATGCTCTACCCGTGGTCCGTGTCTTTGATGCTTTGTAATGTGCCCAGGAAAAGGAAAAAAAATCAGGGTGGACACCCCGTTTTAACCCATGTGGCCCTCACATGGGAATAATTTCAGGCTGATCACCCCGTTCCAGAAAGAAATTAGCAACCCCCCAGCTGTTCTCCTCCCTCCCTCCTGCCCCCACAGCCCCAGCTCCATCCTGCTGCCCCTGAGTATTTCGGAGCAGCAGTTGTTGGGTTCACACCGTGCTGATGCCCAAGTCTCCCTTTCGGGGTTTAATGGGGCAGGTCAGCGACCCCATACCTTGTGTCCAGCAGAAGAACATGGTACGGGCAATGGTTTTTGGTAAAAACAACCGATTCTGCAGTGCTGGAAATGAGGGGCTCCCCGAGAGCCCCATCCCTGGGCAACCCCGAGCTGACACCTTCCCTGCCCGGGGAGAAAGGGGGAGGATGTGGTGAGAGGCTGAGCCCTCCCCGTCTTGTCTTAGCTATTTCTGGAAAGGATTAACGGAACCCAGGTTTTGCTTTTGACCTTTATGCCCACTTAGTCCATATTTCATACGGGCTGACAGAGATTTGGTGCTAGTCACCTCGCTTGCCTTGCCCAACACCAAGCTGCTGAAGGAACAGATCTCTGGGATTCTGCACAGGGGTTTGGATGTGAGAAATGCCAGCTCCAGCAGCTGCCTTCCTGACCCCTTTTTGGGTTGACTTTGTGGCTCTTGGTTGTATTTATTGGTCCTGCAAAGCTAGGAGACCATTAGGCTGCAAGGGCTGCCAACTTGCTGGTGCAAGGGGATGGACAGGGGTCCTTGGGGGTTGTGAATACCTGTTGAGGGAAAAATTGACCTTTCAGGGAACATTTCACATCTCTTCCCTCTTCTCTCCTGCAGGCCACCCAGGGATCTAGATTCCAAAGCCTGCATCTCTATTGGTGAGGAGGTAAGACTGGGAGTGACGATTAGAAGAAGACCTTTGGGGCCAGGTGCCTGTCCTGTGCTGGCTGCTTCTCCACGCAGGCTGCTCTTGGGATCGCTTCCTTCTTAATTGCAGCCAAAAACGGGGAGGTCGACAAACACCAGCTATTTAAAAAGCACGGCCCATTTCACATGAAACTGGGGGTAGATGCTGGATGCATGGAGGCTGAGAAGATCCAGGCTGGGATTTTGCTTCTCCTGTTTTTTGCGAGCCCTGCGAGCCACCTCCAGCCCTGGGGAGCCAAGTGCTGGCTGCTGGTGGTGCTCCTCCAGCAAGGGTTGTCCCCAGAGCACCGGTGGGCAGCTGGCTGTGACCTGCTGCTTGTCCCCACCCTCTCCAATGTGCCCCCAGGGGCTTGCCCTTTGCTTCCGATCACACCGGGGGCTCCTTCAAGTGTTCCACTTCGGAGAGCCCTGCCCTGCCTGAGGTGCAACTAATCCCCTGGAAATATCCGTTACAAAGCGAGGGGATTACTAGCGTGAGATTTTACTCTCCTTTGCAGTTGCTCTGCTGATTTAAAGCCTTCATCCAAAGTATTTCCCTTCGCTAATACCGAAGGCCTTCTCAAGAGCCTGACTCAGGGTAGATCTTCCTGTCCTGGAAGCAAATCCTTCTGACAGCATGGAAACCGGTCCACCTGATGCTATAAAAACATAGCAGGAGAAAAACAAAACCGAGGGCAGCTATTTTGATAGGAGAAAACGGCACAGCAGCATTCATAAAAAACACTTTAAAGCTGGGTAATAAATTTATTAGGTGCAAAAGATTGACCTCGGTGTCAGCAAGTTAATTTATGAAGTGAAATACTAATGCAGTGGCGTTTTATGCTGTCTATCTTTGGATGCTTTTCTTTCATTTGGGATTTTGTATTTTCCCTGGCATGGAGCAGGGACTGGAAGGTGGAAAGAGTGCGAGATGCCTCTGGAGCAAAATGGTGCAGCACCAAGGCAGAGCCACCGCCTGCTGCTAGAGCAAATCCAAGAAAATCACTTCTCCCCTGCAGTTCCAGGGGTGAGGAAAGTCCAGGTGCTCCAAAACAGCTCCGTGCACGGAGGCAGAGAGCCTGTGTTGGACGGTGCAGAGAGGCACTCTTGTAAAACACAGAGCTTGGTCTTTTTTATGGATGTGGCTATCTCGGAGAGACTGATGTGTCAGGGCTTGAATGTCCCGTGGGCCCATTGCTTACTTGTCCGACCAACTTCTTTTAGGATGCGCTCCCCTTTTCCACCTTCCTCCGCTCATCCCAATCCCTGGAGAACGCCACTTTCCCCTTCTCCCTTTAAACTTTGCTGCTAATTTTATGGGTTGCCCTGAGAGAGCCAAAGTGCCTCCTTGGAGAGGGTCCCGCAGAACAGTAGCAGCAGTGTCAGAGATGCTTAAATCATGCAAAAAAATGTTCGTGAGGGCTCCTTTAGCAGGCAGCGGAGCCTGGGCGCACAGTAACGCAGTGTATGGCCCCCGTGTGTTGCAGCCCCCCCGGCCGGCACGGGCCAGGCTGCAGGATTTTTCTGCTGTGCAGGCAAAAAAACGGTGTGGGATTATGCGCCGTGAATCAGTTCATTATAAGCCGCTTCTTTCTGGAGGATGATTGACTGATGTGGTTGCGCGTTCAGCAAACAGAATGGCCGGTTTTAGTAGCAAAGGCATGTTTTAAAGATCCAAAAATAATAATAAGCAAAAAATAGAGCTGCTGCACAATATCGTGCAATGAAGGGAGAAGGGGCAGGTTAAAATGCAGGGCTGCAAACAAAGTAATCCTTTGTGTAAGGCCAGGAGAAAGAGATCTCCAGTGCTAGACGAAATAAATCCTTCGTAGCTTAAAAATGGGGCGCACTCAGTATTTGGCTGATCTTCAGGGATGCAGAAATCAGATTTTATGGGCCTAAAGAAAAATTGGTGATACTTCCATGATTGGGGGAGGAGAAGGATGGAAGGAAACAAACAAAAAAAGAAAGAAAGAAGGGAAACTGAAGGTGATTCTCTGGGGTGAGGCTGCTGGGGTGCTCTCCATCCCAACTTGTGGTGAGGCTGAGGGGTGGCTGGGTGCAGGTGGCTGCAGCACCCTGCTGAGGAGCACCCTCCCTGCACCCATCCTGCTCAGGGTGCTCTCAGGGGGATGAATTCGTGTGCTCAGCGGGGTTGGATGTGGGTTAGATTTGGGGTGTGTTTTACACCTTGCATCTATCTTTTTCCTGATGGGTTCCTCCCTGCAGAACTTTGAGGTGAAAGCTGATGACCTGGAGCCCATCTCCGAGCTGGGACGAGGTGCGTACGGGGTGGTGGAGAAGATGCGGCACATGCCTAGCGGGCAGATCATGGCAGTGAAGGTAGAGTGAGCCTCCCGAGCCGCTTTCTGTGTGTTCGTTGTGTGTGGACGCCCTCTGCGCCCTCGTCCCTGCGCATCTCTAATCTTGCTTGTTCTCACGCATGCCTTTGCTGAGATCCGCTTCTTTCCAAGTGGAATCCTCTTTCTGCACAGGGGCAAGGAATGCTGAAGAGGATTTGGGCCCTGTTGAACAAAGAGA
This sequence comes from Aythya marila, assembly GCF_965140915.1. NCBI lineage: Eukaryota > Metazoa > Chordata > Aves > Anseriformes > Anatidae > Aythya > Aythya marila. The sequence continues at coordinate 2,591,482 of NC_139059.1, read as the reverse complement.
AGGGATTTGTTCAAAAAGTGGGATGCTCAGTGTGTTTCCTGCATCGTGGTGTATACAAGCATATTGTTCTTCTATGTCTGCGACATGCCTGGTTTTTCTAGCATTTTAAGGGTTATATGCCATAATTTTTTAAATATACATATTTTTTTTCTAGCATTGATCTATCCTCCATTCAGGGCTCTGCACAGTAACTGTAATTATAAAGAGGACTGCACTGTAAATTCAATTGCATAAGATCGTTTTCTTCAACTTGGACTTTTTAAATCTCTTTGGAACACAGATTTATTTTTTTTTTCACATTTTGTCTGCTGCAGTGGGGTCTTGATTCACGACAGGTTTGTAGATGCTATTATGAAAAGTTTTCATAACAGCAGCTTTGACTCATAAGCTTGCAGCTTAAGGAAATAGTCATGGGAAAATTTGTACCTTGGGAAAGGCCAATTTTTACAGGGCTGAATTTTAGCTCAAATTTCCTTTCAGAATAAGAAAAAGACAAAAAAAAAAAAAAAAAAAAAAAAAAAAAACAAAAACACGCAGAGCTGGAAGCCAAGAGCAAACTGAAGGGAAATTCTTAGCTCCTCTGTTATGGCTGGACCTTGCTGTGGATGCTGGGATGTGTCTCAGGGCCTCCACGCTCTGCATTTTGTCTTCTTGTTTGCCAAACTGCAAAAGACCTCTCTGAATATGATGTGAAGGGGGTGCAGCAGGCACATTCGGGCTTTTACTTGCATCTGCAGTGCTGAACGGTGTAACTCCATCACTTACTGACCTCGGGTGTCTTTGGCCAAAGAGCCTGGATATGTGCGTGCCCCATCTTGGGTTGTGCTTTGCCTGTTTGTTGGGCTTCCCAGCTGAGGGGCTGCAGGTATGTCACATAAATGACATCTCTTCCTTGGGAGACTGGGAAATGTGCACTTTCCAAAGCCATGAGGTGCACGTGGTGTCAGGCTGCAGGGATGGAGCCTTCTCTCCTGACCAAAGTTGCTGATGTGCATAGATGGATGCTGCAGCTCCAGGAGCTGTGGGTTCTCAGCAGCCTAGAATTTGGTTCCCAGCTCCTTTCTGCGATCCCAAGCCCCAGTGACTTTTGGCTGTTGTAAAAAAAAAAGTGGCATTTGCCAAGCAAAATCCCCTGCAGTTCGGGCTGAGGTCAAAAACCCTCTTCATCCACCGTGGCCTTCTGTGGCACTGGAGTGCCTGCGCTTGGGATGTGCCCATGACAAACAGGGGTGAGAAAAGGTAGCTCAGGGCGTGTGAAAAAAGATAAAGGCACGATTTCATGACATGCTGGGCAGCACGGCACCACTGCGATGGGTCCCTGCAGCAGCAGCGTGCTGGCAGCCCTGCTGACAGCCAACGCTAAACTGCTTTGTGTTCCAGCGCATCCGAGCCACGGTCAACAGCCAGGAGCAGAAAAGGTTACTGATGGACCTGGATATCTCCATGAGGACGGTAGATTGCCCCTTCACCGTCACCTTTTATGGGGCACTTTTCCGAGAGGTATGGCATCCCAGAGACCAGCTGCGCTGCCCTGGGTGGCTGGATCCCCTCCCAGGCTCTGAATTTCTGAATTCCCTGGCCTTCCTCTGAATCCAAGGGTTTAATCTAGATATGAGACACAGTAGAATTCGAATTTGCTCAATCCTGGCCTAAGGGGCTGCCATATTTCGTGGTGAGCGAGGAGTGGCACGCTGCCAGGTGAGGAAGAGCTGAGAGCATCCGAGCCCCTGTGCTGGGATGCTGGGGCTTGGTGGTGATGGGGGTGGCTGCGTGCCGAGGACACCAACTCACAGCCTGGTCCCTTTGTGTTAATATTGTCCTGACTTGCGATGAGAAAGCCACACGGAGGAAAGGTGTGGAAAGCTTTGGAGAGCAAGGTTTATTGAAAATGTTTAAACACAGCCTGCAGAGCTGAATTTTTCCTGGCTGAGCATTTGCTGAGGGACCTGAGCATGTAGGAACCTCCGTCCTGATAACTTTCAGGACTTCTAAGTCACTGGGACTTTGCTTTGGGATGAGACAGCAGAAAATGCACTCTAAGTGGTAGGGAAGGTGAACAACACTCCGGCTGGGGAGGAGGGAAAGAGAAAGCCCAGCAGAGTTTTGCTGAATAACTTTTACGAGACAGGGAAGAAGCAAACCGGCCAGCAAAGGGCAAGTGCCAAAGAAGGCGTTTGTACATGAAAGGCAAGGATGGTCCGTTCCAGTGGGCAGATGTTTGCTTTTTGTATCCTCCAGGGAGACGTGTGGATCTGCATGGAGCTGATGGATACCTCACTGGACAAATTCTACAAACACGTTATTGACAAAGGCCTGACGATTCCTGAGGACATCTTAGGGAAAATAGCCGTCTCTGTGAGTATTAGTGGGGTGAGGGGGGAAGGAAAAGTTTTTTTTTTTTTTTTAAGCCAATTCCTGTGTGACCCAGCCTCCCAGTAGTATTTGTGCGAGGAAGAGCATGGTCCACAGGCCAGCCCATGTGGACATCCCTAGGTGGCTTTTAGGTTTGGGGTGATGTTATTTATAAGCCATAAATACCCCCAGATGTGCCTGTACACCCTGTAATGGAGAGGTGGCACCTTCTTAGATGTGGGGAGGTCCCTGCAGCTCCTTTGCCTTCTCAATTGGGTCCTGGTACCCTTGGAGATCCCTGGGGACCCTCTGTCACCTCGGGGTGCACGATGCACGTAGTTCCTTCCCTCTAAGCAGGTCCATGAGGATGGGGGGTGAAACCAGATAGCGTTCCCTCCCCGTTGCAGTGCTGCCAGCTGTGATTCACTCTAGTTTTGTTCTTTCAGATCGTAAAAGCACTAGAACATCTACACAGTAAGCTCTCCGTCATCCACAGAGGTAAGAGCCAGGCACGCAGCCGTGGCCGTGCCGGTGTCTGTCCGTCCCATGCTCCGGCATTTTTCCCTTTTTGCATCTCAAATATGCCATGAACACACTTGGAAAAACAAATTGCAGTGTTGCTGCTTAGTTGCTGCTTTATTTCTAAAGGGTCGTTTTCAATTTTTTAAGAGGAGGTAAAAGCCCTCTCCAGGGTTTTGCTGCAGGGGGAAGGAGTGTCTGAAGGGAACGGAGTTCAGCTCCAGCAGGCGGTCATGTGCTGTAGGTCCTGCACGTGGCTGGGGACTGAGTTCCTGCCTTCTGTGTCATTTGCAGTGGGTGGAAAATGCTGCTCAGCTTCTGAATTTCTGTTTGCTTCTTTGATTTCCACTGAAAATTGTCTTATTTCAAGATAATAACAGATGGGTGAGGATCTCAGATACCTGAAGCACTTGATTGCAAAGCGCTGATTAAAGAGTAGATGTTAATGAGCTGTAAACCACCCAGCGCTAAAGAGCAAGACTCAAAAACAGCTTCTGGTCTCCCTCAGACGGTGTTTCAGCGCTTATAATTAATCTTTTATCACACGTAGGTAGATGGCCTTCTTGCAGAAGTGACCTCTTATTTCTGGGTGTCAACAGGGGAAGGATTGCTCCCTTTTGAGGCTCAGTCCTCAGATGAGAGAAGGGTGGCCTGTGTCGGGCATTTAAATAGCTCAGCAAATGGGCTTTGTGCTGACATTTCATCTGGGAGTAGCCTAGCCAGGAAGCCCCTGCATGCTCTGGCAGCTATCACTTTTGACTTCTTTCTGTACCTTAATTTCCCTTGCTGATGGTGATTATAACCGCCTTCATGAGAATGATGCAAATGCGAATGCACCAGGGATTATAAGGCCGTGATGGGAAGCAGATAAATCTGGCAGTAATAAATAGATGAGACACTGGACTGATTTCCATAAGGTGTGGAGCACCCACACGCCTGCTGCTGCTCTCATTGCCTTCAAGCTCGGTATCCTTAAAATTAGAGGCCACTTCTGAAATCTTGATCCTTGTCTCAGTTTCCTGCTCCCTCCTTCCACTGCAATCCTCACTGTTCTTCACCCTTTCCTGCCCACCTCTTATCCTTTTCCCCATGTTTTTTCCCCTTGTGCTGGCAAGACAGCAGCTTCAGCTGGGGACTCACTGGTGCTTCAGGCTCTCACAGATGTCCCCTGGAGATGGCCCAGCTTTGCCAAGCTGTGCCCCGTGAGCACTCTGATGGCCGTGGCTATCCCCAGCACGCTAGGACATGGTGGCTACATGCAGGGCTCCCTCCCACCCCCCAAATCAACGAGGGGAACCTGGAAGTGAAGGGACACTTGCAGGACATAGGACAGGCCCACGAGGCAGTCACCTGAACTTGCAATAGCCACAACCAGCTGAGATTCTGTCCTATATGAAGCACCGGGGTTTGCACGGGCACCTTTGGTGCCCTCTGCTGATAGGAAGCTCTTTGGCTTTTTTTGGCTTGGCCCATGCATGACAGTGACTGTGGTATGTGTTCCTTCTTGCAGATGTAAAGCCCTCTAACGTGTTGATCAATACACAGGGGCAGGTGAAAATGTGCGATTTTGGAATTAGCGGTTACCTCGTTGACTCGGTTGCTAAAACCATGGATGCGGGATGCAAACCCTACATGGCTGTAAGTTGAGCCGCCGAGAAGCTGCTTGTGAAAGCTGCTGCAGGGCAGCCAGAGGAACATGAGCCTGGGTGTCGGGTCATCCTAAAGGGGGAAGGATCAGCCACCAGCATGTCCCGGGGCCTCATTTTGTAAGACGTATCCCTGAAGTTACTTGTAAAGGGGTAGAGGGAGGAGAAGGATCTCACGGGTCAAATCAGGTCTTGTGAGCATGGCTTTCTGCTGCCTTATCTCCTCCCCATGACCTTGGGAAAGGCTTTGTAATTACTCCGTGTTGAACTTTTGCTGTTTGCCCTGTGGGGACACCAGTGCTTTTCTTTTGGGAGAAAAACACTCCTTTGGATTTTCTTTTTGTGAAGTAGTCGCATGGGGTGAACGCGGTCCTGGAGAGTTGAGGCTTGTCACCTCCCTTCGTGTCTGATGTGCTGGGTCAGCTGCACCACCCCAAACCTGATGCAGGTGCCATCTCCTTCTGGTGACCCATTTCACTCTGCCCTTACTGGCAAGGATGTAGGCTTGCTCTGATGCCAAGATGGTCAAGTGAAGGAGCTGGCAGCGTGGGCTAAGTGGCTCTGACCCGTGAAAGACCCCTCAGAGGTTGGTGAGCCCTGGGTGCAGGCATCACGCTGAGTCCATCCCTGGTCCTTAACTGCCCTTGTGTCTCTTCACAGCCTGAAAGAATTAACCCGGAGCTGAACCAGAAGGGGTACAGCGTCAAATCTGATATCTGGAGCCTGGGGATCACGATGGTAGGGCAATCTGGGGGCTGGCAGTGTGGTTGGGGTGTTGGGTGTGGTTTGTGGATTCGTTTTCCTCCCCGTAGCCCCCTGGCACTGGTGGCACTGGTTCCCTGGGAAGGTGTCAGGGCTGGAAGGGGCACATGGCGAATCCACAAGGTACCAGTGAGCACATTGTGGGGTCAAGGAGAAGGCAGACGGAGCTGCTTTGCTGGCTTTGATGTGTTGGCGTGGCAGGGCAGGTCTCCAAGGATGTCCCACCCTTGGGACACCCCTGAGGCTCTGTCTGCGGCTGTCCCGGGGACTGCCACCCTGCTGGGGACAGCCCTGCTGTGGTGGCCACAGGCTGCCGGGAGATGGCAGCATGGGCTAAGGCGAAGGCGTCCGGCACTGTGTCTGTCTGTGGAGCAGGTTGGATTTCAAACCTGAAAAAACATCCCGGCAAATCGCACTTAGCACAGTCCCCATCAGAGGAGGGGGCATCGGCGGCATCTCCTGCACACCAGGAGAAGCAGTGTTCAGGGGGAATCCATCTCCTTGCCATTTTATAGCACAGTGACCCTATGCAATACGTGTTTTTTAAACTTCTAGCCTCTCCCCAGTGATGTCCAACAGGAGGGCAGGAGGGAGGATTGGATGTGGAGGCTGCCAGGTGTCCTCAGGCCTGCCCCGTTTGCTGGGGGAGGTTAAACACAAAAGGTTTCCTGCAAGACACTGTGGCCTGGTGGGGTGAGGATATTCCACGTGTTTGTGCAGGACCCAAAAAAACACATGTGTGGGTGGTTAAACAGGCTGCCAAAATCCCGTGGGGTGGCAGGAGGAGCCACAGGGTGTCTGTCCCCTGGGACTGAGGCATGGGTGCTGTCTCCCCAGATCGAGCTGGCCATCCTGCGCTTTCCCTACGACTCCTGGGGGACGCCCTTCCAGCAGCTCAAGCAGGTGGTGGAGGAGCCGTCGCCGCAGCTGCCAGCAGACAAGTTTTCGTCGGAGTTCGTCGATTTTACCTCGCAATGGTAAACCTCCCCCCGTCCCTGCTGCCCCAGCCCTGCTGGACCTGGCCCTTCTGGCCCTGGCCATCTGAGGATGAGGAGGACAGGTGCTGGTGGCCTCCCATATCACTGTCCCCATCCCCACCATTGTCCCTCAGGGACATGGTATTTGTGAAGTAACCACCCCTCAAGGGCAATAGATGGGGTGGTCAGCGATGGCTGGCTTTCTCTGCTTGAGACCCAGACTCAGTGATTTTGGGGATGTACAGGAAGAAGGGATTAAGAAGGATATCTCAGCCAGTCCCCCCATATGAATATCATGTACTGTTTGTGGCAGGGTGGGGAAGCTGAGCAGGGTCCAGGAATGGCCACATCCTCCAGCAACCTTGCCCCGAGCAGCCCCTCGTGCCACCCTGCTCCTGGGGGACGCAGCTCTGAGGGCAGGCCCGGTGCTGAGCTCGCCCCGCGATGGCCCCGACTGTGGCTGTCCCGCTGCCGGGCCCTGCGGCTGCTGCTCCGCTCTCGCTGGGACTCGGAGCTGGAAGCAGCGGGAGGATTTGGCTGCGTCGTAGGAAAAGGGTTGGAGCAGATGCGCGCTGTCTGGAGGCTGGGAGTGCTGCATGAAAGCGCAGGCTCTCCCAGCACCCGAGGAGACTCGCAGCTGCCCTCATCATATGGTTCAAAGAGAGCTGGCAGCGGCCCCGCGGCTCCTGACTGCTTCTCCCTCCAGCTTCCCTGGAAACCGCCTGGGAGGCGTTTTTATTTTCCAGGCGCTGCAGTGCCATCCGCGGCTTGCCAAGTTGGCAGGTGGCTGGTGGTTTGCAGGGTAGCCAAGAAAGGACGGCAGATCGACAAATACAGAAATGTGAGACTGTTCCCGAGCTGCCAGTGTCAGGGCCTGGAGTCCGGCCGGCTCTGCTGTGACCCAGGAAGGGGATTATCAGCCACTCCTGCCCGGGGACTTTAAGTACTGACACTCAAATTCTTCAGAGTCTTGTCCAAACATGTTTTCGAGGTCCCTGGATTCAGCCGCACGCCTCTCTCCTGCTTTGTGCTGGGGAATACCTGCACATGCCCACACTGCTCTGTGTCTGTCAGAGGTGGGAGCTGGCTTGGAAAAACCCTCTCGCATAATGCCCACCGTTTTTGCAAGGCCCACGCTGGGATTTTGGACCAGCTGCCTTTCTCCTGTGCTGCTGGCTCACTGCTTGTTATTGCAGACTTGCCTGTTTGTGCCAGGCAGGCTGTTGTTCCCCACTGAACAGAGGCATAGTTTGCTTTTGCAGACACGGTGTCTTGCAGCTATTGCCTTGGGCTGATTTAGGATTAAGATAGCCACAGCTGTTCGTGGTAGTTGCAGTGAGAAGCATGACCCTACTGAGCAGCACTCGTACCTTGAAACCTTATGCTTTGGAGGGTACATGGCAGTTTCTCTCTGTGCAAAACCTGTCATCTAGGATCACTGAAGACCCCTAAACACCAATGGAGTTGCATGGAATCAGAGGAGCGAGCTTTGGCTGCGTGTTGCACTGGTTTTGTGGTGTCAGAGTCTGAGGATTTCTTCTGACACCAAACCAGGTCACGACAAGTCAGTGTATCAAGGCTAGCTGCAATGCAGGAGGTCGCAGGGTGAATACATCATCCTCTGTCTGGGGCAGTGAAGCTGCAGTGACCTGTCTGAGCTAGCATCAGATCTAATAACGGCGCTTTGTTCCTGAAAATTTACATGGATTTCAGTAATTTGTCACCAAATTTCCTTGTATTAATAACCTCGGAAAAAAAGGTTTTGTTTGTAGAGCTTCTAAATTAAGAGGATTATATCCAAATCGTGCTTCTGGACGTGCCCAAGCTTGAAATTCACCTTAGCATCTCAGCTTGGGCTACTTTTGAGCTCAGAGGATGTGACACATCCCGTACCTCCAGTTCGGCAATATTGGCACGTATCGTTACTAGGTTCCTCTGTTCATTCACAACATGACACTAAACACGAGCCCGCTACACACAGCAAGCAGGAAATATCTATTCAGTGTGTGTCCTCCGCTTCCTCTGGGCTCCGGCAAATCCCAGCAGAGGAGCGACTTATCATCACCGAGGTTCTCACTTTTGTTTTGCTCAGTGTGACACCTTTTCCCCGCCACCGACGTGTACGTGTGTGAAGATCTTTTCAAGTTGCTCCAAGTGTCTTTCCCCTAAATACACTGTCAGGAAGTGAGTAGAGATTACGTCCTGTCTTTTAAAAACTATTTTCTGCTGGAGGGAAACCAAAATAACTTCCAGCTACAACCCTCCAGAGCCATCTGTTGTAGGAGAGGAGAAAAAAAGGATGTCCCATGGAACCGTCCCCACTGATAACAGCATGGTGATAAACAAATCGGTGTACACATGCTTTGGAGCCGCCCGGTCACCATGCCCAGCCAGAAGCATGAAGGCTGTATCCATTCCCTCAGTCTCTGACCTACCTGATAATACCCAAAAGACCGATGGTGCCTGGTCCCCAGCAACAGGCAGTGGTATATAGGGTGTATACACTGGTATATAGGGTGTCCCCGGATCTGTGGCCTTGTGCTCACTGCACTGGTGTACCCAGCGCTGTGTGCCAGCTGGGGCCTGTGTGCAGGCTGTGGTGGCTGGGGGTGTCCTCAAGACCTAAGCTGTTTGCTTAACATGGATGAGCAATTTAACTCACTCTACAAGGACTTCAAACCTTGCTTTTGTCATGGTACAGTTTTACAGCTTTGCTTAAATTTCATAAAGAATGTAACTTTTAATTTTAATTTTTATTTTTTTCATTAAAGCTTGAAGAAGAATTCCAAAGAACGGCCAACATACCCAGAGCTTATGGTGAGTGTGCCTGGATTATGCAATGTACTGGTTCAAAATTGAGGTGGGTTATAATGAGGTGCTGTAGACAGGGTTTCCAATAGGGAGTGGTGATTTGGGATACTCAGCATCTGAATTTTCATAACAGATATGAGAATCCTGGCACTTCAGTGTCTCAGGAAGGTGCTGCAAAACGGAGATCAAGTCAAGTCGAGTGCTCTTGGGGATCAAGTCAATCAAGTGCTATACCAGTCAGATCAAGGGAAAAAAAAAAAGTAAAAGCAGTGAACATATTTGCTAAGGGATAAGAATGAGGCTGCAGAGATCACTTAGCAAGGGTAAAATCCTCCTCTGGAGTTTGTGTGATGGCTTCAAACACTGAAGCCAAATGCTTGCAGCACGGATGCTCCACATGGGCTGCAGGAGCTGAGTGGTCTGCTAAGCTTCATTGCCACGGAGGAGACTTTTTGGACAGGGTGATTCCTGGATGTTAGGGACAGAGACAAGTCTGTGACTAATAATTCCAGTTATTGAATTTTGTCTGCTGCTTAGAGACTGTTTGCTGTGAGCACGCCTAGGACAGAGGAATAACTGAGGAAGAAAATGCTGATAAAGACTCATGGCTGGGGAAATGCAAAGCAGTGCAGGGGGTTGAGGTCAGATGCACTTAACTGCTGATGAACTTCCAGCAGTGCGGACACTGGCACAAACTCAGACACAGCTCTAGGCTGGAGCTGGCAAGAAGAAGGGATTAAGATGAGATTTTTCTGCCAGATACCCACAGCTTTGTGGCTGGACTCCTGACTTTCTGGTGTTGATCCTGATGCTCCTAACAGCTGGTGCTCCTAAGTATCTGGTCCCTTTTTTACTGTCATCTGCTTGACAGCTTGCTAAAGGGAGTCTTCTGGTTAAGGGGTGGAAACTGCTGCAGAATATCCCCAGGCATCGGTGTCTTCTTCCCCATAATTGTAGGATGTGTGTGATGCTGACCATGGGGTCAGCCTCATCACTGCCTCAGACCGTGTGCTTGGAGGTGCTGGGACCTCTGTAGTGTGAAAGCACCAGGATTTGAGGTGTTCTCTGGCTACAAGACATGCTAGAAATCCACACACCTTTCAAAAGTGAGTTGTAAGCAGTAAATGATTCCTGTGGCATTTCTTGCTGGGCCCTGTCATGCAATTAATCTATATATAGATCTGATTTATACACAGTTTGCCCAAATACTGGTTTCAGACAAAGGGAGGCCTGAGGTTTATGGCTTTTTTTTCCCTTTTTTATTTATTTATTTTATTATTATTATTATTATTATTGAATAAATACATAATATTTTAAGCATATTTCTGAAGTTTGCCAAATGGCCTTTTATCAAAAAGGTTCACCGGAGCAGCTCTGTCTGTTGCAGCATTAATACCCACTGGCAAGCGAGCGCATTTCTGTTGAATTAGGTTCTTGGATCACCTCTCCAGAGTATCTCAATGCTGTGGTATTTTATGACTGACATGAATGTTGTGAGGTCCTGTGGTTGAGGGTTGCTGTTTTGTTGTGTGTTATTTTTTTTTTTCTCCTCCTCTCTCTTATGGCATTAAGTTGCGGTACTGGATTGGACTTGTCATTTAGACCAAGGCTGCTCCCTTGCTTTCCTGTGGAATTGAGGTTTCTCATGGAAAATATGACGCTATGCTATCTTGAGCATCAGGAAAACTGATACCGTTGCTTAATTTCATTTAAAAACCCACTTCCCCAGGTGAAGCAGAGCACGAAACTACTGCAGGGCTCCTCCCCGGTGGTCTGCACGTTGCAGGAGCAAGCAGTGCCCACCCAGCACGGGGTATTTTGTGCCATCACCAGCCTCAGGCGTTGCAAAGGGTTTGGGTTCACTGAGACAGGGCTGGAGGCCACCGCTGCCACTCGTGGCACGCCTGCGGGTGCCTCCAGGCTGCGGTAGCTCTGCTTTGGGTGTGAATTCGCCGGCTGTGAAGGCGGTGGCATCTCGCTGGGGTAATGATACAGCAGGCCACTTGGGCTGTCTCTCTGAGAGTTATTCAGGACACTCTAATTCCCGTGACTGTTTGACCCAGGGAGACCTTAAATTATGTCTGGATCCTTGCCTCAACCCATTTCAACTCGATTTCCCACATAATTGTGCTTCCTTTTCCTTGCTGCTGTGTCTTTGGGTTGCTTCCCGGCTGCTCAGAGCTGCCTTTCTTCACCGGATAACTTTCTGCTCGAGCCCACCTTGGAAAGTCTCTTTTCTTTGCCCTTCTCCTCCCTCCGTGTGGCCACTGCTAGAAATGATCTTTGAGATAGCCAACTCTCAGCAACAGGGGGTGGCAGCTTTGAAAAACCCTCTAAACTACAACATATCTTTAAAAATCTGGCTTGAATTGAGAGGGTCAGGAAGCGAAGTGAGCTCCCCCGGCCCGCACATGGGAAGTACAACAGCATTTTACACACAGCAGAGCTTTGCCTGTGAGCCCCACAGGGCCCCAGCTGCCTTTTGGCCCTTTCCGACACCCTCAATACAAATAAATGTAATTAACTGCCAAAACAGTGTGTGGGAAAGTGTGTTTTGGTGATTTCAGGTGGAAGCTGGCTGATCTCAGCTGATACGTTGCAGCCCCCCGAGAGCAAACCGAGCCACCGGTGCCGCCAGAGAGGAGTTGTTTTTTTTTTTTGGGGGGGGGAGGCATTCGGCTGTGGGCTTTTTTCTCCTTACACATATTTTTCCATTTGCGCTGAAATGTAGGCAAGATTTTCTGGCAGGATGTCTTCCCATGTTGGTCACGATTAAGTAGTTAAACATACAGCTGCGGATGGCTTTCCAGCCGGGATGGCTTTCCTCTCTGCGGCGGTTCGGGGTAAAGTAGCCATCTCCTGCTGCGAGCAGGAGCAATTGCAGGGAAGAAATGAGACTCAGAAGTCACCAGAGGGTAAATACACAGATAAAGCAGGAAGTTGAGGGAAAACCCACTGCAGTCAGCCTTCCTGCAAGGTTTTTTCCCTTGCTCCCGTTGGAGCTGGTGCGCGGTGGGGTGGGTAACCGCCGTCTCAGGAGCAGCGCTTCTCATCCCAGGGCACCGCAGAGCTGTGAGCCAGCTTGGGCTGAAGGGCATGACATAGCAGGGATAGAGGCGGTGTTTTTAATACCTTCTGTTGCCTCAAGAGCAGCCCAGGTCAGCCCTCCCAGCCAGGGCAGGGTTTAGAGGGAATCCACGGCCTCCATGAAGTGGCCCCTTGGGCTTCCTAGACTCCCTGCAGCTGTGAAACATGGAAAGCCCAATATTATGATGCTAGCGACAAAGTGTTTTTCACTGTCTGGAAGACCGGCTGAAAAGGGGTTAGGTTTGGTCCTCAGTGTTGTGAATAATAAACTTTTTTTTTTTCTCTCTCTTCTCTTCTTTCCTAGCAACATCCTTTCTTCACCCTGCACGAATCCAAAGAGACAGATGTCGCCTCTTTTGTCAAACTCATCCTGGGAGACTGAGAACTGGACTTGTATATGAATTGCCCTTCTGTGGACTGGTGGGTGCAGGGGAGGGGCGCGTGGCAGGACTTGTCATGAAAGCACCAACAGAAAGTCGCCGTGTTTTGTTTTGTTTTGTTTTTATTCTGAGAAACCCCCGCCTCGCCGAAGTTTTTAAAAGGGTTCTTTGGTATCCATAGTGACATAGAACGAGCTGGTTAGTGAAATGAATTTTAATAAGGTTGGTAACCTTAAAACAAAAACAAAACAACAAAAAAAAAATTTAAAGAGTGATTTACATATTTAATGACAGTCAAAATCCCTCTTCCTAACTTTCTCCTTATTCCCCTTCCCTTCCTCCCAAACCAGAATTTGCTTTGTCATGGTAATAGGTGCTATGGTAGTCATGAAGTTGTATGTAGATTTATATTTTGTCCCTTCCATTATTTTAATATTTATGTTAAGTGCTTGATGGAATAGATTTCTGTTTTATATGAGGATGAATGTGTGGTGACGATGATGATGCTAAATGAGGCCACAGCAAGCGATAGTCCTAGGGCTTTGCTGGGGTAAAGGTGTCAAAGGAGAAGAGAAAGACGAGAAGTGTCTGTGTCGTTGAAGATATTTAACATGCATCTTTAAAAGAATTTATAAACAAGGATCTCAGCTCAGCTACTCGAGCTGCCTTCACGGGGTGCGAGGCAGTGTCACTGTAAGGCAGGGAGGCCCCGGCATCCCGCGAGGTCTCCTCTCCTCCGGAGACCGTGCTCCGAGCCCGGGCAGCACGGCTCGGCCAACCTGGTGCCTGCGGTGCTCTGCCAGCCTCCTGCCTGGGGAAAGCCCCTGCCCTGCGTCCCACACACTTACTCTGCTTTATCGGGCAGGTGATGAGGTCCGGGGTGGGAAGATATTGTGGGAGACTGGCTGGGATCGAAGCCCCAGAGGGAAAAGGCCTGTCCAGTAAGTTGCACAGAAATCAGGAGGAGGCTGCAGTGGCTGGTCCCCGCCTGCCCTTGCACCCAGCAGCGTTGCAGTGTCTGGGGTCACCTGGGCTGGGGATGTGCTGCTTTGGGTCTAAAAGGGTGTTCCTCTCTCCTTCTCCAGATGGGAAAGGCCAACAGTCTGCATAGCAGGGATATCTCGGCGCGAGTTTCCAGGCGCTGCCTCGGCAGCAATCCCTCCGTGCTTGCCCGTAGACTTTTGGGAGTGCTAGCGAGCTCCCCTGGAGCCTGTGCCGGCGTGCGGTTTGGGTCGTGTCCAGCGCTGGTCGGGATGCTGAAGGCAGCTGGGAGTGCTGGGCTCCGGCACAGGCTGCAGGTGTCTCCCGTGAGAGCAGCCGCCGGGAAAACCACGCAGGGAAACCACAGCCCACCCGTACCAGGAGCTTGTTGCTGTTGGCCAGGTCCTCCGAGAAAAGCTGCGAGCCAAGGGCAGGAGCACGGGGGCTGGCTGGGTGGTTGGGGAAGACAGTGTATCACGCTGCTTTTAGGTAAGGCGGTTACTTTCTAGAGAAGGGGGGAGCTGCAAGACATTGCCATGGGTCTGGAGCAAGGCCACTTGCTCCAGATTGATGCTGGTTTGACTGAGCCAAACCTGCACAGCTGCCTTGCTCGGCTCTCAGGCCTTTGCCTTTGCCTGTGGCTCCTTCCCACAGCCCTGCAAAGGGGAGTGCCTGTGTGCGGCTGAGCTGCAGCGTGCGTGCCTTGTGCCCCTCTGTGTGCTTCCCTTCCCCACCCATCACTTCTGCACAGGCTCTTGGAGCCAAATCCCAACTGGAAGCATGCCTTGCCCTGCAACGTCTCAGTTGCACGGGGTGTAATTCAGCCTGGGACCCTGCCCTTTCTCTCCCATTTTAGTGGTTTGGTCTCCGTTGGAGTAGGTTGGGCTTCTGGACTAGCCTGAGCATCCACCTGGGAAGCGACCCCTTGGAAAGGCCAACGAGGAGGGCAGTGTTTGGAGCAGGGATCCCCGAGCGGCGGTACCGCTAGCACTAGGGACGTGCCGACCACTTCGAAGAGGTGCAGACACCGCCAGTGCCTGGGCTGCCGCTGTCACCGCCACGGCCGTGGCTGGTGGTGCCCACAGAGGTGGCTGTGAACCCTAAACCTGTGCTGCTCTGCCCTGCAGCCAGCATCAAAGGGGACGGGGTGAATTGCTCCTGAGGATTCATTGATCCTTGTGCCCCTCTGCTGCGGAGCGGGGTGGATTGAGGCGGGCTCGCAGGGGTCAAGGTGCAGAAGTTTCCTTGCTGCAAAGAGCTCACGGGTCGAGCAGGCTTTGGGGTGAGGTTCCCCTTCCTCAGCCTGTGCTTCGTGAGCCTGCCCGAGCCTCAGTAACGATGGGCTCCGTATTCCACTTCGTGTCGAGGAGAACCCTTCAGGTCACATTTCGTTGCGGATGAAACACAAAAGATGTTTTACTTCACAGTGTAATTTTAAAAGGCCTCGCATGGCTCATAATCTGCCCTCTCATATTCCATGGTGTGTGTGTGTGTTTTCTCTCTCTCACTTTCTCAGAGTCACAGAGCTGTTTTGATTGATTGTCCTCAGCTGCAGCTGAAAGTCCGGCCAGCCAGTTTATAGAGTTGGTTCCAGCATCAATTCTCGCTTTGAAAAACATGACATTTAAAACCACCCTTTGGTTTTCCTACATATGGATCTGATGCTTTTGTTAAAGATTGTTTTTGCTGCTTTTCTCCTGGAATATAAGTCTCGTTTGGACACTGCATCTCCTTGACCTCAGAGCACCTTTATTTCAGTGCCATTGTAATTGACAGGTTGAATTTATGAGATACTGTCAAAGTTCAGTATTAATAGCAGATATTAATGTCACCAGCGTTTTCCAATAGAAAATTAATGTCAGTGTTGTCTGCAGCTAGTAACCCTCTAAAACGATTCCTGCATGCCTCAACACTACATGCTGAGTGCTTTCTTTTATGCTTTTTGCTCTTGCAGTGCTTGGGCCGTCTAATCCCTTTGTTTTAACGACATTACAATAGAACATGCAACAAATCACTTCACTTCCCTCTTGATTCTCCATCACTTTGTTCCTTTAAAAGTCATTTACGTCAGCCCGGAGCAAGTGTGAATCCTTGTGACCAGCGTGAGTAAAAGCAGCGATCCGCGTGATCACCGCTGCGGAAGGTACTCACGGCAGGAGAGCCCTGTGGAGGCTCTGCCTCTGCATCTCTTGTAGCATGTGTGGACACAAAGCTTGGCCTGATCCAGGGTTTTCTTAGAGAGAAGCCTGAGCCGGTGGCCTCAGTGCAGGGAGGAGAGCCAGGGACTCCTGCGTGCTTAAAAGCTGAAAACATGCTGGGTTGCAAGACAAAAATCAGGCTCTTTTCTCTTTCCTTTGATTGTGAGCTCTGTAAAGATGAAAAGGCTTTGGTCAATACTCAAAATCTTGTTAGACTATAACATGAGTACAGGTTGGCCTGTGGCAGGCATGAATTCAGGGACATCAAGCCCTTCCTAACCACCGTGCCCCCCGACCAGTCATGCTGCTGAGCTGAAGCTGTTTTCCAAAAGGCTTTTTTTGTTTCTGACAGCACTGTGGGCAGCACGCAGGGTGTTAGATTGTCCTGAGTCAGGATATTTAAAGTGCGAAAGAAGCAGGTCTTATGCCATGGACCTGAAACAAACCAAAACACACCAGGGAGCAAAGAGGAGAGGAAAGCTGCCCGGAGCTCAGCACCAAGCTGTGGCCTGGACCAGCAGTGGGAATTAATTCCAGCATTTGCAGAGCAGCGAGGGCCTCTCTGCTCCTCTCTGCTAATCTCTGTTCCTCTCTGCTCCTCTCTGCTCAGCCACAGCAGCGGCTGTGGGGCTGCAGGAGACATGCACGGCCCATCCTCATGGCAGGAAGAGGGAGACCGCAGGGGCATGATGTTCCGCTTTTTTCCTCTGACATGCAAATTCCTTACAGCTCCTGATGTGCCTGGAACCTCCTGCATGTTGCCTTGAACTGTGGCAAGCCTGAAAGCTACTTTTTGGGACCCTGATGGTCCCTTAAATTTAATGGAGATATCGGAGGGCATTTGCTGGTTACTGTTTTTAAATGCCAGGTTCCTGCTGCTGCAGTGGGTGCAAGGCCCATCTTCTCTGGAGATTTTCCAGGTGTACAGAACTACACAGATATCCACGTACTGTATTTCTGCATTTTTCCTGCCTTTTGTTGGGCTTCCTGGCAATGAAGGAGGCATCTCCGACTTGTTGCAGAGGAGGGACCATCAGTTCTGGAGGCAGCCGGCCTCCCCTGTGCGGTGGGGAAGGCATTTGGTAGGTCAGAAGTGGATCTTAAAATATTAAGTTGAGCTCCCAGTTCTTTAACAGCCGTGTAAGGAGGTGGTTGTGTGCCTGTTGGGTCAGTGTTAGGTGCACCTTGTGGCAGTGCCGTGCCCAGTTCCAAGGGCAAGAACACCGGCACTGCCACCCTTAGCCAGGATTTCTCCGTGTCTGCAGGAAGCTAAGTATGTACCTGCACGTTTCCCTTCTTTCCTAGACATTTTGGAAGAGGAAATCCTGCTCGGCCAACGCAGCATTGCTTTAGTGGCTGGTCTGATGTAGTTCAGACAAGGTTCCCACCAGCTCCCTTGTTTAATAGACCTCTTTTTTATTAAAAACAAAACCCAAACTCCTCTCTCAGAAAAGCCAGCCAAGATGCTCTTTTTTTTTCTCTCTTCCATCTTGTTCCTCTTAGAGGAACTCTGGGAGCCTGTCTTGGTGCTTTCACTCTTTCACATGCCAAAGATTGCTACATCCCTCTTAGTTACGCTCCTGCCAAACCAGATCTTATAGTCTTGCCTCAAAAATCATCCACTTCCCTGCTCCTTGGGGTTCCTTTTGTTGCTGTTGCTTTTTCATTGAATTTCCTCATGTTTATTGACATGTCTATTGTTGAGCTTCCTGGACTCATGCGGCTCTCTTTTTCAGATACAGAGAAAGACAAATAGTTGCCTTCACTGGTCTGCTCCCGCTGTTGGGGAAATACTGCTAGCGATATGATTCCTGCAGATGGGGATGGGTCTCATTTAGAGCTAGGGTCATGGAGGGTGTAAACTGGCATTGCTCCATTGGCTTTGCTGGAAAAAGGCCAGTTTTGTCCAGCTGAGAATCTGTCCTTACTGTCTAAACAGTTATTACACACTAATAAAGATTAATGATTGTAAATCCCCGCGGATTATACATAAAATGGCAAGTTTTACTCATTAATCTTTATTGCCATATTATAGCTGTTTATGTTAGAGGAGTCATCTCTCTCTGTTCTGAACATGCACTTAGGAGGAGGGGGCTGAGCTTGGGGCAGACGAAGGGTGGACATAACAGACCAGATGTCCATGTGTTTTACAGCCTGTGTCCTCTCCCCCAAGTTGGTTGTTTCCTTGAAAGCCTTTAACCAGCAGCAAAGGATGTATCGCAGAGCTTTGTCTGCTTCTCTGGCCTCTGGCTGAGCTATAAAATCCAGATTGTTTCTGGTGAGAAGGGATCAGATCTCCTAATTAATATTTCAGCTCAGCCTTTACTGGAGCAGATGGATACTATGAAATTTGACGTGTGCTCTGGCAGGCCAGAGCTATGCAGCATACCGACATTCACTCCCGGACAGTGGCTGGAAGAGATGCTTTATGCACTGTACTTATCTCTGTTGCAGGTTGAAAGAATGCAGCTCCTTCGTGTAACCCCACGCCACAACAGCAGTTGATTTTGTTGTTAAGGAGGGCAAGAAAAAAAGCTCATTTTAATCACAGCCTTTATTTATTTGTAGGTGAGCATAAGCACAGCTAGGAGGTGGTGGCGCCGGTGGTCTGGACACAAAGGTTTGTGTGCTGTAGAAATGAAGAGGACTCTAAAGAGAGTATAGTAAACTGCAAGGGTGGTTTTAATGGCATAGGGACAAAATAAGTCCTCTGCTAGGCAGCTGGTCTTGGTCCCCTCTGCCAAGGAAGGTCTGGAGGTGGTGGAGAAGAGTGAAGCAGACAGAGAGGAATGGATTTAGGGCATGCGTTTTGTCACGTGTCCCAGATTGCCACTGCGTCCCCACTTCTTGCAAGGGAAACAAAATTTAAAACTCAAAATAAAATGACTGGGAAAAACTGCAAGTGAACCAGTGCTTGTTGCCTGCTGCATGGCCTCGTGCTTTGCTGCTTCCCCTCTCAAGCTTGTCAGTGAGATTCCTTGGGCATAGATGATGGGAAAAGCTTGGGAAGGCTTCTGTAGCTGAGAAAGAAGAGGATAAACATTTTCAGGTGGCTTATAACTAACTGAAAAATGGGAATATCTAATTTACTGGCCACAGGGGCAAGTGAATTCTGCAGAGAGCCATGCTGCGGGCAGTGCTGTTCCCAGGAACGACTGTGGCTCGTGACATTTATTACACGGCCTCCTTTAGTGCACTCCTGGGTTGCTAGAAAGCTCTTAGCCTCCATCGACCCCTTACATCTTGGTCACTGTTACATTTTGCGTTTTACTGTCTGGGATTTTACTAGCAGCCTTTTTTCTAGGCGGTTGGGCGGAGTGAAGGCAAGGGATAGGGGCCTCCGGCCAGCTCTCCGCGGAGCGCTTTGGGAGAGGACGGCGCTGCCTGCCTCTTATCCAGCGCCTGCCCACGGGAAGCCACAGCCAAGGCCTCGCTATCCTGCGGGTATCCAGCCCAAGCGAGAGCTTCCCTGGGCTGTTGGATTGCTCTCTGACACGCTCTCATGCTTCACTGCCATCCCATTAAAAATCCCTTCCTGGAAGCGGAGCAGCTCCAGAGTTGCAGCAGCCTCGCGGCACGGCGGCTTGCCCTTGCCGGCAGCCAGGCTGCGGGCCGGGCGGTGTTTCCTTCCTCGAAAGGCTCTTGGGTTTCTCTAAACGATGGGGCACGACTCCAGTGGCTGCGAAGCGCCGCGAGGATAAGCTGGGAAATGCTTGGAAGCGTCTTATGTGCGCTGGAAATAGAGATGGAAATCTCAAAAGATCAGACAGCTTTCGGCAATTTCCAAAGCTGTGTGGTTTTAGCCAGACCTGAAAACCCTTCCTAGAAGTTTATTTCAGGGTATTTTGGTATGTTACTTTCGCTTTTGGGCCCAGTTAAATCCAGGAAGCTCAGAATAGTGTAATTTCAAAATAAAGGATAAGCACACCCGCCCCAAGTATTGCTGAACCGATCAGGAAGGTTTGTGTTTGGTTTCTCATACAGGGAGAATTCAGGCCAGCTCAGGGTTTATCCTAATTCATTCTGATTTTGCCCCAGATTTTTATTCTTTTTGAGAAAATAGGAGATCAGTCCGTGGTCTTTCTAAAATGCCTTGACCCTTCATGCAAGGCTACGAACCAAGTTGTGCCAAACGCGGATGGAGATAAGCGCTATGGCAAGAGGCGGCCAACTCTGAGAGATGGAAAACAGTCTGGCAGCAGGTGTGCCCGCAGCCCCCAAAAATGTAAGGAGATAGATTTTCCCCAGGGTTGCGTGTGATGGAGGTATTGGGGTCTGCCACATCTCCTTTTGCTGTCTGTTCCTCTAGTTAAGAGCTTTCAGCTGTCTTGGGGTGTCCAGGAACAATAGCTGAAAGTCTTTGGTATTTCTCAACACAATTGTCTGCTGGTTTTTTTTCTTTTTCTTTTTTTTTTTTTTTTTTTTTTTCCAGGAAGGGTACAGTGAAGAGTCAGAAAGGACCAGGTGTCCTTGATTTAGGCAGCCAGAGGGAAGAGATGTAGATTAAGTGCCTTGTAAGAGCCAAAAAGGTGTGTTTAAAGATAAATTACAGCCTGCGCTGTAACTGTTAAGTCAGGATCGAATTTTCACATCTACAGGTGCAGCTGCAGAGCTCCCCATCCACATTTTGCCCAGAGTTAGTCATGAGTCTTCCATAAATATCTGATAACATAGTCCATGCTGCATGGTGGTCTTAACTCAGATCGGGGCTCTACAGACAGAAAATAGCCCGGTACAAAGTACAACATCACCAAACCCAGGATGTGGCTCCGAAATTCCCCATAAATCTAGGTATGTAGTGCATTTCCAGGGCTCTGCCACCATTTCTCTTTCTCCATAACAGTGAATTGAGGGCTTGTGTTTGGTGATGGCTGTCACCGTGCCAGTGGGGCTGCTGGAAATCGTCACAACATGCAAAACGGTGGGAATTTGGCGTTTGTTTTTCAACAGCAATACACCGGGGGGAAGCTGCTACATGTAGCGTCTTGCAAACTGGGGATATGCTGGAGTAAAACTTGTCATTTCTCACAGAAAAAGAAAAAAAAAAAAAGCTGTCTAAAAATGTCCAAAATCTTCAATTTAAGGAATGACAGTTTTATTCATGAAGGTCCATGTTTGGCATCAAAATATATGAAATTTCTAGCACTTCTGTCACCTTGCGTGTGAAATGTGCTTTTTTGCAATGGTGGGAAGTATGTAACAAGGATATTTCTATGTACTTTCACTAAAAAAAAATAAAAAATAACTGAGCTGAATGGAAAAGCAACCACTTCCCAGTGGTCTGCTGGTGTTGAAGAAGACACAGGCAAAGCAACTGTGTTTTGAACACATTAAAAAAGGAAGACTTCCAACCTACTGTAAGGCAAGTCCTTATTTTATTTTATTTTATTTTATTTTATTTTATTTTATTTTATTTTATTTTATTTTATTTTATTTTATTTTATTTTATTTTATATTTCATTTTATTTTATTTTTGGGGTGTTTTTTATTTTATTTTTTTTCCCCAGTGCCATCATTTATTTCATAACTGTGAAAGTCTCTTCTTTTCCTCACATATGGAAAGCTGATTATTCTTTCTCATGTTCTTATTATTTATTATTTATCCATTCCTGGTACTACCCAAGATGTGCTGAAGGTGTCTCCCAGCCTGCCCTCAAGCTATATGGAATCACTTTAGTATCTCCCGACAGCTGGGACAGCAAGTGTCAGTAGGTGGCTAATTATTATTTTAAATTATATATAGAGCATCTCAGTTTTTCTTTTAGTGACCTGGTTTGCTCTGGAATTGGAGATGGAGATAAGCAAGCTTTTTTTTTTTTTTTTTTTTTTTTTTTAATACAAAAGCATTTTTCACTTTTTCTTTCAATGTCTTGGAGTATTCTGAATAAGCCTATTCACTTTTTTACTGTCGTTTTTAATAGGAAAAGCACCGGTCGGGTTGTAGTTGTTCCTTCAGGAGGGCATTGACTTGCACCAGGGTCAGTTTAGCTGCCATGAACGCTCAGTGCCGCGGCTTTGTTAACCAGCAGCGCACTGGAATTCCAAGAAAAGGATCGTTTACCACCTGAGGTATAACACCTGGCTCATGATGGCCTGGGTTTGTCTGAGCCTCGTCAGAAAAAAGCCTGGAGTTTTGTGTCAGCCCTCGGGGCAATGAGGTGCTGAGGCCTGCCTCTGGCTAAACACCTGCCCTGGTGAGGAGGCCGCGAGTCCTGCCCACGAGTCCTGCCCACGAGAGGCTGTGCTTGCTCTGTAGGAGACAAAATCCTCTATGTGTGCCCTGCGTGAGTCTGTAAGGACTGGCATCTCACAAATACATGCTTTTTGTTCTTTTCCTCCCGTTCCCCCTCTTCGCAAAGGTGCCTTGCTGCTCTGCTGCTTCCGAAGCCTCCCCGGCGTTGCTGTGGTGCATCTGTTTCCTAACAGCTTGCATTGGTTTTCTGGTTTGTTTTTTCTTCCCCCTATGTATAAGAAACGTTGGGTAGCAGAATGTGGAATTCATTAGAAGTTCATAAAGCAGGGACCTCAGAAGGATGTGGGTATAAATGCTTTTCAGGCATCTGAGGTGAACTTTAAATGGAGCTTTGGCCCTCATTTGCTTTCTGCTTTTCAAATACCATTTGTGAGAAAGTGGAGCTGTCAAAGCCACGCATGAACTTTGCCTTCTTGAGAATAACTTGCCTCAAAGTAAATTGTCAAAATGCACCAGGAACTCGTCTCGAAGTAAATCCGGTAGCTCTCCAAGGCTGGAAGCGTGTGTGTGTTGGGGTGTGTGTGTGTGCAGGGGTGGGTGCCGCGAGCAGCTGCCATTTTGGAGATTTAAAAAACACAAAGCGAGTGTTTTCAAAAAGGGCAATGTAAAATATTTATTTCTTGGCAAAAGCGCATCAGACCGCATCTCCCATCCTTCTTTTAATTGCTTCGTGTTTGTTTTTGTTGTCTAAGTCTTTGCTGGCCTGCTTCCTCCGCAGCGCTCGCTGCTGCTCGGCAGCCCGTCACCTCACACAACCCCTCTGGCTGCAAGGGAGTGTGTGGCACAGGGCAGCTCGCCGGAGCTCATGAGAATCAAAAGTGTCCACATCCTAATGCCAGACCCCAAATTGTAGCTTTGGGTGAGGGTGGATGGGGATGGGAAGCTCTGAGTCCCCGCACTTCTCGCCCTGGCTTGGCCAGCGCTCGTGAACACATGCTGGGGGTTTACTGAGCAGAAAGCAGGTGCTGTCGTCTTCGTGAGATGCCGCCTGGGTTCTCCCCAGTGCCAAATGAGGTTTGCAGCCAGGCAAAACTGCACGTTGGAGGCAGGCAAAATTCCCACAGGAGGCAGGCAGGCACTGCAGAGCCCCTGAGTGCCCTCGTGCTCCAGAGCACATCGGTGGTCCTCCGGCTGCTGGCCCTATGGCTTCACATCCGTGCTCTCTGAAGCACTTCTCCTAACCTGTGTTGTCTTCATTCATCTCAAAGCCGTTCCTCGTACTATGAAGATGATAAATAGTAGGAAACTGACAGTAGGACCATGTGCGTAACATTAGATAGGCTTTTATTTAATGATGTTGTTTTAATGAGATGCTTTTAGGATCCGTGTTGTACTGGATTAAGGACATTGGTGGAACAATTGAACTGGTATTCTTTAACCCTGGCTGCCCCAGGACCTTTCCCTCTGCCCTCTTCATTTAAAAAAAAAAAAAAAAAAAAAAAAAAAGATTGGGAGAATATATTTAACTTGAAAAAAAAAAAAGTACCCTGCTGGTGGAATAAGTTAATCTTCTTTACTACGCTTCAATTTTATTTCTCAGGATATCCAAAGGTTTATCACTGCTGCTGAGAGAAGGGGACAGTACACCTTTTGAAACTTCAACCACTGTAACAGTTTTCCAGATGTGTGTGTGCGCGTGTGTGTGTGTTAAACTCAGCACTGTGTGTGCGTGTGTTCTGCTGAATATTGTGTGCATCTAAGAAATGCTTCAAACAACTGCCTGGAAGTCAAAACCAACCACCTCTTTCCAGTCATATGTTTGCCGTGACTTTTCATAACCACACTTGAACTAGTGGTCTTGGATTAAATATTCAAAGAGCAGGGCATCTTTATAGCAATGCTATGTCAGTCAAATTAAAAAAAATGTACACAAAAATAAATAAATGAAATTTAAAAATAACGTGCTGTCAGTCTACCTGCATTTACCCCGTGGAAGCATGACCCGGGACCATGAAATAGTTGCTGGGAACACATTTTGTACAGCTTTTACTATTCATATGGAAGATTTTTAAGGCACTCGTAACAGCTTATCGTACATTATTGAGAACTGAGGAATGCTCAAGCTGCTCTACAGAAACAATCGCCTTTCTGCCGTCGGTTTTTCTTTCTGCGCTTCGGCTAGCGCGGCTGGCGCGAGCAGACGCATCCACATCCCGTCCAGCCCACATCAAAGGCGCGAGCCCCGGCCCCCGCCGCGGCTCTGGCAGGGCGCTGGTGGGACCAGAGGAGATGGCTTCCTGCCCCCTCAAAAAGCCTCTTTCCAGCCTGGATGGGGGGTGCAGAGGGCTGTGAGCGGACACGGCCTCTGCGGGTGCAGGTCTCGGGGTTGGGCTGACACCAGCGTGAGCTGCAGGGGCTGGGGACTTGGAGGCTTGCTTATGCCTGAGGGCAGAGCCTTGCACCAGTGCTGGAGCGGGTGGGGGGCTCAGCAAATCAGCCCTGGTGCTTTGCTCTGGCTTCACCAGGTCCTTCATCCAGCCCTATTATCTGCAATTAAGCCTCATGTTTCTTTAAAGGTTAACTATGCATTTGTCATGATGCAGAGCCAATTTTCACCCTTAATTTATTAGTCGAAGTCAAATAGCATTTTGCTTGAGTAAAGCATGCTGGTCTGGGTCGTACTGAAATATGAACAGCTATTTCCCTCTTTTTCATGTAAATAAAGTGATGCTTCCATTTATATAAGAATTGCTGAAAACAATATATCAGCTCCCTCTGCTGATCCTGCAGTCCCAGTTAAGGCAAAAGCACTGGTTGCAGAGCTGATGCGCTAAGGAACGAACTAAATAAAAATAGCCTACTTAATATGATCACCCTTAAGGGCACAGGAAAGGGATCGATGTTTATTGCATAGCAGAAAGCGCAGTGTCCTGGGCTGAACATGTTCAGATTGCAGGGGAACGTTACCCGGCATCGGGGATGAGAATGCCGGTGACATGGAGATCGCCATAAAAACGTCTGGAGAGAAGAGCTACAAGAGGCACATAACCATTTCTGGGAATCCTAAGTAAAACAGCTGCTGAAGTTTCATCTGCACTGTGGTATGCGTGTGTGGATGCGTGTTCCGTTTAAAAGAAATTAAGAGCCCTACTTCTATTTTATCAAATCAAATTACCCTTGTATGTTCAGAATATTTATGCATCAGTACTTTTTTTTTTTTTATTAGAACTTTATCTCACTGTAATCAATTCCAAATACAAAACTATTTTTATCGCTGAAATGCAGCGGTAATTTATAAGATGTAGACGGAACGCACACGAGATGCCAAAAGCAATTTTATGGAGCCTCTTTTGTTGTCATCTACAATGCATCAGCTCTTGCCTTCAGCCTCCCATCAATTTTAAAAGCCCCAAGATGAAGAAATAAAAAAATAAAAAAGAGTAAGTGTACTGAAGCAGCTGCCAGCCCCTAAAATAGTCTGGAGATACGTGTGCACCTTTGGGATAGTGTTTGATTGAGCACAGCACAATAATGTAAGCCGGACTGAGCTTTGTAATACAATTATTTTAGTTGGCAAAATGGCATATCTTGTTCCCTCTGTGTCCCTTGCTACTACATAGTATCTCGTGCATGTTCAGAAAAAGAAATTGTGAAATAAGCTCCTGTGTTATCACAGGTAATGTCACATTGAAATGAGGAGGAGTGAAAGCTGAGGGTCTGCAGCTGAACAGGAGCTCCAGCCCTGGACAAGATGTTACTTAACTGTATGTCCACACTGAAACATGCCTTGAAATGGTCCCTCTTTGGTCTGCTTTCCTGAAGGGAGGAAACTGATTCGCTCACACTGCACGTGACTTGTAGGTCAATTGTAAGCACTTGTAGGGCTGGCACTGGGTTCTCAGCAGTTGCAGGTGAATGTCTGTACAGTTTTGTGGATATATTTCTCTTCAAGTGGCACAAGAGTGACCAATCCTCCGGCATAGCAAGTGGCTCTCGGGGAGTCACATCCCTGTCCCTGTGGAAAGTACCTCGGCCCCTGGCTGCTCCCTCATTTGGGTTGTGCTTGGTGCTTGCTGGAAGTGGACAGAGATGATAAGGAAAAAAATAATGTTGAGGTATAAACAGTTTGTAGTCATGAGAGATGGCAAAATTGAAGAGATGTTTCACAACTCCGCTTGCTAAAGATAGCCTTGAGTATCTGGAATCCAGTCGTGAATCCTGACTTTTGCTGGGAAGCACTTTGGCCTGACAAATGGCATCTCCCTAATATTCCTCTACAGTAAGCACCATGCAGGACTGCGGACCAAAGATCAGGAGAACCTGCAGGATTTTTTTCCGTACACGGTGCCCTTCAAACACAGGTCTTTCTGTGCAGGTTGACTCCTCTGCCACTTCATTTCTTTGGGGCTATGACAAGGCATGGGAAATTTGGCGATCGGGTTTAAAGAAAGGGGCATGGAAAAAAGAGTATTTGAGGTGACACACACTTGTTCTTGGCATGAGCTGCTCTGCCATCTTCTCTGCATCATGAAAAACGTGCTCATAGCTGGCACAGGCAGAGCAGCGCAGTGTTCCTGCCTCCTCCTTCTTCTCTTTTCTCCCCACATTTGGGATTCCTTCTGGGCATGCAGCAGTATTTACTTCCAAAATGCAAATATGCTGAATGAAGCCCTTTGCTTTGAGCCCCCCAGGAGCTCCTGCAGCATCAGCAGTGTCCGTGTTCTTGGCCATGAGCTGTCTCTGAGCTGGCCGATGCAGCCGTCGGCTCTGCTCTCTGGAATTGCCCTGGTGTTCCCTGCTATAAAGCCAATATTTTACCACTCCAGCACACTTCTGGTTACAGGTCTGGTGCTCTGGCTCTCTGGTGCTGGAGTGTGTGTTGGACGATGCTGAAAACAAAGTATTGCAGAGTTTCATAAGTGTATCTTGCAGCTAGAGGTGATGCTGCTTACTGATGTTAAAGATGTGGACAGAGCAGTCCAAGTTTGATCTGCTTACAAAATCCTGGTAATGTTATGAGAGGAACAGACAAATTGGAAGTATTTCTAGTCATAAAAAGCATGCCATTTTAATACTCAATGATTGGGTATTATATATTTGTAATACAATATATTCACGTTAGTACATCTATTTCAATATACTCTTAATAGCTGTAGATGTTAAAAATGAATGGAAGAAAATTACAGTGCTTACAAATTACTGACAGCAAACCTTACTGACACCTTTCTTGTTTGCATACCACTTTCACATTAGAGTGCTTTTGGGAAATAATAGTAATATTAATAGCAATAGCAATAATAATAATAATAATAATAATAATAATAATAATAATAAATCCCTCTTGAAGGTATTACTACTAAAGCAGTTTGCATGCAGATCACTTCAGGCTTCAGCACTGGGACTCAGTTAGGTTAGGAAACGAAGGCCAAGATTTGTTGATTGAGATCAGATGGCTGGTGGCGAGAAGGAATCTAGATGACTTAACTGGAGGGATTAAACTCGAGTCTTTTGGCTTCCATTTGGCTGTTTTATAAACTCCACCGCTGGGCCAGCTAGCTGGGCCGCGTTCCCCTCGTCGCGTATGTGTGATGTTAGCGCAGCGGTTTGGAGCATCAGCCAGTCAATCGGTGTCAGCAGTCCAGACGTCCTGGGTGAGAAAGGGAAAGGCAGGACAACAGAAAGCTAAAATTAGTCCCCAAAGCGCCTGTCCACACACCTCCAGCCTGCCCTCCCACCGCTGCCGGCTGCAGGGAGCAGGGCTGGCGCTCGCCAGGCCGGGGGGTGGTGGCTGCCAGGGGCACCCCCGCTGCCAGGGCTTCTCCGTGCCGAGGGCTGAGGGCTGAGGGCCCTGTGCTGAGGGCTGAGGGCTATGGGCCATGGGCTGAGGGCCCTGGGCTGTGGGCCGAGGGATGTGGGCTGTGGGTTGAGGCTTGAGGGCCATGGGCCATGGGCCCGGTGAGCACAGCCCCTGGGGAGCCTCCCTCATGAGTCTCAGCCCCGCGGGGGCAGACGCCGCTCGCTTTCTCTGTTCCTTCTGGGCCTTAACCTTTCGTTTTACAACGCTGATTGAAACCAAGAGTGGAAAGAAAAAGTCAGTCCCGCTCTCTGTTTTCCTTCCCCTCCCTTCCATTATCTTCTTGCTTTTCCATCCATCCTCATTTCACATGCCTCTCAGATTGCGTCCCCCTGGTTTTCCAGTTATTTATTGACCCAGACCTAATTCCTTATTTCCAGAAATGTGTCATGAAGCCTGCCTTTGAGTCACTCGCTTTTTGCTTTCCAGGCTCACCTCTTTGACCATGTTTTCCTGTAAGAGATAAGGATATGGGGTTTGTGGAGTAATCGCAGCAGGATGCCTGGGTTTCATTCATAGATCTGTTGCCACCGGCTCGTTATGGAAAATTAGGAGAGTTATTTCACCTTTCAGTGCCTCACCTCGGTGTCACCATCTGTAAAACAAGGCTAATAATTGTTATCTCTTCCTTGCAGGAGAACTGGGGAGCTTCGCTAATGACCATCTGCTAAATGTTCTCAGAGCCTCACATGAACATTTCTACTGAAGTGCAAATTATTATTAGAAACCAGGGATTGTTACTGGATTGATATCAAATCATTGTCGACAGCTTCTCTGCAGGGAAAACTTAGGCGCAGCCAACAAGAACAAGCTGCATGTTTTGAAGTTGTGCAGTTGATTATATTGGCTTTCATCTTCTGGTAAGAGGATCCTCTGCCATCTGAACTCTCTGATCTCTGGGAACACAATTCATCCAATCAAGCTGGAGGAAAATAAACCTCCTCAGACAAAAAATAAAGTATCCACCTGAGATCATATGAAGATGGAAGATGTCAATTAATTCCCAGCCCTCCGTCCTTAACTCTTGTAAACCCAGGATTCTTCTGGCCCACCAGGCAATGCTTAAGAGAACGATCTAATGCATCCATTGTATGGGCTCGGCACTGCGAAGAGCCTCGTGGGTCTGCCTGGCCTACACTGTAATTGAAAACATGCAAATATTTTACAGTGAAATTGGTGCCACTGAAGGCTTGTATGGACTGCCGGAGGGATGCTTGTTGGTCTCAGGGTAGCATACAGAGACCTGAGGTGCCAGGACAGTTTTTGGCCATGGTTCCTTCCTGGGGGGGAAGCTAGCCAGGCTGACTCAATGCAATTCCTCCCCAAGTCAGCCTCAAGCTGCCCTCCAGCACTGAGACCTGGTGGATTTGGCTGCAGACTGAGCCTTGTTTAGTACCACACATATAGACAGAAACCACCGCTGGGCCATCAGTGGTGTGTGTCCCCTGTGCCCAGGACCTGAGTGAGTGCCACTGATGCCCTCACAGAGAACCACAGCCTTGCCTCCCCTCCTTTTCATGTATGGGCTCATCTGTTGTGTTTCCCCTCAGCTGGAAAATGAGAGGGAGGATTGCTGGAGGCTGCAACCCATTACTGGGTATTCAATAGCAGCACTGTCAATAGGGACAAACAGTGGAGATGGGGTTAGAAATGGGGATAATTACTAAGGCTGTGTTGTGAGGTCCAGAGAGCTCAGACCTCCTACGGCACTAAACCCAATAATATTTAACAGGTGAGGTGTAGCAAGGCCTGAGACTTTCCTCTCCAATACCGTCACATGCCATTATCATCACTGTCTTAGTTTGCTGGGCTTAAGTAAAATAAAAGTGTTTTAGTGATGCTGTTGCTATCCAACATCAGCAGTTCTGTACACCCAAAACTTTTCTGAAATGATGCTGTGAGGGCTTGCGGTGAAGAAAATCAGCAAGACAGAGCTTTTGGGAGCTGCAAGGTGACAATAAATAGCATTGGTGCCAACATCTGTAGTGCACAGAGGACTCTGGGGACACGATGTGGTTCCCCTGCGCACTGCTGAGGTGCAGAGCAGAGCATGTTAAAAATGGAAAAATACCGCAGTAATTTTTTAATTAAAAAAGGATAACAACATCTTGTGTTAAACTTTTAAAAAGCAATCCTCTACAGTTAAAAATATACCTGTAAAATAATATGTGCCTTTTGGCTGTTTCCTATAATGTGTAACTTTGGTCACATGGCTCTCATTAAGACACCAGAATATGTCGTAAACTAGCATTTATAAGCTCAACGTAGGAAATTTCTGTATTTTTATTTTGAATTTATAATCCCGGTCCAAGATTTGCTGAAAGATATGAAACTTTATTTGAGGTTTTGGAAATAGAATGAATTCTGAGCAAGACAGTCTTCTTTTGGTAAAAACTCCCATCTGCTTGAATTTTGATGTTTTCTTCAAGCAAATATAATTTATTTATTTTTTTTATTCCTACAAAAATGCAAATATTAAAAAAATAAAATATCTGGCCGAGAGCTCAGTCACTAATACATAAAAAATGCAACGTTATGAAAAATTAACAGTTTAAGATAAAACGACTTCAGCCGCCTGGTAGCACAAACTCGCGCTCTCTGCGGGTTCCCCTGGCTTTCACACTGCTGCGTGCGAGAAGAGAGGAAGTTTCACTCTGAAAATTGACAAGAAAATTAGGGAAGACGTTAACCACGTCTTTTTAACACTGAAGTCTGAACAACAGTGCCCGCAGAAGTTAATAATTCATACTGTCCAAGCAGACAGGAGCTCCCCTGTTTCCTCCGAGAGCTCCCATCTCTTTCCAGCTCTCGGCAGGATGAAGGTTGAGCTCTAAAATTCGAAACCAAGTGGACTAATTATACAGTGATGAGGCCAGACAAGCTGATGCCATTCACTCCGGGACATCTGGGTGACCTGAGGCGAGCACAGAAGCGAGCTCTGGGGCTCGCTGCCGAGCGCGGCTCTTTCCCAAGCAGGCTGCAGGTGGCAATGCGCGGATGTGTGAGCCCCAGAGCTCGCCCAGAGCTCAGAGTGGAGGCTGTTGCTCTCGAAGAAGAAATACATCAGGAGGGAAATACGATAAGCGTAATTGCAGGGAAGGGTTTAGAAGATCAGACAGGTTTCCTTTCGGTGGGAAGGGCTCGTTTCTGAAGGCGGCTGCTGCGAGTTCCTTGCTTCCCCCCCAGCCTGTGCACAGCTGCTCCTCATGGTGCAGCATTCCCCGAGGTGGGCAAAGCTCAGCGGCACATCAGGGAACATCACAGGGGTAGAAAGGATGAAATGAGGCGTCTGTAATTCTCCTTCCCTGGGCTCGTTGTTGTGCCATTCTCCCGGGAGCAAGAACGCAGACTTGCAGCTCTCCTTTCTTCCTTAAGGAAGATTAATTTCTGATCTATAGCATCCCTAAGTGCATTCCAGTGCACTAGAAGAGTCACTGCAGGGAGTCACTGTGGCGTCCCTACAGTGTCTATCTAACAATTCACTTCTCTAGGTGTTGTAGCTAGGCTTGATCGTAACTAAAAGCATTGTCAAGTTTCTTTTCTGTGTGGGTATGTAATTTTTTTGCAGTGCATTTAATACGGGGAGATGGACGGTCACTGGAAGAGGCAGCCTGGCAGAACAGATACCATTGCTGGGATGGTGGCAGGGAGCTCGCTGCCCTGAGCTGCATGGGCTTGGGTTCACATCTCCAGGCTCAGGACCATGGGCTGCCCTCCCTGTCAGCACCAGCCCTGCTGCAGGATGCAGGAGTGGTGTGTTCTGGGCAGGAATCTTCAGTGTCTGTTAAGTTCCTCGTCTGGAAAACGGCCCTTATTTGCTATGCTGCATGGACAGGACTATTATTAAGTCACAGAGAGTGACTGCTTTAAAACAATATTGCAGAGTGCTCGCTGTGCTCCTCTCAGCTCCGGTAACAGCAGATAGATCAGCCCTGAGTGATGCCACCACTGATCCAACGGAGCACATGCGAGAGCCAACCTGGCAAGACACCTCCCAGCAGGAAAGAAAACCCTGTTTTAATGAAAAAGCATCAAAAAAGCTGTGCTGGGACTGTCTGTGTCCCAGACAGTCTGGAGGTGCTGTGGCACTGTGATTACCGTGCCATGTACGTGGTTGCTTGTGCTACCTCCCTGCCTCCTGCCCTGTCCCATCCATCCCCTCCTGTCCCTTTTCATCCCCTCCTGTCCCATCGCAGCCAGCAGCTCCGCCACAAGCAGGGCAAAAGGGCAAATGCAGCAATATCTTTGGCTTATCAGTGACAGGACAAATTGATACCAGACTTTTAGGAGGGTGGGGAAACGTCTCTCCATAAAAAGAATCTAAATTTACCATCGTGTTAACAATTCTGTAAGACTTTTTGGCAACTCCTAATGGAAATTTCAGGAGCAGATGGAAATATTTGGAAACATATAGAACACATGAGCCTGCAACATCCATTTTTATTTTCTCATTGGGAGTGTGGAATGGTTTCATGTTGCCTTTAAATTTTTTTTTTTTTTCTTTCTGTCTTCTGGATACTAAGAAAAGCAAGACGGGAAGAAGGCAATGGCTAAAGGCAGGAGGGGGTTTGGGGTATTGCTCACTTGATTCCCCTGTGTGGTCTGTGAGGGGATTCAGGATAAAGAGGCACCAGTGCGAGGTTCCTGGCTCCCAGGTATTTTGGAAGCTGGCAGGGATGGGAGGGCACCTGCTGGCCTGCCCAGTGAGCTCTGGTGGGCCAGTTAACCTTTGTCTGTGCAAATTAAAGTGGGTAACCTGTATCTATCTCTGTGTGAGGTTTAATAAATGAATGTGTTTTTTTTTGGTGGAAGATAATGTCAAAGCGTGCAGAACGGCTTCTGGTGCTCCCGGTCGCAAATAACCAGCTCACAGCCTCCCCGAGAGGCGAAGGCAGGCTCCGTAGTAAGGTGCTGGCTGTGTGACACAGAAGAGATGCTCAAATCCTCAGAGGACACTGAAAAGGTGGGTTGGACATTTCCAAACCCCACAGTCCCCAGAGCAAGGAAAGTTTTTGCTTTTCAGGCCCTGTAAACTATTATAGAGCGTGAAACTGTGCAGGAGGACAAGAATCAAGAGCAGTAACAGACACTCATACACAAAAGCCGGGATAAAAATAATAGCTATCAGTTACCAAGTTTCTGGACCACTGCTGATCAGTAATGATCAGGAATGAGTGCATACGCTGTATTTTTCCATCTCCCCGATGGCTTAGCACGGCGAGGGCCAAGGCAGGGGCTTTGCTGCTCTGCTCAGGGAGAGCAGAGGCTGCGTGGTTTTATGTGGGGAGCTCATCTGGAAACTGAGGCATTCTCCAAGGTGTTTACGTTGTCCCGCTTCCACCGGATCTCAGCAGCTCTTGGAATATCCATACCCAAAGCCTTTAATTAGACGGGAGACTTCAGGGCCTGGTGGTTGCAATATTTATTGTGCTTGGAAGGGGTCTGCCCTTCTATTATAGCAGCAGCGAGGCAACGCGGAGCCAGCAGCAGTTATGACAGTTATCACATCCACGGCTCGATGTGCTTCGCGACGGGAGGAACGCGTGCTTATAAAAGGAGCACACGTTCCCTCGGGGCACAGGGACATGACCTGGGTAATGACTGAGTGACTTTTCTTGCAACCACCTGAGCAGCTAACAGAGAAAAATGGGTCCTGAATCCTTCATCGACTCCATCAGTTGTCAGCAGCATTTGCAGCATCTTCATTGGCGCCGTGCTGGGTCAAGCTACAGCTGTTTTAGGAACTGCTGCCCTTTCTGATGGGCACTGCTGTCATCTCCTGAACACCAGGGAGGGGGAACCTGCCATTTAACAGAGGGACCGAGCATTGCAGTGCTTCATATTCCAGCAGAAGAGCAATGGGGAGCAATCTTTCCCCATACTGGGTTTCATGCAAGGGGAGTTGGGAGTTGCCCAGACCTGCAGAAGTCGCTCAGCTCCTAAATCCTCTTTGCTGTGTCTCTTGGTTGTGATTCTCATGGCAGGGTGAGGTTGTTGGGATTGCTTTGCAGACACCAGCCCAGCAGACATCGCTGCTGCAGCGTGCATTTGCTTCGGGCACCTTCCCTTCGCTGCAGCATCATCTCCACGTAAATGCTCTCTCCTGTGCCTTGTAGAACACGAAGAAAGCATTTCCAGTGATTAACTGTGGGCTTTTCCTTCTTAATTGCAGTGTGATCCCATGTGTGACATGGAAGCTGTTACGATAATTCCTTTTTTATTGACTGGTAGTGAATAATTATATTATAATCCCTCTGTCCATGATAAATATGCAAAACACACTTGCGACTACTCTGAGGCAGGTTTAAACCACATGCGCACACAGCTTCCCAGATGCTGGGTGCTCCCAGTCATCCTGAATCACAAGAACAAACAAATAAACAAAAGAAACCAACAAAGTAGGCTTTATTTAAAGCAAACAGCAAATATCAAAACTCAGCAACTGAAAATAAGATTCTGTAGTTTTATAAATATCCAAAAATCTCTGTTTTGCCTGCAGCCCACTGCTCATCTCCAAAACACTTGAAGTGAAACCACCTGAAGATACACCTGAAGACAAGCCAGATTTATTTTGTTCACAATACAGGCACCCCAAGTCCTCCCAGGCTGCCCAGAAAATGGCATAAAAATGAATGCCTGTGTTATCCATCCCTGCAGAAGGAAGGTCGCGGTTCCCTTTCCAGCGGCTTCCAGCAGGAATGGCTGTGCTGGAAGAGAACAAAACCTTTTTGCCCAGCTGCTGCTCACAGGTGGTGTTGGGAGGATGCTTCTGAGATGCTCCTGGGCCACCAGCGCCGTTGCCCACCCAGCTGCTCGTAGCAATGGGAGGGAGGAGTGCGACTTGTGAGGACCCCGCGCCAGATTTCCCCAGCTGTTAAAAATTAGCACACCGACATCAAGGGCGCTCTGCCGACTCACCCCAGTCACCGACCTGGCCCCAGCAGCCCGTGTTTTTGTTTGTGGAAAATCTGTAAGCGGATTAAAATTTCCCTAAATTTCTCGGCTTGTTCCGTAAACCCCCTTCGCTGATGGATTTATCTCTGTTTATGTGGGGATGGGCTGAAACTGCTCCAGTCCCAGGGCTGCTGCCCACCCGTGACCGGTCCCAGGCAACCCGGGGATTTTTCTTTTCCTTGGTCTGGTGGATGCTCGAGTGCTTTTCTCGCAAACACCAACTGGTGCAAAGGGAAAGTCCAGCTTCGTCTGCCCTCCCTAGTGCAAGGACTCTGAAGAGGAATGATTATGGCTACTGTTAATTCATGTAAAGATCCACATGAATAACCGTGGAAAATATTTTGCGTTGCTCAGCCCCAGATATAACATGATTAAATACGTCTTAGTCTAAAATTATAGGCCCTTAAATACCTTGCATACCGCTCGCAGCTGGTATATCTAAATTTAGGGATTTCACCCGCTGTGGACAGTGTCCCAGCAGCATGCACTATTGTCTGAGGGGACGTGGCCGTGGTGGGGACACTCAGGTCAACCTGTTAC
Organism: Aythya marila; assembly: GCF_965140915.1. Taxonomy (NCBI): domain Eukaryota; kingdom Metazoa; phylum Chordata; class Aves; order Anseriformes; family Anatidae; genus Aythya; species Aythya marila. Next base: position 2,556,228 of record NC_139059.1, on the reverse strand, counting down.
AGGGACGGATAGCATTGACTCTCCAAAGTGACTTCAGGAATGTTCCTGGCCACTTGTATTCTCCATCCAGAGTGGGTGTCACACTGCTGGGGGTGCTTTGGGTACGGTGATGCTGCAGGGACGTGATGGTGCAGGGATGTGATGCATGGGGATGTGATAGATGGGGATGGGACGCACAGGGATGTGATGTACGGGGCTGTGATGCACGGGGATACAATTTGTGGGGAAGCAACTTGTGAGGCTGTGGCTCCCTCCTGCCCTACCCTGGAACCCTGGGCAAGGAAAGGGCTCTTTTCAACTTATTTCCCAGTTGGACTTTATTTTTCTTTCCACCACCTCTTGACCCTGGACGTGGAAATAAGGGGCTGGCATCCACAGAGCTGAGAAAGTTCTCAGCATCTTCTTTCCTTCCTGCAGACATCAAAAGGGGATTGTAGCCTCGATCGTGTTTTGCATCACGGCAGTTTTTTGATCCTCTAAGCCCAGCAGACATAAATCTTCTTCCTCTTTCTTTCTTTCTCTGTTTGGGTGTCAATCCCTTCCTGTGGTCGGAAGTTTCTCAGGAGAAAACGTAAGCGGGCTTATTGGCTGATTTTCTGTCCACAGCCTTGCACCCAGGTGATCCGTATCACTACTCTTAGCTTTGTGGCATTCGGAAAGGACCCTCTATGTCCAGCAAGGGTCCTGGTTCAGGAAACCCACCCCAAGACTCTGTGGGCATCCCTGGTGTGCATGGGGAGCTCTGCTGTGGCACCACGGGGTATGAAGGGCCAAGATCTCCACCTGGGCTGGGTGCTCTCATCCCGAAGGGTTTACTCAATCCCCTACATGGCCCAGGTGTCTCATTTGGAGCTGCCTTCACCTCTGCCATGGGGGTAGGAGGAAGCAGGAGGAGGTCGGAAGGTGGTGGAAAGATGAAGTACAAAGAGCCAAGAGTGAGCAGGGCTGGATCTGAAAATATCAGAGTGCTTCCCAGCAGTGAGCCATCATGTGCAGAAATGAGCATCTTGTTCATCACCCTGCTGCTCGCCCTCAGCATCCCACAACCCAGTAGACCCTCAACATCCCCGCAACCTGCAGGGATGCTCGCCCTCAACATCCCCACAAGGTATGCAAGGCAGGAATTGATGGGTTTGTGCTGCAGAAGCACTTGTGGAAAAGCAAATCAGTCGCACAGAGGATTTTCTTTTCTCCCACGTGCCTGCCTGCAAACTGCTGACCACCTCGAGCTGATAATGGCCATCATCTCCATCCTCAGCACGACCTGAGCAGAGGGGGCTTGGTGGCTACCTTGCCCTGTCCAAATGCAGCACCCAGCACAGCGTCCGCTGGACAGTTTGCAACAAAGCATGGTCAGTTGAATGCAGAAATGTCGGTGATTTACTACCAGGACTGTGAAAAAGGAAAAAAAATAAAAAAAATGTGGGACTGGGGGAGGGGGGGGAAGGTCATTCCAGTTTCTTCCTGCTTACACCCCTGCAGCTTTCGGATACAGGATATCGCTGAATGGCAACCTCCACGCTGCATTTATTTTTAAGCCACTGATAGCTTTCGAAGTGACCTCGCGGTACATGACCAACATCAGCCAAGAAGCTGTTTTTTTCCGGCCCTTCGACGTCAGATTGCTTCCTTTGACACCTCTGAGAGCCAAAAAATGGGAAGCATTCTCTTCCCAAGGTGACTTTATTTTTTTCCCCTGTGATAGGGCTGCTGGGTTTCTCTCAGGCTCGGGGACATGCATGGCGCTGCCCTGGGGACACGGCCCCGAGGTGACAGCTGCAGGTCGCTGCTTTAGGGCAAAGGTGCCTGAATTATCCCCAACCTGGGAAAAAACAAATATTGCCCTGGCTGGAGCCAGAGTTAGGACAACCTCACCTCGATTTAAAGCCCTCTGGCATGCACTTGTGACTTTTTTTTTTTTTTTAATTATTATTATTATTATTTTTCCTTTTCAGGGCAGCTGAGGTTTTCCAGGATATCCCAGCTCACATCCCCACAACTTGTTTACTGTGATCTCTGAATTAGTGTGAGCTTCTCAGCCTCATTCACAGCCACAGGCACGGAACTTCAGGCTGCTTGAGCACGGAGGCGCTGGGACACCAGGAAAACTCCGGTGTGGTCCCTGCTGCGGGGACTGGGGACACTCGTGCACCGTGGCTTGTGTTAACACTTACACAAGAGTGTGGCAAACGAGGACACCCTGGCAGCCACTTTGGGAAAGCACAGGTGGTTTTAAGCACCCTCACATTAAAATAATTATAAAGGCTCCTGGTGGCTGTGGAGCTGGGGGCTGGTTGAGGAGACTGCTTGCTCGGTGCCTCAGTTTACCTGTTTGCAAATCAATTTGCTCTGAGCTAGTGGCTGCTGAGCATCGGGGTGAGCATGTCCACTGCCTCCTGGGCAGGACAGGGGAGCACAGCACCGGTGTGAGTGCGTTTCCTTGCCTGATCTGCAAGTACAAGCCTCAAAGGAGGTGTTTAATCAGCAAAGCAGAACCCACAGCCCCGCTCTGCACAGCTCTCTGAGGACGTTACAAGGCTGGAACATTGGGAAAGCACCAGGCTGGGCCACGGTGGGCTCCCAACGCTTGCTCTGCATGGTCCCTGCCCTGCATCCAACACTTCAGACAACCAGGCACAAAAATCTGGCCGAGAGGTATCCTTCAAAGCCTCTTCTTCCTGTGTCACTCATCAAGGAGAGGGCACTGGGACCTGATACGGGTTTCTGGGCTTGAAAATGTCAGAAGGAAGCGATGGACTCGGAGGAAATTCTTGCGACGGTCTAGGAGGAAATGGGAGATGTGAAAATACACGATGTATTTTCCTCCCACAAGCTGCGCTCTCTGTTTTTATTATCATAAACCCGGGCCCGGAGGATGTCAGCTTGTTTATTTATTTGTTTAAATGAGGTTTCGCTCCTTGTTCAAACATTCCCATGTTGGCAGCTGCTGCGCCCCGGCCCATGTCCTGGTTCCCGTCCCCCCGTCCCCAGGCGAGGGGACGTGTCAGCCTGGGCAGCGTCCTCGCTGGGGGATGCTGAAGGGGCAGGGTGGGAGGTGGGGGTCTCCAAGGGTCCCCCCCCGGCTCCACCAGCTGGAGAAAGAGCTCGGGCTGGTGACTCCCTCATGTGTGGGATGGCTGTGTCATCCCTGCAGCTTCCCCAAGCTCATGGCTACTCTCCTTTGGGGTAAAATTAAAAAGTATCAATAATTTTGGCCCATTACCCCCGAGTCAGTGTCCCCTCAGGTGTCTCTGTGTCCTTGCCATTGCCCACCCTTGGAGGGTCTCATGGTGCTGGCATTTTCCCATCTCTTTGAGGACATCTTCCCCTCTGCTGACATTTGGGTTTGCTGCCCTATAGGTCCCAGGTGAGGTCAAAGGATGCCAGGAGCACCCACAGCACTGCCTGCACCCATCCAAAGCACCCACCCAAGGGGGAGCAGCCTGCATCGTGCTGAACCTGGGTCTTGCCTCCACCCCACAGACTTGGGGTGGGGGTGATGGGGTTGTTTTTCGTGCTGTATCTCACCCTGGAGTTCCCTCCTGAGGTTGCAGCCCCACAAAGGTGGTTTGGGGTGCGAGGGTGGGAGAGGAGCCGCAGGCAGGATGCTGCATGGCCCCGCGTGGCGGGGAGCTGCGGGAGATGCACCTGGGAGGAGAGGCACTTTGCTCGAGGAAGAAAACAGGATCTAACATATAAACAACATCCTCAATGGCTCAGCAAGTGAGTCGCTCTTTCCAGAGCCTGTTTTTGAGCCATTGTTGCAGCCCCATCCAGCCCCCACCCGCCACAAAATGCAATTCAAACAAGGTAGAGGAGCTCTCCGAGCCCGAGCGCTGGGGCTGCCCTGCTCCTTGCCCCCCAAGGTGCAGGTATTGCAGCAGCACAGGGTAAGGATATTTTCCTGCTCTGTTACAGGCTGTGTCTTGCCTCAAAGTGGCCGAAATGCATGGGAAGGAGGTGATATTTTGCCTCTCCCCAGGTCCTGAATATTTAGTCCAAAGGAGTCGCTCCCCGAGGAGTTGCTCATGCTTCCTCCAGAGAGGATCCTCTTTGGAAGATGAAGATGGGGTTTCTGGCTACCGGACTTCTATTTTGCATCCAGGTGGGAAAGGCTCTGCATGTTTCTGGATTAGACCCTCCTATATTCTGGCCTCTGTGGCCATGGACTTAAGCAGCACACCCTGCATACATGTAGATCCTGAATTTTGGCTTTTTTTTTTTTTTTTTTCCAACTGAGAACGATCTTAATTTTGCTTTCAAATTCAAATAAAATACTTGTTAATGTGCTTTTCATTATTTATTCCGTCCTTTCCTCCCCTAAAGCACGGATAACCCAGCAGATCACGATACAACCTGTTCCCACATTTATTTTGCAGTCGTCTGGATGAGAACTGGCTGAGAACTGCCCACCTCCCTCCATCCCCAGCTGAGACCTCACTTGTTTTCCACCTGCAAACATCACCCAAAGAAGCCATTCCCTGGTTTCTTCCAATTTTTTCCTTCACACCCTTTCCCTTGCCCAAATCTCCCCGCCATGTCCCCACTGCCCCCCATCCCTCCTTGCCCTGGCGCTGGACCCCACCGCCGCCTCCCCTCGACCCCACCAGCTCTCGGGGTGCCTGTGCTCACCATGGGGGGGCTCAGGGCATGGGATGTCCCCGGGGGTCACAGCCCCAGCAGGTCCCCAGCACAGGAAGCCGTGCTCCCGGGGAGGAAACATGCAGCTTATTGTGGGAGAAAAGGTAAGCGAAGCGTTAACACGATTGCTGCGAGCAGAGGTCATCGGCGTATCCTGCTGCAAACTTCCTGAGTAACCTCAGCCCAGAAAACAACAACCCCGGGTGCGGGACGGGACGGGACGTGGCGGGTTTGTTTTTAACTCTGGTTACCTTGGACCTACTTCTCCTGGTGCTCGTGGCCGCCCACAAACGCCGGCACCCTCTCCCCCGCGCTGCTGCCGAGGCTTTTGTGGGGTTTTAATGTTTCTCTTGCGTGACTGGTGGTGTTTTTATGCCTGAGCATCCTGGGCTGAGCCCGAGCAGGGGGAGGAGAGGAGGGAAGTGAAAGGCAGCCGGGGAGGTTTCAGCTGTGGAGGGGTTTTGGGGAGGCACCGCAGATGCTCTGGTCCCTTGGGGCAGGGCGATGCAGTCGGTGGTAGAGCTCTGGGAAAATCCACCGGCACCTCCCAAAGCATCATTTTAGCCTCTGGCTCTGGGGAAGCAGAGCAAAGCAGGATGGTGCTTGGGGAAGACTTGGGGGTCTCCGAGAGGGAGCAGATTGCTGCATCACCTTCCCCTCCTGCACCAAGCAGCAGAAGAGCCCCTGCTGCTTCTGCCACCCCGTGACTGCATGAGAAGTGAGGGTTTACAGTAGCTGTTCTTCCTGAACACTACAAAGAAAAACACCACACCACCTTTAAAGGTAGAAAAAGCCAGAGGTACTATGCCAAAAATGACGTTTTAGACAGAAATGACTCAGAAGTTTAAAAACTGAAGTGTGATGCAACTGGGTTTATTTACACACAAGGGCAGTGGCAGGTCACGACCAGCACACGAAGTTATTTCATTCAGTCCAGCACTGGCACACGGTTCCCAGCAAATATTTGGTAGAAAGAAGGGAGTGCTAGAAGAGGGCCATGGTGCACTTTCGCTAGGCTCGTGGACACAATCGGGATGAGCTGCAGCTTTGAAGCAAGACGCTCAGGATCCGTCCCATTTTCAGGTCCTGAGGCAATGCCAGGAGCTGTGCTGAGAGCATGGCTCCGGCAGCACCCAGAGCTCACAGCTCACTCTTCTGCCAGCCAGCCAGAAGGTGCTTTGATGTTTTAAAACACCCGTGTGTTTGAAAAGAGGGAGTTCAACAGTGGAAAATGAGCAGCTCAGCTCTTATTTTGGGATGTCTGTCTCATTGCAGTGCTTGAGAAGCATCATTGGTGAGCTTGGCTTGATGACTGGGACATTGTCACATGCAGAACCTCAGAAAGAGCAGGTGGAGATGCTGCCAGGGTGTCCTCTGTCCACCACATGGCTCCTCTCCTCTTAAATTTACCTTTCTTTACATGTGTCTTTACCTAAGATATAAAGTTCAAAGGTCCTGGGCCTGTGAACCCACAAAGAACATTAAAAACATTTTCAGGCTTCCCGTCAGCTACCGACACACCGGTGCCCAGCTCAGCACATGGGGCTGAAATTCAATTCTTTTTTCCTTTTCTATGGATTCCTCTAAATGACCCGCTTCATGGCCAGCACCGCCGGGCTTCCTGCGCCCAGCATTCCTCTTGCTTTGATGGGTTTGACGAGAGGAGAAGACAGATCCAGGGACGTGATCTGGAGGCGCGGGGCAGCAGTGCAGCCGTCCCAGTAATGCCTGGCTCCAGGGGAGCGCGATCGATGCCGTGATTAGCTATGCTAAATTGAAATCTTATGATCTTCGGGGTGGTTACATAAAATGCCAATTAGTATGTGGTCTACATTGTTTCATATAAATGTTTTTCATTATATTTTGCTGTCAGCAAATGCTGGTGTGAAACCAGTTTTCATCCCTCATATGGCCACCACGAGGAGGTTGGGAAGCGCATTAGAACGCCTGGAGAAGTCCTTGAGAGAGAAGTTATCTCCTTTACCCAGCCCCGGCGGGGCATATTCTGCCTGGGCAGTGGGATGGGAAATTTTGTGTTGGGAAGGATCAGCCCCGAGGGTTGGGGTTCCTGTGGCACTGTCCTGAGGAGCAAACCCAGCACCTCCCACCTGCTGCAAGTGCTGCTTGCTGCCAATTCGAGCCTTATTTTTTATATCTTTGCTGTGCCGATAAAGTGCTGAGTCACACGATCCAAGAAATATTGTGCAAAATAGCCGCAAGGGACTCCTATTTGTTAAGATGTCTGGGATGCTTCCTATTAAATAATAGCAAAATGCTGTAATAATAACTTGGCAGCTCTCAGCCTCCGTCAGCCTGATGCTCAGCGCGGGTTTGCTTTCCTAAAATTCCTTCAAGTATCTCGGCAAGTTGCACGAAAGGAAGGAAGGCCACTTCATGTTTGACATTTGCCTGAATAAGTCCTTGTAATGAGCGACTGTCTTGAAGAGATGGAAAGGATGAGAAATGCATCTCTGTTCATGTTAATTAATAGCTTGCATTATTGCACAATATATTTCCTGATAAAGCAGAGACCTGTTATGAATTTCACAGAGCTGTGATTTTGGCAGATTTCAGCAGACGCGGGGCTATGGGTCAGTTGTGGCTTGCATCACCTCTGGGGGAAGTATTACAAAACCAACTATGTTTAAAAATAAAAAGCAAAAAGCAGGCGATGTACTGCTGGCATGTTTTCTATCTACTTTGCAGCCCTATTTCATGGTCCAAGTTAAAAGTCTTTGGCAAAGGGAAGCTTTAATTCATATATAGTGTCAAAGCCACAAATAACTTTGCAGAGATGTACCTGTGGATGTTATTTTCTTTTCAATATTTATTTAAAAAGTTTGTCTGCTGACTGCTAGGTCCACCAGGGCAGCTGTCCTGGCCTAGGTGGCACCAGCTGTCCCTGCTAAGGATCACTGTATGCCAGGTGATGCTCTTCAAAAGGCTGCGGTGCTGGGAAATCTTTCCAAAGAGCTACATTTTTTTCCCCTGAATTCAGGATGATGGAAGCTGAACCAGCTGAAAGATCAAATACATTGTGCTGACTCCAATATGTGGGGATTTTGGATGAGAAACTCCACACACAGTGTTTCTTAAAATGTTTTGCATCAGCTACTATTCGACTTTGTGAGCCCTCTGAATGACCTGACCCTGAGCCACACTTGCAGTCTCCTTCTGTTTTAGACAGTTTTTTCTCTCTCTGAGGGTACCTGCATTTTTGTTGGTGGCCACAATGAGGCCATGCTTCACTGCTCCTTATCAGGGAGCAGCAGGGAAAGCTGGCGACGTCCCCACAGGCCACCAGGTCCCTGCCCTCCCTCTGCAGCTGCCTCCCAGGGACGGGATCCTGCTGCTGGGGTTGCTTTTGTGATCTTCTTAGCCTCTCCGCAGTGCAAGGCATCCTGTTTTTCCATGCGTGAAAATAACACAATAAATCTTTAATAAAACAGAGGAATCTCCAGGAAGCCTACTGCAGGAGTACGTGTAAAGCAGAGGTGAGAGCTGCGTTACAACACCCAAACAAACCCTTTTCCTGTTCTGATAAACCAAGACCTCAAGAGACCCTAATTTCATGCCTATGCATCTGAGATGCTGTATGAAATGAACACCCTTGCAATGCTGTCTTATTTAAAAGCCCTGTCCCATTTGCAGCTCTCTGTATCTGAGCCACATGTTTTGCTGTCGGGGTAGCAGCAGGCAGCACAAGATGCAGCATCGCATCACTCCAGGCTAAGTTTTTCCTTCCCTCTTGTTAAGATCTGAATAAAGACAGCGTGAAGCACCTCAAGCAAGCCCAACGCAGTGTGTGACCTTGCTTTCTGCATTCAGAGGTTCCCAGTGTGAATCTGATAACAAAGAGAGACGCTGATGAGAACAGCGGGACACCTCGCCAAGAGCTCAGCATCTCCTCCTGCAAATTCTGAGAGCATCATTCTCAAACTGTGCACTACAATCTAAAATCCAGATTATTTTGGAGTGACCTTGTGCAGGCTCCTGTTGCACAGGGAGATGCCGGGGACTGTTGTGCTGGCTTGGTAAGCTGGTGCAGGAGCAAGGTAAGGTGAAAGCAGAGAAAAACCACACACGTAAGGTTAAGAAGCAGTTTCATCTACTAGAAACCATAGGAAAGGAGATGAAATATTACAATTTTGTGGCATGAGTCTGTGACATGATGCACTGATGAAAAGAGCAAATTCAATTCTAGTTGTGTCCATCCGTTTATTTCCAAGAGAGATAAAGGATCACTCCTGTCACTGCACAAAGTCTAGATAAAGACATCTCCAAAAACTGTGCAGTTCTGACAACTCCGTTGAAGAGTAATTATTTTAAATGAGAATGGATTCAGAGAAGCTCTAATAGGTGGCTCTATCAGGTGCAAAGGCAAGGAGCAGACAAATGCAGTGCCACATGCATGCCTGGCATCGCAGCTCACACAGAAATATTCCTACAATCAAATGCAGTAATTCACCCTGTCCTAAACCAGCGATGAAGTCTGGGCTGCCATACGGTGAAGGCGAATTTACCACTGATTTAATATGATTAGGATTTTTTTCCCCCAAGAGTTTGTGTCTGTCTCTTTGTATTATCTGAGGGTCTGTGCGGAGTCCTGAGTCAGGAAAGCAGCTAACTTAAATTCATCCCTGCGCACAGCAGAAGTCTTTGGTTTGACTTCAGAGTGATCCGTGCATGTGCTTAACATTAAGGCTGTGCTTACAGGCTGTCCTGAATAATATGCTATAGTGTATTTTGAGAACTCATTTCTACTTTTTATTACAATAATAACTTCTACAGTGACATGGATTCCAACACGAAGTACCAAGAAATAACATAGCCTTCCAAATGGTTTTCCCCTTTGCAGTATTATTAGAATACATATTAGGAGAGCAGCATTTTGTAAGGCAAAGCACTTTCCAGAAGGCATATTTTTCTCAACCTTACTACAGCCCAGCAGGTATGTCACCGTGAAAGATTAATTGCGTTACAGAGTCTGCTTCTGTAAATTGTAGTCAAATGGATCATGAAAAAAGGATAACGGTGATCACTGTGAGCATGTTGCTTCTGAAGGGCCAAACTCGTTGAGGTGCTGAGTTCCTAGGGCTTAGAGTGACATTTCTGTCCCCCTTTCCTTGTTTTCCCTTCCTTTTCATGATGGTTTTCCAGAAAATATGTTTGGAAAGGCATCCTGCTGCAATTCTGACAGTATATTGCATTTCTCCAAGAGCAGAGCTAGCACAGGTGATAAACCTAGGATGATGATGAATGGCCAGTTGTGTGGGATAAGGAGATGTCTAACAATTCCTTTTGTACTTATTGGGAACTACCACTCAAGCTCTAAAGAGCAATACCAGACACAATACAAATCATGCCCATAATCTTTGACAGGGGCACAGGCAGGACGCTGGGGACCCCATGGCTGGGAAGGCTCCTCCTGCATCGCTCTGGCTCAGCACCCTCACTTCTGTGTTACGGGCAATTATACTTGAATATGCCAGCTTGTACATCAAATTCACTTTAACCACGATGAAAAATGTAGTTTTTTTTTTGAGAGCAAGCCAAAAGGAAAAGTCAAACATTTACTTTCTGGCCGGTGTTTTATCTGAGTTCCCGGTGCTCTGACAACCCAGGGCACATCTCCACGGCAGGAGGAGATCAGCACTGGCTTACTCACACTCCTCTCTGCTCCATGTCTTCAGGGGAGGGCAATGATGACAAGGTTTCCATTTAAAATTAAGCTGCAAAAGGCAAAACAAAACTCAAGCTCAGCTAATTTTATCTGTGGTTTAAAAAAGAAACAAGAAAAAAAAAAAAAACAAAAAACAAAAAAACACAACAACCCAGCAAAAAAAACCAAACAATTGGAGAAATGAGCAATATTTGCCAAATAAAATCATTCACTTACTCCTCATATTAGTCAGGAGAGAAACAAACTTTTAGAAGGCCACACAGTCAAACAAATCAATGAGTATAGTTAGAAAACAGTGAGTCAAGCTCCACGCTGAAGCTCCTCGAACTGCTCTGTGTTTTCTTGGGAATCAGCACGTTGCTGCAGAGCAGCATCCATGCCCCCGAGGTCCGGAAACAGACACGGTTATTTAGCCCCTTTAAGTTAATGGGAACTGCAGAAGGGATGGGGTAATTGAGCCAATTTGGTGTGTGGGTGTGTGGTTGTTTTTGTCAAAGCTCTGTGCCGCGGTGGGGTTTGGAAACCCACCGTGACTCACCTCCGCACGTGGCGGTGGTGGAGGAGCAGGAGCGAACCTAGCAGGAAGGCTGAGCAGCACGTGGTGGTTACCGAAACACAGCCGGTGCCCTGCCTGCCAAACTTTGGTTAGTTTTCTCATACCGGGCAAATTTCTGGGCTGGAAAAAGCAGGAGTGGTGATGATCTGAGGAGCATTCTCAACCACTGTTTTGCTGGAGAGGAGAGCATCCCCATAGTGCATCCATCCCCTGCCTCCCCCAGCACCCCTAGTATCCTGCAGAGACCCTAAGAGCATCAGGACTATGTCACCACCACCTGGCCATGATCAGACACCTTCCAGATGGCTGCTCCCACACCGCTTTGACCAGGTTGGACAAAGTCCTGGGCAACCTGATCCAGCGGGCAGCATCCCTGCAGGGGCTTGGCGCTAGGTGGTCTGCAAGGTCCCTCCCAACCCAAGCCTTTCTGTGCTGATTCTATGAAGATGATTCATGGCACACATTGCCCCACTTCTGGTTCATTTATTCCCACCTCAAAAAATCCACTCTTGAGAGAGCAGAGACCTTCATGGCCTTCTGCTTGTTGCTTTCTGTGATTTATAAGATTCTCTGGTTCTAGTTACTTTGGCACCTGCCTGTTGGCTTTACAATAGAGAAGCCGTTTAAGCCTCTGCAGATAGATTCTGTAGGTGCAGCTCAAGCAGATCGTTTGAAGTGGTGGACTGAGCAGCCACCTGAGGAATACCAGCGTTTGTTACTACGAGTTAGGCAAGCCCTACTTCTCTCCTCCAAAAATAACCCCTCCGAAGTCAGGAGAAGCACTCATGGCCACAAGGGGAAGCATTTGGTAGTAGAACATAAAGGTAAATTTCACACCGTGACCTTTATCCACTTCTTTTATTTTCTTTTTTCTTTTTATTTTTTAAATTATTGCCTTAGGGAAGGTTTTCCTCCCTTCTTCCTCCCTGCCCCTGAATTCGACACCGACGTTGGTCAAATGAAAAGTCAGACACTCAACGAGCAATGGAAAGCTTGCTGATAGAGTTCGAAGGGCTGGGGAGTGTAATTATTTTACTTTTTGAGCGGTAAATATAACAGTTTTTGTCACTGCATCCTCCAGGCTATATGCAAGGTGCTGAAAACACATAGAAAACAGCTTTGTTTTCTGTGGCAAAATTAAACAGATACTGAGACATACAAGGAATAGAGAGAAATCCTCAGGAAAGTTGGCAATACCTTTGTAAAGACGGTAACAGATGCCCCCAAAGAGGAAATTACAACATGTGGCAGCTGTGTTTTTTTGGTTAAGCAACTTTTTGCAAAAGTTCAAAGCATCTGGGGAAAGTAACTAGGAACAGGGTGAGACAGATTTATGGAGCCCACACATGGCAATATTTTTGAATAAAATTAGTAAAAAAACCCATTATATCCCTAGACAAAGAGATTAATTCATACAAGTTTGCATTCTTTGAAAAGCAATCATATTTTGACTTAGTAAACTGGAAGAACTGAGTAATTTCTTGGATTAACCGATCACAAGAGTTGTAATCTGTAAAAAAAAATAAAAAAAAAAATGAACACAAGGTTTCCAGGCTTTGTTTCTCAGAGGATTAGGGTAACGAGCCGATTTGGCATTAGCAGAAGTCATCCCAGACTGCAGCCCTGTTACCTGGATTCAGAAAGACAGACACTTGATCAAAGCCCTTGACATATTTTTTTAATATGGATGATTGTTATTGTTTATGCTAATGGCTGGACTGATGCATTTGGGAGAAAAGGTTTGCTAAAATCTACAGTGCATGGCATGGGCACTGCCTGGATTAAGCTATCCAGCTATTTATGTATGCAGGTGTATGTATATACATTTACGTATAGAAATCTGGCTCTCTGGTCATGACAAGGGCAGTCTGCAACACCCCGCACTGCATGTTTGGTTTTATTCTCTCTTGTTACGGTACGCCCTCAGACACACAGCCCTTTGCCATCTGCTATTCAAGTCACTATGTGATGGAGAAAGGAGAAAGGCTCAGGTTTGTAAACGCTTTGTTTAGAGCTAATAAAGCCCTAAATTAAATTTCTAACTAAATTGTTAATATTACTGGAGCTTGGGGATCCCTTGCTGGTTCCCTCCCCATCCCACAGCTCCAGCTCCTCTAGTGCTGGCATGTTCTGCGAACCAGATCAGGGAAATGATGCTCCTTAAAATTAAACCAAATGTTATTTTGCTGTCGTTATTTTGGATTATTTTAAAGCCAGATCAATTCCCAGTTGGGTCCACGCAGCCAGCTGTGTTGGCACAGGGCAGAGCCTTGTGTGGGGTGGTGGGAGGGTGGGCGGATGCTGCCATGGGGAGGAGAGGATCCGAAATCATCCCCGGCCACTTGGCAGCCAGAGGCACCTCAATGGATTTGCTTTTTACCATTTCTCACCTCATCCCAAGTCTGCTCCGAGAACATGGATGTGACACTGCAATAACATTTGAAGCGAGCCTGGATCCTTTTGTGGTAGGTCTGGTGGGGATGTCACTGCAGGGACCAGACTGTGTTTTATTTCAGATGTTCTGTGAGGTTTTGCATCCCTGTCCCTGAGCTCTGATGGTTCAGGACACAATAACAACAGGTCCCTCAGTGAGACGATGGGCACCGACCAAACCTTCCCACCACCTCCATCCCCATCTCCTCCACCCTATCCCACCAGAACCCTGCTGGGTGTCCCCGTGCGGTGGTGCCCTGGTGGCCAGGGATGTCCCAGTCCCCTGCCCGCACACATGCAGGTGCTCCCACACTGGGACCAGTTTCCAGAAGGCGAGAAGAGGCCGGAGGAAGCCGCAGTCACGCGAGCTGCATGTGGTTTCAGGAGCAAGTGCCAACATCTCTCACTCTCACTGTCCCAGCCTTGCTCCGAGGGCAACCTGATCTGCCTTTAATCTACTCCGACCACAGGACAAATGGTTTAAATAAAATCCTGCATGACTGAGTCACTCCGTTTCTGGCTTTTGTACGGCATGCTGAGGAGCGATGGTTTACTTTGCCTGAGTAACAGAATTAATATAAGAGAAACATTTTTGTTATGTGGTAACCAGGAAAAAAAAAAAAAAAAAAAAGAGAGAGAGACAGAGAGAAATGTAGAGAAACTGGGGCGGGATGTTTATGCTTGATAAAAGGAAAATCAAGGAAAAGAAAGTAGCTGCTTTTTTTTAACAACAGGTAAATGCAACAACAGATGGACAACTACTGAGGGGGGGCTGAGGGGCTCAGCTGCCCTGCTGGGTTATTTTGTGAGGGCACAGCCCCAAGCCCTGCTGTCTCAGCCCAGCATCCCTCAAGCTTTTGCTAGCCAGTTGTCTGGCTTCCTTGCCCAGACACCTAGAGGAATGGGCTGGTGGGGGACCTGCTCCCACTGTCCCCAGCATCTGTGGTGGCAACAAGCCCCCTTGGAGCTGCATGCTTATCCTGGGACTGCAGGAATAGGAGCTCCAAGAAAGGCTGTTAAATGGGAATGTTTAAATCTCAGCAGCATGGGTTTGTTGTGCCACAAGCCAATAACACCCATAGGAAAAGATTTGCCTTTTCATTCCTGTCTTTGTAACAAGAAAGCTTCTGATGGTTTTTGGTAAGATTTAGGGCAGCCCTGGTCCCAGTGGGAATAACAAGAAATTCCCACTGACTTTTTGGGGTGCAGAACAATTTTCCCATCAAATAATACTCGGTCATGGAAAGCTTTGCCATAGCAAAGCAGAGCATTGCTGCATCCAGATGCCTGGCTTCATGCTGCTGCCAAGCACCAGTGCTGTGAGAAGGTGAGCTCCAAACCCTCTCCTGGTGCCGCAGGCCTGGGCACCCTTTCCCATTCCCAGAGAAAGAGATCAGGGCTCAGAGCTCGAGACCTGCTCACCTTTGTCTCTCCACGCAGTTACGCAGTGTTTTTAGGGTCACTTCTCCATTGTCTTTCATCCAAACTCTGGTACGGCGTGTTCAGGACGTGTTCCCAATGTGCTCCACTGCAGCACGGCAAAGCCACTTTGAAGTGGGAATTTTGGTGCTTTTACAGCAAGCAGTGCAAGAAGAAGAATGTTTCCCTTTGATGTTTATTAGTTGTGAGCATTGCTGGCCCCATTTGGAGCTGATTTCATGCATGGTCCCCTTTAAGAATCGGAAATACATTTTACCAACATTTCAAATGTTATGAAATGCAGCATTTGGTGGGAAAAAAAAAGACAAATGAGAAAAATATGGTACTTTTTCGTTCTCTGAAAGAAGTTATAGCTAGAAAAATTTCCCTGTATGTGCGAAGTTGAAGCGATTAGCCATCACACTGCAATGTTTGCAGCTCTCTGCGCCAGGCAACAGGGGCTGGAGATGATTTTTCAGTTCTTACTCAGCACCACAGCCCAAACTTTGCAGACATAGGGGACACTTATGGATATTTCTTTTAGAGTGTTTTGGGGTCATAAACAAAACAAAGTCAGCAAAGACCATGAGATCCCTATGTACTTCCCTTTATTGTCTTTGGATTATGTTTTTGAAGGTGAGTCAGTGTTTATCGATATAAAAATATAAGAAACAATGCACCATCAGAGTCGTATATTTTCCCATGTGTTCATTGTCCCTTTACTTGCTGCAAAATCCATGTGATAAGGAATTAATGAGCGGACACCTGTTTTCTTTGCAGAACCTGTGCTTTATTTTTAAATTTTAGGCAGTCGCTGAAAGTGCTTGCAAAGGCAAAAAAAAAAAAAAAAAAAAAGAATAAACTTTGCCCTCACAAAGGGAAGGGGAGATGTTTGCTGAGCAAAAGGTAGCTCTGGTGTTGTACAGCCTGGATGGACCATTCAGAAAATTCAAGCTGGCCACAGGGCAGGACTGTGTTTGCTCTGGACTGACCAGCTTCTTGGAGGCTTGTCTGGGTTCTCCTTGTTCAGCAGCAACCCAAGAGTGTGAATTTGGGATACAGCTCCCTGATGTGCCGGTACAAGAGGGTACTCATGTTTAATTTACCTGCAAGACGGGAAGCGTAATAACAGGATGCTAAATGCAGTAGTTAAGTTTTGCAAGGCGTATTCTCTCCATCCATTATTTGTTTCCTCACTCATTAAATGCTCCGGTAGCCAGAGACACTTCAGTCTTGCAGCCAGATTTCTTACTGGAGAAACTTTGTTTTTAATATGAGATCTCATCAGACACGCTCTGAGCAACTCTCCTTTTCTCTGCTATTCCTCAGCCCTCCTGGAAGCACGCACTCTGTTTTGCAAGACTGTGTTTACACTCGGCAAATACGTAGGGAAACAGTCTCCTGCAAGGCAGCCCTGGCCAGAATCAGTAACAGCAACACCCGTGAAGCCAAAAATAGCTGCAGGAGGGAGCAAAAAGGAAAGAGAAGTGGTGGAGCCTTTTGAAATTCCTTCAATATCGTTCTGTCAAGCTGAGATGCCACCTGGAAGGTGGCCCTACCTCCAACCCCTTCGAATGAGCTTGAGGAGAAGGGAGGCTCTATACTCTGAACCATACAGAGAGTTGAGTTTGTGCCCATCGTGAGCCCTTCTGAGGCTTGCAGTTTGTCAACTAGTGGAAAAAAAAAGCAATTCTCTGCCTACGCCTTGCTTTGTCCCTACCTCTGATGTCTGGCAGACAGTCGAGTAAACCAACTTAAAAGAGAGAATTTCCAAGAAAACTGCTAAGGTAAAAGGTGACATTAATACTATGTTGGAGCAATTTTGTTTCATGTGTAGCCTGGAAACAAGATCAGTGTGCTAGAAGTGAATAATCCATCAGGAGAGAAAAGACAAAAGGCTGTGATGCAGCAACTGCCAGCCTTTGGTAAATGAAAGGTTCATCATTTACTTCTGAATTATGTTCTGGACCAGGGACCCTGGAGTGATCACACGACTTCTTTGGGGGTGGCTTGGTTTTTGTTTTGGCAGGCAGTAGAGCCATGAAGCCCGAACACAGCACATAAAGCAAAATTCCCCATGCTACAGGCAAATGGATTTAACAGCCCTCCTCTTCTTCACGTGCGAGTGTTTATGTGGAAGGGATCCAACTTTATGACAAATTTCACTAGTTTCTAGCCAAACAGGGATCCTCTCTGCAGACACGAAATTTTGGGGTGGACAAATTTCATCAGGTTTGCCTGGCCGACCTGGAGTTGGAGGCATAAATGACAAATTGCTGGTATCAGAAAGGCTTCTTGAGAGACCCTCCGAGGGTCTCCAACCCCAGTACCCACTGAGGCCCACAGGGTGCTGCAGAGGTCTACAAGAGCCAAGAGGGTCTTCTTTGCTGATGGTGACCGGAATCATGGTGAGGAGTAGGCTGGACCTGACGCTGTAGAAACCCGTGAGATTTGGGGTTCTTAGTACTTTGCAGGATCAGGGCCTCTGCTGGAGTCACAGGCTTGATCTGGAAGGAAAACAAGAAGCACCAGTGTGAGAGAAATACAGGAAATACGCTCCTTGCCTCAGATGAATTTCCATTTATGAAGGTATATGAAAAATAGCTGATGTAATTTTAGCATGACAGGTGCATGGTGTTTTCAGAGATGTGTTTTCCTCTCCTGGAAACAGTTTGCCTTGCTTTCTTGTGCATGAAGATGCCCTGAGTGCAGAAATAACCACAGTCAAGCTGCTCGTGCATGCACGATGGGAGCAGCGTGGAAACAAATGCACGGCAAGAGCACAGAGAAGATTTTGCATCTGAGAAAGTTCACCGGGAAATCTGACCAGTGAAAAACTGCCCTCTAAATTCATGCCCTTGTGACTTTCTAGCAGAAAACTTTTTTTTTTTTTTTTTCTTTTTTTTTTTCTTGGTGTTTATTTGCTTCTTCCCTTCAGGTATGTGTGCATGTGTGCATATTCAGGGGTTCATTTATCAGCTGCACTGAATTGCAGATTTCATTTGCTGAAGCTGTTTGTTTCCCACCCCAGATCACATCTCTATGACTTTGTCATCAGAGCTGTTGCTGTAGGTAGCATTATGGCATCAGGCAGCAAGGTAACAACTTCAACTGGGATGTATACGGAAACAGCAAAGCTCATCCCCAGCAATAATGAGCTTATTTTTGTTGGATTATCTCTAACCTTAAGAAAAGGCAGAAAATAAGCAACATACCAGCAAAATAACCTCAAAACAGAATGTTCTCAAAGTTTCCATCAAGTGTCAGCTGCTCCTTAATTAGTAACCAGAGGGACATCGAAGAAAGTTGCTAATTATGAGCACACCATAAAAATGTAAACACTGTGTTCCAGATTTAACATGGCAACACCTTTTGTCTCCTGTAGATGCACAAGTGAGCCTGGATTGGCTAATGAATGGAAAATCATGGGATTTTTCTTGAACAGCTCACGAAGAAGCATCTGCAGTTATAAAATCAACTATTTCCTCTGGAAAAGGAATGAAAATATCTGACAAAAATACCTTCAAGTTTTTTATTTATTTTTTTTTTTTAAATCTATCCTAGGAATAATCAAGATCTGCAGTTCTTTAAAAAGAAATTGTAAATCAAGATGGCTTTATTGAAAACCATCGGTGCTTTCAGCATTTTATGATGCCTGAAATCTTGTCCATTCCAACTTCTTTTGTTTGTTGTTTCTGCCTTTTGAAGCTGTCCTGGAAGCCAATCATGAAGTGAGAAAGATCTACTTGCTGCAGTGAAAAAACCTGACGAAAAGCAGCTATTTGCAGAGATATTTGTTAGGCAATCCCAGTTTAGTCCAATAGTTCTCTTAGCCGGAGGTTATTTTGTTTCTTGCTTTATTATGAAGTCTCTGAGGTTCGCATTCTCCTGCATCCCTCTCCTGTCTGAGACCCTGGGGCTGGCTCGTCCTGTGGGCGCAGCCAGCACTGGAGGATGCTCGGTGTGATTGCCCCCTTCTGCTCCAGCCCTGCTCAGCTTTTGCACTGGAAACACCTTATGGACCCCGAGCTCCAACCTAACCAGTGCACAGGGCAAGCAGAGGAGGTGACTGGGTGAGGAGCTGAGGACAGGGCTCAAGGCCACCAGCTTGTGGTGCCTGACATGCCCCTTCCCTTTTGGAAATCCGGACTGAACTCTCTCGGGCTTGATTGTCAGAAGCGCTTGACAGTGCTTGAATTCCTTGCAAGCTGAAGGCACTCCTAAAAACAGACCCAAATTTGTCTTGTTGGGCACAAAATTCAAGTTTTAATTCCCTCTGTCTTTTTTTACTGCCCTGAATGAACTGGTAATCTAATTTTGTGCACTGATAATCTTGTCATAAAGTATTGTTAGCTACTGCTTTTTTTTTTTTTTTTTCTTCTTCCCCTTTTTTTGACATAATTGATAATGAAGAAAAAAATGTTGTTGGAAAATGTTTCTCCTTTACTTCTAAAGCACATAAGGGGGTGGGCACATAAGGGGGGATCACCCAGCAGGCAGCATCACTCTGATCAGGGTCTTGGTGTGCAACCAGTGTCCATTAACATTCACGTGCCTCATTGTGACTGCTAAATAAAGCAGCCAGAAATAACCATTCCCAAATATTTTGCTCACAGCTTTCAGTCTCATCACGGTAGCACAGTGATGGACAGCAAACTCCGGCTACAGCCAGGCTGAAACCGAGGAGTTAACGGGAGAGCACAGAGACTGCTGCGAAGGCAAAACCCATCCACGAGCTAATTCAGAAGAAAAGTCTGTCCCCAGGGGTCAGGAGATGACTTTGAACAGGTTGAGTGTTTAAATGGATGCAGGGTTGATGGATGAACCTGCATCCCTCGCTGCAGCTAGATGACTGCATTACGTTGGAAGTGTGGGTTGCAGTTGATCAGCTTGAGTACGACAGTCTGCCAAAAAACTGAAGGAAGTTCATAAATTACCCCAGAGTTATGGAAACAGATCCTTTTTGTGGAGGGACCAGGGGAGCAGCAGCGTCCCTGGGTAGCCCATCTGTATCCCATAAAGCAGCGGATACCTGTAATTAGTGCCATGACTTATCACAAATGCGTGCGGCACTCATACGTCTCCATCTGCGCGGACAGTGCTCTGCGAGTGGGAGCGTTTAATATGGAAATAACCAAGACAGCTGAAAGCACAGCTTCACTGGAAGGCTTCCAGTCAAGACGTTTGAGGCAAAAGCTCGCTGTTGCCAGTATGGGAGAAATCTAAGATTCAGAGCTGATTGCATTTCCAAGAAGCAAAACAGGGAAACTTGGCCACGGCGGTGCTGTAGGTGCACTGGAGTTCACACCGAGCCACCTCGCGGCCGGCCGTGTTTACGGTGTCTAGGTGCTCCAGCGAGGTGCCAAAGTGCCATTTGGAAATCAGATATGTTGAGAAAACAGCATTTTGTTTGTATTCCTCAAAGCTGCAAAGCTGAATGGGGGAATCTGGGATCCATTTTCCCTCCCCGTGCTCCCCAGCCTCACTTGTACTGAGGCTGAAACAAAAGGGCAAGGAGGCCACTGCAGAGTAAATGAGGCCCTTAATTTACCATAAAAAGAAGACGACTGGCTGTTAAGGTTTTATCGGATTACAATAAAGGCTCTTTGCACTCAGGAGACTGTGGTTTGATTCCCGGCACTGCTGGCAGGGCTGGAAATCGTAACCACAGATTATAGCAAGGAGCTTCCAAATTTCCATGCTCTGGCCAAGGGTGCTGCTCCCCGCGTGGCTGCTCTCTGCTCAGCCCTGGGCATGGCCAGCCCCCACTGGGACCCCACAGGGAAGGGTCCTTGGAGCCCTGCAGGGCTCCTAGGGCATCAACCCACGGCTGCTGAGACCTCTTCTGCTGTGAGGTGGGAGCCAGGGCAGTCATGCTGTGCTTGCTCTTCAGTACCTGGTAGGAGCTTAAAAATTGAGCTACCACCTCCTGCAGGCCTTTATGCTGTAAATTTTCGGAGAGGGAGCCTCCCTGCAACCTTCCAGATGTTTCACAAAGTGATGTAAGAGCAGCAGATGATAACAAATGAAATTCCCTCTCCATGAACCAACCCTGCTTTTCCTTTTTTTCTTCTCTCCCCCTCTCCCTTAAATGTGATCAGGAAAATAATTTTATTAATGCAGTACATTTTTGTTTTATTTTATTTTATTTTATTTTGGTACAAAGCTTTTTGTTTGTCCAGTAGCAGAAGGAGTCCCAGGAAGCCCTGCAGTGTGAGGAACATGCAGGGAAGTAGTTTAACCGATGTGTATTTATTTCCTGGAAGACATACCTGCATTTCAACCTGCAAAAGAGAAGTACACCTTTTTCTTCTTTTAAAAGCTCATTAAAAACAAAAGCTCCTGTTTGTGTAGAGTAAACATGCAGCTCATTCGGGCTTATATCAAGCAGCTCACCATCAACTTGTCCTTTAACTTCATCCCTGCTAACTCCTTAGAGAATGAATATTGACAGGGCTCTGTCACGGAAGTCCCAGGCCTTCAATTCTGCATGTCCAAAACAGGCACTGAACCCTTAAAATAATGAGCAACAAGAAGCCAAGAGAAAAGAGGATTAAGATTAGACTCTTCAAAGGGTTGTTCTGCTTGCTGCCTGCTCGGATGGATGCACAGAGCTTGGGTGCAGCCTTCGGAGGGAAATACCTCCTGGGACCATGCCATCAGAATAACGGGGTGGTAAAGTATCACATCCATATCAAGCTGTAGAACAGTCCACAGACTTTCTTTATAATTTCATCATTTATTCAACTCATCATTTGGCAGTGCTGCAGATAAGGCTGGAGGCATCTGGTGGGTAGCAGGGAAGCAAAGGCTGGTGGGTAGCAGGGAAGCAAAGGGCACCAGGGATGAGGTTCACATGCACCAGTCTCCCTCGATTTACCCTTCATAAAAACAGCACCCGGTGTTTTTAACCCAAACTGGAGGTACACTAGGAAAGGTATGTATGTCTGCTAGGTTCTACGACAGGATTAATAAAAGTGTTGTGGCTGTTCCTCGCTGCATCCCTCAAGGCCAAGGCAGTGTTTAGTCCTTTGTTACCATCCAGAGAGTGTGCAAAGCTCCCAAGTAAAATTTTCCAAAGGAGGAATCCAGAAAATATTTTCTGTAGATAAAAATAATTATTTTCATTTTAGCTTTCTAACTTTTATTTCTATAATATAATATATTTAATATATAAAAATATTAGAAAAGATATAACAAAACCAAAAAAATCCAAAACAAAAGCCATTGCAAAAAAGAAACTCTAAACATTTTGTTCTGAAATAGTCAAAACAGAATATTTTGACATTGTCAGAATTTTTTCCCTCAGGTTCTCTTCCAAAACAAAATTCCAGAGGAAAAAAAATCTTTTTTTTTTTTTTTTTTTTTTTTTGGTGTATTTCTATCTAACTTCCACTTCAGCCTTGCAGAATCCAAAGGAATATGTTTTTTTTTTGTAGCAACTTTTGCAGTCAGCACTTCTGTACACAAACATGCATCGTGTACGGAACAAATGGCCATATGTTTTGACCTGACAGATGCTTTTATGACTTTGTACGTAAATAAACCAGATAGTAATTAATTAGGTTAGAAACCTTGGTAGAGTCAATCTGTAATTGATAATGAACTTTATTTTTTTTTTTAATAAAAAAAAACAACAACTTGTCTGATGTTGAAGCAGGACTAATAGATTCAGTGGATGATCAGATTAATATCAATGAGCATAATTATCTGTTTCTAAAGTATGGCATCTTGGTAATGCAAATATTCCTGTTTGCTGATGAAGGTCATGGAACAGATTTACACCTCAATGGGAACACAATAGAATTTAAGAAAAACAAAATTAATTGATAGTCTTAACTTTCAACACGCATTTATATATGTATATGTATTTTCTCCAGTGGGGTTTCTTCCTCAGTATATAGGTCAATAGCCTGAAGATAGCCCTTAGAGGACTTGCATGATCCACAAAACTTTTCCAGGAATGGCTCCATAAGCTGTCTCCTATTATTGCACACATTAGGGTTGAAAACAGAGCTTTGCCAGAGGCAGGCTCACAATATTAAAAAAAATCCACCCAATGAGTGGCAGGCTATAAGAAAAACAATATTGATGCATTTTCCTCTATTTGTGGTTTCTTTTGTCCACAGAGTGTTTTTTGTCTCTCAGTGACGTCAAAGCAAAATTCTCTTGCAAAATGACAACTGGAAAATAACCCTTAGAATATATTGGATTTCCTAACTAGTAATTAGCTAACTTGAGCTTAATGGAATGTATTATATATTTTACCAAGTCTACAGAAGATTAGTGAAGCAAAAGTAATATTTTCTTTTGTTTTGATTGCAGAGCTTGAGGCGAAAGCAGATTAATACTTCACAAGCAAGTATTTTGCATTCATAAAGTATCTGTGTGCTCAGAGATGTCACAGCATCCTCGCTGGAGGTGACAGCTGCACTGTGTGTCACACTCTCAGCTATTGCCTTTGGGATACTCCAGGACATGGGCAATGATGATGCTGGCTGTTAGGTGATCTGCCTCTTACTCTTCAAAGGAGCAATTCATCCTCTTCTAGAAGAAGCAGCCCTAATTTCCTGTTTCTCTCCATGGCTTGCAGAGAGACCCTTGGCTAGATACCTATCTCCGAGATTTGCAGAAACAGGTGAGAGGAAAAGTGCTCCCAGAGACTGATAGGGAGAGCAGGAGGCCTTTGAAAAGCCCTCTTGCCCCATTTAAGTATGGAGCTGGTGTAGTCACCAAAACTCAGTGACTGATTCAGATCATTTATACTTTTCTTCTCCTTGGTCTTCGTTTCTGTAAAATGGGCACATTGTTAAGGTCAGCACTTTATTACATATTGCCGTTTATGGCTTTCTAAAGGGAATTTTTTTTCTGTTTCATTTATTTATTCATTATTATTATTTTTTACAGAACTTACTGTATCTTTAAGGCAGCTTTGCAGAAAGAAAAATACAAATTTAAGAATAAGTTCCATTGTGTAATATCGGAAAGAGCAGGTTTTACTGAGATTGTCTAGGACAAATCCAAACAACAATGGGCATTTTTCCTTCCTCTATAAAATAGTTTTTTGGTGACTTCACACTGTTAGGTGCCATGCAGAAAAGGGTAAGAATTAAGTCTCAGACCCCAAATCTAAAGGCTTTGTCAAGGCTCTTTTTTTTTTTTTTTTTTCTTTTTTGTGGTTTCAGTCTGCTGTTACTGAGCACATTCTGCCTCATATAATATGCACCCGTCTAGCAGTGTAATCACATTACATCACTGCTGATTAAGCTCACATGCAATAGACACTTGGCATGGCCTCCTTCCAGCCCCGTGCATAAAGAGTGAGTAAAGAAACCCATTAGGGAGGTCAATGCCTTTAAAACTTTATTAATTGCAGAGGAACTTAAATGCCAGTCATTTGTTGCTTCAGCCGGATTGCTTGCTTCTAATTAGAGGCTGACAGCCATGGCTGAAGCTGTTTCTTCTCTTGGCCTCTCTGACAATATGTTTTAGGGATCAGAAGGAACGCTCTTCTGCATTATTTATACCATGCTAAACATGGGGTGTAAGTTATGGGAAAGCCATATGTGTGTGAGGAGAAGCCCAAAGGTTGTGCCAAAGACCAGAACAATCGTTTGCCACTTGGAAACTCCAGAGCCCATCCTGGGGAACACCCACCCGCAGCTATGGGGCATAGGGTCAACATGGACTGGGTGGCCCAGAAGGCCTTTGTGGTCCTAATTTGGTTATGAATTACTTCTTCTTTTTCTTTCTAACTGTCCATGTGGGCCCACAATCACTAAGAAGAAAATTAAATTTCCATTTCTCGTGCATCTTCCCAGAATAGGGGAAATATCTTTTCACCTATATCCTGCAAAATGAGACTTTGCCACCATTTGCTCTGGGCTCCTCAAAACAGACTTTTGGTTTCATGGGAAAGATTTAGTTTTCCAAGGAGATGTTTTTTTGTGGTTTTAGTGAAGCACCAATGTACTTTAATAAAATTCAATTAAGTGGATATATGTCAGGGGAGATTTAACGTTGATACTGGTGATGTGCTTTGGAGATTCAATTACCCTTGGTTGAAAAAGACATGAACATTACTTAGCACATGAGTGAAAAGAGACTGTTCAAAAACAAAACAAAAAACCCAGGTTTGTCCTGCCAGAGAAGAAGCCAGGTGAAGAAACAAGGCTATATTTTAGCCACAGGAGAGACTGTACCTATGTGCTATGCCTTCCTGTCTAAAAGACAGCAGTGTTTGGAGATCTATGAAACAAATGTTTATTTGCTGATACATCAGGAAAAGCAGATGTTCAACCAGTCAAAAACAGCAGAGCTGGCATTGTAGCCATGGAGGAGCTGGCTGTAGGAATCAGGAGTTCCTTCTGATATAAAGGTTGGGACTGCAAGGACGAGGTCCAAGCTGATGTACAGGCACCACTGTTTCACTCTGCTTGTAACAGGGGGCTGTGCTAACAGACCCCACCAGCACCTCCTAAAACCTGTGATGAAGAGCAGTGTAATTAGTGAATAGCCCCTGAGATGGCTTCTTCTGCTACTTGGCATTGCTCAGTGGTCAGTTCTCACCAGTTCTCTTTGACTTGGATCATGGGAATTTGGTCAAAATTCCTGTGCTTTGTGGCAAATCCAGGCTCTCAGTCAGGTTGTTTGAGAGGTGTCCCTGATCTCAGCCAGTGTATCCGTGAAGCTGGTGTCAGCATTATGTTTGTAAGAAGACCAGAAAGTGGGAAAACACTTTGCACATCTCTGCTTAGCTCTGCTCCCTCGGCAGCTGCTGCCACGGGCGGCAAGAAGGTGAGGAGAACTGAGTCCAGAATGAAGGAAACCAAGTTTTACAACCTATTCAGAAGGAGTCATTTATTTAATGGAAAGATTTGTCTACAGTATTTTGTGTGTTATGTTTTATACATCAAGTGCAAAATTATCCTTTCAAAGCTATGGAAGGAGGTTCAGTTTGAGAACTGTGCATTAAAAAAGAAAAAAAAAAAAGTAAAAAAAAAAAAAGTGATTGTTTCCAGGGCAGGGAAATGAGTGTAAATGGGACTTTGCTGAGCTCTGTCCCCTGTCTGCCACTGCTCCGTGCTCACTGAGTGCAAGGAGAGAAGCCCACTGCGCTTTCCTTGCTGTATAACAAAGGTGATTTGCTCTGCAGAAATCACACCTTTGCAAACCGCAGCCTGCCTCTGTCTGGTTCAGAGTAATTCATGGGTTCCCCAAAACTCAGGGCTCACTCGCTCCTGAAGGTGGCATGGAAAGTCAGCGCCACTTTGCTTCCTTTACCTAACAAGGGAAGAGAGCATACAATGAAATCAGAACGAAGTCCTTCTTCTAGAGGGCCCCTCGGAGGGAGAAATCATCGAAAGCTACATGACTGAAACACAGGTCAGAACCATGCCAGCCTGCCTGGTTAGCCTCACTTTTCAGGTAGTCCAGAGATGGAAACATTTAGTACCGTGTAAAACAATATTGGTGAGCGCCGCATGCTGCCTCTGTGTGAGTGCATCTGGAAAAGGGAGGTCTCCTGTCCTCAAGTGTTGAGTGACATCCTACAACCTGCTTCTTTCCAATCGACCTGGAAAATGTACACTCGGATTTCAAGGGAGAGGAAATATAAAGCATTTTCTCATCAAACTTAGCATTATCTATTTCGCAGGCAGGCCTCTCCTGCTGTACAGTATTTTTCCATTGTGTCGAATCAAACTTTATCTTCAGCTCTGCTTCCCCATTCTAATAATAACGACGTGGCGTCCAACGTGTGGCTCCGCAAGTGATTCATTTCCTCAATACCGCTGATTGGAACTGTACACTGCTTCAAAGGTACGCAGCAATTTGGCTTTTTAGCACATTAGAGATAACGTGTCTTTTGCATTGGGATGAACTCATTATGGGCTTTAGGACCGGGACCTGATTATTTGCAGACACACAGCGTTGCTCTTCGGCTGATAGGAGTGGAGAGATGAGGCAAAGTAATAGATTGGGTAAGAACTCATTAAAGGCTGAGGCAGAACAATAGGCTTTTACAGCCCTTAACTCCTTAGATTCATCTGGATCTTTCAATCTCAGCATCCTCCAGCCACCGGAGACTAAAACAACAATGGACTGAAGGCAGGAAAAAGCTAGGCAATTATTTCACTTTGGTAAAAAGTTAATGGGATTCATAAAGTCTGAGCAAGATAACAGTGCGAGGCTTAAATTGGTGTTGCTGAGGTTCTGACATAAAAAAAGAGGAAAGTGGCAAAATACAAGCTGGTAAGTGCTCCCCTTTTGAGGCTGGCGATGATTTTGATGAGAAATCCTAAAGACAAACAGCAAAAATTTTGGGAGAGTCTACCTGTTGACTTTGGACCTACCTATAGATGCTCAGCTCAGCTCTTCTGAGAGCTGAGTGCATTGGGGTGCTTACATTTTAGCACTTAGGTGGAGACTTAGGTGCGTGTCTTTGCCTTACATTCAGCTGATACATGCTCTTTTAATGTATCTTGGATTGCTTTACATGCTTGACAGGCCATGTTTCTTTCTGTTGGCTGTATATAGCACTGCAAATGCAAAAAGTCTGACTGCAATAGCCAGCTCTTTCTCTTCTGAGGTTTACATTATCATCTTTGTCTCATTATTCCTGGACGGCTGCCCATCATTTCTTATATGGATTTTTCTTCAAAAGATGAAAGGAGAAGGGTGTGGGAAGGAAAGGGAAGGGAAAGAAATCTTGCTTTTTTTCTTACAGAAAGAGCAAATAATTCATTCAACTGCATGGGTTTTATTATTTGTGCAACATACTTCAAGGTATTAACGTGTGGGCTGAGAACATATAGGAAGGAAAATAAAGACATCTCTGCTATCAAGGGAGAAAACCTCTCAGCACCCTGTTTCTCTCCCCCTACCTCTGACGTGGTTTATGAAGGAGCAAGAAGGATGCCCAGAGGAACAGAGCCCAGTTAGCTGAACACAGGCTGAAGGGGTGGTAGCACCAGCTGGGCATCCTGCCACTGCCACATGGGTGGTGTAAAGGTGGCAGCAGCCATGGTTCCAGCTCCCAGGGCCAGCTCAGGATGCAACACACAAACAGCATTGCAAACACTGTGGAGAGGAGTTTTGTGCTGAAATGACTCAGGGCCGAGGCTGTCTGTCTGTCTGGGCTCCTTCAGCCCCGTGTCCCAGCAGCTCAGCCTTGTACAATGTGAGTCTTGCACTGCAGAAACACCAGCTTTGGGTTTTGAGAGCTTTCCATAGGTGTAACTCTCCAAATCTCTCTCCTGCAAAACATGATAGGAGCTTTAACAATTAACATTTACCCTGGTACAGAGTTTCAGATACCCTAAAATGGGACAAATTGTCTCATGTTCCCCACATTATCATGTGGATGTTGGGATGCCACTGCCACCATTTCTTCATGGCATAAACCCATTAGTCCTGGCTACCCTGCCCCTCAGCCACTCTTATTTTGACCTATGTGAAATGACCCTAGATGAAAATTGCCAGCCAGTGCAACACAACAGCACTGGAAACATGAGGACCTGAGGAAACACCTCCAATTTCTGTCAGCTAAGTCATGGTGCTGACTACATCGAGCTTCCAAAGCTTTGTACAGTCCTGTCTAGGCTGGATCTTTATTATTATTATTACTACTACTATTATTAATTATTATCATTAATTAATAATAATAATAATAATAATTATTATTATTAATCATTAGTATATAATCATTGTATAATTATATAATAATTTACTTTTCCCAATTTTTCCCTCCAGTTAAGAAGAACCCTTTAGATATTTATTCTCTTAATAACTAAGCTGCTGTCATTTCAGGCCAGTGGATGGAAAGAAGAAGCCAGCACTACACACTCACACCCCACACTCCTACAGCCCATAGTTACTTTCACCAAGTGCACAGGCTGTTTGGTGGCTCTCAGCTCAGGGAGGATAAGATACAGATGTAGAAGATGTGCGCAGGATTGTACCAAATTTTGGGCCTTGAATAATCAGTGAACAGTTGCAGAGTTGTCTCCGTTATCGGGTATGAAATTCACACCTGAATCTGGACTGCAGGAAAATTTCCCTTCCCACTGAATCCTAAGCACAGACTGCAAAGAGGGCATGTATACAGCACAGGATTTTGGGGGATGGATTTGATGTAGGAATGTCATCCCTCGTCCTTGATGTTGTGAGTCCCCAGGGTTTCGAGGACAGTCAGTGGTGAGGATGCTCCCAAGGCAGCATCCCCTCAGGGACTGCCCCATCCACAGAGCCTGAGCTGCAGGTTGCATGCATGGACTGGCAAGGCAGGGGGATTTCTTTTTGTTGTTTCTTGCAGGTGAATTCCTAAGCCATCTGCAGAAAATTTTCCCTTCGTGGCCAGGAACACATGGCCTGAGGGTGGTGGGGTGGGCGTTTAACTCCCCCGCTCCCTCCCCCAGGCTGAACAAAGCCCTGGATTGAGAGATCGGCTCTGGACTTTGCAAGAAAAGGGAGCTTGGGGCTTTTGTGTGTGTGTGTGTGTGTATTTTTCTTTTCTTTCCATCATACTAATGAAATTTGCAGACATGGAGAGGAAACTGAGAGTTATTTATAGGAGTGAGAGGAATGTGAGGCCTAATTGTGCTTAGTCTATTGCTAAGTATGTAATCTGTTTGCTATTAAATTTTACAGTCTTGCAGCAATGTACATAGGTTCTATTGTGGGTTTTTCTTTTTTGTTTTAAGGGAACTTATACATCTGATGAAGAAAAAACCCCAGGCTAAGGTGCTTGCAGTGTTAAGAACAAGTGACACAAGTCACCATTTGAAGGACGCAAGGTTGGCTTTAGGGTTAACTGGGTTGGGTAATTTTTTACCCATATCCTCCTTTGGATTTATTTATTATTTCTTTTTTTATTTTTATTTTTATTTTTATTTTTATTTTTATTTTTATTTTTATTTTTATTTTTATTTTTATTTTTATTTTATTTTATTTTATTTTTTTTTATTTTCTAGCAGCCTTTTTGCACCTGCAGGGTTTCTGTGTCCCTACTCAAGAGGTACCGGGGCAGCCCCAGCACCTCTTCTGGCAGGGTGTGGGTGCTCAGAGCATCTCAGCCCGCAGCAGGGGCTGGTGCAGGGACCTGTGGAAACTGAGGAACAGCCAGGCCTGCAATCCCATACAACTGCTAATATCCACCAGGCAAAGCTCAGCTCTGGCCTTCGCTGCTTTTTATTGCTTATCACTGCCCACCCGCTCTGGAATATTCCATCCCTATAATTTCTGAGAGGCCCCAGAGGATCCTGTTGCCTCCCCTGGGTCTGGATTTCTCACTTTTTCAGACAAACACTTTTCCTGGGATATTTTGCAAAGTGCCATGGTGACTCATTCACTTTTGTTGTTCCGCTTTGCTGGGATAACAACACTGAAGGGAAAAACAAGTGATATTTACTCCCGCTGTCCAAATTTGGCTTTGCCACTGCAAGCAGAATTTAGAAAGCCAGAAATAGAGGAGTGATTATGGCATGCACGGCAATTAGGAGGCAGCCCTGTAAAAGGGGTTTCAGCCGGGCACACAGCATCGTGCCAGCCAGCTCTCCTGCCAGCCACCTCGCTGGCACGGGCACTCTGCGAAGCTGCTAGAAGAAGAAAAGAGACTTGATGGATGCAGTGGGAGCTGACATTTAGTGCTGAAGCACTGAGCGGTGCCCACTGTACATCTCCATGGGGATTATTTAAGCCTTTCCCAGCTCGCTTGCACATCCCTTTTGGACGCCCTGCATAGCTATCGCATGAATTCACCTCGTTCAGTGGGAGAATGAAGACCTGCGCTGGTTTCTGTGTTTCTGCCAAGCTGCCAGGGAAACACTGATTTAGCATGTGACGTTCAGTGCATGCAGGAGAAAATGCCCAGCAGGTTATCGGCAGCGAGGCACTCGAGCCCTCCTCCATTGCAAACAAGCCATGGGATGCCAGTTGGCTGCTGGCCAGTCGTTTGGCCACTGACCAACTGGCTGACATTCGTTTCTTCCATGCTCTCCTCGTGGACCTGGTGGGAGGGGTGTTTTACAGCAGCAATTAGTTTATTCCTGGGGTAAACAGTAGAAATTGGAGGGTAATTGCAGCAAGAAGTTTGCTTCCTGTTCCAGTGCGAATAACCCGCGGGCCGCCAACTGGATGTTAGCCCTCAAATCTGCAAGGCCAATTGGCAGCTGGTCTGCATTTGTCCCTCTTAGGATTTGCAGATGTATGTTGGAAAGTGTGGGAATGGGGATCCCATCAGCCCGTCCACCAGCGAGGCGGGCGGCAGCGCACGCAGCAGGGCGAGGGCCATGCTGGGAGGAGCCTGGTGGCCCAGTCCCATGTCTCTGCCCTGCTTTCGGTCCCAAATACTGGCCGTTTTTCCCTCTTGTGGTCCTACTGGAGCCCTCGCTGGTTTGCATCCAGACCATCACCTTGCCTTACGCTAGGACCTCTGTGTTAGTGTGGGTTTTTTTCCAGGATGAGGCTGCACAAGTCAAACCTGACACGCTTCCTATCCTTTCTGTTTGTTTTTCTACTCCAGCTATCCTCCTCTTTGGCAGCAATCCCCCCTCGTCCTGCTGCCAGAACGGAGCATAACATACAAGAAGATCTTCCTCAGATGAGTTATCAAGCAACCTGTCTCCTCTTCCATCGCATGCCTTGTTATCTTACTTTTTTCCTCATTTCCATTGATCAGATGGATCTATAGATCAATTTTATCTTTTTTTTTTTTAAATTATTTTTTTATTATTATTTTAATTTATTTCCAAGTTGTAATCTTTTCTTTCAAGGTCCCCTTTCTCCTCTCAAATTTGTCTCTTTCCTTGTTGAAATTTCTGAAGGCTGATGTCCTCAGGCCAACGTGCACTGTGCTGTTTTCCATCCGTGAGATAACAGCAGCTTGCAATCCAAAGCAGGGTCTGCTCTGCTGGCATTTCATCCCCCTTCTTTTTGGATTCAGTAGCAGTGGTGGCTTAGAGCTGGAGGGCTAGACCACGCTCTGCTTTTTGGTGGTGAAAACCCCTCAGATCCATCCAGAGATTTAACTGGAGTAACACCGAGAGAAAAGATCAGCTCAGCATGTCCAAGATTATTCGAGTTGCTAATTATTCCTGACAAAAGGAAATGTTTATACCCATTCGGACATTTTCCATTTTCTCTTTGAAAATACAGCTTGCCTTCCCAGTGATAGGAAAGAGGCTTGCCTCACCTCCACCTCTTGTACCTTTTTGCATGATATTTTTTCAAATGTTGCTCATACAGCATTTACAAAACTTATGCTGGCAGCCTCTTGCTAATGCTTTTTAGCTTTGAGAAAGCTTGTGTTTTTTGGAGCGCATTTTCATTCAGTGCAAACAAGCAGGCAAGATCCTTCACCTTGGTGATCTTCTGTTTTTATTTTAGCATAACTGTAAAGCAAAGCTGTAATTTTCACTTCAAAGGAAATCTTCTTTATCCATTTCTATTTCCCAACCTGTATCCCCACTACTTTCTTGACTACACCACTTGAATTTCAGCCTAAATTCCATAATTTTTTGCCACTGGATGAGTGAAAGTCTGACCTTACAAGGAGCTGCTTCATCTGTGGACTTTTGCATTGTGGCCGTGGTTTTTCTGAGTGGTGCTTGATGGGGTGGAGGTGCCAGTTCTCCAACACCTTCACTTGTGAGATAGCACAGAGACCTCTGATGGGGTTGGGAAAGGAAACAGAAGGAAGGAGGGGAAGGGGAAAAGGCTGGTGAGTGACCATGTAGTGCCTTGTGGACCATGCCAAAGGGAATCCCAACAGGCTGGGCTGCAGCTCGGGCAGGGGGTGTGAGTGAAGCGAGGTGGGGAGGGCTCCTGGCTTCGTCCTGCCTATACTGCAGCAGCAACTTCTGTACAGAAAAGCAGCCAGAACAGCAGCAGCCAGTGACAGCCGTTGAGCAATGCCCTTGTCACAGCGCCAAGGAGAGGGGTGACAGATTTTCTGGTGTGGAACCTGGCTCCTGAGTCCTGGAGAAGGAGAAGAGGGCTGGTCCAAATGCATGGAGCTTCCATCAGGAGCATTCAGGCTGTTTTCATCCTGTATCACAGACTGAAATCAAGGCAAGACAGGTAGGTGCCTTGTGCGTTTGAACTCTCCAGCCATGGGGCATCAAAAACTTAGCAAGAAGGCGCAGAAAGAACCAAAAATCACCACTATCTAACAATTCTATTGAGCCTCTATGTTATCAGATGATATGTGGTGAAGTAGATTATATTCAAGCAGAGTTTGGAATAAATCTCAAACAAGTCCTTTGGCTGAAGCATCCTTGAACCCAAGATAAAGAAATTTCTATCCCTTGGATATGTTCTGTCAACCAAATGCAGCTTTTTGAAATTTATAGTTTTTGCAGAAATCAGGACGACATATTTTAGGATAGTCCAGACATCTCTGGCTGCCTGGATTTCCTCGGTTTAGATTTGTTAGTTCCCCTCCTCCTTAAAAAAAATAAAATAAAAAAATCAAGAACCTTCTTAACCTCTTCATTGGGTACAACTTACAACAAACAAACAAACAAGCAAACAGTCTCCATCTGGAAAAAAAATCTGGCAAAGAAAATATTGTTAAGGAAAAAAAAAGGGGTTTCTCTCACAGATATTAACCATTACTCTGGGAGATGCATTCGTCCTTCAGAAATGAGCAGCTGTGTAAATCATTAGGAGGTTGCTAAGGATTAAGGCTAGCCAAAATATGTTCTTTTACTGTCTTAAATTTCCTCAATGTAAAATAAATGTAAACTAAACTGCTCTAACTGTGGATGCTGCCACTGCTTACACAGTTTTGATAGGGATGGATTAGGTTCCTTCTTAAATTGATTTGATACCTGCAGGTGTGAACACATGATACGGCACATCTGTAAGGGGAACCGGAGTCACAGGAAAGTGCTCGGAGCCCACGTGCTCCAGCTCACGGCCAGGGCTGGCTTCCCTGCACACTTCTGTGTCATAGTTATGGGAACCCAGGATAATCAGGCACAAGGTACGTGTAGCTCCCCATGGTTGTTGGGCTGTGTATTTTTGAAGTTCTCAAGAGAATAACCTGCTGAATGTTAGCATCTTTGAGTCCAGGATAGGGCTCTGGTTCTGTACTGCAGTCCCAGGCGCATGGTGTTCCTGAGCCACAGGCTACAATTTTCAACAGTAAGGGATGTTAATGCCTTCTTGCCACACAAGAAGTTTGTTTCATTCTTTGAATGCTAAGTGTACGTTTATCCAAAAGGCAACCCCCCCCAGCCTTAGTTTTCATAGCTTTGTCTCATCTCAGCTCTATGCCTCCTTCCATCAAAGCCAGAGATGGTGTTTTACAAGATCACCCCAAAAGGCAGCAGCAAGGTGAGAAATGGTGATTTGAGTATATTCTGATAAAATTCCAGTTTGTGCTTTATAGTTGTCTATTTCCTCACCTTCTCTAGCATTTTATTAATTATGGCAAGAAGCATTTATTCCTTGACTCTAAGTGACTTTTTGGCCCTTGGTAATGTTTTTCTGTCCTTGATGGATCTTGATGCAGACTTCTTATTATCATCAGCTGTGCGTGAATGCTTGGTAATAGATCTGAATGAAAAAGAGCAATATTCACCCCTATGAAGAGCTCCTCTGAATTCCTTGAACCCTTGAAATGCTCCCAGGAATGCACATGGCTTTAGAGTGGAAGCTGTGCGGGGCAGCAGGGCTGGGCAGGACTGCGGGGAGCAGGGAAGCTGTCACCCTGTGCTTGGTAAGCCTGCTTCCTTCCAGCACAGCTCAGAACCAGCTGCTGGGGCATAAACCACACTGCCTGTAAACTTTCCATGGGGACTGGGCTGCAAGCAAGCAGGGATGCTTGTTTTATCCATCCTGAAGCTGATCCACTGTGCCAGACAGGCTGCTGCTGCTGCAGAGCGGCCACAGGTTGCAAATACCCACAGGGAAGGAGGAAGAGTGGATGGCTGCAAGCAGCAGCCTCGGTTTTGAGGACCTCCTGTTGCCTCCTCCCACTGCTCTCAGCTCCTGATCCCTCCAGATCTTGTACCTACAGGACGCGGGGAGCTGCAGCCAGCACAACCCAAAGCTCTGGCTGAAGCAGCACTGGTTGAGCAGAAAAGGCAAATTCCATTCTTGTAGCACATGCTGTTTTGCAATCTCATCATTTCTCTGGACCTTGCTTACAGAAGAAGGCATGGCAGTGAATCAGCAAGTTAAGAAAGTTAACAGTTACAACAGCAGCAGTTTAATTACAGCAAGATCTTTACCTTGCAGGAATAACAACATTTTAAATTAGATTTCAGTCGCACTTGTCAAGAAGAAGACAAGTCTAGAGATCAGAAATTCAGACTGTGTCACTTTGGGCGATCTGCTTTGCATCATGTGCTGAATTGGCTTGGTTAAAAGGAACAGCTGGCAAGAGGCTTTTTTTTTTATTTTTATATTTTTTTGCTAATCAATTTTAAATCAAATTCTTTCAGATGTGTTTTGCTGCTAGCAAAGGCTCTCTGCTGCCTGGTTAGTGTGTTTGTGTAATTATTTTAGGTGTTGTTTGGATGTGCATATGATGCCAAACAGTGTAACTGGATGATGGAGAGCCCAGGCCAGGTGACAGTGGTTCACAACTCCAGGCATGCAGGCTTTGAAGCTTTAGCTGCAGACTTTCCTAGCATCCTTGCTATTAATTAGTCTTCAGAATTTAATAATTCAATACTCTTTCTGCTACAGCATGACAACAGCAAGCATAGCTGTTTCGCTGTAGATAACAATAACAAAATATTCCTAATTTAATATTCTTGTTCTCTCCCAGCACCCCAGCCAGCCCCCCTCCTAGATGGCAGCTGCTTTAAAACTCAGCTCCTGCAGAGGCCTGGGCAGCATCCCAATGGCTCCGGGTGCCTGAATTCAGCTGACAGCTGGTGTGTGCCAGAGGTGTGCCCCCAGGGCTGGCACACAGGTACTAGACACTGCCCTCGTGGTTCCTGAAACAGGTGAAGCCACTGACGTCAGTGGGTGTACTGGAATTGGGCAGGTCAGATATGAATGAGGGCAAATGCAAGGCGAGGGTAATTCAGAGGCTACTTCACATTCCTTTTCTTGAGGCCGAAGCTTATGGGGTTGTGTGGTTTTGCTGTGCCACGTTCCCCCTGAAAACAGGAGTCACACTGTCACACCTGCACCTGGAGGGAAGGGAGATATGGAAAGTAGCTCCAGTTACCACACAAGCAAAAAATGTCCTGTAAATCTGTGAGATGATGGACATCTTGGTGTAGTAGCACAAACACTGCATGGGCTGAGGAATGACTGACAGTCACTGGACGGAGCATTTCGCTCCCCTGGAGAGCTGCCAGTGGGGTGATTAAATCCCACAGAGTACCAAGAAGACCTCACCCAGGATATCAAAGCAGCCCTGTTGCTTCCATGGAAACTGGAAATGCTGTGTTACGGCATGTGCTTTAGCCTCACCCAGAGAAATGCACAGCCTGTTCCAAGAAGTTCCATTGAAGCAGCAACAACAACAAAAAATGACAGCGCCAACCCAAAGCAGAGGTCAGGGGAGTGCAGCTGAGAGGATGCTTTGTTGTCCCTTCATCCTCTCGCTGCAGAATGACACGAGAGCAGCACTGCATGCTCCACCAGCTGTGCCAGGTCCTGCCTTGCCTCCTGCGCTTGGTCAGAAAAAGAAGTGAAGTTTCCACGTCTTACTCTGTCTGCACGGGATGTCAACCATTAGTATTCATAACATATTGGCAACTCATAAAAAAAAAAAAAAGTGCTTCTTTTTGGTTAGAGAGAATGTAACAAAATAAATAGCATCTCTTTGCTAAAGTTGAAATACCTAAATTATAATCAACAAGTTTACTTTCCTTGAGTCAGAAACCATGAATCATCCTGTAAAATCAGATCAAATTCAAGATTAGTTTCTCATGGTATTGCTGAGGAATTTCAGATATTTCCATTGGGAAAAGAGTTATTTCTTTAACCGTCCCAAGGTTAGTTTGTTTAGTATTATTTTTTTCTTGCATAATGAGGGTTGCCCAAAGGTAAGGAATGTCAAGATCTAAATGTGGAGTGAAAAAAAAAAAAAAAAAGTAAAAAAAAAAGTAAAGAAGTGAGATTAGGACAAGATTAAGAGAACAAAGTTAAGTGGAGACACAAAGCAGACTATTCCAGCTAGGCAGAAAGTTCATAAAAGCTTATGACTGTCTTGTTAAATACTGCACAAAAATATATCAAATCTCTGGCTATGGGACACTTCTCCAGCCCGTTATATGTGTTGTAAATAGTGCAATGGAGCAAGCTATTAGCACAAGTTTCTGAAGTTTTCTGTATTGTGTGGCAGTCTTGCAGCTGCCCAATATCTGAGATACATACTAAGGTATCAATAAACCTGTGAGATAACTGAGAGCATTGTTACCAGGTTCTATTGCAGATGCCAGAACCTGAATTATTCCAAAGCATTTTGCAAATCGGGGGCCATTTGGTGCACTCATTTGGGGGAAAGCAGGCTTAAAAACGGGTAACATATTGCCTTTTCTTTATACCTGCTGATACTGGCAGGTCATACTTCCTACTCGTGTGCTGCCCAGCAAAACAGCTCCCTGTCCACGTGTCCATCTTCATCGGACTGTTGGCTCACTGGTGGTATTGTTGTGAAATCAGAGGCAGTGAGATGAGATACAGCTTCAGGAAGGTAAGACATCTCTTTTGGAATAAGTTCTGAGAAATGCCATTTTTATTCCTGCTTTTGAATTTTTGAGTAGTTTTGTCCTTTCTCCTAAGGTGCCAACATCTGGTAGATGGACCA
This sequence comes from Aythya marila, assembly GCF_965140915.1. NCBI lineage: Eukaryota > Metazoa > Chordata > Aves > Anseriformes > Anatidae > Aythya > Aythya marila. The sequence goes on along the minus strand of NC_139059.1, from coordinate 2,518,719 downwards.
AGATCACAATGCGTTTTTAAGGAATGTATTTTTCTAGCCCAGCTCTGGAGGACTTCCTGACTACACAGGAGCCACAGAACTTCCCATTTCTTCACCAGTGACCTCTTAATGATGCTGGACAGTGCCTACATGCTCACCTTCAGCTTTGTGGAGGCTGCTGCTGGTTTTGTAGATCTGAGGCAACAAAATGCTGGCTCTTGACCTGGCCGTACTGTGGCAGATGGAGCATCGGTATGAGCATGGCTGCAAGGACAAACCTTCCCCATCCTCCTTCAAGCCTGCATGCCATCAACAGCCTCAAAGGGGACAGAAATGTGTGCCCAACACTCATCCCACCCCACAGCAGCCATTTCGGAGTGGCACATGGCTGGAGACCATCCTCTGCTTTCTGCCATTGTCAGCAGACCGTGGCAGGAGCATCCAGAGGGTGATTCATCCACCCATCCTGGACGGGGTGAATCACCCTCTGAAAGCAGCCGTCTGCCCTGGGGGACTCGGGAGGAACTGTAGACATCCGTCTTTAAATAGATGCCTGACTTTAGATCAGTAAACTTAGGGGAAATGAATCCCATCCTATGGGTTTTGCTACCTCAGGTCAGCTAGCAGAGTTCTATTACTAGGTTTTTTTTTGGAATATTCTTCTAGTCATGACATATATAAAGTCAGGCAAAGTCTTGTATGCTACAGGGACAATGATGGGAATTTTCTGAAGTGGTTTATTTTTATTTTTTTTTTGGTTAAATCAAGCCTTTAGCCAACCACACTGAATCAGTGGTGCTGAGCCATAGCAGAACGTGAAGCTACAACTGCATGGGTAGAATTTTTGATGCAGAGGGTGAATAATATTTTGAAGTGAAAAGTATCATGCTATTTTCACCTCCTGCTTTTCAAAGGAGTAGGAGAAAAGAGAGAGAAGGTGCTCATTGAAAATCCCGAGTTAGATTTTTAATAATGTCGTTTTTTTCCCCCTACTGTTATCCCCCCCTTTTCCTTCACATAGTGAGAAACTTCCCAAGGTTGCCAACGGCACTAAAGCAGTCAGTCCACTTTCAGAATTTCAGTCACCTCTTAAACACTTAGAGGCTGAATTGAGTGAAAACCCGTTTTCAGAAGAGTTTCCAAGGAAGTAGAAAGTTTCCACACCCTGAATCTTGCACTCAAAGAAATGGAAACTGGCTCGTTGCTGCCAACAGCCTGAACTGTTGTATAGCAGGCTGCTGAATGTTATATTCTGTAATAAAAAAAATGTGAACATGCTTGGTGCTATATTAAAACACACAAATGCACTTTGAAAAATGTAGCTGAATTATATATGTCTTTTTTTTTTTTTTTTTTTTTTTTTTCTTGCATTTTCTAGGCATAGTGGTGTTTTTTATCTGCCTGATAACAAATAAATTCTGATGGAATCCCACAGCTTGTATTTTGTGAAAGTTCAAGCTTTATGATTACAATGATCCTGTCAAAAAAAAGATAGGAAGGGCTGTGCCTGACACCAAAGCCACAAGTAAATGTGTTGGCCCAACTGTTCATGAATGGCTAATCGCAGAGTGTAGATGCTCTGTGATCTTTTACTGATCTTAGTTGTTTGTGCTTTACAGTGTAAAGCCTGGACTTCATGCAGTGCTACAAGGAAAAGTAAATGTTCAACAGGACAAGGAGTCTAAAGATTTTATTCTGGAGATCACAGCTATTTGGAGACTCCTTCCTACACAAGTGAGGCACCTGGGGGCTGAACCCCAGGTCAGCAGGGTGCAGCCCATGTGTCTAGGGTTTTTTATTCCTAGGGTTTTGTTTTCCTTCATGTGGTAGCACCCAGCTGGGACACCAGAGTTAACTCACTGGGAAGCTGAACTTCACAGCTGACCAAGTAGCTCCCCGCTGGACAGGGTTTGTTTCAGTGGCTGGGCTGAGCAGCCAGTGCTGGCAAAAGACATTTATGGACGTTCATGACGAAAAGACCACTGAAGAGCTTGGATGGAAAAGTCCTACCAGAAACAGATTCAGCTTTCTGTCATTTCTTAAAGACTTGACCATACCAGAAGAAAATTTATAATAAGTAAAAGTTAGAGTTTGAAAAGCTTTTCCTTTCTCTTCCTCCTTTCTATTTAGTGTAAGAAGATTTATTGCTTACAATATTCCATTTAAAGACTACTTTTATGCAAGGATAAGTGTAGCAAAGTAGAAGACAATATTGCATTTTAAAATTCCACCTCATTCAGCGCTTGAAGTTCATGGAAAAAATGTCCCTGAACTTAGAGGCTTTGGGTAGGACATTATCAGGTTTCCATTGTTTGACCCTGCTTGCTGATATTGCTTCTATACAGTAACATAGCTGATGATCCATTCAGCCCCCTTATGCCAGTGGCTCTGTCTGATTTCCAAATCAGAGGAGAGTGTAAATAACAAAACCGTGTTGGGTTTGATAATGAAGTTGCTTAGCAGTGCTGGTTGAGGAACCAGAGAAAGCATTCAAGGATGTTTTGGGATTCCTCTGTGTTAAACACTGATATTTGCTGCCAATGTCAGGCTTAGTCTTGTTATCATTTTGGTACAGCACAGTAAAGCTGAATTAAATTATTATAATTAAATTGTTGTTATGTAAAAGCTGATTACTTTGCATTGCTTTTCATATTATACAATAGAAAGCAGTTATTATATAAAGCAACTAATCAAACAAAACAAAAATCCCTTCCAAAAAATCCTTCTCTTTTAAACTACGATCAAATACTAAAAGCCTTTGTAATGAGCAAATAAAGTTTGTGGACAAGATTTATTTCTCTACAAACCAACTTATTTTCCATTCCAGTCCAAAAAAAGAAATCATCACCTTTTCCTGTTGATAAATTTCAGGATCAAAATGCCAAATCATGGGTGGGTTAGGAAAATCTTGTTTATAATCAAAGGCTTGGCGACCTTCCTACATTTTTTACATTTTAATTATACACTACGTTGGCATCCTGCTTGAAAGACATTGCTTTCTGGAAACTCCCAACTATTTACATGACTAAGACTTAATTGAATCAAGGATTCTTGCTTTTTCTTCCCTCTCCAAAAATAAATAAATAAATGAAGAACTGACATTATCATTCCATGCAGCAGAAAACATTCCTCCGCTCCCGGTGGATGTTGGTAGCAGACACAAACAAGACTTTTGTCCTCATGTAGCATTTAAGACACATGGTCAAGTGAATCAGGATCTATATCTTTCGAGGAACTGTTAATTAGTGCTGCCAAATCAGATTAACAGTTCCCCTACAACTGCTGTAGGTGTCCAGGTTTTCTGGTTTTCCACTGACTGGGAGCATGTAGATATGGCTTTGGTACCTGTTTACAGGAATTAATCCTCACTAATCTGGTGTCTGCACAGGGGCTTAATGCATTTTAAGTAATTCATTGGAAAAAGTTAGTTCAGATTACCTTTCCCATGGGGAAGGAAAAGAAAAATAGATATAATTTTAGCCCACAAGGACAGTACTAACAGAGTCAAGCCCACAAAGGCAAGCTTTGCCCATGGGCTTCTGAAGAGCACAGCATGCTGGATGCTCAGCTCCCTGCTCAGTTGAAGTTTCAGCACCAGCTCTCCAAAAGACCAATGGGCTGCAGGACTCTGCCTTGATTTTTACTTTTATTTTAAATTATTATTTATTTTTATTTTTTTAAAGAGATGAAAAAAGATGAATGTATGTGTAAGGTGCAATAGATCTTGCTTTTCCAAACATTAAAAAGGAAGATGACAACACTGTCTTCTTTAACCAAACTGTTGTGAAAATTATATATCTCCATAAATTAATATTACATGCACCACTATCTTCTCCCCATTATGAGACAAATTCTAAATTTGGTAATTATAGCTGTGTCTTCTTTTTTTTTTTTTTTTTTTTTTTTTTAATCTGTTTCGATATGTTTAACATGCCTCACTTCTAGTTACAGTTTCATGAACTGGAAAACTCAAAAGGTATTGTTGAATTGGAAAATATTATTATTACAGTAATAGTCATAAGGAATTGGATTTGTACAAAACTATAAAGCAAAACACACTGAGATGATTCATTATGCATCACATGGAGAAAGACGTAATGTTGTTAATATGGGAGAACAGATGTGTCTATGTATTTTAAGTATCTCTTTTTCTTTTCTCTGATGAAAAGTTGTTTTTTCTGAAAAAAAAAAAAAAAAAAAAAAAAAAAAAAAGAACAACCAACCTGATCTTGATTACTGGTACTATTGAGAAAGTTCATTGGGAAATGAAAGCAGTCACTGCTGTTGCCATTAATCTCATTTTATGTTAGTTTGGCTTTTACTGCAGAAAGTAAAAACTCTTGGGTTTTCTTTCAAACCCGGTGCCATATGTGAGTTAAAGCAAAATTGACAAGCAAGTCCTTGACGTAACCTCACGCATGCTGTGGTTAGAAGCTGTATAGCAGCAACAGCCCAGATGTGATTTCCTCACTTTATTCAAATTAATTGGGCTTTAATTAAAAACGCAGCACTTTGTTTTGTTTTGCTTTAAAGAGATAGGGTTAAGGGAGATCATTTGTTAGTTATCTGCATTTTTCACGGTAAAGCTGTTTTGGTGTGTGTGAGAAAGAAAGTTCATCGTTTTTCCATGCTGTCATGCCTCAAGCATTTCATGAGGGGCCTGAAAACACGCTCATGAATTACCGTGGTCTGCAGAACAATGCCCAGTGATTTTAGACCTGACCATGCTCCCACCTTGTGCACAAGAATGGGGACAGTTTGTCACTGTCTAATGGCTTAATGCTCCAGCCTGAGTGGCTGAGCTCCCTCCCCAGTGGCTCCATGCTGCAGACACTACATATTTTAATACCCTTCATTGCACAGACCAGTGGAAGACAGATCTAGAGAATTTATTAGATGATCCTTCTGGGTTTTAAAATTATACGATATGTTTATACAGTGGAGGTGCTCCTTATGAACCCCACAGGACTTGTCTGACATGCACAGGGCTTTTTCTGTCTGTATTACACCAGAAGCTGCCTCCTCTATTTACTGTGCTGGGAATAAGGGGTACATATCTCCTCTTGACTATCTGCTTTTGGGATCCAAGTAAGTTACAGACGAAATTTCAGTAAGCCTCAGACAATGCAAAGCAGAAAAATGGTGAGAAAGCCATTTGGGTAGAAAGAATATTGTACAAATAATTTAGGGGAGCAAAAGTGAACGTAGAGTTTGACCTGCTGAAGGAAATGCTTTGGAAACCATCCGCTCCCCAAAACCTCTTGTGCTCTGGGAGAGCAGTCATGCCCTGTGCTCTCTGTAGACATTGGTCCTTGCCTTCAGGGTCTCCGTGTCAGCACAGAGGATCCTGCTGATTATTTCAGGGGAGGTTGATGCAGGTGGAGAGCAGCACCAGGGCTGTGCATCAGGCTCAGGACCAGGTGCAGAGATCTTCACTTTGCCTGCAAACAGCAGCTCTGGGTGCAGGGATGCTCAGCCCAGCCCAGGGGGATGCTGTGCACCCCATGAGGATCCTACCCTCGTGGGTCTGATCCTGCACACCCGAGCCCAGCTCCCCCAGCACGTGGCCGTATCGACTCCTGTGAAGAAGCTGCATGTGCCACTGCTGAGCAACCCTCCCAATCGCTGTCATTAGTTAGACGTTATTTTATAAGCACCCAAAGACTTGCTAGGTTGTAGCCACTGTTGGAAGTGATGACTTTTTAATGGCAACCAGCACGCTTGAAAAATTCCCTGAGATTAAACAATGTTCTGGAGGCAGACATTTCCCTGGGGAGCCAGCTGCCCTCCCTCTCATTGCTCAAATATTGAGGTTAATTGGGGAAGCGGAGAGCTTTGAATTACTGCTAGAGTATAAAGACATCTACGTGCTTGTTTTTAATGTTTTGTTTCAGACCCTTGTAAAAATACCAGCACAAGTTTTTGTGATTACTAATCACATTAAAGTAGTGGATGCATGTTATTATTTGGCAGGCAGTTTGTCCTATGTACTGTAACGGAGCCCGTGACAAGATTCCCACTTCATGTTGTTTGCTTACTTGGTAGTGCAGATAGAAAGAGGATGATGAAAATGAAAGCTTTATTTAGGCCACATAATCTCCTTCATTAAGTATCCGAGATGTTGGATAAGGCTCACTCGGGGACCTATTAATGGAAACACATCTGCTGTGTTCGTAATAATAAAAGAATAGCCATAAAGTGATTAATTGCTGTTAACAGAAGCAGGCCCTGCTTTGCAAGACAAATTCGTGGCACATTCGGATGCGTGAAGCACGTAAAGCCAGGAAGGCATGGGGTTGCTTTGGGGCGCTGAAGGCCAGCAAAACAATGGCCAGGCTGGGCCAGGCTGGGTCAGCCTGGGCCACCTTGCCTCTGGGCAACAAGCCCCTCTCAGCCAGACTTTCTCAAGGTGAGAGCTAACTGGAAAAGCAGCATCACTGCTTCTTTCTGACTCAAATGCATTTTATTAGCAGTATTTGTATTACGGTAGTCACAAGAGACCCTAATCAAACCGGGGCCCTCTTGTGTTAGACACTGTCCAGATGCATAATATAAAACAGCTCTTCCTTTAAGGACTTCAAGGCTTGCAGATAAGCCAGAGCATGGGAAGGGAAAACCAGACACGAAGTGGGGAAGTGCCACGACCTGCCTGAAGCTGTAGAAGACAACTGAGATCTCTTCGGTCTCACTACGGGATTACTGGACTGTACCCTCTTTATGACTGGAAAATGATGTATGAGATCCTCAGCAGTGAGAAAGCAGCATTTGGCCTTCAGCAGAGCCTTCTGCCTGCAGAGGGTCTGAGGGAGCCCTGAAATCGGGGTGGGCAAGCAGCACAGCAAAAAAGAAGAGACTTGTATTGGAAGATGCTCAGGTTGCCTGAACAGAGAGCTCAGAAACATAGCCAGCTTACAGTGACTTTATAAGAAGGCATGTCGTACCCTTTCAAAAGGATAGAAAGTAGGAGCCAGAATGGCAGGAAAATGCTGCTTATTTCCAGGCAGTACGCTAGCACGTTGATTAGAGGCCAGATGAAGACAAAAAGGCTAAAGATCCAATGCACAGTGCTGGAATTGTATGTTTCTGTAGAAGATCTAATGTATTCATGCTGTCAGGTCACATACATTAGACCTAGAGAGCTGATGTTTTCTTTCTTCTTTTTTCCCCCTTTTTGGAAGCACTTTGAGCAAATATATTGAATGAGACATTTGCAAGCATGGAGCCCATTAATAACACAAGCTGAATGCAATGCTGCAGTCTCATTCATACTGCTCTTGGGAGCCAAGGAAATTAAAATCCTATACGTTTCTTTTCTGCACAAGGGAAATCAAAGCCAAACCATGGGATGGGGCTGATTAGAGACAGGTGAAATGTCTGTTTGTTTTTAAAGCTTTACAGCTCTCATTTCGATAGTCCCTGGATTTTCCATGTGCATTCTGCAGATATCAGAGGAGAGATGGCTGTAAGAGAAGAAAACAAGTCTGAAGGCCATCTGAGAAGCAGGACCTTTTCAGATGCCAAAGAACAAAAGATGCTACAGTAAAGGCTCCTTGCTGACAGCTGCTGGAGACGCCCATCTTGTACTTATTGTATTCCCCACACCACAGAATTGTAAGAATAGGAACCTGTGGTCAAATTTGTGTTAAAATAGCAATAACAAAAATAAAAACCTTCCACGAGTCTAATGAAACCAGGAAGCAGTGCAGCAGACAATAATTAAGAAATTCTGGATGTGAATATATTGTGTACACAAGATTAACTATATAAGGATGTATTGTTACTGTACATAGCAGACAGCTTATTCAAGGTGCTTGCAGAGCTATGTCTGTGCAAATATAATCCTCAGTACTGGTCCTTCTCCAGGCAACCACTGTAAACCAGGATGCAGATGCCCATTAGTTGAGTATTAAGTGGACAGTCAGATATCAAAACGACTTTGTCACGAATCTGATGTTCTCATCTAAATAGACATAAATGGTCTTGTTTTATAACTGCTTCCTCCAAGTCAACCTCCCATGATATCCTAGACTTGCTAACATTCTTTTTATTGCTGCCATCTGATTGTATAACTCTCCACTGATAGCAGCTCTTCATATTGCATCGATTATAAAGAGAACAGGAAAATGAACAAAATGTACTCATTCTGTTTATAGTTTGAACTATAATTTTGTGGCCCTCCTTGGACGCCTTAACAGAAGAATCAGAGGCACTTTTCTCCATGTTTGGCAACATGCTCATAATTTGGCTGGGAGCTGTGTCCAAGTTTACTCAGCTCTTGTGCTCGCCTGCTTTCACGGATGACTTTTTTTAGGACATGAGAGATGGACAGGGCTCCTAGAGCAACAGCTGGGGCATGGCACGAGCATCTGTTAAATTGAGAATTTCCAAGCAAGAAGGTTTTTTATCAGCCTTTGATAAGGTGGCCTCTTTAAAGCAGCTTTTTCTCTGATGTTGCATTGAGCACACATCCAGCTGGTCACTGATGTGTGATTGGGGTACGAAATACCACAAACGGACACGGCCCTGATAAGATAGGAGTGGATGGGGATGTACTTGGCAGAGGTTATGTTTACCCTCCTCTTTGGGAGGACAGAACTGTTACTGTCCAGCAGGGTGAGAGGGGGCCACAGCCTGCATCTACTAACAAAACCTCATGTCTTGCTCCAACTAGCAGGCTGCAAGCCTCAACTTTTCTTGCCTCCAAGGGCTGAGACAGCGTGACTCATTTTCAGCTGTGAAGAAGATATCTGCTTGCTTTGCTGCACTTTGGTCAATCTGGCGGTGAATGACTCAAGATTACAGTAGCCTGATTAAATTAGAAATCCAAGGTACAGTGAAGCTGATTTTTTTTTAGAAGCTGAAGAAGGCAAAAAAAGGAATTTATTTATTTCTGTCTACTTCCACACTAAGAATTCCTATGTAAATTGAATTAGTTTGTATAAATTTGTTTATTTGCTTTAGGGCCAAGTGGTAGAAATATCTTCTATACAAGAAGCAAAATCTTTCAACCAATGTAATATCTACTTACAATGTTAGTGCCTGTCTTGCACAACATACCTCAGATATAGAGAAAAAAAATAAGTTGGGTGAAACCGTAACACTGGGAGTGCAGCTCTGTGCAAACATGGCTAGAATATCTTATTTTTTACTAGTTTTAAAGCCAAGCCAAAAGATTGCTAATGATATCCTCCAGATCTCAGAGCAAGAGACCTCCCTGGGTCATCCTCATGCACTGCAGCTGGAACACGTGCACTGGAGTTTTTGTGGGAAAATGGGTTTTTCCTGTATCACTATCACATTTCTCTGTAGATGGCTATGTAAAAAGGCTAGTTAAAGGAAAGGAAAATCGAACCCCATTTCCTCAGTTTCCACGTTTGCTAAACAGCAACATTCAAAACAGTGCCACCAGCATTGTTTGTGTTTGGTTTCCATAGTCTTTGTTGACCGAGGCTTCTCTCAAGGCGATTTCTCGGTGCTTGTTTCCCAGGCCAAGGAATCCCACCCTCCTCGCAGTGGTCCGTCAGCTGCTATCAGCCTCATGATGGACTCAGACTGCAGGGAGGGAGATAAAAGGAAGGCGAAGGGGAAAAAACCAAACCCAACAACAAAATATGGCAATAATAAGGGCAGTGAAGGACAGGGAAGAAGCAGGACATCGCTCATGGATACTCAGAAGGGGGCAGCCCAGCTCCCATCAGGATGAACAAGCCTGCCTTCGGTCAGCCTATCAGCTATACAGCCTCTCGGGATTTCATCCAGTCCTATTTTCTAAGGCAGGGTAAAATCTGCCATTGGCAAAATAAAGATGAAATAAAGCATGAGTAATGTGTATGTAGATCTGGAAGATATCTTGGCACTGAGATCAATTTCCTGCTCTGACGGATTTAGAAGTGCTCAGGTTCCTGCTGCGCCTGGAAAGTTGTTTCAGAACATCTTTCCTGTGATGCTCAGAAACCTGCTTCATGTTTCCACCCTCTATTTACTCACAACCAGTTTGATTTAGGGCCAACATTGTCCTTTAGCTTAAATAACTGTCTCCCTTCCCTGGGGGGTTACCTGGGCTATTTATAGAAAGCAATCCTTTTCCTAGCCTTTCCCTCCTTTTCCTAGCCTAAACAAAGCTATTTTAGTTTCTCCTCCACCACCCTGTTTGTCCCACATCTTCCTCTGCACCTGCTCCTCGGTGGAGTGGGGTGAGCTGAGCCATGGCTGGATCCAGGCCAGTCCTGGCCCAAGGCAGGGCCTTTCCTTCTCTACCCCAAAATCACCTTCCTTGTATCTGCCATGATCTCCAGCTCTTGTTAGTACAGTGGCTCCTTTATCCTGAGATCTTTAATACAGCCACATCTTTCTCTTCCTTTTGCATTTGCAATTTTTGAGCTTTTCTTATCACAGACGCTTTTGTTGCTTGTCCCTTGTCTCATTTCCATGCTGTCTTTATCAGAAGAAGGAGATATATGGATGGGCTGTGGTACAGAGATGCTATTTGGGGATTTCTATTGCTGTGACAACACAAATTTCTTGCTTTATTATTGCACTCCTACAGATAGGGCACTGACACCTCAGCCTGATCCGTTATCTGATGGCCCCTCGCAGCCCATGACAAGGTGCACGTTGGTCTCAGCAGCATCTGCACAGCCGGCCAGGGTGAAACTGTAGAGGTGTCTTTTTTTTTCTTTGGGGAATGTAAAGGCCAAACATGAGCCCAGGATTCATCATTTAATGTGCAGACACCCTGAAGTCAGGTAAGAGGAATGTCACCCTTGTCTGTAAGCATGCCCACCAACAGGGCAGGGATGACCTCTGGGTAAGCCGGTTCCAGCTTCTGAGCAGCAGATCAGGAGCTGCCCAGACAGCACAAACACAAACACACATCCTTTCTGAAGGTGACATTTTTTCCACTTTGGGCACCTGCATATGAAAAAAAAAAGAGAATCTCAAACAGCCCCAACATTATCCTACATCTGCTCTTTCTGCAGTGCAGTAGGTCACCACTGACTACATGGAGGTGATGTAACACTCCTGAAAATCCCTCTTATGGTGTCTGGAAAAATCTAAAGAGTTTGAGGTTGGTCACTTTTAGCTTTTCTCTGCACTTGCACCAGACCCACCAAGCACTTGTCAGGACACATCAGTCCTCAGCTGCCTCAGACACCAAGAGGGGCTGCACGCCTTTGCTCTTTCCTCCATAAAACCCGTACCTCGAGCAGTCCTCACAAGGTAAGCAAGAGGCACGTAAATCCTCGGGCTGTTTGTTGTGATGGAATCTGGGCAAGGAAAGGGACTTGGAAGTCATGATGGAAAATACTTTTGAAAGAAGTTACTCTGTGGCAGCAACTTTGCTCAGCAAGCATAGGAATTATTTTAGTATACGATAAATCTTTGTAGTTCTGCAGTCTCATTTGTCAGCTCTCCCAACGAACATCCTCCTCGGGCCAGATCCTGACAGGTTTAGGTTTGGACACCGTGCCTTGCTGGGCTGTTATGGATTCATGACATTTCTCTCTTTTCCCCTGTTACTTACATAAGCCTGCCATGCAATGTAAACTGGAAAGATGTAAGCTGAAAACATTTATTTCTGTTTGTAGGGAGGAAGAGACTGCTCTGCATATGCCTGGGAATGGCACTGCTGTATGTATTGGGGTGACTTGCCAGTGCCTCCATCGGGATGCAGCTTGGAAACCTCCTGCCATGGGTATTCAGCCCTTCCCCTGAACGTCCCCCAGGCAGAAAGGTCCCTGATCCTGGCAGGGTTATGGCATGGGCACAGAAATGACTCAGGAAAAGGAAAAACCAGCAGTTTTAAAGTTTGCTAACAACTGTTACCCCGCTGGTTTCCTCTGGCTGTAGAGGCAGTCTATAACTTAGTGCCAGCGGTGCTTTAAGGAGTGCTGAGATGTCTACGGGTAACTTCAGCACGAGTCCGCTGGCACATTTCTGCACAGCGAAGACAATGCAGAAAGATTTCAGTGTAGATTGTTAGCAGAATGGGAAAAACCTACAGATACCTCATAATTAATCTCATCCCTTGAAATTTGCTTATGCTATTCCTTTCCTTCTTCAGCATTTGTTTAAAATCTCTGGAGGAGGTGGAGAGCTTGGAGGACATTTTACATAAATGTCTCAATCCTGAATACCTTTCTGAAACAAAAGAAAATAAAAACAACATTTTGAGCCTGGCTGCTCACGGGTGTTGCCTTGTTTTCAGGCTGTCAGTTAAAAGCAAGTTCAAATGTTTGTGTAGCCAAATAACCAGTTCCTTTAATTTTCTGCTTCTTCAATTTGTGCTTTTCTTACACTGGTGGAGCTTGGTCAGCTGCACCTCTTAGAGCTCTGATTCAGGAATATTTACAAATCAGTATTTTCATTTGTTGCATAGGATTTTATTTCAAGGGGGGAAACTGTGGATATGTGCTTTGTTGTTGTTGTTTTAAGAGCAATTATTTGCAGCAAGATGGCAAATATTCCTTTTCAGAAACTGCTTTTTTTTTTTTTTTTTTTTTTTTTTTTTCACGAAAAGCACCAAAAATTTTTTGGAAAACGTGCTGCATACTTTACTTGAAACCACCACAGCAATTTTTCCCACTCGGCTTTGTCAGGAGTATCTTTAAATAGGAAGTATTTCATTCTATAGATGGCTTGAGTTAATCATTTCCCCTTCCACACACACGGGGGGACACAGTTAGTCAGACTTTGGAGAAGCAGCTTGAGGCGATGGGAATGGAAAGCTACCGGCATCCGAGGCAGGCGGGCTGGAAGCAGGAGCAGAGCCCACAGTCAGAAACCACAGGGCTGTACATGACCTAGGAAGGAAGCAAAGGGATGTTTCCGAAACCCATAGCATATAATAATTCACTTTAATGTTCCGTTGTTGTCTTGCCTCTACGGCAGGGAAATAAAACCAAAAAACTTCGATTGAGATTTACTAGAGCAAGCTGCCTCTTGGTTTGCTGGCTGTCAGCTGGAGGAGCAATGTTCTCCGAGCAGCAATTACTGTAGGGACAGAGCGAACTCCAGGACAGCTCTGCACGAGCTGTTCTGGGCCACACAAACCCTTGATTTGCCCTCTGGGAAAGGCTCGGGCATGTTATTTCTATAGCTTCAGGTCAGCGTCAGACCATCTGGAGGAGAAGTGGCTATCCTGCTCCCCTTGTCGGTCAATACCCTGAAATGGAAAAATCCCTGCACAAAATCACTTCTGAGCAAACAAAGCTATAATAAGACCTCATTTCATGCAGCAGAGGAGAGACCAAGCCATTGCCTGGTTCATTTGGATAGCTCTGCGAACCAAAGCCTGGAAGTGCAGCCAGTGTTACCAGTCTCGAGAACGTGGTTTGCCAAGAGGCGAAAAGCAAATCGCTATTTAAGACATCATCCAACTCCCATTGGGCCTCATCACGTCCGACAGATTTGTGAGTCAGTAAGAGGAAGTATTTTACTGCTATCCTGTTTGGTCAGCAGGTGGAAGGGAAATAGCTCTCACAAACCCTGGAAAAAATGAATTTAACAAGACTTAAATTTCAATGTAGCCTTAGTGCTTTCAGCCTCAGTCTCGCTGTTTCATGTCGTGCCAGCAGATTTCTGGATATTTTACAGATGAAGACAACAAGACAAGATCCTTGGCATAAAGAATTTTTTTTACCCTATAGAATTTTTGTGCTACTTCCCAACCTTTCATCCAATAATATCTTCCTGACAAACCCGAAGCGCTCTCTTCTCTTGCGAATTTTTCCTCTTGTGTTTCAGCGTTCTTACTTTTGCTCTCCAAGAAATTTTGCTGTGACATGAAAACTATTAGATTTTCTTAAAAGTAGTAGAGGATTTAAAAAGGACTTGGGTAGTTCCTAAACTTTGCAAAAGAGAAACAATTTCCTCTTAAAGAAAAAAAAATAAAAAGAAATTGCAGAATCTCTCTTTTCCTTAATCCCAGGAAAATAAGATAATGAAAATTACTGAAGAAACCTGATAAAATTATTTCCCAATATGATTTTAGGAAATAACAATAATTAAAAAAGTTCAGTCTCTATGGAGAACATTTCCTAGCTGGAAGCTTCCCCCACCTAAAGTGCTAGTGGAGAAATTGCCACGTCCCTCACTTTATTTGCCTTTTAAGAAAATTAATTCTGCTCTAATGTTATTTTGGTTGCCAAATTCACATCCAGGGTGTTGTGCTCCTTTGCAAAAAGACTCGACAGAGACTCAGCAGTGGGAGGTGTGGGGTTTGTGCTCAGCACCCTCAGCCTCACCCCAGAGCCCAGGCACCAGGGCTTCAGAGAGCCCCAGGGCTCACTGCTTGGTGGGGCTTCCCTCTGAGGTGGTGAGGAAGACCTCACTCATGTCTGCACAGAAATTGCTCAGGAGAAGAGGGCTGTGTGGTTCTGACACAGCCCCGTAACAGAGGTCAAGCCTCTAGCATCCATCAAGCAGTCAGAAAGCACCAGTGATATTTCCACTTGGTGTACATGGGGCTCTCACATTACCCTTGTCAGTCTTCTACCTTCCTTGTTTGGGTCCTCTGAAAGGTGAGAGTAGGATAATCCAGGTCCTTAACTGAGCCTTAATATAAGAGAGCTTTAAAGACCTTTTGGAGCCAATTTTCCTCACTGTTTATACATTTCTGGTTCAGCAGATATCCATCTCAGAACAACAATGAAGAAACAGGTCCATTGTTCGGGAAAGTATATAAAAGCTCTAACATTTCCTTAAAGATGTTCCAAAGTGATACATGATCTTGGGTGCTCAAATCTGCGACGTATAAGAAACTTTTAAAAGTGTTCTTAAATAAATGAAGTCGCTGGGTTGGTTCCAGCAAAGCTGATGAGAGAACAATGTATAAAATACAGAACGACCCTCTGACCCTCATCATGTGCTCGTTTCTGTAACTGCATCCAAAGAGAGGGGTTTGGAAAGCCCTGTGATGTTTTGACGCACACACACATTTCATTTTCAGGTTCCACCTGGGACTTGTAGTAGCCGCACAGCAAGGAGAGCAATTGTTTTTGTGGTTTCTTTCTGGCTCGGACTACAGGCTGATGCACCAGGAGTCTTACGAGAAATTCTGCTTTGTTGGGATTTCCTGCATGATTCTGCACACAAAAGCAGCCCAAGCAATTCAGCTGACACAGTTATTGGAACCTGCAGATGATTTTCCCAACACAAATCGATTTGGGAACCTCTGCTTTTCACCCACTACTCTTTGTTACATCCTACGTACTTCCTGTATGATATAATTTGGACTTATTTTTTTATGAAACATCACTAAGTGCCATTGTGTTCTGTTCAAGCACTGCCAGCCCAGGGAGAGCTGTATTTCAATTGCCAGGAAGAGTTTTCAAGTTACTGAGTTTTAACAAGTTATCATGCATCAGCTGAGCGGTAGGAAATCTCCATAGGTGCCTTTTTTTTTTTTTTTTTCCCCCCTACATCTCTGAAAAAAGCAAATCAAGGCATCTAGCTCCAAACTTCTCCAACTGAGTGCTGAGCAAAGCTGCCATGCACTAACCACAGACCTTGCTTACACACATGTATAACTAGCAGATAGTAACTCATTAACCACAGAAACACGAGGCTGAGCATCTTATGTTTGGCTTGAGACATATTTTGAAGTCTCAGGAAGAATCAGCACATTGTTTCTCTTATTGCATTGATGCTTTATTAGCAGATGCAGTGACTTCTCATCCACCCTAAACGTAATATCCTAAAACACCAGCTTGTACCTTGTGATCAGACATCACCCGGTGACCACCGAGGCCTTGTGAAGTGTTTCTAGCCTGACCCCTCACTCTATTTAAATATTTCTTTATCTATATCAGTGATCAGCAAGTCACCAGAATGCCCAGGCTGCTCTTCTTCCAAATAGTTAGGAAAAAAAAAAAAAAAAATAAAAAAACCTCACACCACCACACAACAAAACAACCCCAACCAACCTGATTGCTGGACTGGGAGTTTTGCAAAAAAAACCCTCTTTCTCTTATTGTTGGATGTGCATGGGGCATTTTCTTGCTGCTACTTAGAATATTGCTACTCAGTGAGGTCTTTGCTTTCCTCGGCTTTATCTGCACCCTTCATTTCTGCTGCTAGAGCAAATCTCTGCCCCAGCCCAGGGGTGGGGGAAAATGAGATGAAGGAAAAATGAACTTATAAAGCAGAATTAAAGCAAATTTGCCTGTAGGAAAATTCAGCTTGCAAGAACAGAAAAAAACCTCTTGATTACAAAAGAAAACCAACAGCAAAAACCATAAACACAAAGAGAAGAACTAAAGTACCATGATTACAGTGAGTAAATGAGAATCATTTAGGGATCAAGAACACATTAATGTGCTTAGCAAATGAAAAGGAAGGAGATTTCATTCTCTCACCAGCCTCATTTTATTTGCACATTGAAAAGATCAAAGCTGGTGCCTGGTATTCAGAGACCAGGCTGAAGGTAGCTTGTGTTTTTCCTGATGAGTGTCCATTTGAGGCTGATGCCTCTCCCTGAAAAGACCTGGTGGGACAAAAGCTGTGGTGAGCTGGCACCTGTCCCAGCTACGTGGGAAGGCTCCTGAGGAGTGAGGAGGTGAGCTCTTGTCTTGGGCAGAGGGAAGGAACAGGTTCCTCCTCAGAGCCTCTTTCAGTCCCTGCTTTTAGATCTTTGTGGAGTTTTGATATGGTGATTGGCATTTGCAGAGGTGTGGGTTTTTTTTTTTTTTTCAAACAAAAATCTGAAATTGAAAAAGGCCAGCTGGCCAAATATTACAGTTTAATTGCGATGAGATATGGGATGGAATTAGTTAAATCTGAATTACTGCTGTATTACTCCTAAAATCCTAAAAGTTTTACTGTATGGCGTGAGTCATGGTGTGGTTTGGTCTTTTGTCATGCAGAGTTTGCAACTTTTTTATTATTATTATTATTATTTTTGTGTGTATGTGTGGAAGCAGATTCATCAAAACAGATGAAGCCGATGTCTTTCTCGAGCCCAGAAAGGCAAGCCTGGCAGTCTCACACACCTATCGATCCCACAGAAGGTGAGAAAGCCCCACGAGAGCACCTCCCCAGCTAGGCAGCAATATCCTTTTGAGGAAAATTCTTTCCTGATCCTTGCCTTAAAGACGTGATTTGAGATTAATGTAAAGACCATTTGTCATTTTGGTTATAAGAAACGTTAATGGCTTTACCAGCCCTTTGCATTTTCTGCAAATTAAGTTTGTATTGTGAACTTTTCTATTAAATACAAAGCAGTAAAGAAATAGCCTGCTGTAAATGGCAGCAACAATAGTTACTCACTCATCAATTCCCTGCTAATTGTCAGATGTGTTTATCACAGGGAAGAATTGATAACCTGTAATAAGATGTGATGGATTTAGCCAGCTGTGTTTCTACAATTTCAGGCTGGTGTATGTCCAACAGAAACCAACAAAGTTAGACAAGTACAAAAAAAAAAAAAGAAAAAAGAAGAAGCACGGTAGTGTTGATTCAGCACTGCTGTATTTTCTTCTCCTGATTATTTTTGTAATAACAAGTGTCTGATAAGTGGGTTAAAGACTGACTAAATGAGATGGGATTGGAAAAGAATTACCATTATGTTTGTTGATATTCCACCAGTTAATTTGAAATGTAGGCAAGTCGTGGAATAATTTAGGCTGGCAACGTATTTCATGAGACTTTCCTTCTCAACTTCTCAAGCTAAAAAAAAAAAAGAACACACTGTCTGTATTAGTAAGCACACAACGTATTTAGATAAGTACATGGAGTCAGAATGAATACAGCCTACATGAGAAATAAAAGGAGACACAGTCCGCGGTGGAAAAAGCATCTGTTCCTTGCAGACATGGGCATTGCCACGGCACTGGAGCAGCCCAGCGTGAGTCAAACACTGCAAATATCTGCATTCAGCTCCCTGTGCTTGTCCCTCTTCATGTGGGATGCCCTATCCTCATGGTCTGGGGCTGGAGGTGGTGCACAGCCCTGTGCTTTTGGGACACGGCACCTTCAGGACATGGCCTCTGCCTTGATGCCAAGGTGCAAGATGCACCAGTCTAGCCACAGCATGTGAGCACAGCCCATAAAATGCATCTGCAAGGGGCCATCTCAGAAGTCCACCTGCCAAAAGTGGAGAAGCCCCCACAGGGGAGATGTACCCTCATGTACCAAGTCCCGAGGACAGTGTGGTGGCACCCTCGTCTGGTGATCTTCTCTTTATTTTTCCTCTTTCATTCGCAAATTTCCTCTACCAAAATGCTGCCAAAAAGAAGTTAACCACCCCAAACACTGGGAACACTCACACGATATTTGCAGCTGACCACATCCTCCCAAATCTGTCTTCATCTTGGCCTACTCAATGTATGAGCTTGCAGAGAACAATTCACCGCTTGCCCAACGGGGTTTGAGTTCAACCAGAATTCCCAAGGACTCTGGTAAAAATTGGGCATGATCTGTGAAAACCTAGTACGGTCTTAAAAACCAAAGATCTTCTGATGATGCCTGACTAATGAATGTGTGGTGGCCAAAAGCAGCTAATGAGACATGACCATGTTAGTCCTACAGAAATCAGAGCGATTAATCATACAGCCAAATGAGTGTACATAATGATAGAAGCCAACGACGCCCTCACATGAGACTCAAATGTCTTCCTGGCAGATAATTCATTCAGGACGCAAGATTACTGGGCTTTGTGTGCTGAACTTCACGAAGGCCTTTGATCTGTGCCACATGGGGTTAGATTAGAAAAGGCATGAAATGTATACAGGCTCTTCAAATTGCAGGGAAACTTTTCCTTGATCACAAAAGAAGATATGAATCAAAGAGATTTCCTTCAGGAAAATCTCAAAGTTCAGGGTTTCGGCAGTGCCCCCAAATACAATTAGGATGTGGGGAGCTGTGGTTTGCTCTTGAATTCACCTGTGTGAACTGAAATCAGAAATAGAAACACTGCAGCAGCTTCCTGAACATTTTGCAGCCCGGATTTTATTAATATCTTCCCCAAACTGGGATTATTTTGCTCACGACCCATGTTCAAATCTGTTCAGGCTTTGTTTGGAAGCAGAAAAACACTCCTCATGGAGGCAACCTGCATAACCAAACAGAAAATGCTTGTGTTCAACAGCATATTTTTTTATTAAAAACAAAACAACAGCAAAAAAACACTATTAAAATTTAATACAAAATCATATCCTACTATGGAATTCTATGAGAGTGTTAAAAATAACCCAACAGGAAGCATAAAAGCACTTATTAAATTCTCCAAGTATTTACAGTAATTTCTGCATCAGACTCTTCATTAAATTTCCTAAGAACATTCAATTCCATTTTTACCACGTTCTCCAGGATTTTTCCAAAATGGTCAGCTATTTCTTCCCTTTTTGATCAACAGAGAAAACAAAGCAGCCTGCTTCTTATCGGAGATCTGATTAGATCAACACTTGGTTGCTGCAAAACACAGCACCAGACTTTCAGCTGGCGAAATTCAGCATAAATCTGTTGCTTTCAGAGCTGGACTCACAGACTCCAGTTCCTCCTCTGCCTACCGCTCACCCCAGTTCCCTTTAATGAGATAATAAATCCACGTGCCTCCAGCTTTTGGCTCCCATTTACCAGTTAGTCAACTTGAAAAGCTATTGTTGTGAACTTTGGTATATTTTAGTAGCTGTAAAATTAGCTGTGTTAGTTCAGAGCTGCTGGGAGGGGCTCATGAGATGTTGTTCTCTCTAACATTTTCTGTTGGGGATGGATGGGACGGCCAAGGGCTGAGGTCATTGGGGCTTTGTGTTTAGCAGGAGAGGGGGAATCAGCAGTGCTCACCAGCAGACCGTCTCCCAGTGACTGTCAGGGTTATGCAACTGAATGTCTCCATGGTGCCCTGGAACGCTGCAGCCCATCTCTGCAAGAGATGCTCTTTCCGAAAAAGACTCCGTGTTTCAAAGAATGACACTTTCTGGCTTCCCAGACACAAAGGCACAATCGTTTCCATTACAGAGCTCGTCTCATCACCCCAGGTTGTGCTGGCCCCGAGGAGCTGCTGTCTAGAGACTGTGCAACCGGGCTGCGAGGATGGTCATGCTCCGTACGGTCGGTTGCCAAAATTACTTCTGCGAACAAAGACGCTCCCTGATTTTTCTGCAACTGAAGTAAATCTCAGACAAAAAACCCAGAGGGAGCTGTTGGCACACATCACGCAGCCATCAAACAGGAATCCTGCTCTCAGATCAGCCAGCTCCTTGGCAGGCAGGAGTTTAGAAACCATTTAGCACATGAAAGCTGGTAAATATGTATATATGTATGTATATATGTATATGAGACACTTATGCATAAGGAAACTGGGCTAGGCATATCATTTTCCAAAGCTGAAAATGTGTCACTCAGCCATAATTGCTAAGCTGAGAGTAATCAAAGTGATTGCTTTAAAGATTGTGATGGAGAGTTCAATGACAGCTCTTAGAGGTGCTTACAGCCACAGTTGTGGTTTTGATGGGGTGGTTCTGGCAAGAGGCTGAATAGAGGTAACAGCACGAACCTGGTGCATGACGGTAGAGCCTTTTCAAAGCCTCACTCAGTAACATGCCATCCTTGCAGGCAGCAAACTTCCCAATAGAGGAGGGTGCCTTTTGGGTACTGAAATGTAAACAGATGCTCCCCTGCAATTAAGTTTAAAGGAGCTGCACATTTACATTCATTTCACACTTGCTGGTAGAGTTCCTCTGAGTTATTCTCCGTCAGTAACTTCACTGGTTTGGGAGCACCGAGCTGAGGCAGGAAATGTTTTCTGCACTGTTGCTCATTATTTCCCAAACGTCCTTGGGACAGGCTGCTTGCTCACCGCTACTTTGTGAACCACCAGCACGAGTGATGCCACCAGAACTCTGCTGAGCAATGGAATAACCTCCCTGGGCTAAACACAGCCTAGGGATCAAAGATGTTTTGTGGGTCTGCTGCTATCATTTGTGTGTCTTCAACATCTGCTCAGCTCCTCCTGGTGCTCATGGGATGCCAACCTCTGCGAAAGGGCTGGGTGTGCAGGGAATTCTGGCAGGGAGGTTACAAGGAAGCTCTGGCACCCGGTGTTGTACTGACTTGCCCATTAAGTGCTTGATGGACTTTGGTTTTCTCCGATGAGTTTTCTCCCTGGCGCTTACTCCTACCTCTAAGCTACGCTGTGTGTTATACCGCTTTGCTTGGCTTGCACCCAGCCCTGGCTTCACCGCAAAGTTTTGTATCAACAGGCCAGGTATATAATAAGGTGTGCTCTCCCTGAGTTATTTATGAACTAAGAACACATCCCTTGGCCAGGCAGCGATACCTCGTTTCAGGCACAGCTCTTTAAAAAGAAGCTTCTTTATTTTCCAGATGCAACTCGCGCTTCTCAAAGTTGGATTTCTGCTTCCAAGTGGCTGCTTTGCAGCTCAGGCTACAGAGGACGGAGGTCGGCATGGGAGGGAAAGACCTCGGCACGCGATTGTGCTCAGCAGGGGTGGCACGTCTCTCTGCCCCTTGAGTCATTTCCACAGCCTGACTCGAGCATATCCCCCCTGCACCATTTATGGCTGGGAAGGAGAAGTGGAAGCATTGTGGATACATTGAGATAAATTAGTACAGAATGCCATTTGCACTGGGGAATGCCAGCAGCACCACATCCTCCTTATCCTCATGGAGGAGGGATGCCCTTGTCACACATGCCTTGGGAGGGACATGTGTTGCCTTGGAAGATGTGGGCTGGGTGTCCCAAGTGGGCTGCAGGGAGGGATAGGATACGGGTGACACAACACCCTGCCAGGGCTCCCACCTTTGTTTTTCAGGGTGTTCGGAGTGGGTACATCACCTCCTTGCAGCACACTCATGCGCTCTATCTCAGTCTCACCAGCCCCTCTTTCACCATCGTTTTCCTATTCCACACATGCTACAACAAGCTTCAAAACCCTCAGAGGCTGCTCCCTCCCATGCACAGAAAGAGTTGTGTAGCAAATGTGAATGATAGCTTGTTGTTTGATTTTATACTCCCCATAAAAGTCCATTCCATCTTGGAAGGAGAAGCACAGTGGCGGGGAATCCAACTGTATCCCTTGGAAATCTCCCAGCTGACTCCAGAGGAGGATCAAATCTCTATAATGCAATAAAGCAGACAAATGAAAAAGATTCTGCAATCGAGGTGAAGTCCAAATTTCCTCCATGTCAATGGGAAAGTCACTGGCCTCTAGTCAAAAGCATATTCTGTGCTGACCAGAGAAGTAATGCACAGGATCAGGAGCTGAGCAGATTCGGAAAGATTGCATGATAGGAGAATAAAGGGCTAAACTGATAATCCTATCACGAAAACACAACTTAATCTGCGGCCACGTATGAAAGACTGAATCCAAATTGCAGCAAATTCACCCAATTTGCCTCTATCTGCTCCTCGTGCTGACAGAAGACCGAGCTGACTGCTGCAGTGCACGGCACAGGGTTGTGCCTAATTACCTGCATTACAAGCAAAGTGCACAGTATGTCTTAGGAGACAACATTTAAAAATTTAATCCTCATAAGAGGATTCTGTCAGTCAGAAATCAGGCTTTTCCTGTCCCCTTTAGCAGAAAAAGACTTTTGCATGCTGGGGCTGTGTGAGAGCTGCTTGCCAAAGGCTCCCTGACTCCCTGGGGACTAAACCAAGCTTGAATCCTATTTAGTCACCTTCCTTTTCTATATTTTTATTCATTTTTATTTTTTCCCATTCTTTGCTTTTGTTTTTGTTTCTCCTAAAGGCTCCTCATGGCCTGTTCAAGGCACATGCACAGGAATTAAGCCTTTTGGATGCTGAATTAGGATGTGTTCCACGACACAGACTGCTGGCACCAACCTGCTCATGGGGCTCTAGCAGGACAGGCAAGGGTTAATCTGTGGCACTTCCATGTGTCCAGATAACAGGGTTATTTGCTTAATAACAGGGTATTTTGGCTATGCCAAGCCCCTGCTGACTGGTGGGGTTCGTTAAACTACTGGCCCTGCTGATGGCAAGTGCCATGGAACACCAAGTAAAGCTCATCTGTGCCTCTGCTGTGAAGTCATCAGGCAGCAAATAATTGGGAGGGAAAGGGCTGGATGAGGTGAACGTGCAGGGCAGGAGGTGGAAATCGAGGAGGAAACACCGTGTGGTGGTGCAGGGTGCTGGTGCTCCGATGGTGCTGATGCTTGCTAACGGTTGGATGGGAACAATCCAGCCCTGCCAGCTTGTCCGCCACTGCACCCTGCATCCCGTTCAGCAGAAAAGGTTTGAAACCACTTGTAGGGGGGAAACTATATGCTTAAAGATGAATCCTAGCAAAAGATAAGAGCGGGAGGGGCATGCGCAGTGTGATGGTACACGATGTGCTGTGAGCCCTGCTGTCCTTCTGCAGCGTTCAATCTTCGGTGGCACCGGATCTGCCTTCAAAGCTATTCGCAAAGCTTCTGCCGCACTGATGGTGCTGCAAGGATTGAGGAAGGACAAAGACAAAACAGGCTTGAGCCACTCCAGGGTTAGAAGCCACTCAGTAAAAATAAGCTGGAGTACCACTCAGCTCTCCGCTGGAGAGAAGCGGTTCTTGGAAGTGAATGGAGGAAAATAAAGCACCTGTTCATTTGCATGGTACATAGCAGGGAGGCTTTTCAAGAGGAGAGCATTTAGACCCCAGGCTTTATGACAGCAGCGATGGCGTTACCACCTCACTCTGTACGTCTGCAGGATGTTGCTCATGGCAATAACAGGGCTGTGTCCTGCTTGACCCTAGGACGGGTGCTGGGTGCAGGGACACGCTGCATATGGCCACGTGCCACCAGGGCAAAGCACAGCTACTGAAAGCACTGCCTTAGTGCTGGGCTTTCACCAAAATGCACCCTAAAATTTTTTTTTTTTTTTTTACATGTGCTCAGTAGAAAGCTCTCCTGAGGAGAAACATCTCATTGGCAGTGCTGCAAGGGGCTGGTGGCTTCTTGTCTAGGATGGGACAATGCTGTGAGCACATGGAGCAGAGCAAAGCGAGTCTCACCTTGCTACCAAGCTGCCCCAAATTGCCCCAACTTCACCCAAGTTGCTTCCCTTTAAGGAGGCAGCAGCACAGCACTTGAGCCAGTCCTGTGCTCAGCACGGGGCAAACATGCCAGCCCTTATAGCAGAAGGTTTTGGAAAAGCTGCGTTTGCTCAAACAGCCCTTACAATTCCATCACAGGGCTGCCAAACCTCCCCTGCTTCCTGAGCTGATCTGACCTCCTTCAGACCATGCCAAGTCTGCACGACAACTGGAACAAGCGTGGAATAAACCTTGTATTGGAGCCTTGCTCTGTTGTGCCCTGCTTATTCCAGTGCCCATGGTGCTCCAGGATAAGGCGAGGAGCTCTCTGCATGCTAGAACCACGGGATATCTTGCTTAGCACATGTGTAACTTGTTAATGGGGTAATGTAAGCATGATTGACTGCAGATGTCGCAGCAGATTTAAGCATTGCGTCTGCATCAGAATTCCTTTAAGGTTGCTAATATAGTAAACCAATTGATTAATTAGCTTGCAAACCATCTGACTTCCCGCTCTTGTGGCGGTATCTGCTGGAATATCAAGTCACTTGACAGTGAGTAGAGAAAGAAATATGTGAG
Organism: Aythya marila; assembly: GCF_965140915.1. NCBI lineage: Eukaryota > Metazoa > Chordata > Aves > Anseriformes > Anatidae > Aythya > Aythya marila. The sequence goes on along the minus strand of NC_139059.1, from coordinate 2,494,165 downwards.
ATGCCATGCATACTGCAGGCAGCAGGTTAATTTTTTGACCGGGAAAATAAACATTTCACGTCTGATCAAAAAATGTCTTGTTTGGAGATTGCTGCAGCATAATTAAATGCAGGGAAAGCCAAAAACACAGCTGCCACCTCCTTGCTCCACCACTCACAACAACAGTTTGAGGGCTGGGGGGGAGGGAAAGCAGGCAGGCCAGGTTTTTGGAAGAATTCAACAGGCTTGAGGTCAAGTGTGTACTACCAGAGACTGGAGCCAGATCCTCAGTCATGCTTAGCCTCCTTCTCTTGCTCACTTATGGGAAAAAAAATATAAAAAAAATAATTCAACCCTCCAAACACTTGTTCAGCACAGGCCCTTTATCGTTGCAGCAGGGAGATCTCCCAGGACCTTCGCTGGTGCTGCTGGGGAGCTCTGCCCACATCCTGCTGCTGCGAATGCCCTTTACTGGGGGGGCTCCTGGCTGTGGGGCAGGGCAGCAGCTTGTTTAAATAAAGATATTTGCTCAGAGGAAGCTTATTAATTCTCACTCAGTGTCAGTAGCGGCGGAGAAACGGTGTGACAGAGAAGTTCAAACGCGGGGGAAATGCAGTCAACCCATAAACAGGAAAGGAAAAAAAAAAGCCCAGCTCCCAAGGCATGTCCTGCCCTTAATCACCATGCGCTCAGCTGCCCCCATGCACTCAGCTGCCCCCATGCCCCTGTGCTCTACCTATTGGAGACAGCGAGGGTTTTGGTGGCTTGTCCTTGGCCGAGCCTTTGCCCCTAATCAGCAGGCTGACTCACAGGTACCTGCATTGGCAGCAGCATCCCTGCCCGCAGAACATTTCCAGTTTCCAGCTCGGTGCTGTAGAGGAGTGGGTTTTGTGCCATCATGCTTCAGGGATGGTCATCGTGGTGGTTGCAGGAAGGTGGGATGCTTAGCGCTCCAATGAGCTGGTGCTTGCTGCTTGTGCCATCGCAGGGGGACGGACCCCCTCCATATAGTGCCCAAAGAAAGCTTTTTGTTGGGCTCTGGCACTGTAGTGCAAGGCAATGGCTGCTCAAACTCTCTTCTGGTTGGATTGCTGGGTTTGGATTGCTGGGATTTTGCGAGATTTTGTGCAGTAATCTTTTTTAGGAACAAATGCATTGAATTCAGCCCTGCGTGAGGGCTGTAATTTTAGTAGATTTGGGGGCATCGTGACAGAGAAGTGAAAGCCAGGGTAATAAGTTTTCTAGCAGATTTTGCACACACGTTGCTCTTTTTTTTTTTTTTTTGCAAATGCCCCCCACCAATGGCACCATTGGATGGGATCAAGCATTGAGCCGGAGAATCAGGTGGGGATGGGGCAGGATGCATTTCACCACACAGTTACAGACCCTTTTCTCCCCATCCCACCGGCTTCATGAGGGTGTCTGGAAGGAAATGGTGGTGTGAAAGGAGCAGGGATGGGGTGGACGAGGCCGAGGGCTGCTGGCAGAGGAGCTGGAGGGCTGAGTCATGGCCACGCGCCGTGCCAGCACTGCCCGCGCCGCTGACTTCAGCGCCTGAGAGAGTTCTCTGTGTTTCTCCCTCTTCCCTTTCGGCACAGGAATCGTTACTCATTCCGCACACAATGCCAGGTATGTTGTATTGTGGAACGGGCAAGGACAGGGAGCGACTGGGCATGGGAATTTAATTGATTGGAGCTCTGGATTTCCTACATGACTTCAAATTATAACAATCCCAGATATTAAGATTTTGGCACTGGGACCGGTTTGGAGGATAATTATGTGCTATGATCTAATTTTTGGGATCTGCACGTAGTGCCAAATCTCCATGGCTTTCCTGTCTCCCTCGAGAGCAGCTCAGCTACAGGTTCCTTAACTCTTCATCCCCCAGCCAGTTCTGGCTTTTTTCTCTTTCTATCACTTTGACTCATTGAGGAAAGGCTCTATGCAAACTGAGATGTCAGGCTCTTCATCTGAAGTCCTTATCACTGCAGTCCACGAGGAAAAAAAGAAAACAAAGTGGGACGGAGTTGGCTTCTTTTGAATTCCAGCCACCATTATGCTGTAAGTTAAATAACTGATGCCAGCATCAGGGTTTTATGGATGTACACACCCAAAAAAACACCTCCAGCTTTATCACTGGCTGAAGAGCCTTTTTCCTCAGTACTTACTAGAACAAATGCGCAGGTCAGGAGGATTGCCAAGTCCCAGGGCTAATGTCCCCTGTGAATGAGGCCCTTGTAAAATGGAGATACAAGAAGCAGGGTCCTCCCAGGGTGGAAGGACACCTTGCTGGTCTCCTGTACAGGTAAAAAAAAAAGCTCGACAGGCACAAAGCATGGGCCTGAGGATGCATGGGAATATTTCTCACTGCCATCCCTGCAACATACAGCAAACCGCACTCTCTTTCAGCCAGGCTGTGCTCACAGTTAGCAATTCTTGCTCTTCCAAGTCTCTCCCAGCTAAAATTGCTCTGGATATTATCTCTGCTGTGATTCACCCCTTCACACCAAACTTAATTTTTCTGAGAGGCTGTTTCACTTTCGATGACTAATTGAAGGCTTTGTGCTTACCCGCACCGGTGAGTCTCAGAGGCAGCTGAGTGACAAGTGGTGGAGGAGCCACTGTTTTCCACTGTGTGTGATATCATTAGGAGCAGTCAGTAACATTGCTGCAGTGCTGAGACACAGAGGATCTGCACACCCAAGCCCAAAAGAAGAGAAATTGGGATAGGGAATTCAGTGGTTTTCCTCCTGATACTTAGGAAGGGCTGGCATTGCCGTAATGCTGCCGTGTTTCAGTTTATAGCCTGTATTGTATAGGATGGCCCCATCATCAGATCACTAAAGCTGATTATTCAATATTGGAATCAATGGCTGTTAATGTCTATGGGAATCAGAAATGATTTGTAAATGTTTCATGAGCAAAGAGGAGCCATAACGGCACGGAGATCTCCAGGAGGTCTGCAAGCCCTTTGGGAAAAGTCCAGTTTCAAACACACAGGGCAAACAGGTCTGCCTTACATCTCCAAAAAGCCAGGTGTATAGGCTGTAAATTTTAAAGTTTGGGCTTTGATTTTGGGCATCTCGATTTGGGGACATGTTCCTTCGTATTCTCCCCAAACACACAACTTCTAGGAGCAGAAGCCCCTTTGCAAGTCCCTCCATCCCTGCAGGGTGGAGCAGAGCAACAGCCTTACCCCAGCCCCAGTCTCAGCCTGTGCTTGGGGCCACTCACTGCAGCATCCTGAGTGCAGCAGCACGGCGACAGCACCTGCCTGCACAGCCTGAGCTAACTTAGCTAAGTTTATTCTCATTTCCTGATAGAGCAAACCATCCCCCTCAGGCTTGCTACTAGAAAAAAAAAAAAATCAATCATACACTAAAAACATGTTAAAATAAACAACACGCACCGAGAATCTGTTTTCCCTTGTTTCCCTTGGTAGGAAGTCAGCAGGGCTTTGATGTGGGGATGCACATTTGATGCCAGCGTTACTGACAGACAGGCCTCGGAAGGCTCTGAGGGAGGGTTTGAGTTCACACAAACACTCCCACGTTCGCATACTTCTCCGCAAGGGCGTCCAAGCACCCGGAATTGCCTGAGTCTGCAAATCCCAAAGCCTTGGGCCTCACAGGAGCAGGGTCCCGCAGGCACCTGCTCTGAGCCACTGCTGCAGCAGCCCCTGTGCAATTCCTCATTTTTTTTCCCATCTGGTTCCTCTTCTGGCTGGAGATTAGAGCAAATGGCATTGAGGAGCTAAGTAGAGACCCTCCCCAAGGCATGGGGGATGCCTGGGGAAAGGCTGGGTTTCCAGGGAATTGATGTGAACCTTTGTAGAAATTCAGGTGAGCAAAAATGCCCAGGAGCATGCAGGGACTTTAACACAGCCTTGTGATCTCCAGAGCAGGCTTGCAGCCACTCCCAGGAAATATCACGGTCACCTACAGCGACGTTCAAAGCTCTGAGAAGAAAGCTCTTGCTTTTGTCTTTACCTGGTGCTCGGGGCTGCTGTGGCTGTGGGGTTTGCTGTCACTCTATGCTTAGAAACATCCTGGTGGTTAGCAGGGTGCCGCACTCCTCAGTGCTGCTGGAAATCCTGCTCTAACAGTTGTTGTCCACCTAAAGTGACTTAAACCAGGAGGATTTTTGACCCCAAGAGCTTCAGGAACCCTGTGCCCATCCCTGTGGTTGCCAGCCTCCAGGGTCTGCAAACAACCAAGTTCTCCAAACTCTTGGAAAACAAAAAAAGCTACAGTCATCTTAATATAAGACAACCAGGGCCCTTCACACGTGGGTGGCATATTTGTTTTTGTGAAGGAAGCTTTTGTGCCTGATTCAGCAGGGTTGGGCTGGAAGCAGCCCACCTTTCGTTTCTGGGGCTTTTCAAACAACATCCCCTCGTACCAATCTGCTGCTTGACCACAGTGATGGTTTCTGTTGACACCAGATGGTTTTCATATAACTTCATATTTTTGTCCCGAAATAATAACTTTGCCAATTGCGAATGAATTAAATTGTCTCAGCCCTCACTTTCCCACCAATTACAGTGAATTATGAACAACCTGAATAAGAGAATCTCCCTTCTCCTTATTGGTACTAGAAGATATATTTCCTTGTGGCCAGCTCTATATTATTTGACTGATTTATAGAGCCATAACTTATGGAATTAGAGGTGATCTTTTTTTCAGAGCTTTACCTCAAAGTAGTTTCTTTTTTCTTTGAAATCATGTGGAAAACGAAGATGATAGATTTTCCCTCCATATATTTTCAGCCCTCTCATAATAATTTGAATCTGCCTAGAAGCTTTCTAGTCTGTATTCTTGCCCTACATTAACTCAGGAACTCGCCATTCCAAACACACTTCTAAGCTGAAATGAACTTTAAATTTTCTAAAATATTGATCAACCTTTAACCCTGATGAGAGCCAGTATGAGTCTTAGGAACCTCTTAATAAATTCAGGCATATGGTAATTTCCTTTCCATGGAAAGCCAACCCCCAGAATCAGGTTTTATACTAAGATCAGTTTATCACAATTTATCAGCAGAATCACCTGGTAATGCATTGCTGTTACTAAAATATTTTGGGGGAGTCAAACTTCCTCAGGACACAGGAAAAACCTTAAAATATTCACCCTTTTTTGAACAGAACTGGCACAATTCTTAAAAGCATCGTGGCATAAATGATGGAAAATTTTAAGACTGTTCTTGTGTTGTGATGTTGCTATGGCTGACGAGAAGTGGAAACATGGGTGTCAGAATGCCTCCTCCCGAGGTGCAGGTTCCTCATCAGTCTGATTGAAGTTTATGGGGTGTCCATGGTTGAGCTGAGTTCGAAGGGTTATTTTTGCAGGACGAAGATGCCAACTCTTCTACGCTTATCGGAACCTAAGGCAGCGTCTCAGATTTCTGCAGAACAAATCTCTACTTGGAATTGTTGACAACATTAAAAAAGAAAAGCAGCCTTGTACTTCAGAAGTTATTCTGGGATTGAAAAAATCCAAGAGATTTAGAGATTTAAAAAATGTTCTCTGAAGAAAACAGGTCCTTTGGCTTCCTCTTCTAAAGGCTGCTAATCTACTGGAGGAGATGGCCATGCAAAATTTTGCTGCTGTTGGGCTGGAGTTCAGTTAGATTTTTTATTTTTTTTTGAAAGTTATTTTTTCTGGTAATATCTAATACAATGAAAACCTGACAGTGAAGATACCTCTGCCTGGCCCACCTGCAAATGATGTCATGGAATTTCTCTGTTCCCTAAGCGCTGCCCAGCCAAACGTCTCATTAGAAAGGGGGAAGGGAAGTATTTGTTGTGAAATAACAAAAAGAGAGTATTTAATAGGTCAGGCTTGCAGAAATGCCTCCAGACAAGCTGGGCCAGTCAGGGTCAGTTCAGTCTCTCAGGGCACGAGGCGTTAGTAATATTTTCCACGGGCTAAGTACAACAGAAAATTTGTTCTGGGTGTTCCTCCAATACCTGTGCTGCCGACAATGATTTTTTTTGAAATCTTGGTATGAAACAGCATTTGCTGTTGGAGCCCTTCAAACTGGGTTATGAAAAATCAGTGGCACTTCGCCACTCTTCAGTTTATTCCATTCTCCGGATCCCATTTTCTTTGACCCAACTGTTACCTCTCTGCTCAGCCCTCCTTTGCTCTAACCAATACCCCATCGGGTAATGCTTGTGCATTGCCTGGGGGCTTGGGTATGAGCACATACAACCTTCTTCTTCCACCCAGCAAAAGTTTTAAATAGAAATTTGCCTTCAAAGTGAGCTCTTTGATTATTGAGCTCTTTTTACTCAGTCCCACCATCGGCTGGTTCAGGGAGCACTCACACCCTGCAGCATCTCAGGGAGTGACCCCCAAGGCCAGGAGAAGCACTGGTGGGACATGGCTCACCAGAACTTCACAGCCCATCCCCTCTAGCACGGCCACCTCCAGGGCTACCAAATGTGAACGGGGTCCCGGAGCCCATGATGACTTCTGGACGGGTGCCACTCAGGCACTTTAAGTTTCTCAGGCTCACATTCTCCTGCCATCTGCAGATGATTATTGCAAAGCTCAGAGTCCACTGGCTCCTGAACAGCATGGTCCAGTTATCCCAGTAGGCTAATTCGATGCGGTGTGTGCTGGGGAGGGTGGGGGAGCACTGGTGTTATTCATCCCGTGAACGAAAGGTGCTTGACTCGGGTTTGTTTCAATGTCTCAGTAACCACAGGCTAATATTATTAACTGGTGTTCAGCAGCACGCCAAAAATCCAGCCCTGTTGTGAGAGGAAAAAAGGAATAAAGCACTTGAGAATCCAATATCTTTGGTGCTAATTTTAGGCATGTATGCTGGCACGGCGAGCTTGTTTCATCCCCTCAAATCTGGTGCACTGCCACAGAGTCAGATTTACAGACTATTAGTGTCTCAAATAGCACTTCATGTGCAAGAAGTGAGGGGAAAAACACTGGGTCCCTCATCTTCGAGGGGTTTGAGCTGAGCTATGCAAACAAAGATACTTCAGCTATGGAGTTATTTACAGGTTGGCTCATAAAAGTCTTACTGACAGATTTAAACGAATTAATTTTTCTATGGCTTTCGTTTGCTGTCATCCCTTCTTTCCCCTCTAGCTATTACATGTAATTACAGGAAATCTTAGTATATCACATCTTCAAAAAGACACAATGAAAAGCAATAGCAAAGATATTCATTTCTTCCTTCTTTATTATTTTTCTTGGATGGGATGGCCGGGAGTGGCCAAGCCTTTCCTTGCAGCACCTCTGAGTGCGGCTCACATCGCCCAGCACAGACACCCCGAGCACTCCTCACCTCTCACTCAGTGCCTATGAGATCTGGCAGCACTGCAGCAATTACTTAGCACTCTCTTGGCCTTTGGAACCACTTTAATGATTATGTGAGACACCCACTGTAAGCAGTCTAAGTGTGACTTTTTTTTTTTTTTTTTTTTTTTTTTTTTTTTAAGCATTAAGGAAGGAGTGTAAATGTAAGTCTCACAAAGCTCTGTGTTTGCTTGGACCTGTGGATCAAAACAGTTGTTTTGGTCGTGCTCGCATCTATGCAGCAAAGCTCAGAAGCACCAGCTTCCTTATGAGCCCATCATTAACTCAGGAGGAAAGATATGGCCATGCCTGCAAACAGCTCCCAAAATGACATGCTTGAGGCTGCAGCTTCAGTGCACACAGAAGGGAAAAAAGCCCATGGCTGGGATCTGCCTTGAGCAGCTCACCATGCCACCGAGCCCACCTTCACCCAGCTGGAACACCTCTGCTTCCAGCCTGAAACCATGGGCCAGCATCACTTCCAGGGATCTGCCCCATTTCCATGAGGATTTCACTCTGCAGCTCACACCGTCATTTCTGCAGTGAGTTTGGCTTTAGCTGCATTTTCCAGCAAGTCAGAAGGACTTACTTGTGAGTAGCTAAACATCCTTTAAGACAAAAGAATATGCCTCTGAAAGTACAGCTGATACAGAGCTACTGTATTCTTTCCCAAAGCTCCACTTTCTGCTTTACATGTATATTACCTGAGTTTTGAAAAAATATATAAAACTAGAGTAAGAGAGAAAGGCAATTAGTAATGGAGATGGTGGATACAGCTGAATAAAAAGAGAGAGAGGGAGAAAAAAACACTGCTAGTTTGGTTGCCTTCAAAGAAAAAAATTTGCTTTTTAAATGGAAAAAAAAGTTTCCACTGGAACCTGGGCAGAAAGTCAGAATCAAACAGATATAATTTGAGACACAGTCCCAAATGAGGGCTTACATTTCTGATCCTTTTTTTTTTTCTAAATGATCCTTCTTTTACATACTGTCAGGAAAATCTCTTGGATAAATAAATACTTCTGGAGGTTAACTTGTTATGAAAAAAATCCTTTCTTTTTTTCCTAACAGAGGCAAATCAAATGATAATGGCCTTGTCTATGAAGGGAACATACATGTAATAACGTTCACCTGCAAAGAAAGCATTCCCACTTAAACAAAGGCACTGGCATAGATGTGTGGAACAGAAACTTGACTTAAACCAAAACTGGGTCCAAATTCCTCATCTTTGTCAAGGACTTTGGGGCTGCAAACACGTGCATAGGGGATCACTGCTACACACCGTTTGACCAGATCCAACACCTCTGCTCGTCACAGCCACTGTGCTGACACCTTCCATTCAGCCTCCCGTATTTTTAACACTATATAAACTGCATTGAAACCTATCAGTATCACTGTACCGAAATCCCCTTAATCCTCAAAGTAAACACAACCACAATGTTTTAAACACTTTTGTTAATCCCTGATGGAGAATAATAAATCACTTGTTGGAAGAAACTTTATCTTTTAGACATCGACAGACACATCCCTGACATGAAATGCCCGAAGTGATATTGGATTATGCGGAGGAAGTCAGACGAAAACTTCGACTGTTAAATCACAGATTTAGACATTTTTCTGATCTGCAGATGAAGGCTGAGTTACTGCCAAGTGATGGAGGTCCTACTTTGCTGATCGACACAAGTGCAGATGAAACATTTCAGGTAGCCCAGAATGAGTTTATGACCCTGAAGCATTTGGCTAATCCCCAGCATAGGCTGTTTTACCAGGCTCTGCTTCCCCACAAGGGTGTCTGGTCATGAACCTTGGAGACACTAACATGAGCTCTGGAAAACAATCCCCTTCCACTGAGAAAAAGCCTGGGATACTAAAAATATATATATATATAAAAAAAATAGAAACTCTGTTTCCCCCAAACAAAGGGACCAAAAAAGCCCCCAGAAGCCAGCAGTAACCAGAAGACATTTTGTAGGAATATTGTTTGTGCATCCCATATAGTGAGAGCTTGTGGCTGAGCATGGAAAGAGAAAGCACTGAAAGAAAAGGAAGAGAAGATGAGAAAAAACAGGGACATGCATCCACCGGGTGGGCATGGCTGATTTTCACCTATGGCAATGTCTCTCATTGCCTGCTTGAGGGCCATCAACTGCAGGGAGATGGATAAGGGTGGCAACATGGGGCAAATCCGCTGCACATTGAATTTTTCCTTTCCTCAGTTGTTTGCTGGCTGCCAGATACAACCAGACTTCCCTTGAATTGGGCTCCTAAGGCAATAATCCTAACTTTATTTACTGCCGTATTCTGGGAGTTTATAATCCATAAAAGCAGCACAAACAACAGCACTGATAACAACTCAACCATCTCTCAGATGGGGCCAGTGTGAGAGTAAGCTGGGACCGTGCGTCGCAGTGGGGAATTCAGCTTCTTCCATGGGAATTTAGGGGGGGCAAACAGTAACTGCATGTGGAGGATTCTATACAGGTCACTCTCATGTCCAGCTAATGTAAAAATTTTGCATCTCTTGAGTGCGATTTTCAGCCTATTTCCTTAGAAAATCAGGCTGAAGAGGACAAGGGAAAACTTACTGCACAGCCCAAGGCTTGTACTGCACTTTTTGGTTACCTGAGCTTCTCACGGCACAGTGATGCTGAAGCCGGATGAACCTTACTGTCTTTAATAAGATCACTGGAAATGTATAGATGCTGGTCTGAACCCAACTGGAAATCTTAAATTAGGGAGAGAATATGGCTTAGGTGTTTTGGAAGTGTGGACATGTGTCAGTGAAACACTATCCCTCCGTGCATGCTAAACTTGCTTGGGCTTGTTTGTTCTGCAACACCTTCCGAGCCCTGTATGGTTATAATTTAGCATGCGTTTTTTTAACCTAAAAAAAGAGTAAAGTGAGAAAACAGAGGCGGGGGGGAAAAAAAGTGATTTTTAAATCAACTGTCACTTCTGGCAAGGCTGAGGATCCCAGCAAGGTATTTGTTTATTATCAGGTATTTCCTCAGGATCAAATCCAGAGGAGAGAAGTCTGGTACTAGTTAAAGTCTGTTTAAAATCCTTCTTGAAAAGAGATTTATGCGAGGAAATTACCTAACCTCAGGACAGAGGCTTAGTCAGAGGCAGCACGGCTCTGCCGTGTGCATTGTTGGTTGCAGTGCTGGTTTTTTTTTTAGCCCCACCGAAGGCACCCAGTGAGAACAGCGGCAGATTTTCGCTCACATAACGGGATCAAAGCTCCCAATTGTTTCGAAGGAAATGACACAGCAGGAGGAGCGTGGCGGGCGCTGCCGCTCGCTCCCAGCCTCCGCGAGCACGAGGTGGCCGCTCCCCATGGCACCGAGGGGGGATGGATTCGGGCGAGGGGCACATGGGTGTTCCGCACTGGTGGCCCCACTGCTCATCCCCTTTGTGAGCAGAATGGGATGCTTTCTCTGGGATGCTCCCTGGGATGCTTTCCTTTCTCTCTGTAGAGGGAAGAGGGGACACACAGCTTTGGTGTGGTGGCACAGAGGGACAGTAGAAGGGCAGCACTAGCTATGGTCAAACATCCCAGCAGGTCACTGGGGGGGTTCCAGATTAATCAACCACCTCCAGTGCCCCCAGTGAGTGAAACTGCACGGATAAAGCAATGTATTTAAGATTTAAGGGAAGGGAAATACAACACGACTCAGCAACTGGCAGCAGAGGGTATGTGTAAGGACCGCTACAGGCACTGGATTTGAAGCACAAAGGATGGAAAAGACCTATTAGTTCATCCCTGCCACTTCCCTGCCAACAGCCAGTCGGATGCATTTCATTGTCTCAAGTGATGGGACTTCCACTGTTTCTTTGGGAACAAAGTTCCCATCCGCAGCTCGCCTCCGGGACGCTTCACCCCACGGTCAGGGCAAGCCGCTGCATAGCACGTGGCCAGGGTTGGGATGAGGTTTTGGAGGCAAAACACCGACTGAGCAGGTTGATATATTATTTTTTCAAGGTCACCACTAAAATTTCTGGCAGGCTTATCCCCCGGCTGGGAAATTTTACTGTTCTTGCAGAAAACAACCAATATTTTTTATTCTGGTGCCCAGCTCTTTGCTGTTTGTGTTGGTTTAACTTCACTGACCCTAAAACGCAGGAGTAACGCAGTGTTGAATCGGATCCAGATATGGATATGAATTATGTGTGTAATACAGTAAATTATTGTGAAACAAACATTCAGCAAGTATCCTGTATGGAAACTCTTTCTTCTTTCATCTTCATTGATCATTGACGTATCTGCTGACAGAGCGTGGTTATGCCGGCAGCCTATGATCACTCTGAAATGTCTCAGAAATATGTCTCCATGCAGTTAAGGTTTTCCGCTGTTAAGAAATATCTTAATGCTAAAGGTTTGTTTACAAGGGGTGGCTGTTTCCACTTGACGGAGCATTAAAAAAGTTGTTTTTTCCAACCACTAAGTAGATCTAAACATTAAGTGTTTCTTAAGTTAGGTTTCCAGCTCCTAGACTGCTATAAACATTAACTTTCATTGGTTTAAAACAAAACAAAACACGAAAGTCACTGCTTTCACTTACCCTCTCCTTGTGTTGAAAAAAGAAAAAAAAAAGTATTTTTAAAATTATTTTAAAAAAACTCCATGTGCCACCCCCACCGTAGCCCACAGGCGGTGAACGCCGGCTGAGGGCTCCAGGCAGTGCGGGATGGATGAACGAGAACTGTGCTCTGCAGGGTCTGTCCCTAGCTTTTACACCAGTTTTTCTTCCAAGAAAAAAAGCATTTGCTAAACTAAGCTTGAGAATAATGGGGCTAAGGTGCTGGAAAACTAAGGAGAGGTTGGTGCAACCTCCCTGACCCCAATTAGCCACTCCTGCCACATGCCCCAGATAATATCTAAAGGTACCACATATCTAAATATCTAAATACCACCACATCAGGCCAGATTGTAAAACTGTCCTTGGGGTGGTGACTGCCAAAATCACCTCGTCCTCAGGGGCAGACAGGTGGGCCCCTGGAAATGGGGGGCTGCTCTGCAGGCTTTTACCATCATCCGAAAGCAGGCAACCAAAACTGGTGATTTCTGTTTGAAAACATAGGCTGCTGTATCATTATATGTTTCCAATTAGATCACTGGAAATGAATGATCAATAGTAAAATAATTGCTGTTTTGGAATGGAAAACCCAGTGTCTGGAAAACACTGCTGAAATATAAAAACACAGCTTCCATCGGCTGCAGGCAGTGCCACTAACCGCGCCGGCAGCTGAACACGCCCACTGGTACCACAAAATAGACTCTTATTCATACGCAGGTTTTATTTACTACAATATTTTTCCAATCTCTGTAAAATTAAGGAAGTTTGGGTGTTGGCGGGGATTAATTCATGACTTGAGCGCCCTGAACCTCTGATGAACCCTGCATGGGCTGGAACTCATTGCGGCTGCAATATCTGAATGATTAAATTTGGGCTGCTAAGTGTTCAGAGATGCCTTTCCTCATCCAGGAAGTGAGAGCCACTTTCTGAGGGTTACACCTGGGGCTCGAGTTACAATAAATCTGCTGTGAAAACTCGCAGCAGTAGATCAAAACCCTGCTGAGGCCATGACACTGCGCAGTGCCTGCAACGTCCTCCTGCGCTGGCTCCGATTCTGGGCTGGGTCTGTCTGCACCACTGCTGGGTGGGCTGCTGATGCACGGATGCCACATCAGCAATTCGTGAGCTAGATCCTGAAAATTATTTTTTATTTTTATTTTTTCCTTTCTAGTGTATCCTCTCTTCCTTTATGGAAAGTTTGGGAGCTGGAAGCTGTCAATGATTTGAGCTGAAGTCATAAAACTCCTTTAAATGAGCAAGAGGACATGTTGGGGGTAACCTGTACATTCTTATTCAAATGCCAAGTTAAATTTCTTTGCTCTAAGCAGGTTATTCTTATTCAAAATGGCACATCTTGGACTATCAGAAAAGTTCTGGGCACTTAGGAATGACTCAGAAGTAGAAATGCAGTTCTTCTGTCTCTGACACAGAGGAAGGAGAGATGGCCATCAGCTGCCGAACCCATGGTGTGGTTGAAATGTCAGAATTAAGAGATTTTTAACAGAAAATCTGAAAGCAAAAACAAGTTTTGCTTCTCAGTTGTTGTTATATTTAAAGGTACTTTTAATGAAAAAATTGCATGGAACTTTTCTTGATTAAAAGGAAAGCTTCTTATATCTCCCAAGTTCTTCAAGTGGAAATTGTAGATACACTCTCATGTTAGCCAAAAATCTAAAAGCATTTCACTACGATTAAGCAATAAGCATCTGTCATTCTTCTCTGCAGTCACTTCTCTGTTTCCCTTATTATGTTGCTCATTTAAATGCGACCACAACATCCAAGTTTCCTATCATCAGAGTTTATTCTGGTCTTTCTCATTTCCCTCTCTCATCATTGAGTGATCTTCATTTATTTTATAACTCTGGCCGCTCAGAGCCGCTGGAGGAAACACCATGCAGCAAAGCACGCAAGTGGGAAGCAGAGAGCGAGAAGAATTCAACAGCATCCCAAAATCCTCTTCCTCTAATATTTTTCCTGATAGAAGGGAGCTGAAAGGCAGGAGCATAGTGCTGAAGTCGGCATGGTTTGGCTGGGTTAATTCCCTGCCTGAGCAGGTGCGGGCAAGGCCACCAGCACGGCTGCTCCGGCTTGTTTTAGCAAAGCACAATGCACGGAAGCTAGTGAAAGTTTATCACCAGCCCCTGAAGCAGGGATGGCCACAAGGAGACAACGCACGTTCCTGCACTGAGCAGAATATAGACTTATAAATGGCACATTTCAGAGATGGGAACAGGATATGTTTTTCCCATGGTTTGGGAACAATATGAATACTTTCTCACACGCTGTTGGTGAAGTATTTTGGCACACCTGTGCATTTCAAGATCGCTGTTATCCTCCAAGGTCTCCCAGTCAGCTGTTAAGGACTCTTTTCCTCTCTAAGAACATGGATTGATTATGTGGAAATATGATTTGGTTTTGTATTTGTGCTGGATCACAGATCAGAAGGAAGTTACAGTACGTGCTGGCTCCCAAATGCAGCTTTCTGCTCCACAGCTTGGGAGTAAGAGACAAGCAAGGGCACGTCTGAGATGTTTACACATCTCCCTTTTTTATGTTGGACCATACTGAATAGGGAAAAATTATTTACATGCCACAAAGGATGTTTTACCACTGGTACTTCCTACAGAAACATCCTCAAGCTTCAAGTGCTGGCAGAGACACTGCTCCTCACTCCTTTGGTGCCTGCCAGAAGACAGGACAGAAATTGCTCCTCTGTAACACCTTCAGAACAGTAATTGGCTCCTCCAGGTCTGAAAAAATCTGTCATCTGTGATGCTAAATTGCATTGGGATGGGATGTGCAGCCTTGTGCAGGAGCAGGAGCCTCAGCCCCTGGACACCTCCAGCCCATGGGCTTCTGGTGGGACCTGTGCAATGCAGTTGACTTTTTGAAAATCAGCTCCAATGTGTTTAGAGTCAAGCCTTTAATTTGATTAAGACCACTTTGTAGGACCAGTTTGGCAAGGCACTGACATGGGGCCATGGGATGGGGACAACAGGGATGTGCTGCTGCCCTGCCAAGTGAGTCCTACGTTGCCTCCTGTTTGGAGGGCTATCACGGAGGATTTGGATGGTTTTCCTTGTGTCCAGATGATTAATTCCTCAGCCAGCCCAGAAGGAGCCCCTGAGACTATCAATTTAGAGGCCACTGTATTCAAGCATCACCATTCAGGCCAAATTTTTGGGTGTGCTGAGCACCAGCAGCTCTGGTTGTGTTAGTGCAGTTGTCTTGCCCAGGTATTATAGCAAAGCCCCTGAAAGAGAGCACTTCTGGAGGTGTTTTTCTAAGCTGTAAAACAGGATGGCTGCAGTAAATTGAAAGTTTACAGGTTTCCATCCCCACAAAACAGTTAAGCAGGGCACAAAAAGCCAGAGAATTGCAACATTTTCCCCATAAATGTTCTTTAAAAATGTTTTCAGTGATCATTTGGCACAGGGATACAATTTCCATCAAAACCTGTTGAGGGACAGGAATGGTTTCCCTTCTTTCCTTCCACAACCGGGAAGAATAATTAATCCCTGCAAAAACTATAAGAAATTTTCCAGATTACAAACCAAGCTGAAATCAATACCTGGCCCCACGTGTGCAGGCGGATGCCCGCCCGCGCGCACGCCCGGCTCTCGTGCTGCTGCCCTCGCGGGGCGTCGGGAGAAGGCAGATGAAGAAAACACACGAGGCAGCCTCACGCACAGCCGCCCGAGCTACCTGTATTTTATAACATCCACTCTGTTTCCAATTTCATCAGCTTGGCAAACGCTCTCCTGGTGGAAATAATTGAGGCCTGAAAGTCGAAAGCAATGGAGGAAATATCTAAGCTATGAAATGTCAGGTCGCTTTCCAAAAGGGTTCCGATCTCCAACCACATCAAGAAGGGTGTCTGAAAAGACAATCAGGCCTTCGGTCAATTAAGACTCTTTTTTACTTTTTCTTTTCCTTGGGAATGCAGCACCGGAGGAATGCCCGGCCCCGCGGGGCGGTTATCCTCCGCAGCCCTGCAGACCTTGTTTTCCAGCTGCAGGTTCTGTTTTTTCTCCTGAAATACTTGTATATTATATAAAGCTCTATTCACATTATTCTAAGCGAGCAATTTAGGATCTTGTTGTTTTCGTTTTATTTTTACATTGGGAAGGTGAAACCTTCAATGCTTCCAAACTGAAGCCAAAGAAGCAAAACCCGAGCTAAAAGTAAATACTCCTTCCCCAATTAACTCCTACTGAAAACACATCGCGACTCACCCGGGAGTGTAGAGCCTCCTGCACAGGGGGATTAAATTCATACGAATATCAGTCACATCTATGGCCCAGCAAATCTTTAAACACCACAGTTTGGCCTCAAAGAATAGCTACTGAAGGCAAACTGGGAGGTGTCGTAGGGAGGTGTCTGGATGCTGACCACATTGACCCCTTGCTCTTCCACAAGCCGCCTGCTGCTCATGCCTGCAGAGGATTCAGCAGGAAATCTTTCTGAGTGCTATGAAACCTTTTAAAATTCATGAAACAGAGGAAAGAAGGATGTATATATTCTTCAAATTATCCCCCCCCCCCCAAAAAAAAAAAAAAGAAAAAAGAAAAAAGTCAGCTTTATTTTCCCAGGAGAATTTAACTATATTAGTTTACGTCCCGTGGTATGAATAAATAAATAAACCCTAACCAATTTCAGACTTGCCGCTGTTTTGGCTGGCAGAACCCTTTCTTAGTAAGGCTTGAGCAAAGCCGTGCCGCTGAGCTCCCATTTTCCCCTTCCACTCGCATCCTCGCCCCAGGCCCCCCTTCTGCCCTCCTGCTTTGCCAAATGCACTCCCTTCGTGCTCTTGTCTCCTCTGCTGCCTCTCTTTTTGGAGACACCGTCCTTTCCACACCTGTATTTTCTCACCCCACCCCACGTTAACTTTCTCAGATGCCAAACTGCTTATTCTCCCATCTGGATAAGGACCACATTTAATACAAGCCCACTGAGCCCTGTGGGATGGCTCTGGGTTCAAGCCCTTGCCATCTCTGCTTCCAGTGGCTCTCGTGACCTCTTTTCTGCCAGCACATCTTTCCTTTCTTCTGCTTTGTGCTCAGACCTCCCACCACAGGAGGCTTCCAGGGGAGAGGTGCTGGGCTGCTCCTGCCCTGGCTGCGAAGAACTCCTCTGCATCACGTTCCTGTGGTGCTTTAAGTCTCTACAGTTCCAAAAAGGCAGCAGAAATTGAGGTACTAAACTAACAGACTGCAAGGTGATTAAAGGCTTAAGCATATTTAAGGAACTTTGAATAACAATAGGTGTGTCTTCTAATTTAAGCGGGGCATACTTTCACGCTGAAATCAAACAGGCCCGGGGGGAGCACAGCACATCTCCTCGTGCCAAGGCAGCCTTATTGTATGGTAACAGCTGGAATTATTATTATTATTATTATTTTTTCACCTCAAAATTTCAGATCTGCCAATCTGCCACCTCTTTTCAGCAACATGGAGATATTCACGGGAGGGTTTCTGCAAGCCCTGGCTGTGGGGAAGGCAAAAGGACTTCACACAACTGCAGACTGGGATGAGACCTCGGGCATCCCAGCAGAAAAACTGTCCCTGCAGCACAGCTGACATGGGACACATTTACAGAAAGGTGTGCTAATTATGCACGATCAAAAATGAGAAGAAAGGTCATTTTATGTGTTGTGAAAGCCTGGGTAGCAAGGAAAGTGTCACTGCAAGTGTCAGCTGAGCTGTGCAGAGGTTTCTTATGGCAGTTGCACCTGCTCATGCCAGGCTTTTAATTTACATACTCTAAGTCACCTCTTGAAGTGCCTACTTTGCTGCACAGTTTAGGGAAACTAAGGAGTTGAAGCTCAAAATGCATGTCTCTAATTTAATATTAATTTCTATGCCTGCTTTAGAACATGTGGTTATAGCAGCCTGCATGGTGCAGCACCAGCCTCTGGTGTAGCACCGGGCAGTGCCCTGAGCATCATCACTTCCTTGGGCTGTACCCTGTGGGGAAGGGTTGCATGGGGAAGGATTGAATGGGGAAGGATCACAGCAGCTCCTTGGATCCTTCCCACCAGCTGAGCAGCTCCAGAGGTGCCTTCAGCCTTGAATGATACCCAGGACCTCAGGACAGATTCTGCAAACCTCCACAAAACCACATGCTCTCCCAGCCTTATCTATTCCTTGACAGGTGTGGAGTACATCGATTTCTTTGCTCAAATAAAGCCAGAGAGGAAGAAAGCCATCCTGGAGACTAAGCTTGGTTGGAAAACGCTGTTTATCCCCTTGAACTCTCTGCAAAGGATACAATAGAACAATGGACTCGCAGAAATTGGAGAGGCGAAGCCCTGAGGTCACCTACACAGCCTCCCAGCTGGTGCAGCATTGTTCCCTTATGGGAATTTCTGCGCGCGGCTCTGCTCGGTGACCATGTGTTTCCTACCACTGTTACCCTGCTTCTCCCTCCCCCCGTCCTTCCGCCTCTTTGTTACTCCCACAGAGGCTGCGGATTATTAATTAAACCTCCACACCAGCCGCTGAGGTAGGTAGGTGGTAGGAGCCCTTATCTTACAGATAGGGAAACTGATACAAAAGGAATGGGAGTGACCTTGTGAAAGCCACCACGAGAGGCAAAGTCAGTGGCAGCCCTCGAGTACAGGACTGCCCAGGGACATCTTGGTTAGACAGAGACCCAGGAGCAAGGCTGACAAGTGCAGTCCTGGTACCTGTATGTGTGTATCAGCATCCTGGTACAGCTGAGCTAGTGAGACATGCTAAGAGGAACTGGCTGGCTAGAATGACACCAACTCAGCCCTTTGGGACTTGAGCTAGGATGTCTGCAAAGCTAAACATGCTTCACCAGTGCTTGCTGGGCATTGCTGTGTTATGCTCCATTGGAGGATGTAAAAGCTTTGGAGATATCCTCAGGAGACTGGCAGCTTGATATGTGATGCAGGATATTCTGCTTGAAACATCTGAGCTCCTGTTGATTTTGCACAATACCTTTTGTGAGGGTGCCTAAAGCTGTTGTCATTGCAAATCCAAGAGAAAACATTCTATTTTTTCCCCCAAATTGCCTGCAAGGACTGTGCACAGCAGGAAAAACAAACAAACAAGCAAACGACAACAACAAATGGAGCAAAAGACTGCATGAAGTCATCTCCAAAACACATTGTGTGGTCCGTGGGGGACTTTGGGGACTCCATCGCCTTCATTAGCACTTGCACGCACAGCTGTAAGTTCTTCCTGTTTCACTCAAGACTGTGTCTGTTTCTTCATTAAGGTGATTTATTTCGGCAAAGAAACCTATCTTTCTGGGTAGGAGCCCAACGGGAGTGAAGTAGCTGCTGGGCTGCTGCCCCTCCTTGGGAGCCACGAGCGTCAGTAAGGCGAAGGGGCTGCTGTTATTATGGGGCCAGGTACAGGAGTGACACAGGGGTCTCAGGGAGGAAACATCACTTATTAAATATCTGGCACCCCTTCCTTAAAATGTATATATATACGTATATATATATGTACAAATACATAATATACTATAATATAACATAACATAATATAACATAATATAATGGCTTTTGCAGGATTCAGAGAGCGATGTTGTTCCAGTTGTCTGAGCTGGCGGCTTCCAGTTTGTGGCCATATGGTTGGCTGTGAACTTGACTAATAAAAAGGGAGCAAACTTTTTTTTCCTCCTCTTTTTTTAATTTTATTTTTGTTCTTCCTGACCCTAGTCAGTGCCATAAATACCTGTATGTAGCAGAGGGTTTATAAATAGCCCGGTAGCATCCACTGACAGCAGGCTGGTGTTAAGTCTGACCGGCAGGAACTGGGCTGCAATAATGCAGAGCTGGAGTGGCTGGGAGGGGAATATGCAGCCAATAAAGATTTGTGAGGCTAAAGCCATTCAGGAAGCTCAACACTAGGCAAAACTGGGCAAAGAAATACCAATCTGCCATGGGACGAGGTTCTGAAATGGAAACACCTTCAGCCAATATTGCCCCTCTGAGATAGCACTGAAATTCCTTGTGAATTTATGGTGTCGCTGACAGCAAGCTTGACTAACTCGATGTGTCTGGACGTCTGGCCCAGTCCAATAATAACATGAAAGAGAATTTCGTACATATTCCTTGCTGATCCTGAGACTTTGGACTTGGTTTTTGGAACTTTTTTTGTTGAACAGTTGTCTACAAATTGTCAGATTCTCAAATTGATCTGTTATTCAAAATTGTTCATAATTTTTCTCGGCAGCAGCTCTTGGTATGCAAGACCTTTGCAACTTCAGTGCGACTCATTACTTATTCAGCTCAATGCAGTAATATTCTGGTCCCTTACTGGATGGTTTGTGTTACCTTTCTGAAGTTTTCAAAAGTCATGAGTCAATCCCCTAAACTCCCCATTTGGCTTCAAAATGTTATCATTTTTAATAAAAACACATCAAAACTGGTGCTTTTAATTTGCTTTCTTGCTTTTGAGTCTGTAGGGTTCATGCATTCAGTCTGCTGGAAACCAACCTTCAAAATAAAGCAGGCTGCAGTTCCCACAAAACTTCAAATCTTTGGAAGTCAGAAATGAAAGTTTTACTGGGAAAAACAGAGCTCTTGAAGCCTGGTTTTTGATGGATTTTTATCTGGCTGGGTTCTTTGATGTCTAATGCAAGCATGAGTGTCAGCTGATGCTTTTCCTGCAGCTGGGACTTCTCCCCATGTTCCCCTTCGGCATTGGCTCTTTGGGTTTTTCAGATGCAGAGCTCACCGTGCACACTGCCGTTCAGCAGAGGCAGCGATAGCATCTCGCCCTGTGCTGGACTTCGATCTCCAAAATCTCTTGCGAAAACACTCTCTGAGTGGCTTACTAAAAGCTTGTATTTGCAGTAATGGCAGCCACGCGCAAATTGCACTGGTTCACTTCAAAATAAACTATTTCCAGGAAAGGGCTTTTGTGTATTTTAAGCTGGAAGGGAAGATAATCTTTATCTTAGCTATGATTCAGTACAGCAGCGTCATCTCAGAGTTGAACCCACGCATGCCAGCCTCCCTCTCTCTGTACAGCCAAACCTTTCTTTTCTCTTGAAGAACAGAGGAATTGGAAAATTGAGTAGTTGGGGGGCGGGGGGGGGGGGGGGAGGGGAGAGAGAGAGACGGAAGTCAAATTTTCCTCTTGAAACATGAGTGGTTCTTACTTGTGAGGGATACTTATGTCCAGAGAGACAGCAAACGTAGACTCAGATTCATCATGATTGTTGCTCCGTCATAACATTGCTCTTTCTTGCTTCAGTAACTTTTGGGATGAGAATGAGTCCTTTTCCCTTCCCTCATTTGTTGTAATCCACCGCAATCCCCCTTAACCACTAGTGCAGTTTTCAGTCTCTGCCCCATGCTGCTGTGCTAACACCACACATTTTAAAATATCGGTTCCTCTTTAGCTGAAGTGTTGTCTAGATGAAACAGCAATGTTTTTAGTGACACAGACTGCGTTGTGTCCCACTGGAAGGTACGATTTGATTTAGTTATATGTAACCCTCCTCATCCTTCATTTTTTCACCTCCAAACCACCTCCTCTGAACATGACCCTTCTTTTTTCCCCAAACATTTTAATGGAAAAATGTGCATAGATTTATCAGATAAGACATCCAAAATCTGTGTTTTATTTCTATTTCAACTCTTCTCATCCCTCCTTTCCTACCTTTCCAACTCTTTCTCCTCTCTTTTTATTTTTCCATTCACAGATTCACAGAGAAATGAGAGAACTGAAACAACAACCATGATTTTCACACTCACTGATCAAATCTCAGATAATTTTCTTTTGGCTTTGTTTTTTTTTTTTTTTTTTTTAAATGTAAAATTTTCTAACTTCTTGTGCAAGTTTTATCTCACAAAAGAAAATGGTGCTGGACTTACACGTAGGCATTCACAAGCCGTACCAGACGCAGTAATATACATCTGAAGAACTGCCTTTTTTTTGAGTCTCAAAGCAAATTCCACTTTACTTCACGGATTAAAGCAGACAGGAAATCATTTGAGCCTTCTGTATATGTCAAGTCTCTCCAGTAAGGTAAATGTTTTTCCTACAAATAATGCCTTGCATGTTTGATCAACTTTGTAACCACAATATCTATAAGCGCCTCAAATGTTAAACAAGGCAGCAGCCAAATATATTTACCAGCCAGGAGATTTAAAAGCCATTCTTGACGTCAAGCTGTGAAGATCAAATATTCTAACTTGATGGCTGCCAATACGGTTCCCAACCATTGTCTAGATCCAAAACCCATTGTACTTGTTTTTGTTTTTGTTTTTGGCATCTGAAATCTGTCTTTTACTCAGACCACTTATGTTCTTAAATAAATAAGTTTCTAGGTCAACTTGCTGATGGATGTTAGTATAGCTATGTTTTAAATCTAATGGCGATATCAGCTTCTAATAAGGTTCAAATACGATTTTAGGGAACCTGTGAGTTGTACAGTATAGCATGAAGTTAGTGACTTTTCCAGAAAGTAAGCCTTTTCTCTTCCTAGAACAAAGATCCAAATTCAGAGATTTAGCTTGATTTTCCTTTGTGCTCTCTCTCTCTCTCTCTCTCTTTTTTCTTTTTTTTTTTTTTTTTTTTTTTCTTTTTTCTTTTTTCCAGTGGGCCTAATTTTACTGCAATCTGTGCAGATACCTCGAGGAAGCATTAACGCACGTAATATTCCTCCCTCTTTTTTCTTCCATATTTCATACCTCTTCCCTCAAAGAGATGAGAAGACAAAAGCTTCTTTAACCAAATCCCCTCTAGTGTCTGCCCTGGTAAAGGACATGGAGGAATGTGTCCTGAGACCAGGGAGGCTCTCCAAAGGAGGGCTGCAGCTCTTCGGCTATCCCATGCTCCAGTTGCAATAAAACTTACTTGCTCTGGTCACAGTGCAAACACATAGCCAATGACCTGGGCTTCTGAGCAATTTTTAAACAAGCAGGGTTAGATGTGTACTGAGGATAAGGTATTTTTCTCTACTCAGGCTATAGAACAAGAGGCCAGGTTCTGATATCATTGCTCAGGCTTAATGATAATAGCATCAATCAGGAGTAAATGGTTATTAAACCAGAACAAGCATGCTAGACTGTGCCTCTCCACCCATTGCAGTCAGCAAGTACATAAAAATCTGGCCCTGACACCTCTGAGACACATACCGCAACTCTTACATATACTGATAAGCACTTACAGCCCCTGTGGAATTACAGCTGGGAGTAATTATTATTCATAATGGGTATGGATTGCTGAATCAGACCTAGAGATAATCTGAAATGCCAATAGGTTGTTGAAAATGCAATAAACTTCATTCTCATTTACACAGCTCTATCAGAATTTATGGCAAAGACCTCATCTGAGGATCTCCTGTTTCTTTCTTTCTTTCTGTTTGACCCTTCTTAGGAGAAAACTTAACACGGGAGAGCACATGCTTTTGGCTGGGCAAGGGGGAGATGGGGCTCTGCGCAGCACCGTTACTGATGCCCTCAGCATCACACGTTGGCCACTATGGGAGTCCATTGGCTGCCCCAGGCTATGTCCCCTCCTGACCTCACCATCCTGACACCATGGTAGCATGCCCAGCAATGTACATAACTGGTTAATAACCCCATACAGAATAATTAAGGCCTGTTCTCAATTTTATTTTAAAAATGAAGAGCGGGGAGAAAGGATAAAAGGATAAAACCTGGCACCCACCATGCTGTTCAGGATGAACAGTGAGAGAAAAAAGTACCTGGCTTAGTCATCCTCTGGGTAATCCAGACACCACAGTGCTCTGAAGCGTCTGTCTTTCCCCAAATTTAGTTACTCAGTCTGATGCCGTTCAGCCTTTACACCCCAGTTCAAGTCTGAGCCGGATGCCCGTGATTTAGTACTTGTTGTGTGTCCAGGAACACAAAATGTGTTGCAAGGTACAGAGGCACAGACTGCAGCTAGCATCCTCTCCTCTAGCCCCCGAAGTACAAATTAGCTAGTCTGGTATTTGATCACGGGCTGTTCTGAAAGCAGTTTTTTATTCTGCACTTTTATTTTCCATGGCTGTTGCCAAGACAGAGTCCTCTCCAGGACCCCCTCCCATCCCATCCCATCTCGTCCAATCCCCTGGTTCTTCATCCTTGCTTTTCACTTTTTATTTTCCAGATCAAACCTTGGCTCCTTCTACCCCTTCTCTTCCACACTGGCTTTTGTGGCCTGCTTGCGAACTTGCTGGTGTATTTCATGCATGCCCATGAAATCCCGCCTTGCTGGCACTCTGTCGTCCTAGTGTTCTCCACAGTTCCTGCTTTGAAGGTTTTATTTATTTTTTTTTTTTAATATAAAGCTGTTCTGCCTTACTCCTGGGCATTGGGCTACAATGAGAAAGGCTGTAAATTAATGAAGTATCTATTGCAGCTGACTTCAAATTAGCCTTAAAACAACAACAGCAAAAAAAGTTTAAGTCCTTCTCGTTCTGATTAGCTCAATTACCTGCCAGTACAGGCTTCTTCTTTATATTTCCTAATTCGTTGCCCAATCTATTATTAAATGTCTGAAGGAATCGCCTTCCTCTGCTTTCACTGAGGAAATAATTCCAGTGCCTAATAGCTCTCCCTGGCAGGAAACCTCTTCTTAAAATCTTCTTTTTGCACCTCCTCCCTTCACCCGGACTACACTAAACAATTCCCGTCTGTCCTTGAGGAATATATGTCTTCACATATTCATAGGTAATTATTATTTTTCCACTTTCCCAAGTAGTTGGCCACAAAGTAATTACTTTTCAAAGATCTCTGTCTCAGATACTTCGAGAACATTGCCTCATTACCTGCGGAGTAAGTGGCAGAGGTAACACATCCAGCTCCTCATCTCAGCCCCGAAAGCTGGCGCCAAACCCAGCCAAGTGGCGCTTTGGGCTCAGCTCTTGATGGTATAGGAAGCTTTGGACTGACTGTTTTTGGACTGACACCCAATTATGGCAACATTTGCTCTTCCCATACAGGGTAGGAGCAGTTGGTTACCCAGCCTGAGCTCTGGTCCTGCCCAGCAGCACGCTCTCATTTGGAAATCAGTTGCAATTAGGTGCACGTGCTCCTGCAGACACCACTGCCTGCTGCAAGGACTGCTGCACGGCTGCATTTCTGGGTTTTACAGGGCCTTGGCTTGTCTGGACCAACCCCACCAGCGAAACGTGCACCACGTAAACTGTTGTATTGCTGAAACTTGCTGTAAGAGAGCAGTAACTGCCTCGGTGGTCTCGCATCTCTCCAGCATGATGGCTACATGTGGCTAATTTTGTCACAAAAATTAAAACGACATAGAAATGTAACAAGAAGATGAAGTCTGCGGAAAGGTGATGCAAGGCCCTGCCATCAAAATGGCACAGGGAAACAAATATGCTTAATTTTACTAAAACAGTGCTTTCTACATCCCTTTTTCATAAGCAGATACTGTTCTCATTACCTGTGGAGGTGCAAACCTTCTCAGGACTGCAGTACGAAGTAGCACAGAGCTCCTGTCCATCCAGGTGAGCCGAGGAAGACAACCCTGTCTAACGCTGTTGATTCCAAAAATTATTTGTAAAACATCTTGGGCTCTTCTTCTCCAATCAGTCTTTCAACTGAGCTGATCAGATGCAGGACCTTGCTCAGTTATTATTTTATAAAGTGCTTCATAACTGAAATGATTTAAGCTGTTCCTGGGGGCTGGGTGGGATGGCTGAGTGTCCGAGCACGCCAAGCTTCAGAGGGATGGGAATTTAAATGGATTAATTCTAAACTCCCTGAAAATAAAATAAAGTTGTGAATGCTATGAGTGGAAATTACTCTCTGCCACCACAGCATCAGCAGAAATGCCAAGCTTATCTATTTATAATGTTATCTGTGTCTAAATACCCATAAGTAGCTATGTAAAACACTGCAGTTATATGTATGTGTGTGTATGCCTTTTCCAGCCACTGAAATGTTAAATCAATTTTATAACAAGTTGCTTTTCCAGCCACTGAGTGGCTGTAAATGTTAAGTGTTTTTACAGGCGATTTTTTCCCCAGCTGCTAAGCAGCTTTAAATGTTATCAAAAAAAGTTGCTTTTCCAGCTGTTCAACCACTCTGAGCATTTTTAATGGATTTTTTTTTTTTTTTTTAACTTGCTAAAACCTATTTATATTTTACTCACAAAGCAAGTGCAAAATTGTCCTGGCTCTGTCTAGGTCTTGTTTTTATTGTATTTTTTTTCTTTTTTGAAACCGTGAATAAAAATTCTTTCTCTGTCTGAGGAATTTTTTCTTTTTGAGAAGAGAAGGGGCTCTGGTTTAATGAGTCCAAGATGAACATTATGAGTTCATCTTAGCATTTAGATACCTCAAAAGCACCGTCCTTGTGGTATGTTCAATGGAAACACTGTTCTTGTGGTATGTTCAATGGAAATACTGTACTTGTGGTATTTTCGATGGAAAAAATATTATTGTGGCTTTTCCAATTCAGGAAATGCTGGTCGGTCTTTAAACCAGGGGAAAAAGAGGGAGTGGAGGGTGAGAGAGCTAAATTGAGGTGACAGCGAAATGGAAGAATTATTTTATTGTAATGAGGTGGGGAGAGATATACGAAGAGTTTAGGGCAGGAAAATGGAAAATTCTTGTGGCCCTTGAGGATTCATAACAGTGGGAGAAGGAAAAAGATCTGGGATAGAGTTAAGGAAAGGTGTAGGGTGAAGTTAGGAAGGAAGCAAAGAAGTTGAAGGAAAAATGAAAAACAGAAAGAAATGAGACAACATAGAGTTGGGTTTGAAGCAAGGCGAGTAAAGGAGTGAAATCTCCTGCTAAATGCAATGCTTAAGAACACATCCCTTTGAAAGGAAGCAAGGAGTCCCTTATTCTTTGGGTGCTAGAGACAAATATTAAGGTCAGTGGGGACAGAGGAGGGTCACCCCAAACTGCTGGGACATGCTGGGCAAGAGGCAATGTCAGAAAGCAAAGTATTTCTGGTTGAATCGAGATGGTCACTGTTCCCTGCACTGGTGTCACTCCATCCAGACTGCTGTGTCTGGCTGTTGGCAGCCAAATACATCATTTACAAGTAATCACAAGTAGCCTAGAAATCACTTTTCTGGCTCTAAAAGCACTCAGGTTCTGGAACAACTTTTAAATAATACTAAAATAGCAGGGATTCAAATTAATTTTGATATCAGTCAATTCCTTGGGAAAAAGACAAGATTTATTTTAGACAGGAAACAACCAAGGAGCTCTTTCCAGTCCTGATT
Source organism: Aythya marila (assembly GCF_965140915.1). NCBI lineage: Eukaryota > Metazoa > Chordata > Aves > Anseriformes > Anatidae > Aythya > Aythya marila. The sequence goes on along the minus strand of NC_139059.1, from coordinate 2,467,099 downwards.
TTCATAATTTTTGTTGATATTCACAGGCGTGCATAGGAGACCAGCTTAGCTCATGTATTCCTGAGGTAGGATTTCTTCTCAACTAAAGTAACATGTCTAGCAGAAAATACCAAAGACACACACAATCACAAACAGCATGTATTGTCCCCATGTATTAAACATGTATTATATATTTCTGCATATTTATGTAACAGTGACATGATCCAAGTTGATCCCCTAACTTTCCCAAACCTGAGGTTTCCATCTGCTCTAGCACTAGCTCATGAAGTATGCATCTTCCCAAGTCTTTACAGATGATTCCATTCTCCTGCAGTTTTAACGTGCACTTTAACTGATATTAGATTAATTTGAATTTGCAATAAAGTCAGTTTGGCCATGTTCACATCTCTTTGTCTCTGCTTTCTAAGAACTTTTGAGTTATCAAGTTTTACTGGCCAAAAACATAGCGGAGAGAAAATTTCAGAATCACACACAGAAGTATTTACAGAAACTGACATTTCGGTTTCTACCAGGAAATATTTGCACCAGATGTGCTTACACATGCATCCACTCAGGACTGGAAACACCACCATGTGATTCATCTGACCAGTCACAGCTAAGCAATTCAGATCGAATTTTGAAGACTCATAATGAGTCCCCAGAGCATAACAGTTCAAAAATATGGTGTTTATGTAATAAATTTAGACCACTTGATAAAATCCAAAGACCCAGCAAAGTCAGTTGGCAGATTTCTCATCTCTTCAGGAACTTCAGATCAATACCATCATGAATGGATTTAAAATTTTTTTTTGAATTTGCCTTTAGATAAACCATAAAGAGAAGAGAAACAAGCAGCAAGTGGATTAATATATGAAACATGACTAATCTTGCTGGGGAATCATAACGGTTGTAAATCCTGTAGTTTCTTCCTTGCCCCATGTCCTCTGACATTACTACATAGAATAAGTTCACAACTTAGACCATCGGATAGCAAGCTGTCTACATGGACAATGACTTTACTAGACTGTTACCTAAACACAAGTATATTTAAAACTTAAATTCTCTCCTGAATGTTGGACCATCTCACTTGAGGCACTCAAAGTATTTTGCCACAGAAATGTAGCAAAATCTGCAATTGCACTCCCAATGCAGTGCTTTGCTCACATTGAGGTCAATACTTCTATTCATCAACAAGTGGTATTTATGGATGTCTTCTCTGTTTTTAACTCATCGTGGTTTTTCTTTGTCTTCCTCAGTGGTGGGAGGGACAGAACTGCTCACACAGGCTGACACAGAGGTGTAAATGAGCGGTGCATCGCAGTGCTGCTGGCTGCTCTTTCTCTCCCGGGCATCACCACTGGTGGTGAAGAAGTCCTTTCAGGACAGATTGCAAGGCTTCGTGCATAACCTTTCCATTTGGCCTCAGCCCTGTCAAACTGATTTCCATGCTCTTTCTGATGGTCTGAAGACATAACGCATCTTTCCAATTTTATTCACGTTGTCTTCCAGGCCACTCCATGTGGATATAGATGCTGAGCTCCAGGGTACTCTTGGCCCTCTAGACAGGAGAGCAATTCAAAAGTATAAATATTTACTTTCCATTTTCCTGGTATTAAATCACTGTATTTCTTTCTGAGATGGGAGGCTGCTGGCAGCTTCTACTTTCTTGCATTGCATAAGCTTCCTTTTCAGCAGGTAATGGTGTCAAAGTCCTTCCAAACGAGTTGAACATGGTAAGTGAATTCATCTTTAGACACACCCGGTTCACTGATTTTCTCAGTCTTTGGGCATGGACTGATTTGTGATTGATGAAATCAAAGGAGGTGGCATTGGGAACATTGGCTTGGCCTTGTCATCTCACCCCCTTTGCTAGTACAAGATGGTTTAAGATATATTTTTAGTCCTTTGTCCAATCTAATGGCAAACTGCTCCAATAATGGAGCTTCTCCCACATCCTTTGGAAGAATTTTCCACAGTCTAATAAGATTTCAGCACTTGGAAGTTTATCCTGTTATGCAGCCTAAACTTTCCTTTACTTAACATTATGCTTTCAGTCCTTATACCCCTTTCACCATCCTAAACAATTCATCTTCTTCTCAGTGTTTACAATCCACAAGATTTCCTTCTTCCTTCCAAGAAGTTTCCAATCAGTATTTATAAAATGGAAAAATAAATGACAAACAGAAGGTTCAGTAGAAAAGAACCTCCTGCACTACAGCAGTCAGATGTTTGTGCAACAACTGTGCATATTTCAAAATAGATGTTATTTCTATAGCCTGTCAGCATCCAAATATACCACTAAAGGTGCTAGACACATCTTCAGTCCAAACAAGCTTTGGGAATGAGACAGCTGCATACCTTGAACTTCCAAAGTAACATTTTATTCATTTTTCTAAATAAATAAATAAAGCCAAACAAAACCATGATTTTTTTTTCTTATTATTTTGCTATTGTTATTTTTGACTGAGCATGGAATGATTGAGTTTACATGGTCAGGGTTTGTTTGTGAAAGGGAGTTGTGTTATGGTGCTTGGGCATCTTGTCCATATAAACAGTTAACCTCCCAGGATGCAGGATCTTTGTTGTGTCTGATGAAGGCAGACTTTCATTAGGCTTTTTACCACCAGCTCTTGGAACTCTTCCACTTCATGCAAGTAAAAAACCCACAAATATTCCTCTACTTATATCAGTACCAGAAGCTGAGAGCATGGAATGCTTCAGAATGCTTTGAACCCCATAATTGTCTCTTGTAATAATACATTTTTTACATTTGAACTCGTGAGTTATCAAGAAGAAAGAACGTAGCAACTTGGTTAAAATAAGGAATTAAATTATGGTCGTGGAAAAAAAAAAGACACTTTCCACTGTTCTCAAAAGAAAGTGTCTTTGGGGAACAAATGATTCAGAATGGATCTCTGTCCCTGTCTGTAGGACTTTGTATTGTATTTCATGTACCTAGGGATGGACAGTAGGAAGGCCATGGTTGGATAGACCTGACATCAAGGTCTTCCATGTTTTGGAAGTATCTTGTGCTATAGCACTTTCTGCAAAATAGAAGAATGATGTTATTGCATCTAGGTTTGATACACTATATCAGGCTGTATGGGAGAACAGGTAAATGATATCCTTCTGTACTATGCCCAACCATGAAGCTGTTCTGCACCTTACCTAAATCATGGTAATTAATGCAGCTCAGATCCTCGCATGTGTTCCCTGCTGGCCTGTCCTGCCTGACCTCAGTTCTGTTCCATGCAGCACCAAAATTGCTTTTTGTCTTGATTTTACATCCTATTTCTGTAGGGTCCCTAGATTTGGATTTTTTTTTTTTTACTCAGCCTTACTTTTACAGGAAAATACCTAATGCTATTCAATCCTCTTTGTTTTAATTGTTTGGTTGTAGGTATGAACTTTGGGCTCAGAATAACTTCTTAGTACTTGACAGAGCCTAAATGAGATGTATCATCATTCCATCAACATGATCTTCCCAAAATATATTGAAGAATTCATCTCAGGGAAATCCTTTAATCTTTATATAAATGTATCTCAGGGAAGAGTTTCACCATGGGAATTTTAATCTTCTCTTCTGACACTATAGCAAAACATGTTGCTCTCCTTAGAAAGCCCACAACATAGTCAGAGAGAACACAGTGCTTGGAAGAAGGAAAAAGAAAAAAAAAGACTTCTTTTAAAAGCTAGTTCAAGTCATTGCTAGTACCCTCTGATATGTTTGGACTCCAAATCTACAAAATACATAAGAAAATGAAAAAAAAACAACAAAAAATGAAGCCTAGAAATGCTATGAAAGAATTTACAGTTTACCATTTTCTACTAAATTAAAGGAATATTTACATTTGGAAATATGTACATGGAAACAGAGTCTTTATATTTATTCTAGATTTATTTGATTATGTTTTCTGGGTTAAGACATCAGTGTGTAATTCAAAATGAAAATCTTTGATCCCTTTGGTTATCAAATTAACTGGAGCAGGGAGTGTAATGGGCAATGTAGGTGGTCAAGAGGGTCTGATCTCAAGCAGTTTTTTGGGTGCTGCACAAACACATCTACTTCAAAACTCTGTTTGGAAGCGTTTGGAGCTTTGGATCCCTGTGCAGAATAACCCAGGGCTTTTGGGGCTTCGTGCACACACAATGCCAAATTATCTCTTGAGGGGCAACAGGGAACTGCCATGACCAAAGCTGCCTAAAGATAGAGCTCTTCCTCAGTCTTGGCTCAGTTTAGGTCTTAGTTCAAAAAACTGTAACCAGGGTGAGCAAGAAGTACGTGGATGTGGGAGGGCGCTGAAGGGTAACAATGAGGGAACGTGAGAGAGGTACATCATGATAAGGAGGCTCTTTCCAGCATTTTAATATTTATTTAAAATTTTAGGAATTTGATTAAAGAACCTGGAATCCGTTCCATGGTTCAATACCATTAAAACCGGATGAAAACTTTGCTGCCTTTTTTGTTTCATACTCAACCCACGTGTTGTTCCTCTTTGGTAGAAGGGCAAATCACCTGACACTTCTCACCACCGACTAATGGGGAACAAAATCTTTTGTTACCAGGCTGCCTTTGATATCAAGACCAGAGTCAGATACGGGGGAAAAAAGGCCATTTCTGTAACTGTTTTATGTCGAATCTGTCCATTTTGGCTTTGCTGTCTCAGGCGGTAATAAGTCACTGCCACACATTATCAACCCTAATCTGCTTCGGACAGAGCCGCACTGCGGGGCTGCACACAAACACTGAGAGGGAGGAAAGCGTGCCAGGCTTTGTAAGGGGAAGGAGATCAGAAAACAAAACACAACAGCCCCCAGATCCAGGGAGAACATAAAAAAGCCCTAGGACATGATTTCACATCCCCCCCAAAATCCCAGGAGCCTCCTTTCACTTGGTGCTTGGCCACGCTAGAGGAGTGTGCCCGCATTAAAACCCATGGGCAGCAAAGAAAGCAACTGGCACACCACAGCCGTTCTCTGAGCGAGGATCTTCTCCCTGTGGGAACCTCCAGCGCTGGTTCCTGCTAATACATGACTTCAGCGACTATAGATAGTGGAAGTTTTCTGTGCTTTACTGACTCAACAATGGGCTTGGGAACTCATACAACCTTTCATTTCCGTCCTTTTATTTGTAAATTACTTTCCTTTAAGAATACTGTTATTTAATAGATGGGTTATGATGTCAAACTCTTTAATAAGTGCTATGCTTTTTCCTCTGCAGTTTTGTTTTTATTCTAAACTCGATTTTTTTTTCCTACACAGATACAATTTTAAGGGGAAAAAAAGGCCAAACATGACCAGAGAAGACCTTATTTGTTATGGAAAAATTATAACAAAGATTTTCTGTGGTTTTCTTTTCCTTTGCTCTTCCTGTTGTTGGTAATAAAAGAATTTTTATTGTTCTTTGGTGGTAATCCTAGCTTTATGTTGAAAATCAGAAAGGATTTTTTCCTTCTTTTTTCTCCTCTGTTTCTGGTTTGGTTCTCTGGTTTGTAGCCTGAATGGAAGTAAACCAAGCATTGAAAGAGCTCGCCGCACGCTGTCAGAAATGGCACTTGGGCCGCGCGCTGACTCTGCTCAGCAAAACCTTGGTTCCCGGGCAGTGACTTGGAAGGCATGAGGAGCATCTGTGCATCTGTGCTAAATTCTCGTCTGGGTTGTACAGCTGTAAGCCCACAGAAAAATCAGAGTTAGTTTGGAAGATTTAGGCCAGATTCGCCACATGATAATTGGGATACTGAGCACTGATGTGGCTGCAGCAACCTGGCAGGTGCCACACGGTACGGGTACTTCGGGTGGCTGAAATTTTTGTACTGACATGTTCTGAGATAGAAATGGCCTTTGTGGAAATTTATTTTGGGAGAATTAGTCTGTATTTGTTTTTTTTTTTTTTTTTCTATTTCTTCTCTCTTGGTGGGATGGTGGCAGTCAACAAACAGCTGGAACATTTGTTTCTGCAAAACTGGAAAATCAGATCTTATTTTTAATACATAAAATACCAGCAGCTGAAACATTATAACTCCAAGACTAATTGAACTGACACATTGCCTAAGTAAAACTCCGTGCTAACCACGATAACCTTTCTTTCCATTCTTCCATATAAGCTGTCCTTCTAACAGTTATGTGAACAGCCAAAGCTTGGACTCTTGTCTCCTTCTGAAATAAATAAGTAAATAAATAAATAAATAAATAAATTTATATATGTATTTATATCCTATCCACCCCTAATAAAACCAAGCTCCGCCACAGCACCCAGATTCCTCCTGCTCACTCCGTCCTTGGGAGCTCACAGCATGGACTGAGAGCAGGAAGGAGATGGACCAGAGTGTTGGAAAATGCTGTTTTGCTTGCCTTCACCCTTCCTTGACAATGCCAAGAGGAAGCACTGATAAATAATGATAAATAATGTCTCTTTGTTATAACTAAGTCTTCAGCCTTTCAACATGATGGCTCTGTCAGGACTTGGACAACCATCCAACAGACTATTAAAGCATACTTAACGATCAGTTTTGAAAGTTAATTCATTTGGAACTATACTTTTTTTTTTTTTTTTTTTTTTTTTTTTTTTTTTTTTTCTAAAAATGGAACATTTTTTTGCAAATGATGTTGATTTTTTTTTTTTTTTTCAGACAAGTGGAACAACACAGCAGTCCCAGAAAGTCTCCTGGACATTATCAACATCTAATTTGCCACTGAAGTCTTCTCCTTCACCCTGCAAATGAGCTATGCAAATGTATCCTTTGTGGCAGGAGGAGGGCAGGGCTGTATGTGTTGTCTGAGCTCTTCTGAAATGGGGCAGAAGGGCTCAGCGCCTGATGTTTCTCTTCTCCTGTCCCCTTCCTGAGGAAAAACTGACCTTGGAAATCACAGAAGCTTTGCTGACTTTCGCAACCAACAACAGCACTGAAAGTAGTGCAAATAATGTTTCCATTGGTCACTATTTTACATTGAGAGCATATTTTTCTTGGAGCATGCTTAACCTCTGGGATCTTTTCATGTTCTTTAGCCATTGTGTTTGCTTCTTCCTTGTTTTCTTCCAGGGAAAGCTGAAATGACTTACAATTAAAATCTTTTTTTAACAGCTTTCTCCTGTCGCTCTGGCAAAACAAATTTTGAACAGTTGGAGTGATACAGTGCCATTTATTTCTTTTACAAATAGTTTTCCCCTTCTATCAAGAAATTCTGCTTAGTTTGGATCTGATCATTTGCTTGAGAAGAGAGGGATACCTCTAGGTTCGCAAACATAGCTGGAGAGATCTGCACCAGCTGAAAAATTTCATTGCTAACTCAAGGGACAATTCTATTTATGCCGGGCCAGATTCTGTCAGCACTGCTTGTTTGTTTGCTTTTTAATTTTGCAGGATCAACTTCTGAGTCACGCTGGCGCGACTGAGAACAGAGTCTGGTCAACTGAACGAAGGCGCTAATGACCAGCCAGCCGACGACTGGAGGTGAGCCGGAGCCACAGACTGCTAATGTGATCCATGCAGTAAAACGTGGGAGGATTCGGGACTTAGGAGTCTGTTTTTACCCCTTCTGGAAGCAGAACACAACCGTGACTCTCCCATGCGAAGGCAGGAGCGCTCTGCTCTCCTTTCAGCTTGCTGTTGCACGCACGGACCACCTGCACGCTTTGGAGGTTTTCCAGTTCTAAGCTTGGCCTCATAACGCCCATCAACTTCCAGCCCTGCCGCAGCACTGGCACCTTTGCAAAGGCAGCTGGAAGGCACCCGGCCCCGTGCAGCACACCTGCCGGCACCCTGCTTCCATGGCTAATGTGCTTCTTCACATCCCTCAGCGAGCACATGGACCCAGAAGACAGGCACATAAATCCCACTATCTGAAACCCAAACAAGCATATGACAGATTTGGTGTTTTTAAAGGTTAGTTGTTTTTGTTTTGTTTAGTTTTGTTTTTTAAATGAAAGAAAAGCAAGAGGATGGGGTTGGACTTTTATGATGTGCAAAAGAGGTTGTAACCACAGAAAAATCTGCATCCAAAAGCCAAATATTATTCATTTTGGTGGAATGCGCTGTTAAAATAGCTCAGCCTTTTAGGAAGAAGTATGCTTATGTAAACCATCTAGTTTACGTTCTTCTGAACAGAGAACTTAAAAAAAAAATTCTGCCTGTGTGTACACATGGTATCTTCCTCATATGTATGTACATGGAGTTGTACATGTCCACAGGATTATTCGTGGTCTTCAGTAGACTCCTACATCATGTGCAAGAGAAGTGGTGATCACAGGAAAGGCAATGTTGTAAGCCACGGCAACTTCCTGACACCCTTAAAATCAACAAATCCCAGTGTTTTTTCAGGAGCCACTAAACTTTCACACCTTGCAGGTCCTTCACATTTTTCGTTCAATACTAAAAATGGCACAGTAAGAGAAGCAGCATCATGCCCCATCCTCTGCCAGACTTTGGAGGCACCTGCCAGGAACAGTGCATCCATTGGAAAGGATCAAAGTATCCATGCCATGTTTTCAACCCAAGAACAGGGTTTCTTTGACTGACACCAAACTGGCTCAAGTTTCATCCCCAAAATCCAACACATCTGACATTGAAGAGTCTAATTTTTTGGGTGTTTATATTGTGATTTCTGCTTCCTTGGGCTCTTTCAATGGATTATAGCTACCCTTGCATATATTCACCTCAACAACAAATTTGTTTTGCATTGTTTCCACCTACTTTTTGTGACCGTTTTTTGCCCTTCCCATATTCCCTATATTCCTTCAATACCATCACACAGTTGACATTGCTTTACACACATCCAAGAATACAAATGCAGATGCTGCTGGAAAGCAGCTCCTGATCCCCTGTGGACATTATGGTGCAGTTTAATTCCCTCCTGCAGACTATTTCCCCTTCCCAGCCGCAGGATCTTCCAAAGTCAACGCACAACCCCCTCTCTTCAATGTCAGCTTGAAGCTGGGTGACGCTTTACCTGGAACTCATCGCAATTTTCCATAATGCTCTTTAATAACTGCCTTGGCTGTAATGGGGAGAAGTGTAAGGAAACCAGTAAGAGGGTAATTGCATTCAGATGATCTTAGTTCTTAACACTGTTGGCATTCATTGGAAACACCAGTAAAACAGCTCAGCCCCAGAACACAGCATCTTGCTGGAAACAGCCCTGCCTTCATTGTGTTTGCCTGTGCCTACTGACACCCAAGGTGACACTGCATTCAGGGTAAAGGAGAGGTGGGGTTAGGGTTAGTGACAGCCAGGAGGGGTGTGACAGGACACCGAGCCTCACCACAGTCCTTAGAGAGATTGTGGGGCAACTCCTCCTGAAACAGCAAATTATGCCTGAAAAACCTGATTGCTTTCTGCTATGAAATGATTAGCTCTGCGGAAAAGGGAGGGGAGAGGATATAAGGTATATAATATGATACTCTTTCTTGTTATATGGAAATGGGCAATGCTGTTGAAAACCCATTTTCCTTAATGCAATTTTATGGGAAATATATAAACTTAAAATTGTATTTCTTTCACAGCTTGAATCCTGAAAAATACTTTAGATATCTGGGCATGATATTCCAAGGGGGAATCTTCCTGGTCTTACTTTCACCCAAACCTTCCCTCCATTCTCTCGGTTCTAGATAAAGACCCATTTTCAGGACAGTTCCTCTGCAAAGGCTTAATACATGCATATATCCCACATGCAGACTATTAATGTAAAGATTATGAGATTTCCTGGTTAAGGATATTCTCAAGAATGACTTTGGTGCTGCTCTACCCAGCGGCCATGCAGCTTGGAAGCTGTGCTTTGAAAAGTCAGCAAGAGTAACACGTGGATTAAACGTTCATGCTTCTAGTTTTCACCCTTTGATTTTAGTCCCATGTAGCCGCAGGGAGAGGGAAAAAAGGCTGAAAATCTGATGGTTTAATTGAATGTTTAATTTGAGAGAGTTCAAAAATATTTAAAATAGAGAACAAACAAGGCAGAGTGATTTCTCCAAGCTTCGTGTTGGTAATTTGCATACTACAGCTTCTCTCCTCCAAGCATTTTCTCTTCCCATCAATTAGAATTATTATTCTTATTTTAATCCTGTTTAATTTTTTCTGGGAGTAGATGAAACACTGTGGCTGCTTTTCTTGGCCTAAGGAGAAGTTATATGTGAGCAGTAAAACTACTCCCTGCTATTATCACCCTAGGAGTTTTACACATAAAACCAGTTTTTATCCATGAAAGAAAAGAGAATCGGAAATGCTTATAAGTTATTATAATTGGTGAAAAAGATTAAATTCAATAGGTGATTTTTTCTGCTGTTACAAGTAGAAGTAGAGCCTTTCCACCTCAGAGAATTATGCTGATTTATACCACTTAAGGATTTCACCCACAGTAAGAAGGAAAAAGCAAAAAACACTCTTTATTATTATTAGTAGTAGTAGTATTGAAAAAAAGGAAAAATAAGAAAAGAAAAAAAGAAGTCCTTCCTGACTCTGGAATCCACTAGGTTCTAAAGGAGAAAGTGTGTGAAGAACATAGTTGTGCAAAAGTCTAGGTCTTGAAAACTGACAGAAAGGCTACAGAGAAAAGAATGGAAATAATCCAACATGGGGACAGAGAAATTTGGTTACATTTATGATTAAACTCATGAACAAAATACTCTGAAGCACACCGTGAAATACACAGAGTTTTCAAGGAATTTTTCAAGAAAAAAAAATAAACAAAACCCATAAAAAATGGCAAAACTGGCAATATTTAAAGTGCTACATTTAAGATGATTTAAGGTGACCAAAACTGATTGGAAGAGTGTTTTTCACCAAGTCCCAGGAAGACTCATGGTTGAAGGAGATGCCCAATATTTTGGTGCAGTCAATATGAACATGACTTTCAGTCGGGCAATGTAGTGACACTAAGCCAAAACGCCATCTGACCTAGAGGTGTCTGCACCACAGCTGTTCAGGTAGTCAAAATGGGGATCTTTTCCAATGTATGTTAGGATCTATACAACATCTGATCGATTACTGTGATTTCAGGACTGTGTGATCATGAATCTAGCTTCCTTATTTGAAATCACTGCTAGAACCGGACCGAAATCCTCTCGACATCCCATTTCTGCACTGTTTTCTACGCAGGCGAACCTTCAAAAGGGATCAGCTGTGTTTCACATCTTGGCTTGAGCAGCACCCTCTCGTCCAGTAGACAGTGGGACGTTAGCAGTTTGATGACGGGGGAAAAAGGGCTTTGATAAACACAAAACCCCGTCATTATCTCATTTTGGTGCACTCTACATTTTTTCCTAAACAAATTCCATGGAAAACTTATGTAGGAAACCATAACTTGTTACAAATCAGAACCCACAGTTTTTTTCCCCATCTTTTCTTAATACGTGAATGCAAGGATAAAATTACTTCATTGAGAAACACATGGCATGAGAAAAAACAGAGGGATAAAAGAAAAGAAATACCCCAAATGTACCAATGTCTAAACCATGTTGTTTTTTGTTTTTTTTTCAGGGGCTGGGGGGAAGAATCCCATCTTGAAGCTCTCCTATGCCATAGTGCCTAGCAAAGGTACTTGATACTGAAATCACTGGTCATACCAGTGAGTTTATCATTACTTTCCATTCTTCTATATGGTTCAGGTAATTACATTTCTTCAAAGTGAAAATGTGCATACACAAGTGACTTGGAAAAAATACCAGTATGATAAGCACAGGAATCATGGAGCTGATCTTTAAAAACCCCAACCAAAACACTTGAACTTCAAATGAAATCAGTATTATTCATAACAAGTTCTACTCAGGAACTAGAAATGCCTGAAGACCTACATAAAAGCTTTAAATTTCCCGTAATGCTGATGTCAGTATATTTTATAGTGTTACCTGAGAGTGACTCAAGCTTACTCATGTGTCACTAAGGTGGTGATGTATCACTGTTGCTGATGTGCACCGATTCCCTTCTCTGATGAACTGTTCACCTCCAGTATTAGCCAAGCATAATAGCATGGTGTTTGATACTGTGGAAATATGCACAAATTATAACCCATCGACCACGATTCTGGCCATATTTCTGTGGAGGGTAACAAATATAGGTCTCTCTTCTTAAGAAAATCAATGCTTTGTCATTTTTTGGTTTGCTATTGCACAGGATGTCTATCTAGTTGGAAACTGCTCTATGAGAATCATTAGAAGATGCCAATTTTCCATGTTATAATTTCCTGATAGAAGTTTCCCTGAAGTATTTCTGAAGTTTAAGACGACAACCATGGGTAGCAAAAAAAGATATCAAGTCCAAAACTAGCCAGTTACTGGGCCATCTCTTGGCATCCAAAAATGCCATTTTCAGGCTCTTGCTGTGGTCTACCCAATTCCTATCAAGAAATTGGGGTTTCTAGGTAGAACTGGAGTTGTGCTCCTTCTGGAGCTCTCTCATGGTGGGTAATTGCTCTGTGGATTGATCCTTACTTTTTACATCTCATCAACAGGGATTAAACAAGAATCAGTGAGTTCCCCATTGCAGAAGTACAGACATGGGATGTTTGGTCTGTTCATTTGGCATCTCATGGTCCTTTCCATCCTAGTGACTTCTGTGGTCTTCCACCAGGTAAAAGCTGCATAAAAAGCAGTCCCATGGAAGTCACAGTGACTGGTCATCATTACCAGTAGCTAAGCAAGAAAAGCACTTGCAAACACAGGGGAGCAAGAAGGCCATTTTGAAGCTGTTAGGAAAGATTACCCCTGCTATCAAATAATAGTGTGGTTTATCAAAGCATTTATTGATCACCACTTACTGTCTGCTCAGCTCCTACCATTTCTTTATATTTATTGTGCATGCTTCTTGCCATTCCTTCTCGGGTCAGTACTACTCAAACCACTGCTGTTGACATTTGTTGAGCCTCCACCAAGGTATCCCCAAGGTGACAGGAGTAGTAATAAGCTTCTTTGTGGCTCCTGCCTTCACCTCCCCAATTTAAAACCCTCGTAGAGCACTTCAGATGTTATTCAGCTCTACCACAAAATGGCAAAACTTTAGAAATGAAAGTGCTTAGTGGCTGCATGCAGAAAGTCAATAGCAAATGGTGCACCTGGATATACAGCTTAGTTTCCTGTGGGCCCACTAACACATGGCGTTGTAAGTTGAAAATGACTTCCTCTCCTCACTTTTTATATACATTCTTGATATGATGTCAGAAATAAAACTGCTTTAATGGATTTAATTCTTTGTTGTGGCTAAGGAGTCCCTTCAGGAATGGCAATGAGCTACATCACATTCCCTAGTGCAAAGTAAATCCCTGTCTGTGAGCAGAGTCCTGCAGATTCTGCACACAACTTCCTTACCGAAGCTCATGCCACAGTTTGCAGAAATCAGGGCTGATATGCTTGATTTAAAAGCTCAAGTGTTCAACAACCAGAACAGCTCCAGACTTCTTCCCCAATGCTGTTCCCCATGGATCCCAACTGATTTGTCACACAGAGGATAAAGACTGAACAGGGATTTCCTTGGTTGTAGTCAGACACTGGAATCACGTGGCGTTATTTCTGTTCCAATCATGAATCCTTTTGGCAAGCATTCACCCTAAACTCTGCCATATTCATGTAACAGGAAGGCAAACTGAAACATGTTTCATTTAATATTTAATATCCACTTTAAAAAGACTTTTCTGTAGAACTGGTTTGTCTAAGCTCTTTTTGGTGAGCAATCAGGTTTTCTAATTTTTTTTTATTTTTTTTTCTTGTTGATGTAAAAACAAGTGTCTGTCTTTCTGAAAAAATGAGAATTTTTACTGGAGACTTTTTGGGCAAAAAGCAGAATTTTTTTGGCCCCAAACCCAAAACTTTAAGCTTAAAATGGCAAACCTCTCATTTTCAGCCAAACAATGAAAATGTTGGTTTTGGCTGGACATTTTTGGCTTTTCAACAGAAGTGATCTTTTTCTTGGTCAAAAATTTTCCATGAGGTGAGGAATAAACATTATGGGTAAAAGTCTAGCGCAACTGGAAGGAAGGAGCAAAGGGAGATAAGGAACAAAAACAGTTTATCACAACCATCGTGAAGCCACAGATACCAAGGTCTGTTACCAGCAACTGTACCAATCTAGTATAGAAACCCTGCAACCTATAGCCTGGTGTATTTATAGCATGATTCACAGTCACTGAATGTTCTACAAACAAGTTTATTGAACTATGTTTCTCTCAGTTGTTTCCTTTTTTAGAGAATAATCACCAGGAAAAGCACTTGCAGACTGCTTCTACCCGGACAAAAATTTCAGAGCTGTCCCGAAGATCTCACTTGCTGCTCAGGCACTAAGTAATAAGCAGTCACGTGCACTTGTGAGCAACCTGATTAATACAGGAAAATCGTGAGTTCTGTGCAGGCAGCTGGTGGCAGAGGAGATGCCCTGTTAGCCCTTTCCCTCCAGCTGCACACAGCCTTTGTCTTGCAGCACGAACTGAACCTACCTCCTTTGCAGCGGTCTGAGCAAACACTGCAAAAGGAGCAAGATGGGGAAAGGGGTGGGTGGGAGGACCAGGACCCTCCAGGTTAGCAGAGGCAGAAACGAAGAGATGTTCTGCAGCAAGCCTGCAGTGATGCACTCACTGATCATGCGCACGCCTCATCTCTCTTAAATATTTGTTCTGCCCAATACTTGGCTCTAAAGAGCATGTCTCAGCACAGCACAGTGGGAGTGCTAGGCTGCTCCAGAGTCAGCTGAGAAGCGTCGAGGGAAGAGCATGCCCCTGAGTTACTGGGACATGTCCTGGTGCTTCCTTTTCTTTTTCCACCTCTCCAGGAAATACTCAGTCACAGAAAGCACCGCTGTCTGCATCTCACCCACGTCTGGCTACTAGGAGGGATAAAGGTGGATTAAACTCAGTGTAAACTGACAGGAACCTTTTCACCCTCCAGTTTTTGGGCAGAATCCATGATCAGAAGCAATTTTTTAATCACTAGCTGTTTTAATGTTTCCCAACCCGTTCATAAAGCGGCTTTTGGGATGTGACGCAAACCGGCGGTTTAAAGCCATAGATCTTTCTAGTTAATCTAGCAGATTAAGCACCTCACAGCCACTGGGAAGTGCTCCATGGAACTGCAGTATTATGGCCTGGATAAATCTGGTTTTATAATCCTGCTTAGTCAACACTGATCTGGATAAGCGGAGACCCATCCTTTGAGAACGGAGCTCCGAAAGCACAATTTGGGCAAAGGGAGGGGAAGAGCAGCACGTACTTCTAGCAAGGCCAGGAAGGTGGCACAGGATGCGAAATCCTGGTAGGCAGCCACGGTAATCCCCAGCCACCCTTCGCAATGGCGCTTCCCATAGTCACTTTACCCCCAAGTCCCTGCAGGCCATGCCAGGGGGCACAAGAGGGCTGGAAGCTGGTTGGGGGCAAATCTCACCCATGGGGATGGCACGGGGCTGGAAGATGCATGAACGCCCAAGGGCAGCCAAGGTATTGGCTTCTGAGGGTGCAAATAAATGATGCATATCTGCCTTCCTCACCTTGAGGAAAGAGCCAAGAGTGGGAGGAAACTCACACACAAACCCAGTGATTACCAGGAAGCTCCGTTCACCTACTGGCATTGAAACGTGAAACATTTATTTCTACCAGAGATTACTTGTGGGAACTCAGCTACTAAACCAATACTCCACCCCTGGAACACTGATAACAACAACTAACAGCAGGGATTTATTTATTTATTTATTTATTCCCCCAGTATTATTTGTCCTCCTTTGCTTTGCTGACTTGTCCCTTATTAGCACTCTAAGCAGGCTGGAACGAAGCTTGTACTGTTACAGCCATCTCAGAACAAGGAAACAAAACAAGAAGGCTCCCTGTTGTACCTCAAGGCATGGGGAAAACTTTCCAATACCCGTAAAGTACTGGAAAGTATTTATTCGGCTGTGGGGCTGTGGAATGCCAATCACAGAAGACATTTGAGAACAGACTTGAGAACACCCTCAGAGAGGACTCCAGTGAGGATGAACCGGTTTGGGATTTCAGGGAACAGCCTGGACAACCTTCAATTTTCCTTCCACCCCTCTTTATGTGATTTGCATGCCCTGTCAAGCCTTGAAAGCTCCTCTGGTTTTATTACCCAGCTCACATCATCGAGAGCTTTCCTTGAAACTCCTGTTCCTTGCACCAAGCAAACACATGGTGAACATCACTTACAATTGCTCACACTGAGGTTACATCTAAAGAGCTGCAAAGATGAAATATAAAAAAGCAATTTGCAATCACCAGACCTTCAGGGGAAAGATTCCTCACTTGGAATGCGAAGGGCAAAAACCCAAAAAGCTGAAGTATGAACAGCCCAGACTGCTACTTATTTAAGTTTGAATACTAGGGCAATGAATGAAAGCATTCGGGTGTCTGATTTCTATTTTTAAACATCTGAAATCCCATCACCTCTTTGCAGGCTGTACAGTGGAGGAAAGAGGAGACCCATCTATGTAGGTACAACTGTGACATGGTGAGGGGGAAACGGCTTTGCTGAATGGGTAGTGCACTGCACCTGAATGCCATGAGACCTGGCTTTTTTCTCCCATTTGGCCAGTAGGCTCGTGGTTTTAACTGAGGCAGTTTCCCCCTTGTTTTTTACTATTGTGTCTGTGGTTAGAGACATGTAATGACAAGCCACCATGTTTAGAAAGCTCTCTGATGAAAGGGTGAAGTGCTGCCTGTATGCTGCACTTAAAAAAAAATAAAAAATAAATCACCTTTATTCTACAAATGCTTCACCTTGCTAACAAGTTTTTATATTCAGGTGCAGCCAGCTCAAGTTTAAACGGCATTAGATCATTTGGTTACATCACCAGTTTATCTACTGGGTTACTACAGCACTGATCAGATGAGCGAAGAGCTGGAAATATTTGTTGCAAGTAAGGACTTTAAGAAACACTCTTTAGCACGTGTGCAAGGAAGACTTGCCTGTACAAATATTTGTGCATAGAGTGAAATAAATTACAAATGAATGTATCTTTATATCCAGGTTCCTTGTGCTTCTGAAGATGTGTTGCTAAGGCATAAGTTACTAACTTAAAACACAAATTACTGGTCAAAATTCACTTGTCTTTATTTCTAAGATGTTCAGATCAGCTGGTCACAATGGCTTTGTGTTCTGGAGAAGCTGTGAACAGCAAGCTGGGCTCGGGAGCTGCTTTTTCAAACAAAGATTTTGCAGTTAACCCACAGAAAAATAAATTTGAATTACAGAGCTTTCTAATACAGAGCCTTTGTCTATTGTGAATTGATGCAAAACCTTTGGCAGTGAAGACAGAGAGACTGGAAGTGTTGAATATACAAAAGTTAGCTCCTACTCAACCAAAGTGAAGCATAAAATAAGTGTTCCAGAACCTTTATGGCAGCAAAATTCAGAACTGAGAAAAGGAAGCTTTTAGAAAACAAAGCAATTTGTCAAACTCAGTCCTCTGAGACAGGAATTGCCATTGCTACTATTATTATCTAGTGCCTATGAGCTGCTGTGATGAATAAGGACACTTCTTACGTCTCATACAAACAAAGGACGAGAGATCATTGTGATCACAAATTGAGTGGATTAAGAAAATGATATGTGCATAATGAGTCTCTTTAAATGTAATAATATAGGCACTTTTTCTTAAGCTAGCGAGAAATCATCATATCATACACAGCTTGAGCTGACCACTAATTCATTTACAATTGAAAAAAACTCTCCCTAACACAACTTGCATCTCCCTAACATGACTTCTTTTTTTTTAATTATTATTCTATTTATTTATTTATTATTTTAAGAGGCTGGTAGGGTTCTCTTTGAGAAACAGGAATTGTTCTACAGGAGAAGAACTCTCTGCTGAGCCCCATGTTACAGCGGGAACTACATTGGGGTACATCAGAAGGTGAGAGAAGAGCAAAGACTGCCAGGTTGTGGGATATCTGTTGGAAAGGAGCATGCTTACCAGATAATAGTGCTGTTTCTTGTTTTTTTTTTTTTTTTTTTTTTTTTTAAAGACTTTCTACAATAAAAATACTTTCTACAATGAACGTGTCAATTACAAATATAAGCTCATTTTGTTGTTTTGAATGATATGAGATTTAAAAAAACAAAAAACAACAACAAAATAAAACAAAACAAAAAACCCACAGTTTTTACTGGTAAAGAATTTGGCTCCCCCTCCCAAAAGATGAGGCCATTTTTCCATTTGTGTTTAGTAGAAAACAAAACCCCAAAATCACAAACCCTTAAAGACTAGTAGGTAGTAAACCAGAGCACAAGAACTAACTCCAAGCCAAAGTGAACGTCCTGAGCTCTGTTTTCCTGTAAGGCCTTTGCATCCCATCCTGACTGTGTTTCTGATGCCAGTACCTATACAGGGGAGCATTTCCCTTTGCCTTACTCCTGTGAGTAAGATACTGCCCGGCATGCAAAGAACATATTTACATGGCAACACTTGGCAAAACTCTGCTGGAAAATAGCAGTGCCTTGGTGCTTTTGGCTGACCACCTGGATAACGCAGGTCGCTGAATGCATTGCAGTTACCTGAGCACTGTGTCCTTGCGGCTCAAAAATATTACCATGGGGCCACGATAAGGAAGAAAAGATCCATATCCTAACACCCTTGTCTTTAACCAGAAGCTTTGCTGTCATAGGAAACTTGAGAGCCAAATTCTGCACTAAAATCAATGGAGCTAACATTGCAGACAACTTTTGGATGTAATTTTCCTGTTGTTCCCCTCGTCAAGAAGTTTGTACCACCTATGTAACAAAAAGTGTCAAATCAGCACTGAAAATTCCTCTTCTTTCTGCCCTGACTCTTTTCTCTTTCCATTGCCGTGGAGGAAAACTATGTCTTAGCTAGTGTTAAAGGAGTGGGATCCAACTTAAGCAAAGGTTACACAAGCTAGCACAATTACTAGAGTCTCCATATTTTCCCAATAACGAATCTAGCTCTAATTCAGAAGATATGCCCTGCCTGGGAAACAATGCGAGGTTGAATGAGGACAGAGTAAAGAATGAGATGTCATAAAAGCCTGACGTTCTTGAGTGCCAGCAGAATCGTTCTCTCCTGATGGGTGCTCTTGGGTTGCTAATTTGAGGCATTTGGAGCATTTGGTATACAGCTGTTCCGCTCAGAGTGCAATGGCAAGCGTTTTCAAGTAAAACCACAAGAATGAACTGATGAGGCCACTTGGAAGCCATGTTCAGAGAATTTACCTCCTCTGACTACGTCGCTGGTTTTTAGGAGCACAACACAGCTTTTTACCCCTCCCTTCCCTGCTGCTTTCTCTCGCAGAGCAGCCGGCACCAGGCAATGCAGGCCGGCTCTGAGGGGAGCAGGGCAGCTTCAGCCAGTTGGGTGCTGCTAGATGGGGGAAAAAGGGGTCTCATTTTGTGAGCACCTCCTTATTCCTTGTTGGAGAATCTGTTCTTGGAAGCAGTTAAAAAGGACCTTTTATTTCTTCTCCAACTAATGCACATGCAGCATGCAACGTGCTTTGTTGGCATGTTATACCAAAGGCACAGGCTTCAGAGAGAATTGTCCAACAGAAGGGGATAATAATCAGTGAATATCTTCCCATGGCTTATTTTGTTAACTGGTAATCTGTTTACTCATCTTCTGATAGTGGATGCAAATCCATCTGAACTTCCACAAAGACATTTATTAAACCCCATTAAACTAAAGAAGATCAAGCCCAGTGCAAGCGATGGAAGGAGAGCAGGGGTTTCAGTCAAAAGGTCTACATAGATGAGATTCAAGTCCACTATGAGGTTCCTCAAGATCAGCCTTTGAACTAATCTGATTTTAAAATCTTTATCAATGATCTTGGGCAGGTTAAAAAGTTGGGGTTGAGATGTGGATGTTGGAAGAGGGGAATACCGAAAGGGAAGCAGCTCCAGGGGACTGAGTAATGGGAGTGGGGTGGAAATTTAGTAACACACAATGTAAAAAAACAATTGGTCATAGCAAGAAGTTTTGCTACTTACTCAACACATATTGGCTAGAAAAAAAAAAAAAAAAAAAAAAAAAAAGAGAAGAGGAAGATGTGGTTACGAACAGAGGAAAATGATGAATCCAGTCCCAAAATATATCAGGGGAGATATTCACAGACAGGAAAGTATTACTCCTACTGTAGTAATATTTTTAACTGGAAGACTATGTCTTTTTTTGTCTTTTTTTTTTTTTTTTTTTTGAACTGTAATAATTTTTTGATACTCTGCACATTTCTCTTTACTTGGTTACAGGGAGAATGAAACATGAAATTGGCAATAAAAAAGGGGTGCAATTAGTTCTTTAACCAGCTACTGAAACCTTTCAAATGCTTCACTGGGAAGTGTAAGAATGCACAACTGACTGCCAAAGAAGAGCAATGTTATTTAATTATTTCCCTCCCCCCCCCCCCATTTCTTTCTTTCTTTCTTTCTTTCTTTCTTTCTTTCTTTCTTTCTTTCTTTCTTTCTTTCTTTCTTTCTTTCTTTCTTTCTTTCTTTCTTTCTTTCTTTCTTTCTTTCTTTCTTTCTTTCTTTCTTTCTTTCTTTCTTTCTTTCTTTCTTTCTTTCTTTCTTTTCTTTTCTTTTCTTTTCTTTTCTTTCTCTCGTATTTCTAGAATATTTTATATTTGACTTTTGTATCACTAGGTTGCTGAAACTCACTTTGTATCTTATCTTTCTTGATTTTTGTCTCTAAGTATTTGCACTGTTTTTCTATAAGAATTCCCAGTAATTAAACTGTTGTTAATTTTACAAGTGTATCAAGTTTATTCAAAAATAACAGGTTTTGAAGACAAAAAGGGAAGAACAATTCACTAGAATAGTTTGATTCTTTTGCAGAACTACTATTCATCTGTTTACTGTTATAAAAACTGCACCTCACATACTACTTGATAGCTTTTCCTAGTGTACCTCTTTAGATATCATTCTATAAATTTCGTATTCTCTTATATATATATATAAAAAAAAAAAAGTGAAAAAAAAAGAAAATAAATATTAGACGTGTTACAGTTTTCAAGAATGGTCTTTGAATGTTGTGCTTGAGCTTCTAAATCACTTTGAAGTCAAACATTTGTGGACAGGAGGGCAGAGAACATACATAACAGGACCACTAGCCTTCTTCCTCCATCCCTCCCCACCTGGGCATGCATTCAGTGCTGGTTATTCTGTTTCCTAATTATCTCTGAAAGCTTGCACATGCAACTTTATCGGGATTCTTATGTTTCCTTATGCTCTTGATGTTTCCATCCATTCCTGCATTTGAGAGTAAATCAAAATTAAAGTGATATTTAGCATGTACATGCTGTGCACAGCACACTTGCTTGCCTATTCTTCACTTCCTTTTCACATCATTCTTAATGGGCCTTTAAGGACATATCTGTATTCCCGGAGTGTTATTTATGGTTCTGACATCATCCCTCAAGGTGAACAGTACTTTGCTGTAGAGTATTTACTCTTTTATAGTAAATCTCCCTGCTGCTTTCTATAAAAACAGGAAAACAGCTGCAACTTTTATAGGTGAGAATGAAGGTTTCTCCCTCCTCTTAACATACATTTCATCATGGGGAAGTTAAAAGTGATCTTGGGAGGAGAAACAAAGCCTGAGTGTGGTCTTTCATGGTTGAATTTTATCTGTATTCCTTCAGCTGACATTAAACAAAATGCATAAAGCCACACCAGATGTTTTTATTATCATTCATTACTTATATGAATGCAATATGGACAAGCACGGTACAGAAGAAAAAAGTGGCCTTGGACCATGGGACTAGATCTATCTTGACAAGCATCTTGTTAAACAGTTAAGTGTATGCACAGTGTCTCTGGATTAATCAGTGTAGAGGAAAACAAAATGTATAAAGAAATGCAATCTACAAATCACAGGCACTGAGAGCACATTCACTGAAGAGGCAGGGGAGAGCTGGAAGGTTTCACAGCTTCTTACTCGCCACTCCAAGAGCCCATTTGGTAGAGGGAGCCTGCAAATACCATGTAAAGAGTAGCTCTGGAGAGGTTTCTAGCACATGCATCTAATTAGAAACAAAATAAAGTGTAATTATTTTTAGTTAGCTTTTTTTTTTTTTTTTCTTTCTTTCTTTCTCTTTTGTAACTGTGATTTTAAAAGAAGCTGCTTATATTATTTCCACTTGCATCTGAGCTGAACAAAGTGCGATGATGTAGTACATAACACGTGCTTCAGTCCAACTGCCTCCAGCACTTTGTGCACTTAACACAATGAAGCTTTCCGACAGCTGGAAAGATCTGCAAGGTTGGGGGGTCGAATGGAAATTTCTGCATATTATCACCTCTGGGATATGTTTTTTATATCAGCATTTTAGGTGAGGGATTCTTCTGAATGAAACCCTTCTGCACTGCAGCAGGAGGAGATCACGTGCCAATCCACCCTGTTTAGATTGTACACCCAAAATTTATACACCCAGAACAACACAGAGCAAATCCAGGGCCAAACCAAGAATCTGTTGTGATGCAAAATATCTGCTTGCTCAAAACTTCGTTGCTCCTAAATGAAGCACTAAAACCAGATTGTCTTGACCCATAGTCAGTGTTGGTGCTTCAGCCTCCTTAAAATTGATGCAAAACCTGACAGTTCTTATCCCAAATCCACAGTATGGTGTTTGCCACATCATATGAAGCTCTGCATTTATCTTGGAAGGTGTGGAATTTTTGGGCCCAAATGCTTCTGAGTCAGATTTCTCTTCTTAACATAGGCAATCCAAAATATTACGGTTGTACTAAAGCAGTGGTGAATTCATCCAGGCTTCAGTAAAAGCTAGAAGCTTTATTTTGTTAATTGGCTGGTCAAATGTTATTTCTGAATCTTCAGAAAGCTTTTCTTCTGAGTGTTCTCCACAAAGCTAATGAGTACATTTGAGCCCAAATGTGTTTAAATAAAGATAATTTATAGTAAACTTTCAGAAGGATAACGCTGCCTCTCTCGATAAATTTTGCTGATGTGTGCAGACTGAATACTGCCCCTAGAGCTTCACAAGAACTTTAGAATTTGCTCCCTCCTTTGTTCCACGGTTAACTGGCCAAATATTTCAAACATTTTCCTTTAAGAAATGTGTCCTTGTGGGGGAAAGTCCATTAGTAACAGTGTACTTGCATCTTGTCAGGACCAGACTTTAATGGCTGTTTGAATTTTAACTATTATTTGCTAGCTGTTCCTGCTCATGCCAACTAAGTCTATAATAAAAGCCATTAAATACCAAGTAACTGGCCTCGGTGTAGCTGCAGGGTACTGCACTGTGTATGATCTGAATTTACCCGTTGCAAAGCAAAGTTGCAAAGCAAAGACTTTGACCCTTAGAGAGCTACCGGAGATGGAAACCTTTTTTTTTTTTTTTTTAAATTTATTTATTTATTTGTTTATTTATTTATTTATTTTCCCCAAAGGAGACTGCCTACAAGAACAAAAGTACTCTTCTTTGCCCCAGGGAAGATCAAGTGTAGTCTGAAGGTACTGTGACAGATCATTACCCTTTTTCCTATTTACAGGATGAATGAAGATGCTGAAAAATATTTGGCACTGATTTGCTGCAAAATATGGGACAAGGCAAGCTGGCGTTTGAATTGGTGCCCCAATGAAGAGCGAAGGAGCTGCCAGCATGCCTTGATGAACTGGGCAGGTGAGTGCAAGTCAACTCTATATTCTTCTGTCCTCTGCCTCTGATTGCTACTTCCTGAGCACCAGAAACCCTGGTGGCCCAGAAAGCAAAAGTCTGTGAATCGCTGCCCAAAGAGTAGGGTGTGAGCAGAGGAGCTGCGGACAGAGCAGACAGAAGCGATAGGCACAGCATCGGGCAGATAGAGCCCTGATTGTGTAACATCAAAGGACACACCAGAAAAAGTTCCCAGAACATCTGCTGTGGGTCAAAGGAGAGGGCTACAGCCTCTTATCTCGGTGAGGAGAACACAGACCCTCCTCAAGCAGAGCCTTGTCCTGCTGTAACCTGAGTAAGGAGGCTGGATAAGAAGGGGGACGTGCTGTCCGCCTCCTGAGACCGCATCTGAGTGGAAGCATTACATCGCAATTTAAGGGAAAAAATAGCACAACCCCCCTAGAGATTTATCTTCCACTTTCTGAATGGATTTTCTGCAAAGACCTGGGGACCACAATGAACGCTGGCAGCGTTTTCACTTACACAACAAATCTGATTCTGAGCCATTTAAAGTGGTTAGAACTAATAAATCAAATTTTGTAAGAGCTAAAGAGAGAAAAGTTAAAGGCATGATGGTTAATGTGAAGAATTTGTATCTTTAAATATAGATGTGAGGCAACAAATGCAAGTAAAATAATTAGTGCATGAAAGCAGAAAGGTAGGACAAAGGTTAAAATAATTAAAAATTCCTGGTTATTTACTTATGGCCCAAAGTCAACTGAAGAAAACAGAAAGCCTTAGTGGGCTTTGGAATAGGCTGTTAAGACATTTGCACATCTTAAATGATTGGTGGATGCAACCAGTGCACTGAGACCAGAGTGCAGAATGGAGAATTAAAAATAAGCAACACATTAGCTGAAATGGGAGCATAACAGAGAGCTCACAAAGCAATTTTCCATGCAAAGCCCTAACACACAAAAAATAACAACGAAAAAAAAAATCCAAAACAAAATGCAGCCCTCACAAGTGATGTTCAAAACAATGCTTGGCTAGAAAGATGACTTTTACACCATGTACCAAATGTGAGCAAACTCCACAGCTGGGGACACTAATCTGAAAATGTTCACTGCATGAGCTGATCACTGTAGGGGTGAGGAAGAAATTTATTTCCCTGAAGAACAATAACCTATTGGCAAGGTGTACCACAGAAACGCTTCACCTTTTTCCACCAGCGAGTGTTGTTCGTGGCTGGATAGCAGCCTTGACAGACCATTAGGTATCATCTCTTGAGGCAGTATCAATACGATATTGAAGGTCGCCCAGGAAAAATGCTGTTTAGCTGAAAGGGCTTTCCATGTGATCCTGTAGGAATAGCTTACTGAGGCTTTGCTAGCAAGCTACCCAAGCAGAGAGTAATTTGCAACACTTAGCTCACTGTCTAAAGTAAATCACAACGCATTTTGCATTTAAGATGTTTAATATAAAGCTAGCAGCATATGGGGGAACAATGTAGGATTGGCCTTCTTTGGATTAGGTTATTTACACTGAATTGGCTCTCTCTTTCACTAAAAAGCATAATGCTGTGTAATTTCATAGGGCTGGAAAGCTTGATTCCACATAGGTTAAGACTTAAACTGCTTGCAAAGTGCCTGGATCATTTATTTCTGTTTGCGTGCGCTGTGCCAGTTGTCACTGAGGCCCAGGAAAGCCCTGAGAAAGCTGCTGCTTCCAGCTACCCGGTGGTGGTTTTCACAGAATGATACTAAGTGCTTGAGCTACAAGATTAATTTGCTTCTATGTTCTTTTTTATTATTATTATTTTATTTTTATATATATATTTTTTTTTTATTAGAATCAGCTCAAGAGTTTCCACGATTTCAGTGATGTTTAATGGGGATTAGTTTGAAGTAAAAACGTGTTTTCCATTTGTCTGAGAAAGACACAACAGGGAGCAGAGCCCTGGATATTACCGAAAGCTTTGGGTGGTTCTGGGAGGCCAAAGGCCGAGTGACTTCAGATTTCAGTGGAGTGTAATAATCCCCTAGAAATGCACGGCTTGGTGTGTCTTATTGTGCAATTATGGCATGGAAATTGTAGGGCTTTTCTGAGCTGTGGATTAGTCACTGCGTGTCATTAACACAGGTATGAGATGACGGTCAGGCAGCACCAGCCGCATCCGGAGCTACCTGCAGAAAAATCTCCTCTCCCATTTTCCCTGTTCACTAGGATGCAGTATCTCTTCTTCAGTTTAACAACGATTTAAATATAGAGTAGCAAATGATGTAGAAGGTAAGGTGATCCCCTGATTCATGGACAATGAGTTAGTCATTTTGCCTACCTCAGGATATTTATACAGTTCATTAGTGGGACAAAGAATTGTTATTTCACAGCTCAAAGAGGCTACACTGTGCATTGTTTTTCTATTCAGTGGTGTCTGACATATGGTAGACTTAAATCTCTGTACTTATCAAATGACTTGCCAACATGGAACATACTGGCTTGTTTCATAATACTTATTTTATCTATTCACTTATATTCGGTTGCTAAAACAAATATTTTCCTTGGCTCTATAGCAGTGTTTTCTGTGGGTTGCTAGAGGTAGACAAGCGACGTTTAGCAGGCTGGTGTTTCTCCCTGCATCCATCCTCTGAATGTCAGCTCCAGGAATAGGTGCCCTGAGAGACATCTTGAACATCTTTAATGTCACAGAGACATTACTGTTTGAAAGACCTGAATCTTTCTGGGGAACCTTCTCACCATGACTGCTTAACACCTCATTGTCCTGAGAGAAAGATTTTATGTCTGCTGGGGATACAGCACTCCTGTGGTCCCTTGATTTTTTCCGTTTGGACAGCCAGAATACTTTAACCATGGTGTGAGTAACACAATATTGCTCCAATTGATTTTTCTTTCATCTCAGCTATTTGCTAGCTGCCTTTCTTGGGACAGATTTGAATGCTGTTAGTGACCTTCTGAAAACACCGTGTTCATTATTAGAACCAGGTCATAAATACCCCTGGGCACAATGAAATGCCTCACCTGCGATTCTTCAAATAGTTTCCACTGCTATTAATTCTTTTAGGTGTATGAGGTCTCCCACATGTCTGTTCACTAAATAGATATCATGTGGAGGTACCTGAATATAACATTTTGGCATCAAATATCTTCTATGTAGAATACATAGAAGTATTACTTGTAGATTAATCAATGTACCAAATTCTTGATTTCCTGGAATAGGTCATTAAGAGGGAGAAAGTTCAACTTCAAATGGGAAACTGAACTTTTCCAAAGTTCATTGGTGTTAGAGGTCAAGCTTTAGTTCAGCTCATTACAGACACAGATGTTAAATTCAGATTAGGAGTTACATTTTGGGAAAGTTTAAGAGGTTTTGGGATCTGTGTTTTTGGCCTAATCCACTCTTTAATCAAAAACGACATCCCTGGGCAAGAAAGTCTTCAGCTCTCTCATACCTCTCTGAAATATGCATTCATACATACAGAAGCTATTTCAGTCTTGATGAGGAAACTCAGGTCATGTTTATTCCCACAATACAGTTGAATAATCTCCTCAAGTCCACATGAAAAAAATAAACGAGGACTTTTTCTTTTTTGTCAACCATGACTTCTGTGAAAGTGATATATGATATGCTACAGCTATGCTCTTTTGGACATCAGCATCTTGTTTTGTGTTGTTTTTAATTACTTTCATTATAAACACAATGACTAAAATCGTGTTAAATTTAGAAAACAGCTTCTTCAAGTTTCTGCAAGAAAATCTTGCATGTTCATTCATCAATGCACTTTTTGCATTATGTAGCCCCCACTTAGAGGTTTGAAGAGTCCCAGTACCCTTTATGTAAAACCTTTTATGGCTTGTACAAATACTTCCACGTGGTATATCTGACAAATGTGACTTTCATCTACTGAAATTTTCTGGCCTGAGAGTGGTGCCTGAACTCTTTGCATAGAGAAGTCAGAATTCGCTACAGAGAAAGGCACCAGAAGAGGGGCTGCTGCAGAAAGCCAGCTTGTGAAGGGGTGGTAGCACTGCCGCAGTGCTGTGCTGTTCTCCAGCCACCTGCCAGCCAGAGCAGTTACTGGGCTGGGTTGTATCCTTGTTTAAACACAAAAACAACCACAACAAAATGGAGATAACTGTCAATTTATAGGGTTGTATTACAATCACAGCTAAAAATCTGATGATCACGGTGTGTTATGTAAACAGCATTTATGAGTACGTATAAAAATGAATTTAGTTACTCAAAGTTACTTCTTCACAGCAGGTAAATAAAACGTGCATTTTATATGCTGGTGAACAAAAGAATTAGCCACAGATATGTGACTGGAACTGACCCCAGGCTTTCTCCATCTAGCATTTACTCCATGAAGAAAAGGAATTTGCTAATATATAGTATTTTCTGTCAAATATATATGCCAAACAATTGAAAAAAAAAAAGTTAAAAGAACACTCATGAAAGAAATAGTATCTCACAACTATTTGTAAAGATGTGAGAGTATTTAGTTCTGGGTAATGTCATACAACAGATGTCATTCAACAGATCAGACAGCTTTCAGAAGTGACCAACAATGATTTTGGGCTGGAAGGACTGATTCATAAAAGTAACATAACAGTGTTAGTTTGTTCTTCTTGTTTTACCAAATATCAACATTGGAAAGGGATGGTTTAGTGCAGTATATGAAACATAGCTAGAATTATTGGGATGAAGTCAAGGGAACAAGTGCCCTAAATAGGAGGGAAAACTTTCTGACACGGCTGTCTCTTAGGCTGCAACAGTCTGCAAGGAGAAGTGATTGAGGCCACATCTCTTGGAACATTTGAAACTAGCTTAGCCAAAGCACCAAAAACTGCAGCACAGAGAACAATCCTGGCTTGGCAGGGGAGCGGACAGGATTAGCAGAGGTCTTTCCTAGGGTTGCAGAGGGGCTGCTGTAGGGGTTCAGAGCTATTTTTGTCTTTTACGACAACTGTTTGATGAACGACTCTATTATTTCCCAGCTGTCAATGAATATGAGGAAAGTGTTTCCTGTGGAGTAAAATCTTTCCTCCAAGGTGAAGAATCAATTGGAGAAAAATACCAATGTCACATTCCAGTGCTTCAGTCCTTATTGTGCTTGGCATGTCGTTTCCTCCGTCCTACACAGCAATTGGTCCAAACCAGGACAGAACCAGCCTGTTCTGTCTAATAAAATTTTATTGCATTGCTTTTCAAAATAACAATTCCTATACTAGCACTTTGAAAGCCAGGAAGGCACACAGGCAAGAAAAAACATGCCTACAACTCATTAAGGCTATGAAAATAGTTGCATAAAAGGATCTGACAATGCAGTGCAGTTTGTCATTCCAGTTTCATTCCACTAATTGTTCTTTTTTTTTTTTTTTTTTTTTAATGAAGAACTATCACCCCAAAATAGACTCTTCCCATAAGAAAGCACAGAGATGAAATTGGAAATAAAATCATTAAGTCTTATTATCTGTACAGCCACATCATTTTTTTTTATTATTTTTTTTTCCAATGACCTTCTCAATTTCCATTTTCTATGTCAGTTGTGCTCTCTTAAATTCTGCAGGAAAGGAGGAAAAAGGGATAAAAGGAAGTGGTCAAGACACCATGTTCTGTGGTGTTGCAATAACGGGAAGCTGACCGCTTTCAGCATTATCAGTCATTCCTACCCAGGTTCAGCTGCTGGAAACAATCACCAGCAGCATGGTGTTTGCACTGAGCCCCCTCACTTCTTGACTTCCAAAAACTCCAAAGAAAATCTATCAGAATCTGAGCAGGAATTTGCTTTGCCTTTGGATGCCAGAGCTCCCCACAATGGCTTCTGTCTCAGGTTATGGAAGCAAAGTGGTTTCTGAAGAGATGTGGTGACCTAACACTGGTGCCCTAAGTCTCGGTGCAGACGTTTGGCTCTTTCCTGGCCACCTACCAACACAAGCCTTTCCCCATCCTTCATTTTTCTATTTTTCTACCAAGTAGGCCCTGCCACAAGAACGTTGAACTCTGCATAACTCAGTCAGTCACTTTCGGCCCCTGACTGAACTCTCCAGAACCCCAAACCCGGGCTGGAGGCAACCGTGCGGCGCTGTCGCTAACGGAAGGCTGAGGCACCCAGATGGCTCCCAGCTGCTACCTCAGGCCTCCCTTTGAAGCCCTGTCAGGCTGTCTGAGGGCTGCTTTGCCTCTCTCACACACTCTTTGCCTTCATTATTCCCCTGCCTTTCCCCTGTGTGCTTTCTGGGCTGCATTTGCCCCCTCAGCAACAGTCCCTTCCCACCCGCCTTTTCCCAGACACCGCGGGCAGCATTGCCCAGGCTGGGCCCTTGGGGATGAGGGGCTTCGGGCAGGCCCGAGAGGTTTTGGGGGGCTTGGGATGGGATGGGGAGCCTGCTTGGTGAGGGAGGTGAGACTCAAGGGCAAGTGCAGGCTGTCTGTTAAGCTAGAGAATAACAAGGTGTAAAACACAAAATAAATGAATCCCTTTTGTGGCCCCTGAGCAGAATGGGCCTGGTGTGGGGAATTCTTGAAAGGCACATGGTAACCTGTGTGGAAAAGTATCCCATTATAAAGCCTGTGCCCACCAGCAATCTACTCCAAGGCTTACTAAGCCCTTTGGGATCTGAGTCTGTTTCAGAAAGCCTTCACAAAGAACATTACATTTCTTCTTGTGGTGTTTTATTATTATTAACTATTTTAGTCTATCAGGGTTCCCATCACAGCGGGTTGAAGAGCTGCCCCTTCCAGATCACCCTGATTTCAGTTCATATCTCCTAGTCAAAGGCAATACAAGCCTAGAAACACAGGCAGGTATGTGCATGCTCCCATGAAACACTGGCCACTGGCAGGACTGTGGTACCGTACATCAAAAGGGTCTGCCATTTTATCTAAGAAACACTTCAGAGTAAAGGAACTGAGTGATTATATTTGCTGGACTTGTTACTTCACTTAATATATTGAGAAACTTCTACCTCATCTTTCTGACGTCCTCCCTTTCACTCACAACCTGGAAAGCGCAAGGAGAAGTCCCTAAGAATGAGAGCAAATGTTTCTGAGATGGTTGCAAATGAACTCTTTAATATGAAAAGAAAAAAAAAAAAAAAAAAAAAAAAAAGAGATAGAGATGATCTCCATTTAATTTCCTCTGTTCACAACAAGATAAGTCCATCCTTCTCTTATTACATCAATGGAAGTCGCAGTCGGTGATTTCCTTTGCCATCCTGCTAGATAAGTATGAATGAAGCTAACATGTCATTGGATCTTACACAGGTGGATGAGGGAGTCACCCTCACAGAGCTAAGAGCCGTTCCAACCTGTGTAAGTCCCTTTAGCAAACACTACCTCAGAGGGGCCTGAAAAAAGGTGGGTCATGGCCAGGCACAGCCCATTACACACACTTAAAGGTTGGTGTATAGTCAGTGCACATTGATCCTTGAGGCATGAGCTCCTATTTAGGCCATGCATCTCCACAACTTCTGTACTTGCAGGCAGTGACAAATAAGCTCCATCAGGCTGCTGGTATCGACTGCCTTTGTACTGTCTCATTCTGTGCCTGTTTTATGCTGCTAATGCTGAAAAGATTTCAATTTTAAAAGGGAAAAAATGGAAAAGAAAAGCATAGTGCCATTGAATCCACAGAGTGCCATTGAGTCCCTAACTCATTCCCCAGCTGTTTGCTCCAGGCACTGGGGAGTTATAAATAGCTGGGAGCAAGAGTGTGGAACAGTGCTATATACATTTTGTAAACGGAGCTCTGAGCAATGTCCTGGTTTCAGGACCAGTGAAGTCAATAATGGCCTAGAATCTACCTCCACGTGCAGGTTATTATAACATGGAATAATAATAAAAGTGTTTCTGGATTTTCACAAGTTCAAGTCATAAAGAGTAGGGAAATTATATATTTACTCTGCCTTCCAGTCACTTTTTGTAGTTTTTATTGGAACTTTTCTCTGAGAAGAGAAGGAAGAAGCGATGTTGGTCATCTCTGGACAAAGAAGAAAAAGGAGAGAGAAAAAAAAGACACAAAAGACTTGAGTCTAACTTCAGTTCTGTTGTCATCTTTCAGGTTTAACAGTGCTGCAGTCAACAGTAATAATCATTTAAGCAAGTCAGTATCTCTTTCAGTGGCTTCCAATTATAGATAGTATTGCAAATAAAGGAATCAGTGACAAAACCACTGTTGATTATCATGCATTATTTGCCAGAGCAAGCCATGTTTCTTCATTACTACTAAGCAGAATTACAGTGAGTCATTCTATCAGAAAATCTGAACCATGTATAATAATTAGTAGTTCAATATAATAAGGCCAGGGTGGGGAAGATATAATGAAGCTGTATTTAGTATGGGACTGGGTACAAGGATTTATGGATATATCTTATTCTGTTTCATTGAGGAATATCATAATAGTAGTCTCCTGAAACAAGTATCTGTATATGTGTGAAAAAAATTGAAATTTCCCTGTTGGACTCTATTTTGCTTGATTTTTTTTAATTTTTTTTTTGAGTCAAGTAGAATTATATTAATTGAAGTCATTTGTGATCTTTGAAGTTCAGCATAAAATGGGACTAACTGCTCTTACTGCAAAGTAGAATACATCAGATTGTGGGACTGTAAAATATTCTGCTAGTCAAGAGCTAAATCCCTCTTAGGGCACAGATATTTTTTGAGCCTACTTTGAAGTAGGTAGCAGATGACATCTTCAATTTGATGGGGGACAGATTCTCTGTCATTGCTGTAGGTAACCCCACCACTGCCACTTTGACCAGGAGAAACTCTTAAGATGGTCGTGGCACTGTTTGAACGGAGTAATTTCTACAGCAGGCTATTGCCTGCACTCCTATGGACTTCTAAGGAACTTCTGACTGGTGGCCTGAAGATGCAGAGGACATTGGTGGCAACCAAAATAAAGAAGATACTAAGCAGAAAAAGAAGGACCATCTGACCAAATCAAAGCTAAAGAGAAAGACAGCATCCTACGGTCATCAGAAAGGGCAAACAGTGATTGGTTCAAAGCAGGAGATGAGACACAAAAAGAGTACATATGCAGCTGCTTCAGTTCCAAGTGGTGTGCTTTGCACATGCTACTGAAGCTCCAGCTTGTGTGACAGAAACAGTCATCTGCAGGCAAAGGGGGTGTTATATTATCTACTCTAAGATGATCTTGTTTTCATTTTTATCTTGCGTGTGTTGTCATCTCCTGCTTTGTAGTGCTACAGACTTGTCTATGCTACAAGCATGAGGCTGCACTCAGCAGTGTGTGGTAATTAAGCCCTTTGAGGGTCATGCATATTTTAATTATTACTTGTTTTATTGTCGAAAGCTTGCCCACATGAGATGCAGTCTTGCATTCCATGTGGGACTGAAATAAGGGTCAACACATTCCTTCAGAACCCCAAATATTAAACAGACATTAATTTGTTTTGAGCTTTGCACATTTTAGATGAGCATAAATCAAGATGTATAATGGAGAAAAAATTTCCTCCATATGTTGGAAAGTTGAACTGAGACACTAACGCTAAGTGACAAAAAGTGGTGGCTGCAACAGAAAGTGATTAAATGATTTGTTTACCATTTATGTAATGTATGAATGCACCTTGTCTGTGTTAAAGCAAAGTAATGATAGGTTTTCCACCAGCAAGGGCTGTGAATTTTAGCTGTATTCCCATTTGGGATTCTGAAGTTCTCAGGTTCCGGCTTACACAACAGCAAAGTCTAAACGCAGACCAGTTTTTCATCCATGAAATGGAAGTTAAATAACACTTGACTGAAGTAGACAAAACAAGAAGATACGTAGACTAACTGGAAACATCAAGATTTGAAAATTACCTGATAGGAAAAGGGAGGGGAAGGGGATCAAAGACGTCCCAGGGAATGAAAAATTCCTTCACAGTGCTTCCTGTTCTCTCTGTTATGCTAACCAAGGTAGGATTAGGTTTCAGCTGCCAAAAGAAATAACATTTGTAGATTTTTTTTGGTCTGGGGAAGTGGGATAGAAAGATTTAAGACAGCTTTTTCCAAACTATTTGCTTTTTGTCAAGCAGTCAAGTCTAGTTATTGTTATTAATTTGTATCACAGAACTACCAAACTGAGACTGGCTTTCCATTGTATTAGCTGCTGTACAAATATCCCGTCAGAGGCTGGTCTTACCTCAAAGAGCCCGTAATCTGAATGGACCAGACAGACAAAGGGCATTTTGCCCTAAGTTGTATGGCTGTTTAGCCGTTGAGCTGGAAATTATACTTATCTCTTCTGAGTCATAACCTAGTACCTCAGCTACTGGAGTACAGTTCTGGGGAACAGAACCGTTGTTAAATGAAATGAGCCTGCCTTCTTGTATCCAAACACAGGATAGGGTGAGAGTGGTTATGAGTTCCTTCAAGCATCTCTGTGATCATGCAGGCAAAGGTTTATGCAGCTACTTTAGATTGGACAAGTATACTTCCCTGTGTCTTATCTCTGGGAGTTCAGAGGAAAACGTTAGAGGTAAAAAATCAATACAGTGGTGTTGGATTATTATTATTATATTATTATTTTTTTTTTTTTCCAAGCTGGCCTCAGCCTCTGGTAAACTGTTGTCTAGGCCAGCTCCTCTCAAATCACAAAGGGTGTTTAAAGAGCTTTAGGAGCCTGCTCTGCATAGGTGCTTTTGTAGATCCTCAGGGCTCTGAATAAAAATAAATACTAAAGACCCTGAAAGCTAGGGAGAGAGAACTGAAATTATGCTGAACCTTTTGAAGATCCTGTAATGTTACTAAAAGTCACCCATGCACATGTAAAAGTATCTTAGTGTTAAAAAAAATTGTCATCCATTCTGTAATATATACTGCCCATTGAGTCTGTGCTCTCAGCTACAGCAAGTGCAAGGTTAACATCAGTTAGCCGAACTGCCCCGTTGAGCTGGAGAGAGCTCATACCACCATGCAACAATTCATCCCTCGATTTAGTCCTTAAAGTTTGCTGTGGTTTTGGATTTCTATTCCAGGTTCATTTCATATAAAAGTTTCAAAAGTGCACAGGGTTTTTGTGGGGGGACTGCAGTCTGGTCTGCTCCTGACCTTGACTAGTCCAGAACTGTATCTAGAAATTCAGATGACCTAAATTCATCTTTAAGTGCCTAAATTCACCTTCAGGTGCCTAAATGAATAGCCTGATCATGATGTTGTGAAAAGTGGAAAGCAGTAGCAGGTCCATCTTCTGAAAGGTCCTGAAGCAGTATGGCTTCTGAGGAACAAGGGCTGTGCTCCACCCTGGCTCTCACCTGTTTCCAGGTATCTGCCTAGCAGGAACTGACATGCAACGCTCCCTGCCCCGCGTCTCAGGCAGAAAAGGATATTGCACTTGTATAGACTGGAAGTCTTTACCTTAGCCTCATGCTAACACAGAAACAAAAGACTTTCTGGAGAAAAAATCTGACTAAATAAAAGAGAATGTAAGTATGAACTTGAATCTGTTTATCCTAAGTGGTATTTCAGTGGGTAATTCAGAATCCAATCCTATGTGTAAATATTTGAAGTAGCATTTAAATTGTGAAGAGCTTTTCTGACATGGGAGAGTTTCCTGCTTCTTGTTTTTGAAATCCTAACCGAGATGTGCACAGGTGACTTTAGCTTTCTGCTGTGCATGTCTGAGCTGCAGACCGGGAAGTAGCGGGGCAAGCAGCAGATTGGCTCTCAGCCTTTTCTCAAGATGCCAGCAGTTATCAAAGCAGACCCTCTGAGTTTGCTCACAGGAACAAGCTGGGGTAAATGTTTAACTTGAGTCTTTGGAGTCTATGGCTTGTACCTTTCTTTATTATTAACCCAAGCCCTGTTTTTCTTTACAGTCGCACGGCTGCTGGCACACAAGAAACAAAAGGACCCTTGACATAACTTCCTCACAGAGGCACGAGCAAAGGTAAAGTACCTTTTATATTGTTTCCATACCTATACACTGGAGAGCGGCTGCACATTTCTGTGTTTGCCTTTTTTTTTTTTTTTTTTTAGGGCAAAACAACCAGACAATGACAAGCATTGCTTTATTGTGCCTATTTTAAAACTGAATTACTGGATAGATCCAGCTGATTTTATCCTATTTTGACAGAAAATGAAAATGTATCTGTACACATAGTACAAGAGTATACACACAGTGAATTCATTCAGACATTCATGCTTTCACAAATACATGCACACTCCTTACCATTGCTTTGCTCTTCATGCTACTAGCCTTATCTTTGTAACTATTGTTTTCCTCTTAATTGTTTTCTGTACTGCTCAAGTCCGAAAAGGTCTGCTTCTCCCTGTGGAGCGGCATGACTGCACTATCAAGATCTGAATTTACATCAGTCCTTTCACTGAGCTCACACAAACCAGATGTTCCATTTGTTTTGCATGCATTCGGCACCCTTGTTGATTTATTTTCTCTTCTCTCGACTGTTCAGAAATGACTAGGACACTAGTCCCACAATTGTTCTGTTTATTGTGTCAATAGAATGAATAGTTGCTCTAAAATAATGTTAAATATCTATGTGTGCTATGTGATGGCTCAAAATTGGTTCACAGTGAGAAGGATTCACTTGCCCAACTCTTCTTTTATTTGCTGTGGCATAAATTTACATGGAAATGATGCAACTGAGCTTTATCCACAGTAATGTATCAAAGGAAATTAGATTGAAGATCAAACAAGTGGCAATTAAAACAAGTAGTTGAGGACATTCAAACAGTTGCTGTTTATTGTGTTGTATTAGATATATATATATATATATTACGTATATATCAGATAAATATAACACATTTTTAGAAACAATATTTTAATACAAATGGATTTTACAAATTTAAGTAAAAGAAAAACCCAATTTGTTCCTGTTTCCAAGAGCTCAGAATGCCATTTTAGTTCATGAATATATCCTGCAAGTGAAGTGTAAGCTCCATCTATGCAGACAATATCTCAGCCCCGATATATTCCTTAAGATCCAGGTTCAGTCTCTTCCTTGTGCTTATGTGCAGCCTTGTGAAGATGAGCATATCCCAAACTACCGACTGCCACTGGAAAGGAGATTTCTACAGACACTGCAGCTATGCTGTTTGCATTTTGGTTTACATTCAGTAACGTTTGCAACATGGTATAAGCTGCCCTCAGAGTAAAACAGTTTCTACACATTATCTCTGAGCTGTTTTAGGAATGTGGGCAATGAAAGCATTTGGCCTGTAAATACTTACGAATCTGTGAGGAAAGACTTACTTTATAAAATATGAAAGTGCATGATCAGGAAGCGATGTGAAGACACGCTGTCTTCATACTTCCTCAAAAAAAAAAAAAAAAAAAATATATATATATATATATAGCTGTTTGGAAGTAGTTCACACATCTATGATTCTTGTAAGCCTATTAGACTAAGTATTAAGACTCTACTATTCTCTATTTTGACCAAATACAGCAGGTTATTTAGCCCTAAAGATCTTTGGCACCATACACAAGGGATAATGCAGGGATGATAATCACAGAATGAGGGAATCTACTAGATTGTCACTTTACTCCCACTGGAGATAACTGAAATGAATGAAAGTTAAAAAAAAAAAAAAAAAGTGGAAAAAAAAAATCAGTATATATTGGAAGGCTGTTAGAATATAGGCCCAAGTGACTATGAAAATCTGAATCATAATACAGAAAATGTAAATGAGGAGTTGCATTAATTTAAAGAGACTGGCACCTCGGTTATAAAATAAACAGGAAGTCAGTTGTGAAGCTCTGAACCTGTTTCCACAATGGCTGATTTCAGATTTTGTAATTTACTCAAAGATCAAGAGATAAACACGCAAAGAAAACACAACAAAACACAAACCTGATCTCTAAAAGAATGGGAAAATTGGCAAGTTGATAAAGAACCTTGAGTCTGTTCAAAGGTGACCTAGGTCAGCAGAGGACGAGTATGCCTTCTTCTTTGTCAGGAGCTCAATGTTTGTTAAGGGTCCATGGATTTCTCTATTTCCTGAATGTTGTTGTTTTGTTTTTTTTTTTTCCAATCTGGCAATTCTACAAAGCATATGTTGAACTTTAAACTTATTTGCCTAGCCTGTTCTGGGTGCTACGAAATGCAAATAAAGATGCTGGCATCAAAAGGGGATGGAGTGCTTTGAAGATGAAGGGCTTGACAGGGAGCCAAGGAGCCAATGGACCCCTGAGAACTGGAATTCTCGTAGGACCAGGAGGACACTACGTGTTGGTGAAAGCAAACACACCAGAAGGGAACTGGGGGAGCTTTTCAGTGTTTTCTCCTGATTAATTACTTAGGCCAATAGAACTACTAGAGTTTTGGTCCCTGTTATGCATTTATTTATTATTTATTTTTATTTTATTTTTTATTGGGAAAGGGAGAGGGGTGTTGTTTAGCTGTTTGCGGGTTTTTGTTTGGTTGTTTTATTTGGTTGTTTTTATTTTTAATGTAATGCTAACAATTCCAAAACCATTCTGGTGATATGAAATGATAAGATGGGATACCTCATCTTGTTTAAAAGACATATGATCAGAAAAATACCCTTCACTGGTACCACTGCTCCATCTAGGCTCAGTGACATTATTCTGACAATAAATAGATTACAAATTCTTGGGGAAAAAAGCAAAGCCATAGCTCATTCCTGTGCTTCGTTCCAGCTCTTAATATGCTTCTCACCTCCTGCGTAACTCCAGAGCAAAAGAATCAATTGGCTAGCAGCAAAGTACAGTATCATGTGTTAAAAATAGTGATAATCATAGAAATAACAATAATGCTATTCTAAGATATGATCAGGGTTCCTTTTCAGAAACTAATGATGTTAAAATAAATGGAATTATGTTGCTTTTCATTTTTTTTAAGTCTGTAAATTCCAAAAGAGGATTTGCCCCATTTCTACAATGTGCTTAAAGACTTACAGTGCACGATCAAATGCAGATTTATTAGGGGCATGAGGGGTTGGCATACGGCATTCTCTGCTTAAAGCTGCTCAGTGACTTTTCATTCTGGTAAATCGAGATTTTTTTCATCTTAATTATTATTCCTGAGACCATATGTGGTCTTGCATTTTCCACAGCTTTTTTATTACTGCACAGAAAAAGTGATGAGCACTCTTTGATATAAACAGCAAGGAAATCTGATGGTATAGATAGACAGTAGGATAGCATCTAGAAAATGTGAATTGGAGAAAATATTACACAAAGTTCTCTAGTGCAAGGTTTTTCCTTCTTTTTATTGACCCGGTCAGTGAGAATGCCTCCACTGAGTTCACTGGATGTTGGATCAAATCACAGTGTCTCTCTAACTCTCCCCCTCTGCTGGCAATTCAGTTCTTGCTGTGCTGTCAGAGCTGCATAGGATCTCTGAGCTTTTCAGAAAAATCTTTTGAGAAGTCATACAGGAGCACTCTTATTTGAGCCAAAATATGAAACACCTAAGAAAACTCTGGGGCAGTGGGAAGCAGGAAAACTGAATAGATGATAGGGAATGACAAGTAGATTTTGCAGTCTGAATGGTATCTGTTTACATTTTATAGCAATCACAGCCAAGCATACAGAGTGTGCTTGATAACACATGGTCAAGAAGATAGTATTTCTGGTTCAAACATACAGAGCATTCAGTAAGTGCACCTTGGAGTTTTATGATACCTCATTTGATAACCCAAATCAATTTCCACCACTAAGCCAACAAAGCATGATATTATTCTTATATTAAGAAACGCAAATAACTTTCAAAACAGTGAGCTGCAGATAAGGTTATTTCACACGCTTTTGAAAGCCACTGCACTTTACTGAATATTACACGCTGTCATAGTCCATGTTCTGCAGTATCATACATTATAGATCCTCAAAATTATAATTCATAATGTGCAGGAAGATTGGATGGTTTCATACAAAATGTTTAGCTTGCGTGTTTACATGATGTGAGTGGCTTGACTGACAAGAATATTTTTCTACTTATGTTTCACAGCCCTTCTTGATGCAAATTTACTATTGTTGTTATTATTATTATTAATAATAATAATATGCTCTGCGCCATTCTCTGCTTTGTTCGGCACAAAGGCATGGAAGTTGCCAAATATAATTCACAAGCTCTATTGGAGGAAGAGAAATGCAGTCCTTTAAGTAAACTTTTCCACCAGTGTTTAGAAATTTTCTCTCAATAGAAGCAGAAGCATTTCTTTTCAATGGTTCTTCTGACCAGCTATGAATATGTTTTAAATATATAACACAGAAAACTGGATACTGTGAGGTTCTGATTTTGAATGGAAGCTTAAAATTCTCCACCTTTGATGGAAAATTTCTCACCTGAAAACGTGTATCCAATATTTTGGGAGTTATAGGAAGCTACTTGATTCCCAGATATTTGTTCAGATCTAAAGACAGCTCTGTTTCCTCCCCCCAAAACCAACTTCAAGCAGTGAATTGAGCATGTGATGAGCTAAGCTTATTTATTTGGTAGGCAGATTATTTTGCAGTGGTGGAGTTTGAAACAGAGTCAGCCAAAAATGAAATTACTAATGTTCAAGAGAAAGGCAGACATTTGTCATTGACAAATCAAGTTTTAACTTTCATTAACCCAAATGGCGGTTTTATCTAAATTACCAGATCAGGTCCAGAGATTGGGTGGTTGCTTGTTTTTTTTTCAGGGATAATTCTATGTATGGAAACATTTTTTTGATAAGAGAAGAAAGCACAATCAATATTTTGCTGAAAATAGTTTGTAGACAATCATTAACTCAAAAAAAAAAAAAAAAAAAAAAGAACAAAACAACAACAACAAATGTTCTCTGTATTCTTTTAATGCTGATGAAAGGCCTTAGTCATACAACATTTGGAAAAAGAATTTGCTGGTTTGGGACTGTGGCTTATTTCCAAACTTCAGACACTTTCACCTTGTCTTTTGCTCCCAGCTCAAATTCACAAAATCCTCTTAGTTTCATTTTCTTCCCAGCACGGAATCATGTGAAACTTAAGCGCAGAGAAAGGCACTCTCCTCGTCTCCTCTCCACCACAGAAAAAAGAGATAACCCCACTCGGGGTGAGCTGGCAGCCTGGGGCAGACCTGGCCTCAGCAGCAGGCCTCAGGACAGAGATCTGCGCCTCAGGATGGAGATTTATGCCTCAGGATGGAGATCTGTGCCTCAGGACAGAGATTTGTGTTTCAGGACAGAGATCCAAGCCTCAGGACAGAGATTTGAGCCTCAGGACAGAGATTTGAGCCTCAGGACAGAGATCTGCGCCAAGGCCTCCAGCACAGGGCAGCTTCTTGGTCCAGGCTCCAGCACCACAGGGCAGCAAGGACGCCCACTGGGCAGCCCATGCCGGCGGTTCCCCTTCCTCCTCCTCCTCCTTCTCCTCCTCCTCTGCAGGGCAGGAGGCCCCAAGCGGTGCCGGGGCGCTGGCGGCGGGCGGCGCGTGGTGCTGAAGGGATAGCGCCCACCCGCCCGCCCAGCCCTCGGGCCGCCGCCGGGGGCAAAGGCCTGTCCTGGTGCTTCCCGGCTGGAGGGTTGCCACAGATCTTCCTAGAATAAAAGTTGTTGGTTAAAAACACTGCTCCTGCCCCAAAAGCTTTCCCCACCACTTTCCAGAATGCAAGTTTTTAGCTAAAAGCACTGCTCCTACCCCAAAGGCCTGCCCCAGATCTTTCTAGAATAAAAGTTTTTAGCTAAAAAACACCACTTTTTCCCCAAAGGCCTTCCCCAGTGCCTCTGGGCAGGAGAGCTGCTACAGTCACTGCTCCTGCCCCAAATGATTCTGTGATGCTATGAAAGGCCTTCCTCAGCACTTTCT
Source organism: Aythya marila (assembly GCF_965140915.1). Lineage (NCBI taxonomy): Eukaryota > Metazoa > Chordata > Aves > Anseriformes > Anatidae > Aythya > Aythya marila. Next base: position 2,425,801 of record NC_139059.1, on the reverse strand, counting down.
GGAAGGAAAGTTGCTAAAAGCACTACTCATGCCCCAAAGCTTGGTTTAGCATGCTCTGTAGAACTTGTTTTCTCCTACCTAGTAAGAACTATGGACGTTTTTAAATGTTACGGTAGTAGTTGATGCCCTTGGTAATAGCCTGTTGTGCTGCTTTACCGACACAGAGCAACGAATTGGTCTCCAGCCTGAATTGCCTACAGCTTAATTAGGTATGACACACATTACTTCTTGTGCTAAACTGCTGCAGGGGGATGCTGTGTGTTGTTAAACAGCTGCTGGATGCTGCCCGAGAGGGAAATCTATTTATGGGCTGTGTTTTGGGTTGTAAAGTTTGCAGCCATGCTTAGGAAACAGCAGTGCTGAAGACCCATGCTGAATTATTAAGAGTGTTCAGTCACACAGAACAATAACCATAAAAAAAAGGGGTCAGACACTGGCTGGCCCCATGTGGGTGGTGTACAGGGATGGAAAGCTCAGGTTGTCCGGAGGGCAAGGGCTACTGCTGAGCAGCAATACCTAAGTGGTCAGAGACCATTAACAATTACCCTCTGGCCTGAGGAACTGGCTGGATCCAGACAGCTCAGAAATAATGTAGCCCCACTGGAGAGACTGTGCTTATGCAACAGGAAGCTCTGGGAGAGATTTCCTGACACACTAAGGAATCTGGGATCTGCAAATCTACAAATGTTAGTGAAAATCAAGATTTTTGCTTCCTCAACTACTTTGGAAAAAAATTACATAATGATCCTTGGTAACATCTTAAGACGTTAGGTGTTAGCTATGCGGTCAGCAAAGGGCTGGACTATTTCTATTTATCAGGTATCCCATTTGAATTCCCCTGCCAAGAACTGAATATTTAGGATTTCCATGGCAACATATTTCTGAACCCCTATTACAGTCAGACTGACTTGTCAACTGATACAGGGATGCAGAAGGTAGTGGCTGAATTTATTCAAGCAATCACATTCTCTTTTCCAAGGCTAATGCACATGAATACTGAGTTAGAAAACTGAATTGACAGGGATTCCATCTCAATGAACATGTATAATGTTCCAGCCCAGGAGAGCAGCTTTTAATTGATGAGTGGGATTATATTTACATAGCAATTATAACAAAGTCAAGTCTGGCTTTATGTGAAAGACTATTTGGTGTAATATCTTGCTGCTTGGTTGTCCAGAAAAGCTGTTCCTTTGTGGGCAGGACAAAAATCAGACCAGATGCACTCAGCTTTTACATGTGCTTCTTTTCTTATTCTGCAAATACTCACCTTATGAGGCCACCTCAATAGTCACATTGTGGTTGCCTTAGATACATACATTAATTTACTCCATTATAACTTAGATGCTGATTGTTTAACTGCACACGTATTAATAGTTATTCACTGTTATCCTCAAATGGCTGTTCGGTGGCTAATGAAAAATGAATAAGAGTTCATTCTAAATCCCATATAAGTCAATGGGCATCTTTCTCCTCATTTCATTCAGAGCTGGAATTAGCTATCCCCATTGCAGTGCCACCAAATATTAATTTTTTGTCCTTAAGATACCTCTCAAGGTAGTGATTCTACCTTGATTCAGCTACTGATTCAGTTTCATAGATGTGAAGCTGGGCCAGAAAGATTTTCTCTGAATCATCCAGCAAATACAGAGATGTTCTGACCCTCAGTCTGGATTTTCTTTGATGGATAATGGGTTATGGAGAGAGGAAAGGTGTATGCCTGAGTTTTGATCCAACATGGAATTGAATCTGGGGTAGGGAAGCGGCTGGATCTGGGAGCTAGGAACAAGTTTCACATCTTGTAGTTCTGCATAGTCAGGGAGACCAAGAGTTGTATTCTGACATCTTCTTATGGAATTAGCATGAGTTATGTTCTGCTGATGTCTCTGGAAACAAGAGGGTGGTGAGGAACTCAAACCATTTATTATTCACGGCATGGCAAAGACAAATATGCATGACACCTATGTATACAGCCCCTCTAAACACTGAGAAGAAGGAAGGGCTGTACTTAGAAGCCTGACTCAAATGCCATGCCTGTTTCTGTGGGCTTGAATAGGGAACCAGGAGCTGGCATCCCTGAATTCCCAAGAGGTCAGATGTGCTCATCCTTAACACCAGAAAGGGTGTTGTAGGTCCATTCTGTTACTATGCTAACAGGTTGGAGGATACCCTTAAGTGGTTGCCTAAGGTTGTACAATGCTATAGATGAGGAAATCAACCTGTGTCTCTTGAGTCTTTTACCACAAAAAGATTTTTCTTCTCTTAATCTCGGCTTTCACTTCTCTCAGTCTTACTGCCATGGAAATTGTCTCCATAGCTGGTATTAGAATTACCTTGTTGTCATCATTAGTAAAGCACATAATAGATAGCTGAACAGCTCTGATATTTATCTTTAGGTCCACAGCTATTGAGATTCCAGAGGCAAATTAGAAAAAAACATAGACTCTTTATTAGTAGAACTTAATTTAACTGTATTTAAACTTAATTAAGGAGGAAAAAAAATGACATTTCTTAATGTACTCTTTCTTTATAAAGTATGAAATAAGGATATTAGATTAGTTTGATCCTGGTTGTTGTTATGTGCACACAGTAGATGAGAGTGCAAAAATTCCCTCATTCAGTTAGGTACTCTTGGATGTCAAATCAAAGACCAGGTGCTCCAAAAGCCCATTTCCTTTCTTCAGTGTTTTATGTTTCCCAGCCCTGTAATTCCTCCCAGGAAACCAGAAGAACTCTTAATTTCTTGTCCCCCTCCCCCCATTAAAGTAACAGCTCTGGTCATTTAAACAATCAAGCACATGTTCTTACACTGTCTGCACCTCATGCTATCCATAAATGGTGATGTGGTAAGAAAAACCATGGAGGAAAGGAAAGGAAATGACATTAACCTTTTCCATCTGATAAATAAGGGCTCCATTCAGCTGCAATAATCCACATCCTTCCCTAGAGATCCAGTTAATTTAATACCTAAGGGCTCAGTTCATTTAAAATTATTTCCACACTGGCCAGCTGATTTCTTGGTGAATTATTCAGTCCCTAGACTGAAATATTCTCCCTGTGCAATAACACATGAGAAAGGGCTAAAGCTCTTCTCCAGCTCCCAATGGTCTGTATGTCCACTGACATACAGACTTGCTAGAGGGGCTGTGACATCCACACTGCTCATCTATGCCCTCTACATTGACAGGAACTTTTGTAATGATTTTCCTAAGGCCACCAGTCAGCAAGCACTGAAGATAGCATACCTGGTCCTGTTTGCTGCTCTTCTTTGCTGGAAACTTCTCACCTTCCTATCAAACTTTAAGCACCTGCAGTTTATAGGTAGTAGATAGAGAGTTTGAGCTTTGAATGGGTATAAATTTGGAGCAACAGACTCACCCAGTCTAAAAAAAGCAGCCTGGATTATGAATGTTGTTACTGGGGTTTGAGGTAATGGACATGGATCTGTGACCCCTGCACTGCTGCTTGTGTGATCCACTTTCCCCAAGGCTAAAAGCTGGGGACTGGAATTATTATTATTATTTTTTTCCCTTTCCTCCTTGGCAGCGCTTAGATGGCTCCAGTGTGATTGGTATCTGCTCAGCCATACCCAAGGAACCTGCAAAAACAAAGGACTATTTGCATGCATCGAGGAAGATGTTTTGAAAACATCACAGAGCAGCAGGGCATATAGAATTCAAATGAAAATCAGTGGGAAACAGTACTCTAACTTCAGTAGCAATATATGAAAATTTCAGATTGACTGTATTGGTTGCATTGATCATTGTCAATTGAAAGCCATGGGAATCTTGTCATTGGCATCAAGAGATTTTGGATTAGATTCCTATATTATGAAATATGTTCCTTCCTCTTATTTTTTAAAGGGAGTGTAACTAATTGACTATAATGATCCAATGTTGTCTGCAATTTTGCAGCCTTTCTGATGCCGTAATAAGTTCTAAGGGTTCATTATTAGACTGTCTTGAAACTCGGTAATTAAACAGGAAAAACAAGAAATCTAACTTCACTTCAGTAGCTAACTGAAGTTCATTTATTGACAGATTTGAAGCTCTAATGGCAACTCTGCTTGCTGAGAACAACCAGCTCTTGGCTTATATAGACCCTTAGCTCCTGGGGTGGACATAGCCTCATAAAAAAGGGGTAGAGAAGCTGTGTAAATGCTCCACATAAACCCATCACCCTCCAGGCTTGCATCACAGGGTTGGACTGGATCTGAGCAGGAGGCTATAGCTGGATGTTGGCACATTCTCTTTTGTTGCATTGCTGCTCTTCTTCTCTACTCCTCCTCTAGAAGCCCACGGGCTGTGTGGGGTTGGTAGACCAGAGGTAAGCAGGAGTGCTGCGATGGCCATGTTTGAGTTCCTGGCACGTGGTGTTGGGGCAGGAAATGGTCAATCAAAATACCCCCCCTTGGATCTACCCTGCTTCCTTAAGGATTCCTCAAGCTGCAAATCTTTAGAAGGAAGGAGCTGGATCTCCAGCCTCATAATGCTGAGAAGGGAGAGGACTGTCATGCATCAGTGCCACAGCAAGCTACAGCTTGATAGCTCTGCTGCTAAATCTGCCTTTGATGCAGCAATGTTGAGCCTGGTATGCACCTAATACTAGTACATTCTTATCCCCATCCCATCTGTATTAGAAATTAAGGCAGAAACACGAAGCCCATTACCATGCTGTAACCTTAAGAACAGTTTCTCACCTCATAGAGGCACTCAGCAGGCACTGGTGCGTTCAGCCCTGATTCATTATCGCTGAACTTTGGTGCTGGCCATGACCAGTGCTGTCTGGATCCAGTTAGCCCATTCCACTGGCCAGAAAGATTTCTTAGCATTTGTGTTATCTCCCTGGAAATCTTAAGCAGGGATCTGAACACAATTGAGAACACTTGCCTGATAGAAGAGGCAGAAAGCAAATGGATTCTGCAGGAGACTGAGGGGAGGAATGGAAGCTGGCCCTGGAACAGCACTCTCCCAGTGTAGGAAATACTACAGCAGCTTAGTGAGATGTGGAACTGGGCACTTTTGTATATGATGCTGTGCTGACTTTGTGTGATACTCATTGATTTCACCCATAAGCTAGTTCATCGTAATGTTAGTTAAACCGTCTGTTTTTTTTCCAAAAGTTTTGGAATGCTTCTGGCTTCGTGGAGCTGTTGCTTATCAGCATACTGAGCACTGTGATGCCAGCCGCAGTGACGCAGGTAAATGAAGTCTATGAGACTTCATTGTTATAAACCAGCTGCAAATCTGACCCAGAGGAGATATGGATTCTATTCAAGGAGTCTATGATGCAAATTTATGCAGATGACTGTCATTAGTCTACTGTATGTTTGCTTGAGACAGCGGGGTAAGGGAATAGACAGCAACTCCGCAGAGGAGAGGCTGTGGAAATTGCAGATTTGTGCCCAAACTGCCATCTTAAGGAAAGCATTAGAGGACAAAAGAGACTTGTCTCGCAGTTCTTTTGATAGATTACAGGAAAGCAGAAGGGTAGAGGCCATTTCTTCACCTGCCACCGACCTCTTGGCTCCTTTTTCTTGTCACTTTTCTTGTCACTTGTCACTTGACTTTTACTGTCACACACATCTCTGCCCGAGTCTCCTGAAGCAAAGCTCCTTGTGTGTATGTGTGTGGCCAGTGTGGCCTGCTAAATATTTCCCCCGGCACTTGCAGAGAGACCTGGCAGCATCACTGTCGCGTTTCAGGTGACGGTGACTGAAGGCCAGCCGGTCTCCGTGCAGCCGAGTCAGAGGACGGAGTAAAGCAGGAGCTGAAAATAACCCGTTGGTGCTGCAAGTGCGGGCAGGTTGGCAGCGGCGGAGGACTCTGGGATAGAAACGAGGACTTCAGACATCTGCTGGTGGCTTTTGTTATACACGGAGGCCGTGGATGTACGGATAAAGTCCAAGGCCCAAAGGCTGTGTAAAAGCACCTTCCACTTTTACAAAAATCACTGTCAAGGCTGCCTGAAAGAGGCTACAATTATCTGTTGGATCAGTTATCAGGGACACAGTTGGGGGTCAGATCAGATCCCGGTGTAAATCCTCCGGTTGCTTCGTACTTACTGCGAAGCAGACTTTGAGCCTTTCTGAGAAAAAAATAGGAAAAATGCTGGACTCCCAAATGTAGCATATGTCTCGTCAGTTCTAATGTGCTGAAAGGATGGGATTTTCTGTGAACTTTTCCCAAGCAGTCTTGCATTTTTTTTCTCTCTTTGAGAGGGGGAGGAGTTGCGCCTAAAAAAACAAACCCAACCTGTCGTTCTCAGCCCTGCCAACCTGTCAGTCCAGCCATGCAAGAGAGGGAGAGAGAGAAAAAGAAAGGAGGGAGTGAAGCAGAGATTCAGATCTCAGCAGATATTAAGGTAAAGCCCATTTCTGTTTCCTGACTTATGCGCGTTCGTGTGTGTACATTTAAATAGAAATCCTGTTACCTTAGAGAGTTTTAAACTAACTAAACAACCTGTATGGGAATAAATTGTTCATCTTGCTCAATGAGAAGTGTGTTTTGCATTGTAACCTGGCAGCTTGTTAGTTGTTGTTTGGCAACACAGTTCTCTATCACACAGAAATTCAGAAGGGGACTTTGTGTTCATTTGAATATTAAAAGTAGGCAGAGTTATAATGCTGGTACAAATACATGCTCGGGAAGCTGTGTAATTGCAGGGCTGAGTCCAGCCTCTAACTACTGAAGATCAGGATAAGAACTTGTTTGAGGAGGGAATTTCTTCCAAAGCTGCCTATTGCAGGGCTCTTACACCTTCTCCTGGAGCGTTTGGTATTAGCCACTGGTAGAGACAGGATACAGAACCAGACAGACTGTGGGGCTGATCCAGTTTGGCAATTCCTACATTCCTCTGTTCCTGCCTGTCCACGTACGGTGGGTTTTTCCAACGTGTCATTACCAGAGGAACAAAGCTAAGGTGCAGCAAAACTGACCGCATGAATTCTTGAGTTAGGAGGGCAGACCAGCAGAGGCACTTTCAGCTCATACCAGAGGAAATTGAAGGTTACAGACTGTGAGAAATGTTGGCTGAACTGAGCGTGAGTCAGAAGAATCGTTCTGCCCCAAAGCCTGCCTTCTGAGGCTGGTCTGGGCAACCAGCTTGTCGGAACTGTTGGAGCAGAGAGGGGCCTAGCAGCAAAGGCCTGAACTGCAGGAATGGACTCAGTTTTCTTAGGTGTGAGTGGCTCTGTGAATGTGAACTTGTGCACAAATATGTATGTGTAATGAGTGATGAGAGACACCGACCCCTGGTTTGTTATAAGAACCCACAAACAAAAGTAAGAAAGGAATAATTTTGTTGTCCACCTTAGAGATATCCTGATTTCTGTCTTTGTTACCCTGGACAAACAATTCAAACTGTACTGAAAACAGAGATGCTTTTCTAACTAGGCTGAAGGATCTGGGAAGGTCACATAGAAGGCAAACAAGTGGATAGGATTTCCTTTTCTTGCTGTATACTTAAGGTTTTCGCTCCTACTGCCACGGTGTGCCTGAGGAAGGTAACCTGCCTCGCAGTACTAACCCAGTGGATAGAACATGACTGAAAGATGTCAGAGAAAGACAATGCAATGCTTATGTTACTCACTGCATCATTTGCAACGCACTTGCCAGGGGGTTGATTACATAATACTAGCTTCTGCATGTTCCTTGCTGTTAAACTTCCTCAAATACTCGCTCCTGTGCAGTAGTTTTGGAATGAAGCTCTCCTCCTGTGAAAGCAGCCACCACGGTGCTCTGAACCTGGAAAGAAGACAGAAGTGGTCCAGCTTAGAGAGGGGTGGTCTGCGATGTGGTCAGTCCTCATGGCCATTACTGAAAAAAATGCAGCGTCCTTGCCTTGCATCACTTTTCCTTTCTTCTGGTCTCCTGGGAACATTCAAGCTGTTGTTTCTTTTTTACCCCTGACTCATTCACTCGTGGTGATACAGAGTGAGACTACAAACTTTTAGTTGGGCATAAAAGAAATTATTTTACAGATAGTGTTTTCTGTAGTAATATCATAAGCTTTCCTGCCACAGCCATAATGGAGAGGGAAGTGCTTTTTGAAGAGACTTAAGGAGATGGAGAAGAGGAAGTGAATGCTTCAGTTTTGGTGAGGATAAGCATTCCTAACATTCTGTTACAGTAACAGAGATTAGTCACTGAAAGAAGAAAAGGGAGAAAGTTCTTTAGCTTTCATCTGCAGACTTTACTAATTGGCCTCCCAGCACTTTTGCATCTTCCTTTTGCTTTCTCTTCTTTTGTCTCCTTTTGTTTAGGTGATTTAAATCAACGCAAAGAAAGCTTGCATCATTTACATGACACAGTCATTCTATAATACTGATGGACATTTTTGAAATGGGAGCAGGCAAGCATTCTGGTGCACTTGTTCCTGTTACTTTTGAAAGGGTGTGAATGGACTGATGCAACGAGTTTGGTGCCACAAAGTCATGCATGCTCCCTAGAGATATACACAGCCAAAAGCAAAAATTCCAGTACATCCTGATAAATGGTTTAGCACGGCTTAGCAAATGTCAGTTGATCGGTCAGAGTTAACCGGTAGCAAACTTGCTAAATTCAGGCAATATCCAAGCAATCCACAGATTAGCTGTATTTCGTTAGTGTAGCAATAATGACTCAGCGCCACAACAGAAGGGAACTCATATCAGAAATACAAGTCAAGCTCTTACCAAGATTTCTATATCCTTTCTTTCTGGAGGCAGAAAGAACTGGGACTGATATATCAGTCATTTGTTCAGGAAGCTCTGTTTATAAAGAAACAAACTTTTGCAAAGGAGGTGTTACCAGACAAGAGGGTTGAAATCTTTGAGACACCCTTTTGGCAGAAGGGATTCTGAATAGCCCTTGGAAAGATCAGTTGGAAAGCACTTCACACTGAGAAAGTTTCTGCCTTTCAACAGGACACTGCTAATTCACCTCATTCTGTATTCTCTGGCACGAGTATGGTTCTCTAGATTGGCTGATTCCATGTCCTTCTTTATTTTATTAGGTATCTTTCTTGCCCCAAATTCTCTCTATGAGCATGAAACCATTCTTGGTAACAGAACATCCATTTACAGTAACTTGCTGTGCAATTAAAATGCCAGATGATAAATACAAACAAGCCAAACAAATAAACAAACAGAAAACAACTTTGGATTTCTTTTCTATTTGCTTTTTAAATTAGGACAGGAGTGCGATCTGATTCTTAACTTTTCATGCCATGTTGTGAAAGCAGACTATTTGTCTATTCTGTCTGGCAGGAAGGAATGCTGTAACCCAAAAACTCATTGTGCTGCTTTTCACAAGATACTCCATTTTTTGTAGTTTGCAGTCATGATAGTAACACTAGTTCCTGTTTCTAAAGCAGTTAAAAGTCCTGTTTTGCGAGTGCAGACAGGGAAGAATATGGTTCAGCTACTCAAATATTATTTGTGGTGACATGCTGGACTGGAGAATTGGAACAGCAAAGACAGATTCAGCTCTTAATTTCCTGTGGAAGGATTCTGCTGAGGAAGCATTACATTTTTGGTTTCTCTTTGCTGTCCACAGGATAGAGGATAGAAGGTCACTACTAACCTGGGAAGATCTAAGAAATGACATTTGATAAAATCAACAATCTGGGAAACGAATTGAGTTAGAGGCAGGTTCAGAGAACAATGATTTTTCAGACAAGTTTTTCTGCACTCCAAAGGAAAACCAAGGCAGAGCCTGACAGTAGATTGTGAAATGAAGACTCATCTGGATAACAGAGTAAAACTAGCTGGAAGTTTTCCATGTATACGAACTAAAGGTGTCTCCGTTTGTGAGGCAACTTTGAACACAAAGGATCTCCCATCCTTTTTAAAATTCTCAAATTGTTTTCAAAATGGAAATGAATATAGTGTACATCAGTTTAACAGCGTTGATTCTGTCTTGCAGTATCAGCACAATCTTGTTTCTTTGCAGGCCTGTAGCCTGGCTGTGATCAGACCTAAACTAGCATTACTGAGCTGATTTCTGACATGGCCAGATGCTCCAGGCAGTCCATTTTATTCCCCAGTAAGTGCTGATCCTTAGCAGCTATGGCAGAGCATGCGTGTCTTCTAACTGGCATTCTCCCACTCAAAGATAGCTCAAAGCAAGACAACTGATATATTAACTTAACGCATGTAAAAGTAGATGCCATAAAACACAGCCTGTTTTCCACCAGAAATCTCAGTGGGAAAATTCAAACATTTATATTTCCACTCACAATCATTAACCAGCTGTTTGACTGTTACTGAAAATCCTTCTCGTTTTCCACAGCTGAGTGAGAACTCTTTCCAGGAGTGGTCTGTGGTGAGGCTTCTAGTGCACTCTTGCTTTGGACAGACTAAGAATATTAATCTTTTCATGGCATTTTTTCACACAGATAGCTATTCCCCAAAGAAATGAGACAATTGGTGCCTCACAAAACAAGCAAGCAAACAAAAAACCCCAACAAATATCCCCGAAATAACCTCTATGAGTTTCTGTTCAGATCTCAGAAAAATTTGATTTTGACTTTTTCAATGGGAACAGATAATTAGCGCGTTGTTTTATCTCCTTGAGTCTGTTCAGATCAAGTTAGATGATTGGTGCAGCAGAGTTTTGGATGGAGGTGCAGTTGCCCTGGCAACAATCGGGAGTGAAATCAGAACCTTTTGAACAGCCAGTGGAATGTGGTTCTACTTGGATGACAATAGGTCAGAGCATTTTAATGGGTAAAAACGTAATCCAGTACAATAGGATTTATTGCCACTATGTCATCAGATTGACACTATTCCTACAAATTCTTTAGCTTGTGACAGCCTTTAACTGAAAACTGTTTAGTGGAAAAACTTGTAAAATGCTATTAATCATTTTGTTTTCCAAATCAACCGAAGAGCCTGTGTCTCTCAGGGGGTTAGAAAGAATATCTTCCAAGTGAGTGAAATTCAACCTCTCTGCACAAAGCCCTAATGAATGGCTGTTCTGGACACAATAAATGGTTCTAAGAACTGAAGGCTCATTTCTGCAGGGTGCTGAGTACTCCGGTCCCGGTCTATCGGAGAACTTCATCACTTCCTTAATTTCACACTAACAAAATAGTTTCTAGTGATTTCTAGGATGGTTATTCATGCTCTTAAACCTGATTGTATTTGCTGACAGACGGGACCTTGCGGGATTAAGTCCTAAACCAACACTAGAAGAAAAGATTCCCTGTTCTGTAAGGCAAGGGCATGGGGCAATATTTCATCCCTTCTGCTGACATTTTTCCAACTTCCGCAATAATGATCCTTTTATTCTGAAAGATCCCAGAGTGCTTTCTTAAACTAACAAAATGCAACCACTGCTAGGAGCAACAATGCATAAGGAGAATACATTGATGCAGCTTTAAGGAAACATCAGATTAGGATGCCAAAGTCTGTCCTTCTACCCTGAAGCCAAAAGCATAAACAGCTTGTCTTGGCATCCTTTAGGATGTTGGTATGGGACCTCTGTCACACAGAGAGATCTAGAGCTATCTAGATTTTGATGCCAAATAGCTGAAATGGTCTTTAATATTCATTATAGATGGGTACCCCGCTGAACCTTCTGCCAATTTCCCTTTCAAATAGATGAATGTCATTCTCATTCACTTTCCTTTAATATGAAAAGCAGATTCTCCTCAATCATACGCCTGTACCATGCATATCCTTTCATTGTTGACATGAGGCTTTTACAACAATAAAACCTAAGGCTAGTAAGTATTCCTCTTTTTGGAATTATTATGTAGTTACAAAGAACAATTGAGCCAGACAATGACAAAACCTGTTTCTTGTCTTCCTCAATGGGAAATGAGCTTTGAGTTTTGTAAGGATGTTCATAAACAGCCAAGGGTGTGTAAGGAGAAGAATGACCTCAAAGCTGGGTTTTACACAGGAGAACAAAGAGATCTCAAGTCCTGATTTGAAAAACAGTCGAAGCCCAAATCAATGTCATAATGTCATAATTACCAACACGCGTCACAGCGTTGCTGGAACCCACTTGCCGCTTCTGCCTTTAAACACAACCTCCTCTCCTAAGTGCTCTGCAGCTGTCAAGCTTTGTGAATGATGTTTGTGCTGGCAGTTAGCTGGGAGATAACTTCATCTATCTAGCATTCGTATGGCCTGAAGATCCATCCTCATTTCTTCCTGCAGGATGTTTTGTGACATTATTGTTTTCAGGTTGCTTTGCCTTTGTTACAGTTCTGCTGGCTCCTTTCCAGGACCTTTCAGGTTACTTTTTAGTCTCCTTAATCTGTACTTTCTCTCCTGAGCATAATAAGCATTGCAGTTGCTCCCAGACTAAGACACCCAAGTGGTGTGACTTGCTTTTTTCTGTGGGAAACACCACTTTATGTTTTTCACAGACCTAATTCCCCGAAGATCTTTTCAGTATGAAGTGAATACAGCTTAGCACTATACAAAATGTTCCTAAGGAAGAATGCCACCAATCCAAGCTCACATGATTCACAGCTTGTCAGGCCCTGATAGTGTTTTGAGGTTTAGTTAATAGCCTACGGATTTCTGGATCTTTTGAGTGACTCTGGCTTTGTGGCAGGAGCAAGCGATGCTCTTAATCAGTGAAAACAGGAGGAAAAAAAAATAAGACCCAGGGAAAATATAGGCCAAAACATCTGTCTCTTATGCTGGGTGTATCACTTTTGAACTGAATTTTGTTGAGTAATTATTCATCTAATTCCCAACTAATTTGGGAGTTTTTTACAGGAATTGTTCAGCGGCATGCTGGTGCCTCTGGTGACTGCAGCCCTATAAAGTTAATGTGTAGGAAATGAGAGAGGAATTATTTTCATGGGGGTATAACACCTATGAGGTAAAACAGAAAAGTTGTTTTCAAAACAATCCTTGGGGATTGCTTTGGCAATAAAACCAATGCAACTTCAGTTTAGATATCTTTGTGTGTGTGCGTTTGTGTGAGTGTTGACATTTGTAATGTAACAGATTTTTATTTGATGTATTTTTGTTAACATCGTCTTGATAAGATCTGCTCACTTGTTCACAGTGTTTGCAGTTGAGAAGTAAAACAGGAAAAACACGGCTGACTGAACAGGTTCATTACAAACATCTTGAAATGAACTGAACCTTCTGTAAGTAGCTCATTCAGTCAGTAGTACTGCTGAGTGAAAACCTTCCATGCAAAGATCAACCACAGAGGCACATACCTTCAGCACTGAGGGAGACATAGTCAGCCTCTATGCAAATCACTGAAAGACAAAAATCTGATGAAAAAAAACCAACCCTAAACTCACATTTATTCATTTATTGTTAAAGGCAACATTTTTGTGTGCCTATATGTAGTATCTATATATTTAAATAAGCACTGACACCTTTGGAAACAGTTTGAATTTTTGAACAGAAAATAATGTATTAACTTCTGCTGACACAGATGAGAGATTTGCTGATTGAATAAATTCATTATAATGGGACTGAGAGATCAGTTTGTTGCTTTCCTACAGTTGTTCATCATAAAGCCTTCAGTGAGTGGCTCACCTTGCTGGCTCCAGTCCCACGAAGAGTTGAAGCAGGCTGAAGTCCATCCCTTTTATTGCTTGTAGTTAAGCATAGGTGTGAACACTTTTCTAAGGTTTAAACCCAGTGCCATAGCTCTTAGATTGTCCTTATCCCACGTGCCTGGCCTGGGATTCCTCTCAAGTCCTTCAGGAGCTGAAGAAACTGCCTATGATTTAAGGGACGATTGTTTGGACAGAAAATGGACAAATTTGCTGGGAATTTACTGACAAAGCAGACTGTCACGTGAAGGTTTGACATACCGTGGTTAAAACATGTACAAAATGAAAGAAGATATTTAGGAAATAACATAAAAAATACTCTTGGTAGTCCTTATATATCAAATAATAAAATAGGGTCAAGCTGGCTAAATTATGGCAAACCAAGAAGATTTAAGGTTTTCTCCATTCTGGAAAGTATCTTTTTAAACTGTGCAAGGCAAATTTTGAAGCCACTTTCAGTGCCTGTTGGAATACATAGTACATGCACAGTGTCAAGGCCAAGAGCTGAGAAAGAAGAACGCTGTCTTCACTTGACCACTTATGAACACATAACAGGATATCCAAAAGACAGCTTCGGGAAGCAGGACAGTGAAAAGACATGAAAAAGACAAGGACTAAGAAACATTGATACAGAAGCGATAGATTAATCCAAAAGAATTGGCTATTGATATGAATGATATGACACTCCTCGGTGTCACAGCTAAACAGTGCAAATATTGAAAAGGAACTTTAGAATTAGGAATTAAATCTATCTACTACACAAGGTTTTGGATGGGGTGGAGAGAAGAAGCTTGGTATATGGAATCATAAATGATGAATGAAATTATATTAAATATTTGATGTGGGCCACCTTTAAAGAGTAGACACTGGCATAAATGAAGCACAGCTCTGATTCAGGATGAATGTTCACATCTTCAGAGGAATAAGTAACTTATCTAACAATGTTTTAAAGGTGGGGGAGAAGAAACAAGATTTAAAAGGAGATTCTGCCTTTCTCTGTATTTCTTAAAATACTACTTGCTGTGTTCAGAATCTCAATCAGGTGGCCAGGAGTAAGCTGTGGGGTAGCTTAAGAGACCTAGGAGGAAATTTTGCAACCCACACACTGAGGTAAAAATCAACTTCTTAAATGTACGGTCCAAATGCACCCACATACACAAATACGTGGTTTTCCACTTCTACATTATTTTAATTATCTGCCTTTCAAAACACCAACATACTGTAAATTAGGGCACTGAACTCGGGAAGAGAAAGCCAGTTGAAAAAAAGAGTGGCCAACACCATGCTGAGTTTAAGTTAAAGAAAAAAAAAAAAAGACTATTGAAATTCAGAATAACCTGCCTTTCCAGATCACTTGCATCCATGCTGAGATTGGGGCTCATGAGGATGCACATACAAAGGTTCATCCATCTGCTCTACAAGGTGTTGAAAGTCATCTCTGGAAGAAGCTTCCCATTCCCAAATTTCATGTAGATCCCAGTGGAATTAAGTAGCAATATGGAAAGTCAACATTCTGCCAAAGACTGTGAACCAAAGAAAATGAAGATCAAAAGAATGCCCTGGTTCCTTAGAAAATATTGCTGTAATTCCAGAAAATGGAGCCAATTCTGAAGAGCAACGATGAATACTGCCTGTGGTGATACTGAGAAACCCAAGAGCTAGATCCGATCCAAAACGAGACATCGAAGAGAACCACTCTGCTGACTTCAGTAGAGTTTGGATCAGGCCTCTGATCTCTGAAACCATTTACTACATGTATATTTCACAAGCTTTAAAGAAGTGGTGACAAATGCAGTCTGAAAAATGTGGAAGCATGTCTTGGTTTGGATGAAGTACCTAAAACATGGGATGCCACGTTGGACTACGGGCCTTGGCTGAGCAGCTTCAGTCACAGGCTATGAACTGAGCGACATGATAGCCTCTACCAGACTTGAGAAAAAATCATATTGAGACACAGCAGAGGTGTGCTTCAGCTGTATCTACAGTCACACATGAAAGGAAATTCATACAGAGCTGCTCAGAAAAGCAAATAGTTATTCTTGGCCCTAGAAATGATTGATAAATTGACTTGTTGAGGCACAGTATTTGATTGTCTGGTTTATATGACTACACGTGTTAATGTCCGTTACAGAATTTTCTGATGCTTATCTTAAAAAGAATCTGGTGTATTGTTTGACTTGATCCTTAGCCAATACATATTTCAACCACTTCGATTTGGGAAAAGATTGGACAGACAGAGAAAATGGATTTTTTCAATGATATTTCCTAAAAAGTCAGTGTGGATAGGATTCATTTTATTTACATGCTTTTTTTTTTTTTTTTTTTTTTAGTTTTTATATATACATATACATTATTTTTATTTTTTTTACCTTGTCCTCACAGTTTGCTCAGTGAATTAATGTAAAATGGTCACTATTAGATCATACTTTAGTTTCAAAAAGTTACAGGATTTGGTGATTTCATTGGCATTTGAGATATTTTATTAGGTGGGATGAGGCTGCTGCTGAGAATTATAATGACATTCATGCCAAAGACAGTAGCCCAGAGCTGGTTTCAGAAGAAAGCTGCAAGTGTTCCCCTCTATACGTGATAGCCATTAGAAATTAGTAACTAGCATCAAGTGATGTCTTTGGGAACTTCCTACTAGCCTTTAAAAGACTTTTTAAAAAATTGGAGATCCTCATGCTTCCTACTCACATCTCTCATCTATTGCGCAGAGCTCACTCATGATGCTAACTTGGGATTCTCTTTTATTCTGTCCTGTATATGAAATAAAACAGCAAGGCATCTGATCTAGACTTCACTGACACCAGCACAAGGCTTTCCATTGACAAAGCTTCCACCTTTTGAATTGGCAGGATTAAAACTTGCACGGACAGATAAGGCATTCTCTGATCTTTGAGTAACTCTCTGGTTAAAGCCACATATCCTTTTCTTTTCTCAGTTGTTTTTGATAAGTGTACAGAGGAGCAGGGAGCACTGAAGTACAGAGGGCTGCAGGATCTAACTGTAGTGCCACAAGAGGTACAGCCCTGTACCTACTCACCTTTCTGCTAGAGACATATTTGAGTAAAGAGCACAACTGGAAAGACACTGAACCTGTGTCACACCCTTCTCCGGGTATCTGATTTACAACTGTGCCCAGAAAGCAGAAATCAAGGAGCAAGCTTTCTGTTTCAGAGCAGTGCTGTGCAGCAGCCCCTGCAGGTGGGAGAACCCCTTTAGAACACAGCTCTGGCCTGCCCCCAGACTCATATTTAATTAATAGCCCGTGGTGTTTTGAGAAGAGATATAGCAGCACTGAGCTGTGGCAAATATCAAAGCTGAGCGTGTTGGCCCTGTTAGCTGAAAGTGGTCGGCATTATCTAATCTGATTCTGTCATTGTTCGTGACCTGCCACTTACCTATTGCTGAACACATTACATCACGTCTATTAAGAGCTGCAACAAACCATTCTGTTGTTCCCTGCCAAGGAGATACGGTGGAAAAGTTCCTTGAAGTTTTTTTCTGTGCTGAACAAAACCCATCAGGCTCCATCTGGGGAGAAATCCCACTGCAGACAGCTGCAGAACTTTTGAAATTAACCTTCACTGTGTGTCGGCTCAGTGTGTCAGGGGAGGAGGGAGGAGGAAATCGTAATTAGTGCTAATACTTGTACTCAATTGCCTTGCAGCTAACTTGTATGAAAGCCCAGGGGAATCTGCACAGTGAAGTTACGGAGAGGTTGGCTACTGAATTCCACCGGAAACAGACTGGACCTAAAATACATCTTTTCAGCTGTTCCATGTCTGCATACCTGGTAGATTTTCAGGTCTGGGATGTGCCCCATCTGCCCTGTTTTTTAGAACTGAGGCTGCAGGAGCCTGACCTCAGATAGAGGCTGTTCCCTGTCAGCCCAGTGCTGAAGCACACGTGGCTCGTACATGCTGGGATAGCTGGCTGGAGGCATTTTCAGGCAGATGAGAGTGGCCCCAGGTGGATCCTCCTGCAGGTGTGGGCTGCCCTGCACACAAACCAGGGTCACCTTTGAGGGTTGGCCTCGGGAGCCGCTGTTTCCCTGCTGTGGTTGGGGTCTTGGCTTCTTAAGGCAGCCCTGGCACACGCTGTGCCCATGGGGACACCGCATACAGTGGGCACCTACCCACAGCTGCAATAGTGGAGACCGCTGTGGGTGTCCTGATGGCAAGAGCTCTGTGCGCAGCTGCCCTGGTGCAGGAGCTGCTGGGAGCGCAGGGTTAAAAAGAGGAAGAGAGTCCTGAGAGGGAGCAGTTTTAGGTTTCGCCCCTGCCAAATTGTCTGAGACAAAGAATGGCAGTGAGGCCTGAAATCAAGAGTTTCAAGTTGCCAGCACTTTCCATTTCTCCTGGTATTTCAGTGTTTCCACTGCTTGTTCTTGGCTAAAACCAAGCAGTGCATACAGTGTGAATAAATTAAAATAGACGTTTTCAGCTTTCTACAGATTTTGGGAGCTGCTCTGAGTGGTAATCAGGGGGCTCCTTCACTTTAAACCTGTCCTGTGGCTCTGAAACTGGTAACCAGCCTTCATCAAGAAGCAACTGTCAGAGTCTGTCTTCTCAAACTTAAGGGGCCAAATTTCTTTTTCTTTCTTTCTTTTTTTTTTTTTTTTTTTTTTTTAAAGTAGATCTGGTTTCACTTAGATGAATTAAATGTCAATATATCTGTTACTGTGAGTTGTTCCAGTGTAGATTACAGCACTATTGCATGACTTTAAAATGTGTGCAAGTGTCTGCTGCTTTGTGCTATTTATGTCTCTCTTTTAAGATGTTTAATAAACACTGTTGTATTGATACTTTAGGTCTTCTCTCTGCACTGAGGTTTTGAATACGAGGTCCAAGAAATACCCTTTTTCTCAAGCTTTGAGCCTAGCCTATTTAAAGTTTGGTTTTATTTCTGTATTTGGAATCTTTGCTGTTGAAAGACGTATATTCACAAAATGACGGAGAGGAAGGGTGTTACTTACATGATGATGCTCTCAAAACTGCATATTGGAGATGTGGCAGAGTCCCATGGCTGGTTGAACTGCGGCCCTACAACCTCTGCTGCATGCAGTCATCTGATCAGAAGTGATCAGAACAAGAAAACTTTAATTTTAAAGGGAAATTTGAGCCACTTAGAAGCATTGCTTCAATGACTTCATAGACACCACTGTGGGTATAAAGAAGTTTTGTGCCTGAAGCTCCCAGCTGGGGTGTGCTCCCCTCCTGTTGAGCCAGCACAGGAGCCCAAACTGATCTGGCACCGTGGGAGCTGCGGTGCGAGCCCCCCTCCTGCAGCTCTGCCCCCCAGGGTTCTGGGTCTGGGACTGTGCCATGTTCATGCAGGGGACTTTGCATTTCCCCTCCTCTCACTGGGATACCCTTCCGTAATCTGGGGGATCTGACTCGAGAACATTAAATATAGAAGAGACTTATAACGAAGTCGTGCTTGTCAGGCTTTTGGGCCTGAGCTGTTAGAGAACATGGGTACCGGACTTTCTGAAACTGTGGGCTCAGTGAGATTTTTTGCTCTGCCAGAGGAGGCGAGTGAAAGAGCTTGCACCCAAGAGATAAATCTATCTCATGGGCTAATGATAATCAGGCTCACAAGCCATGCAGGCAGCAGATCTCCAAGCAGAGTGGTGCGTCCTGAAGCACGCCTGGTGGAGACGGCTTGCAGGGATGTGGCGGAGGCCTGTGGTAGGTGTGAGATGCACACCTGGTGAATCACAGCGTTCAAAGCCTGCTCTGAGGATTACATTTCTGAAGAAAAACTGGCTTACGTATTAAAAATTAGGTCCCTTTCCAAAGAAGAAGAGAGAAAGAAGAAAGGAAGGAGGGAAGGAAAGGGAGAGAGGGAGAGAAAGAGGATGGAAATTAAGGAAGGAAAGAAGGGCCTACATGCTGTCCTACAATGGACTTATTTAGATTTTGTGGATTTTGATTGTTTTTTGATTTGTTTGTGTTTGTTTGTTTGTTTTAAAGGAACAAGTACTTGAGCCAGTTCCAAGGCAGCTCCAAAGGTTTCTACTTGTCACATTTCTAGTCTCTGAGCTGAAAGCCTTCCAGGGTTACACAACAATGACTAAAACTGGAAACCTTTCAGGCCATTTCCAAAAGGCAGCAGGAAACTGAGGTGATTGCTAAACCAATGCTAGAGAGACATCCACGTCCATGTGTGTGGAGTTAGAGTGAGAGTACCCGGTTTCATTTGGAGGTTTCAAGTTGTTTTCTTTTTGATTTAATCTCATTCTCAGAACAGAATTATTCTGGAACCAAGATCTTCACATTGTTTTGCTTAATGTTTTACAAACAAGCTGTTGACTGAAGTTGTCACCGAACAAAAATTTGCCCCTACTTGTTTACATAATGGGAAAATACAGTCATAAACCAGGTTTAACAACAACTCGTTAGGTATTAGGGTTAAGGTGCAATATAGGGATTATCCTCATAAAACACTACACCCTGAACTCACGACAAAATTGAGAATTACATTTACTGAAAAGCTTTAAAAATCTCTAAGTCTAAACTGGATGCTTAAAGCTTTTAAGTTACTACTGTTTTGAGTTGATGAAAATCGGGTTCAAGTTCTTTAGGTACAGCTGCTTTATTCAAGAGGAACTAGACTAAGACGATAAATATGATAAAGGCTTGCTTCTGCTGGTGTTTGCTTTGTTGTAGCTCCTCATGGGGTGTAATCAGGTATTGAGTTTGTCCCTAGTTCTGCCACTGTACTACTTTGTGGCCTTTTAAATTTAGCAATTCATTTACTTTTCTCCCATATCTCACTGGGGTGAGATATTTGTGATAATACCAGTTTGGGGGATCCGTATGTACAAACACAGAGCTGTAAAGCAGTTGTGTATTTTAGTATCCAGCACAGTCGGTCCTACCCTTGGCTCAGATAATCAAGAATACATGCTGATTTTCTGAACTCTGAGACCAATAAGTATAGAAAAACTTCTGAACCTTCTCTAGCATTTACTCTAATGAAATTTTTGAGATTTCTCTATTTCTGTCTTCATTTTATCCTGTACAGTTTCACTGCTCTGTTTTTACCTCTGATAAGTTTGTATTTTGGGGAAAATATGCTTATAAAGATGGTTACCAAAACTGCTTTAAATTTCAACATGCTTCCTCCTCTGAACAACAGAATAGTATGCAAGAGGAGGCTTAAGATGTGTATAAACATGCCCAGAAACAAAAGAAAGAAAAAAACCAAACCACACACACACTCCAAAAAAAAAAAAAAAAAAAAAAAAAAAAGAACAGAAAGTAAAAGCAAGACAAAAAAAAAGGGCAAGGGTTTGTGATTGTAAGAGGAAGGTGAAAACACTTCCTGGCAACATCTGAGAATCATTTGCAGCAACTGATCCATGAGCGTTAGTGAGCAGAGAATGTTTTTAAATCCTCCCCCATACCCTTTGTTAATCTTTACCAGGTAGTAGGACCTTTAATATGATTCATACGGGTTTCTTGGGATGTGTAAAATATTTTGTCCATTTTGAAAAACTAAGAGTTTTGAAACGGCTCCAAGATTTAGGTTCATAAGTCTGGTTACAAGTCTGTGGTCTTCTCCCCTTTAAAATTTGGTAATAATAATAGTCTTCAGACGGCTCTGTGAAAGGCAGCATGTCTCAGTAGAGTGAGCAATGAACATCTGGCTCCACAGCCTCACTGCTTCTCATTTGAAGTAGGAAAATCACGTGCCTTTTTAAAAGTGTCCCCATGAATGAAGTACTGATCGTAATACAAGCTTACATAATTCAGAAACATTGAAGGATGTTTTTTTAAACTTAATGTTCTGAGCAACATTAGACAATATAAAAGAGTTATTAATTATGATGCATGATTATTATTGCACTCAGGAGACTCTAAGAGGTAGCCTGGAAAAGTTAAGATTTGGCTCACCTTTAAGCACACCCAAAATACTGGGCAACATTTGTAGATGTTTTTGAGTGACTGAGGAGGCTATTTCCTAAGACTTTCAAGCACATTTGGGATTTTAGGTCATTTGGGGCACGTCTCCACTGTGTAATGCCAAATGGCTCTGAGCAAGCCAATTTTCGACACGACGGAGAAAGATTAACTCAGATCCTGAGAGCAATATATGTGGTAGTTTTCCTCTGCACCGATTCTGTTCCACTCCATCCAGCTCCAGGGCTAGCTTATTTGGTCCTGTTTTAAAAGGCTTAGCATCACATCCCTGGGTTATTATAGATATACTCTTAACTGTTTTACAAAATCCAGTCCAGCATCTAACTGCACAGCTTCATTTGCACTAGTCAAGTCCCCATCACAGACACTCACCAGATTATATGTTACTGCAACCTGTACTTAGGAGACACCCTAAGTGGGGTCAGAGTTCCTGATGCAAAAGTGCTCTCCAATGTGTCACAGACTGCCATAAAAATCAGAATGGACTTTTCCACATAGCTGTATGTGTGACAGTCTCTCATTGTTGCCAGCACCAGCAAAATTTGAAGATGGTGCCAGCAAAATACCACTTTTAAAATATGATTATTTGCTGATGGCAACAGCAGATGGTGGAATCAACTCAGTAGCCTTTTTTTTTTTTTTTTTTTTTTTTTTTTTTTTTTGTGAACTGGTTAGTCTGTTTTAGAGTCCCAAGGTGTTTGTGAGTATTTTCAAGGAACTCTATTTTGAATCAGTTAATAAGAAAAACAGTATAACCCTAAGTATGTTTTTTGTTTAAGATTATATTGGCTCCTGATTACAATTTACTTCATTTTCACACCTCACATTATGAGGTTCTTAAAAAAATAAATCAACAGTTTCCAGTTTTTGTTTGTTGTTAAATATGACTTATAAAATGTTAGGTCAAGAGTCGTCAATGGACTAGGCTACAGTGTTTGTTTAAAGCTATGAGTAAAGCAAGTCATATGAATGTTTCCAAAGACTGTATTCCAAGAAGTATTTTTGGAAACATTAATGTTGTGTTTTTTAATGAAGGCCACATTCTGAGGCTACGACACCATATGTCACATTCATTTCTGTGCTGAAAAAAAAAAAAAAAGAAAGAAAGAAAGAAAGAAAGAAAGAAAGAAAGAAAGAAAGAAAGAAAGAAAGAAAGAAAGAAAGAAAGAAAGAAAAAAGAAAAGAAAAAAGAAATGGAAACTATGTTTGGCTTTTAAGTGTTTCTGGAATAGTGTCTTTGCATGCTTGTCATTGTTCCTTGGATGGGAGAAGAGTTCTAGGTCTGTTAATCTAGTCCATCCAATATATATTACACTCCGTGGGCCTGACTCTCTTCTGCCTTAAACTGTGTGCAGTCATTTATACCGAAGCAAAATGAATGAAGAGCTGAGAAAAAAGACTACCACTGGGAAACATTTTTGTAAATTCATTTTCCATGAATATGTTGGCTTCATTGTAAACCTACATCTGAACTTTTGTCAGAAAAAAACAGCTTAAAAATGGGAAAAGTACTTGCCATTTTTCCATTGAAAGCTTACAATTTTGGAGAATAATGACAGCTTTTCCTCAAAAAAAAAAATGCCTTTTTTTTTTTTTTTCCAAAAATATTAGTTAAAAACTAGACTTTTGGCAAAAATTTTGAATTGCTTTAGCTATATACTCTATCACTTCTGATTTTTCAGTGTTTTCTGTGTTAGGGGTTGGGATATAGTAGAATGAGTTGGAGACCTGTAGGAAAAGGCATTTACTTTTCTCTGTGCTGTATCCTACAAATAATTCGTAAGCATCCTGTATCTGGTTACTTCAGCTAAGTCTTTGCTTTTGTATTGGATTTCAATTGATGAGGTCTCAGTTTCTAACATAAGTTCTTATTATTAGTCACTAAACATACAGCCAAGCACTTCATACTGCTGAAGTTCATATGGTTGCAATCTGCAAATACACCCATTATTTTCTCTGATCTGACAGAGGAATCTCCTAATTCACATCACTTCCTAAACTTGTGTTATCCACAAATTTTATTAGCATACTGCATGTTTGTTTCAAATTCATTAATAAAAATGTAAATACTTTCTGCCAGATTGATTTTTTTTGTTTTGTTTTGTTTTAAGGAATTATTTGTGAGGATTTCCAGGACCTCAGAGAGGTTTCTTTTTCATTTGAAATGTAAATACTTTTCTACAAATTGAACAAATATGTCTCTGAAGCACTAGCTCAATAAAATTCAATTCCATGACCAGGTTTTTCTGGGCAATACTCAAATGCAAGTAATGATGAATGACTGTGTGATCAATACATTTTCTGGTGAAAACACATTAGCACTGAATTCGTCTCTCCATGCCACTGAAGTCTCATGGATAAATGAGGGTGTTTTCCTAGGCACTTCTTCAAATGGAGGAAAACAAACAGACATGCAACAAACAGGAACAATTGACTACCTCAAACATTTGGCTAACTTTAAGAGAGCTCATGCCATTCTTGTGAGTGTTTGTGAAAGCCCATACCAATTTGAATCCTTCTTCACCAGAGTATTAGAAGAGATACTCACAGCGGGGTCCCCACAAAGGTTTTTGGTTTCTGTTTTTATCTAGGTAACAAATTTTAAGATTGATATGGACGTTTCTAGCTTGTTGATTTTCTAGCTGAATTTCTAAGTTTTTGGGCTATGTTGTGTAATGAATGTCACGGTCTGTACTCTTCAGAAAATTGCTCATGATGGCCACAGAGTGTGTATATTTCGTTTTGGTTTTACAGAGCTCTGGCATACAAAATTAAAAACAAAAATAAACTTTTTCTTTTATTTCATAGATTCCCAATGAACAAAGAAAACAAATAGCCCCTGGGACCACAAGTGTGTTCTGTAAACTGATGCTACGAGGCAGACATGAGAAAGATGACTGAACAGAGTGGTTGCTATAGGCCTGTAAACATACAGGGAAATAAGATCAGTTACAAAGGGTCTTGTAAAGACAGCCCTGAAACGGGGGCGAAAAGACTGCAGAAGCGATTTCTTCACAAAGATGGCAGCTGCAATGTGTACTTCAAACACATCTTTGGGGAATGGGAGAGCTACGTAGTGGACATATTTACTACACTGGTGGACATCAAGTGGCGCCATATGTTTGTGATATTCTCGCTGTCCTATGTTCTTTCGTGGCTGTTCTTTGGACTGGTTTTCTGGCTGATAGCAATCCAACACGGAGATTTATTCAATGACGAAGAAGTAACGCCCTGTGTCGCAAACGTCCGTAGCTTCACAGGAGCATTCCTGTTCTCCCTGGAAACCCAGACGACCATTGGGTATGGTTACCGCTGTGTTACGGAGGAGTGCTCTGTCGCGATCCTTATGGTTATCCTGCAGTCTGTACTGAGCTGCATTATCGACACCTTCATAATTGGAGCAGCCTTGGCTAAAATGGCCACAGCGCGAAAAAGAGCTCAGACCATTCGTTTCAGCTACTATGCTGTCGTGGGCTTACGGGATGACAAATTTTGCCTGATGTGGCGCATTGGTGATTTCCGACCAAACCACATGGTTGAGGGCTCAGTACGAGCTCAGCTGCTGCGCTACAAGGAAGACAAGGAAGGGAGAATGACGATGGAGTACAAGGACTTGAAGCTGCTGAATGACCAGATCATACTCGTTACACCAGTGACAGTAGTACATGAAATCAATAGTGATAGCCCCTTGTATGGTCTGGACCGGAAAGCTTTGGCCAAGGACAACTTTGAAATCTTGGTCACATTTGTCTACACAGGTGATTCAACAGGAACTTCCCATCAGTCCCGAAGCTCATACGTGCCCAGAGAGATTCTTTGGGGCTATAGGTTTAATGATGTCTTACACGTAAAGAAAAAATACTATAAAGTGGATTGCCTACAGTTTGAAGAAACCACAGAAGTTTATGCTCCTCACTGCAGTGCCATGCAACTGGATCGGAAAGAGCAAGAATGGAACCGAACAGAGAAGACATTGGAAAAAGCAGCAGAGACATCAGCACTGGAGATCAAGTCACTTAGTACAAACCAGAAGTCATTTAATGCAGTTGCCCTCATCACCAGCTGTGAAGATCCAGAAGACCCAGTGACAACTGTCTGTCAGCCTTCTGGAGAGGTTTCTTATCAGAAAGCAGCTGTGACCTTAAGTAGACTGTCACTGGAATCACAAATCTAGATTTCCACTGCAATTAAAAACACTTCCAACAACTTCTACCAGCACAGCTTTTAGAATATAAACAATGAACTCATATGCACAACTATTTACATTATAAACCTCGTTCTGACAGCATGCCTACATTACAACACAGTGCTGAGCTTCACAATGGTTAGCGGGGGTATCAGTAACAGATTAGTACTGGCACAAGAAAGCAGCTTACATTTGGGTTGACTAGACAGCTACTGTACTTGAGCAAACTTAGTCTAAACTTTATTACCCTGCAGGGACCAATGTTGGAGATGCCCAGAGATAGAAAATGATCCAGGCAGAGAACAAGAACAAGGAAGCTTGCCCTCTGGGTCAGGTTTTTTAATACTGCCTGATTTATTTGGAAGGCCAGTTCCCAATACCTCCAGAAGGCTCTGAAATGCCCCCACCATCACAGCAAATGATTGCTTGTGTGCCAGCTGCACCTCTCTAGCGGTTCAAATGAAACCCCGGTCTTGAGGTTACATTGGTGAGTCTGAGGGGCTGTTCTTTGCAGGAGGGAGCAAACTGGCAAGAATAACTGAACCCAGTGCTACTGGGTAGCTTCGGAAACCTGCTGACACCCTGCCCAGGGCTGTGAGTGGGATTTCTCATTTCCTTGTCGTGAGCCATTCCCAGAAATGCCACTCCCTCAGCAGTTTGAGGTATGCAGTGCGTCAGCTGGCTTGGTGCTGCGTGGAGATTTTGTTATGTGGCTCTGATGGCTAGGAGGGTTGGCCAAACTGGCTCATCTGCACCATTCAGAAACCAAAATGGGACCTCAAGTTTGAAACCAAAATCACCAAAATCATATTAAGCCTTGGAGAAAAGATCACCCTGTTTTTAGAGTGAGCTTAGCAATTTTTATTTTTATTTTTAATCTAAATGTCTTTTCATTTCAGAATGTCAGCTTTGCTTTTCGTTTTAGTCTATTATGCTTCTTTAAAAGGAAAAGGATCAATCTGGAGACCAAACAGCATAATTTTGTCAAAATGAAATATTTTTATTCTTCTGAAATGACTGTAAAAATGATCCTTTACAGAGAAATTCTACATACTCAGCTGTCAGCTCAATTTGGAAAAACAGGGAAAATGTCAATGTTTTGAAGTTGCCTGTGACATGGAATTTCCATGCTCTGCACATCGCTGTCATTATCTCATCATGTTCCCCCCCCCCCCCCCCCCAATGATTACAGTTAATTTGCATCATGTTTAATTATCACGCTAACCTAAAAATATTTATCTCTGAATTTGTGGTTGCCTTAAATGAAATTTATCTCACCTGACCTCAGCCAGCAAGAAGTGTCAAGGCTGGTCAAGGCTCTCAGTGACTGCTGTAACTTTTTCTCTGTCTTCACAGGGGAGTTCATCCCATCCTAATCTGCGTGTTTAGGGAGCTGAAGGCAATAGGATGGTCTTATCCTGGAACTGCTCATCCCTCTCTGCTTATTGTTGAAGGAGATGACTGTTTCTGAAATGCTGGCTAACATTAAGCTGCTAAAATTAGGTCTGACGAGTCATTCACATCATGCTGACTAATTCAAAGTTTTTATGAGCTAATCACATTTAATGAAAAGAAAACCAGCATGCTGATTGTTTTATTTTTCTTTTGTGAAACTTACTGCATATAGTAGTATCACTGCATTATTTTAATGTATCTTGCATTTCTCTTTTTTTTGCTAGCACTTGTGTTCTGGATCCTATGTGATCCCTTTAGATAAAACCAAATATATTAACAAGCCTGAGGGGAGGTAGCTATTCCTAAGCTCATTAATTAGCCTATTTTATATGCTGAATCATCACCACCATCAGTCCATAACTGCAGTAGAAAACATCTCATTGTATCCTAGATTTGAGCACCAGCAAGCATTGGGGAAATAGTCTAAAAATGGGAAGAAATTCAGTGGGAAAATGTGTAAGGTTCTCAGTATTTATATGGTATTGCAAAAATACCATCCAGGTTGTATAAAATAGAATATAGCCATTGAGACATGTGAAGTCATCCTTCCACACTCTGTCTTTGAAAGCTCTTGGCTGGGTACTTGATTCAATGTTGGGCACTGCACTTTGGGAAAGACATGGAAAAAATGAATCCAGAGATACTGAAAATATATCAGTAAGGAAGTAGGGAAATAATCGAAGGGCTTTCAGTCCAAAGAAGACAGAAGAGAATTAGGAAAAAGAGTTCTCAAACATTGCAAATCAAGAGAGAGGGATGATCTGTTCTCTTTATCTGGTGGGTAGGACAGGAGGACATGGGCTTAAACTGAAGCCAAAGAGTTTGAAGTTAGACATTAGTAGAAACCATCTTAAAGAAGGCAAAGCACAGGACAGATCTGTGGGGTGTATAATTTTGGTACTGGTGCCTCTCAGGAGTTTGTTAGGTGGCTGTCAGGAGTGATACAGAATGGTCAGGTTTGCCTTGAACTTTCAAACCCTGTTTTTGTACGACCCTATGATTTTCAGAAAAAGGGAATGTTTAATATGAAGTCTGCATAACTAGGTCACTTTACAAGTACTTACACATGTGTGAGTATTTGCTTAATTACATAGGTAAAGCTACTCAGAGATCTGAGATATTACTGAGATATGTAACCAGAATTCCCAAAGTATCTTCAAAAGGTACACATTTCAGGTGCTGCTCATAAAGGTAGTTTCCCTTATTAAGCTGTGAATATCAGCTGCCTTTCTCTCTCCCAGTTATGTACCGTGTGAGCCTCTTGCGGTGAAGAAAATTCTTTCCTTGGAATGACTTTCCTGTAAGTGAAAGTACCAGGAGTCTGATTTAGCATTTGGTCACATGCTTCTTGGTATAGATAGATAGAAATACGTGCGTATGTATAGTAATGTATGCTTTGGCATATAAGTCAACCACTAACTGATGAGGGTCAGGAAGAAACTTTTCTCCTGGGCATGTTAATTCATAACAGGCTACGATACAGTTTCTTCTACTTTTATCTGCAGCATCTGATACCAGCCCGTGCTGGAGACAGGATACTATTTGAACCACTGGTCTCAACCCGTCTGGCTTTTTCTGGGTTTCTCTATTTGATATTTTAATTTCATTTATCAGAGTATAAAAACTATGTGTTATAATATATAGTAAAGCATGCATTGCATTTTTATGAATAAAGACACAGAAATAAAGAACATGCCTCTGCCACACACCTTGTGAGAGCACATTTTACTTCTCTTCCATTCAGTCACTGTTTTAAGTTTCTGTATCTTATGCGCTAAGAGGCAATGGAAAAAATTATAAGGCACAGAGTAGTCTTTTAACTTTAAAAGATGCCAAATCATGAGCAAACTCACAAAGTTGTAAGTACATTCTGTTGCAGCTTCTTAATATGAGCTCTGATGAATGGGGGCTCAAGACATCACAGCTTGCTGTTAGGTGTGAGCTCACAAAGCCCCTCTCGCAGATGTACACACACCCATGGCAGCCGGGTTCCGAGCTTGCAAGCTAACCGGCAATTTCCTCACCTGATGATGGATCTTTGACAGCACCAGCTGGGTGAGATGGGAATGAGGTGTGCAAGGCAGAGCCCACCACACAAAGCCCCTGTATCTGGCACTTGGGCAGGGCCAGCCCACCTTGCCCAGGAGCGGGCCTAGAAGGGACACTTAATGTATGCTGGTGAACAGCAGTTTTGAGCAAGTAGGAGGAAGAACCTTCCTCATCTATCTGCTATTTCTAGGTGAGGATGTATTCCAAGGATTTTTTGTTTGGTTTTCTTTTTATTCATCCCCATTGCAGAGCTGAGCAAGGTCAAAAGGCAAAAAAAAAAAAAAAAAAAAAAAAAGGCATGCAAGCCTCTCAGAAACCCATCAAAAGTAGTAACACACGTATCATCACAGCAGCAAAACAACCTAACCCCTGACCCACCCCAAGGCAAGGTGCTGGGTGAGCTGGGTGCTGAGGTGAGGTACGAGCACCCTCCTGCGTGCCCAGGGCTCTGCATATACTCCATGCATCTTCAGCAGCAAGGCAATGCGTTGTGTGGAAGCTCAGTGGCTGCTTCCCAGCCACCCAGGGCAGCAATTGGCTTTTCTTTCCGTAGCTGGAAGTAGTTCACTCTGTTCTTGTCTTCTCCACAAAATTTACCAGATGAAGCAAAATTGTAACAACAAAGAGAAAACGCAAACCAGTTTGCATTGGACTCCTGTATCGTGATTATAGCTGCATCTCAGTTATTTTCTTTTGGAGAGTAAGAGTATTGTTCTGGGTCAAGATTAGTTTATGTCAAAGGGAATATAATAAGAGATTATTATATAATTTATTTTTCCAGATTTGCCTACCACCATTCATTAAGGCAGCTGGCATTTCCTTCCCCATTATCATGTATCATTATCATGTATCATTTAGTGCATATTTTATGTGAGGCTGATTTTCAGATGTGGGACATAATACATATCCCTTTGTTTATCCCTTGTTTCTCAAACACTGTGCAGGAGGTCTGACTCCAGCTGCCCATCTAAGAAGAAGTGTCACATTTACACGGTTACTCGCAGTTCAGGAAATAACAGGTACCAGTGCTTGTGTGGGAAGAAAAATTTGTTTGTAAGCTTTTTTTAGCTCTTAAATCTTTGCTGGTTTTGAACTGGGAACCTGCAAACAGGAAGAGTTGGTGTCTGCAGCCAGCCTCAGAGGCCTGTGTGGGGAGGCGACTGACAGCACCTTTGGTTCCAGGTTCCAGAGGGAGCACGGCAGAAGCAAATATAAATGAAAAAAACGAACATTCAGGGGTTAGGCTGGGCTGAAAAATGTGTGTCCACGTTTTCGTGGGGCCTAAAATCACAACACCGGGGCAACTTTGTGAATTTAAACCGTTTATTGGGGTCAGTCCAAAGGGCTGAGGGGACAACTAAGGGGAAATCAGACAGACATCACGGGAGGGGGAAACGAAAACTGGATAACTCCTTCTTGACCTCCTGTTGCTCCCTAGAAAGCTAGGCTTTGTTGGCAGCCGTCATATCGCCTCCCATCAGCCAGCACAGGCTTCACGCTCTGCTTCCCTCGGTACACAAACGGGGTGCCAGAAGGGCCCAGGAGCTGCAGGGCCCAGGCTCTGGGACGAAGTTCTGGGGGGTTCTGCGCCCCTACTCGGCCGGCTCCGGGCTCGTAGCCCCCGGCCCAGCACCCAGGGCCCAGGGCCCGGCGCCCACCTGCGCCCGGAGCCGCCCGGCCCCGCTCCCGCCGCGGCTCCGGCCGGGGCCCTCGGGCGCCACCTGCTGGGGGCCCGCGGAGCCGCCGCCGCCGGGGCCCCCCCGGTCCCTTCCCGGCCCCCTCCGGGGCCTCGCCTCAGCGGCTGGAGCCGGGGGGCAGGAGCTCGGCGGGGTCCAGGCGTTCAGCCGCAGCCTGACCCTGGGGATCTGCCTCAGGGGGCCGCTTTTCGGTGCTGCCGAGGCAGCTGGAGTGGAAACGGTTCGGGTGTGCTGTCCCCAGTGGGGTCCCGGCTGTTCCTAAAGGGTGTGAGGAAAGGTGGCGTTACCCTGTTGTCAGCCAGCCCCTGGTACTGCCCGACCATCCTAGGGAAGCCTGGAACAGGACTTTAGAGCTTCCCGAAGCTGCCCTGTGAGGCTCAGTAGAGTAAATCCAACTCAGAAAGTAAACGGTTTTGGTACAAAAACTGATACGACATGTGCTCCGTCCGGCTGATTTATTCTATATCATTCCTCTTTATATATAGAAGCAAAAGCTGAGAGGTTGCTTGATTTGCCAGCTTAGGTATATATAGCCAGTCAAAACTGGCCATGCTCCACTAGGAACTTTTCAAATAGGGCAATGATCTATTTGTGGCCAAAGATACTTACTTCAAGAGGTATCAGTGACAAGAAGCAAAGAGCTGCTTGTTTGTTTGGACCAGGGAACGTGTGTGCGTGTAGAAAGGCAACGCTACGTTTATTATGCAAAGCTACACACAGAAGGACTCCAAAATAGAAATGCCTTAATAATTATCTCATATTCAGTGCCATGTCCACTTCTGAACGCACATTTTCCATTGAACAGCTTCGTGCGTTCTCTCACGCATGGGAGTAGCTCCAATTAAACATCTGCTGAACCATCTATATCATCATTCTCCTTCACATCCTTTCTTCAAACCCTCCTTCGCAGCAGCGTGTGTAGGAAGCTCCACAACTGTCAGGCAGCTGGTCCGCTGCGACTACTGGGCATTGTGTTTATTCCTTGTGTTTCCCCATCTTTGATCACAGGGTGTCTCTCAGACTTGCCTGACAGGGCAGGAACTATTTTTGGTCTGATGTTCATTCGGCACGATTCCTGCTTAGCCCAGGTGCCAAAATGAGCTGACAGCCTGTATGTGACCATCGCACAAAACAGCAGTAGAGAGGAGACAGCCCCAAAGCCTCCCCGGTACCGCCGCTGCGTGCTGTGCCTCAGGGCAATGTCTGTACTGGGTGTCCAGCACACTGTCTGGGTGGAGTTGCCTTTTGGGTGTGTTGTTAATTTTTCAAATTTTGACCGATAAGTGTTTCATTGTGATAGGCATGCCCTAAGTGGGGTGTGAAAAATAAGGCTTATGGATAAATGGGTAGGTCCCATTTCAGATCGTCAAATAGAAATCAGAAAAGACCCTAGTGAATGTACTCTAGGGAGAAGCTTCCTTGCCCACCCAGGTCAAGGGCCTTACTCATGTTGAGTAAAGCTGACCCCACCAATTTCAATAGCACACTTTCCAGAGGGACCTGTGGTGGGATGTGAGTAGAGAAAAAAAATCTGGTAACCTTATTGCAGTTGTTGCATTAGTCATTGCATATACTGATTAAAACCTCTTCTATTCAGTGATCTCATTTTCCACAGACAAAAAATTCACCTTTCCCTTGTCATTTCTTTCATTTATGAAGGTATGGCACAGCGTCATTCCTGAAGTGGCAGCCACTCCTTTTGGAGGGCCAAATACCCATGCCTTACTGGGTCCTCTTTCCCTTTCCTCCCATTTTATCCTTCTTTTTGGAGAAGTACCAGGTGAAAACATCAAATATAGTCCTTCGCCATCCCATTTTAGCTGAATCCCCCATGAGGCATAAGCCCTGCACAGCTTTACACACCAGAAGCTGTCTCCCCACACCCTCCAGCAAATCTATGGCTGTTGGTACAAAGACCAAGCCCCACAGACTTCCCTTGGTATGGTCCGTACCAAAGATGCAGAGGGATGATTTTGGAAATGCTGGCATTGGCAATGCTCAGGAAGTTAGGTGCAAAGCTCTAGCAGGTAAAAGCAGAATTGCATGTTGAGTGCATATGTCTACACATGTGGATGCGGGACTGAAACAACTCCCATCACTTTCCTTACATTTGCCTTAATAAGTGGGACAGCGCCTGCCAATTCCATCTCAAGTTTCGTCCCTCTGAAATATGTGCACTTTCACCAGCTGTGTATTTGGCCCAGGGTAATTACTATAGTGCTAATTTTACCAGAGATGATGAAAGCGCTGGAACAGCCTAACCATATAAAGGGAGGAGATACATACAGCTGATCCAGTATTCTGGATCCTTTTTTGAGCAAAGGAAGTCATGACTTTGACTTGTAGATTTGTTCCTTAGGGAGGCTTCTTCTTACAGAGCTAGCTGAAACCCAACTGAGGTTAGAAAAGAGCAAGGTCAGGGATACTTGTGTGCTGGAAAATAAAAAGCACTGAGCGCTGAAGTGTTGCCTTGTAGTAAATTACCTTATACGGATTAAATTACTCAAATAGATCTGCTTCTTTTCTTTTCTCTCCTGTGAGAGAAGCCACTTCCAGACACCAAAAGCACAAAGATGCTTGAAAGTCTTCTATTTCTCTCTGGACCTTCCAAAAAGATTCAAAGTCAATTGAAATTTCTAATGAGGACTCAGAACAGATATTTACTCTATCCAAACCAGTTCAGCTTGAAAAAATTACAGTATGGTCAGAGGAAAAGCAATTTGCCAGAGCTTGAAGAGTGTGAATAATGCAAAGCAAACAGCTCTCTGCAGTGTTCACTTATGTTTTCAGACCTGCTCACCTTTATTGTGCACCCACCCTGGCTTTACCTGGCAGTGCTGGTGGCCAGAACCAGGGGTGGTGAATAATGAGAGCTGAGCTGGTGGGTGATTTCTAACTTCTGAAAATTTGGAGGATTTTTTTTTTTTTTTTTAACATAGCACACAGGAATGATTGGCGCTGTTGGCACTCGATCCTAAGCACCGGAGCCATCCCATTAGCAAGGATGAACAAAGCCATCCCGTTGTGCCCGGCTCTGCTCTATTTTGCAAAGGTTTTTATGTCACCTTTTCTGTCAGAGAGCACAAGCACCTTCCAGTACTGTAACAAGCGACATGACGAGCCTCTGTTCATTCTCTTTATCTCTTTGTCTCTCTGGCTGCCTCTCTCACTCTTTACTCTTTGCAACTGATTGCCTCGACATGTGATTTCTGGCCTTTTTCAAACCAAGATAGTCAGAACTTGAGTGCAGAGCATTCCCTCTGCCCGAGCCCTTACCGGTGGCCTCGGTAGGCAGTCAGCTCTGAAGTTAAGCGTGTGATTAGGTCAAAGCGAAATACGGATCTAAGTGCTACTCTGAATAAAGGCGGTTTCTGTCTCAGGACTCAGCAAAAGAACATGGCCTTCCTGTAATCAGACCATCTTTTTGTGAGCCGAGGTCTGACAGTGTGTTTCTGTGGATTGCTTTATGCCTCCAACAAGCTGACTTGTGCCAGCCTGGCCCCCCTATGCCCCTTACTCTCTGCAGAACCCATTCCCGTGGGAAGAGCAAGCAGAGGCCCAGGAAACCTCTGGAGTCCCAGGGCCTGCAATGCCAGCAGCAGGCCATGGTGTCACCGTGGGCTGCAGCAACTTCGACATTTCATGAATTTCTGTACTGATTTTTTAATACTTGATGAG
The DNA here is from genome assembly GCF_965140915.1 of Aythya marila. Lineage (NCBI taxonomy): Eukaryota > Metazoa > Chordata > Aves > Anseriformes > Anatidae > Aythya > Aythya marila. The sequence continues at coordinate 2,391,284 of NC_139059.1, read as the reverse complement.
AAATGGCACAATCCTTTTCCCTCCAGTCTCTGTCACAAGGTTGCTTAATAAGGTTTGGGCATTAGCTCAAATAATATTAGAGGATCAAAGCCAACTTTTGAAGTATTAGGGAGATTACAAAGAAGTGCATGGCTCATTCCTTCTCAGGCACAACATCTACTAGCACAAAACTGGGGGGAGCCTCCTTCTGGGGCCATCCTTTCCAAGGGCCAAAGCAGCACAGGACATGCAGTTCGGCCCAAAATTTAATTCAGGATGCCCAGAAGTGGGTGGGGAATCCTCCCTCCCTCTGCGTCTGCACAAGCGAAAGGCAAAATTTAGCCTGGAGGCACAAAATGACATCAGAAAAGCAAATAAGCAGCGCAAGATTACGATAGGAAAAGAAAGGAAGCAGTGGCATTTTCTTGCCGAAGATTATTTCCTCTCTGACGACAGATTTTTCAAATGACAGAGGTGTTTTAGTGGGTGGGCCTTGAAGGCCCGGTCCAAATAATCAGTCAAAAACAATATCAGGAAGCTTAACCAACAATCTGAGCTTGGTATGGCTTTACTCATCTGTTCAATTTTAGTTCTGAGGGAAATTTAGGAAGGTGCCAGCTGATTTAATTCGTCTACCTCCTTCCCAGCCATGCGGGAGTTCTGAGTGAGGCTGGGCAGCCATTTTGTGCCAGCGATCCACTCCCCTGATTGCCCTGGCTGCGCAGCTCCCGGCCAGGCTCTCCAGCAAGGAAGAAAAGATGCCGAGACCATGGCTGTGAGAGGTCCTGGGGCCTTTGTGGGTGCCGCTGTGGAGCCGAAGAGGGAATTGCTGTGCCCGGTTGGAGGTGACATGCTTTGGAACAGCCGGCCCAGTCACCCGGTCTCCTATCAGGGAGTAGTATGCACCACGGCCATCAAGATGGAGTTCCGCATGTGATGTAAATAGGCACAGTGCTGGCTCCTCAGGAAATTCAAGCTTGTTTTCTACTGTATTCTGTATTTTTCCTTCCACAATGGCCAATGATCTAACTCTCTGTTTTCAGCAAAGTTTATTTGCTTTCCGGCAGAGAAAATAAACTCTGATGTTGTCATTTACCGTGTGGCCACGCAGTCCAGGCCAATTCTGACGGTCTGGTACAAACCAGTGGAAAAAACTGAGGACATTTTTATCTAAGCTAATATAATAGACTAAAAAATCTAAGAAAGTTAGGAGAGCAGTAATTAATTCACAGGGTTTGTGTTTAATTAACACAAACCAGGTGCCTCTGAGTTTATCAACGCACAGTTTTCACTAGAGTGGCTACAGTGATTGGCAGTAAAATACAGTGATAGATAATAAAAAGACCATCAACAGAAATACAATATGCATATTGCAATGCAGGGAAGCCATGTAGGATTTTAACAGAGGTAATCTCTGTCACTTCTAGATCTTGAATCCCACTTATTTCACATCATCTTTCCTTCAGGAACTGCGAGGCATCACCTGAGAAAGTGAAGGCTGAATCACTTAGGTAAACCAACTTGTGTAATACAAATAGGTTGGCAGGACAGTTGCAGAAATACTTTGTGTTAATTTTGCTTAGAAAAGATGAAAAATTTCCATCTCTTCCCATTGGAAATTTCCCCCATTTCCACCTACAGTGGCACACACACAGTGACAAAGGCCAAATCAGATCTCTACTTCATCCCTTCTCTTACAGCAGTGCTGGAATTAAGAAAAACACGGGCCGGTAGCATTGCCCCTTGCTTGTCTTGCACAGAACACCTAAAAGTAAGCTCCCTCTGTGCTTGCTTAGCGCTCCGCTGCTGTGCCAGAAGGGTTGGTGGGCAAGATGCTGCAGGAGCAGAGAAGCGGACCAGAAACACATCTTCACATGCAGCTCTCTCCCCACCCTCACACCTTGGCTAACAGCCATTTGCAAGGATCAACTCATCAGACTCAGAACTTCCAGGGAAAGAGGTTTAAGTTTTGTTCCTGCGTCTCTGAGCTCAGAGGGCTCTGCAGGTGAACGTTTGAAAGGTGGCCAAGCACGACATGGGCTCCCGAGCGAGTAGGTGGCTTGACTGGTTCTATCCCACAGCAGGGTACGCATTGAAAACCCTGTGAATACCTGCTCCCTTGATAGCCCTCCTGCGTCCATACAGTATTCACATAACTAAAAATTTGCAAGCCAGAGAAATACAAAGATATTCTTACCCTGTTCTGTTCAGCTGAGCGTGAGCCTATCCTGATTTTAGAAAATCTGGCAGGCCAGTAACACTAAACAACTGAAGCTGTAAGGAAGAGAATGAAAGTGTAGTCACACAGTGTTGTATGTGTAAGTTGCTGGCTCTTAACCCTTTTCCTTCCAGGAATTGTCAGGTTCCCTATGTCAGCTCCATGGGCATGTTCTCACCACTCTGGCTAGTTTTATTAACCATTAACTCCCTTTCCCTTGAGATATCCAAAGAATGGGAACTATGGAAAATGATTACAGAGATTAATAGGAAAATATTAGCTTTGTTAATATACAAGTCTTTGGGCAGTTTTACCACTTATTCTAAGGTCATTCTCATTAATCTGAACGTATGTTCCCCATTGCCTTTGAGGACAAATTGCCATAGCTGACTGAGGGCTGGAGGAATTACAATAAACAACAAACAACATTGCCATGTCACAAATGATACTAGATGTCCCTCAACTTTACTGCATTTCCAAAAATAAAAAATAAAAAAAAATCCATAATCCTAAACTGTGAAAATAGATGACTAAATGGTTATACAAATGTCTTTCTAAAGCAAGTCTTCCAGAAAGTGAAGAACGTGAAAGGTATACATTAAATGGCAGATTTACATTCCCTAATCATTTTTAGGGTTTTTGACCCTGTAGTGGTAAGTGTCTTTTGAGACCTGGGAGATCTCCCCACACCTTGTGTCATCTGTGTCCCCTCACTCCCCTCTTTTTTAGCCATATCTTATTGTGTCTAAGAGTTTAACTGGAAATTAAAGATCCTTTAAAGTAGGCATCTTAATTCAGTGTGAATCAAACCACATGGAATATGGTGCTGGAAATAAGTTTTCCTTGGCAGAACTTCTTGGGTTGCTTTTGGATTTCTGGTTATATACAGTTACTGTTAGCTATGGATTACTGTTTGTAATTCATTATTTTGAGATTTCTTCACCTTGCTTCCCACATCCACCATCTGCAGTAGCAATGACTGAAAGCATTTACTTTAATATTTCAAAATATAGCCACCAGTTGGTGGTTTGACTTTACAATCAGACTGAATAAGACAGACTGAAATCTTCAGCAAAGATTTTGGACACACAGTATCTGGGAAAGAAAGAGAGAAAATGTGAATGGTGTGTGAATTCCGCTATTCTCGGTGATATAAAACAATTCAATTTCCTATGCCATATTTCACTCCTTCTATGAACAAGCACAGTATTATCCAGTATAACCATGTCACTGGCTGCACATCTGTATATCCTATTTGCTTGCAAGGTACAAAATATATTTATTTGCTCTCTCAAGTCTTATCGAACATGGAACTGACTACCTCTGGAATTTCCATTGGATTCACCCATTCCTTTTATTGCAAATGTGGCTTCATTTTTCCTTGGAGATCCCAGCATTAGATCTATAAAGATCCAGTTAATGTCTAAACCCCATGGGGTTGATGTGAATGGGGAAACCACCTTTTCCTGGTGATTTTTTTCCAGTTGACTTAATGGTTAGAGAAGAAAGGCTAATTTATGCCAGTTTACATGCATGGAAATGGTGAGACCAACAAAAAGCACAACACGTTATTTACAGCATTTCTTCTCATCTTGTGGAAACCGACTGCTTTGATTCTACCAGACCATGTTTTTCTTGCAAATACAATACAATCAAGCTATTTTCAGCTGGCAATAAAATCCTTGAGAACCAAAGCAGATTTGGCCACTTTAAGAGATGGAGACTAATGCAATCTGATAATTAGGTCATTTCACCGCCAAGACGGAAACACCAATTTAATAACATGCAGTAAGACAGGGGCGAGAGCCTCTGGGTCCCAGCTGGCAAGATCTGTGCCTGCAATACCACTCTCCAATTTGCTTCTGCAGGTCATCTGCAGATCTCTGCAAGACTGAGGGAGAGGGTGGCCGTGATGGCAAAGGTGAGAATGACGCTGGAAAACAGAAAATAAATGTATGAAGAGAAAAGCCTTTCCTTTCACTAATGTGAGAGGCTGAAAGATGTATGAGAAAAAGCATCCCACTATGCTACTGGCTCCTTTTCTTACACTTCCTACACTAGTTTGAAACATAAATATTCTGCTTTGCCAGAGCCCTTTCAATCCCTTGATGCCGTTTCTTCTGCAGATAGTGGATCTTGCCTTGAAAACTCTCAGACCATGACGATCTCCTGTAGCTCTTCTAATATTTCAGTAAGGAGGCTCTGTGTGGTGGCAGAAAGGTACTTCTCTAGCTAGACTACATCAAATGGGAAAACATTGAGAAAAGAAAAACAAACCCTCACTCACTCTTGAGGGTTAAGTTTTCAGCTGTCTCTCACCCTCTTTGTCCTGGCTTGTTGCAACAGGAAAGGGTTTTTTAGAAACCTTTCTTGTAACTTCAACTTCCCTGTTTGGGGAGTTTGGGAGTACTTCTCTTGCTGAAGCTCACGCAGACGAGAGACAGCTTTGTTACACTTCTTATAATCTGTGTAATAGATTAGAATCAATATTTCATTCTAAGAAGAGCTTTCTGGGCAGAGTTGCTTCAACTTTAAGAAAGCTATAAAATAGCCATGATGTTTATATTCTAGCCTTCTTCACTGTGAATGCTAAATGGCTTGGCCTGCAAGTCCGTTCTGCCGTGAATAAGACTTACTCATATCGGCAGATCCGGGCTCTCTGGGTCTCGTAGGTCAGTAGCCTTTATCAGTCAGTTTACATGAGTAAAGGCTGAGTAAGAGTCTGTAAGGTCAGGCTTTAATCAGTAACATCTTGCGGGTATTGTGCAGAGATTTGTTGAACCCACCCTCCAGCACGCTGCATGTATTGTCAGCAGAGCATTTCATAGCTATAGTGTATCACAGCACCTTGATTTCAGTTACGCTCAGATGAGCACACACCTCAAGGTGGATCAAGTCGTTGCTATTTTAGCTGTTCAGAGGATGCACACATACGTTGAGAGAAATTAGGGATTTTTTTTTCCTCTGGTGTGGTTACATGGACTGTGTAGTATTTGTCCCTATGACTTTCAAATCCTGTGGATGGGTGACCTTGGTCTTACTGAACATAAAAAATGTCTTTCCCTCTTGCAGATTTTTTTTTTTTCCAGTTTAATCAATCAGGAAAAACTTACCTGAGCTATAAGACTTTTATTTTTTTTCAATTAAAAATGAACAGAACCACACAAGAATAATTCATAAACAATATGATTGCCCAACATGGCAGATTGCTCAATATACAAAAGAAATGTCTTTTCTTCCCCTCTTGCCACCGTGCAAACTTTGCATATCCTGCACACGCAACACTGGGGACTTATAAAAGCAGCTGCATTTGGTCATTGTGTTTGTTGCTGTACCAGCACTGTGCTTCCTCATTCAGAATATAGGGAACTCGACAAATACTGTAAATGACAGCAGTGACAGCGGCAATTGTTCAGCAACAACCTGAGAGTGTTATTTTTTTCAAGCCTTTACTCCATGAGAAAGCATTTAGGCACAGCATTTTTATTGAGTATTTAGAGACTGCTAATGTCAGTTATAATCTCCCAAAACTGGTGAGGAGGAGGAGAGCTTCAGCGACCTGCTGGTGACTGCAGGCACTGGCATTGCTGTGGGAAGCAGGGCATCATCTTTAGAGCCTCTTGTGGGCACGGTAAGAAGCTCCCTGGCAGAGGGGACCGGGCTGTCCCCTGGGGAGAACGTCTGACTGCTGCTTCACGCCACCTTGTCCCTGAAGCCACCCAGCGCCTGCTTGCTGGGCATTGCAGCAGCTACCATTGCAGCCCTGGGTGCAGTTTAAGGTGCTCGCGCCAACTTCTAACGCCTTGTGTGGTCTGCGAGCCTTGCATTCAGCAGTCACCTTCGCTCTTATTTTTCCAGCACAGCACACAGGGCTCTCTGATGCAGTTCAGCTGTTAGCATTCAGGAACTCGGCTTTCCGCGGGCAGCAGGAGAGCGCTGCAGCAGAGGACACCTGCCTCGGAAACTAACACCCCTGCACTGTCCATCAGAGCTGGAGTTTGGCAAACTTCAGAGCATGCTTACAAGGCTGTTTTTGTTCCTGCAAGGCTCCCGGCCAGACATTTCATCCTTGTTTTCTTTGTCAGATGTCTTAGGCCACGTCCACTGTGGGGAGGACAAGCTATTAAATATCATTTTGATTTCTGCACATTTCAACAGTGGCCAGACAGCCTGCTGATCGCACTGCCACAGGTGATCTCTGAAGCGAAGAGATGGGTCCCACGTACTGCAGGCACTTTTCTTGCTTCCAGCTTTGCTCTAAAATACCTTAGTTCAGGGATCAAAGCTCTTATTTTGGAAGGGACATTAGATTTCAAAGAGAAGGATGTTAATTTAAAATAGCGGTAGTGCGGTATGCCTGACTTGTGTCTCATGCACACGAGGGTTGGATGTTTGCGATTAGATACCCTGCATTTTAGCATTTCTCTTCCCCAAAATAAAGATGGAATGTGACTACAGAAAGGAACAAAACTGTTTTCTCCCTGCTATTGTTTCTTCCTACACCGGTCCTCGGACACAAGCCCGAGACGAGAAAACTGGAGCGAGCAGGCATGCAGATCCTTCACAAGCTCCCAGTAAAGCCCTTCTCAGCACGGGGGGGAAACACCCGTGGGCAGGTGCTTGGTGGCCGTGGGCTCAACTGGTGGATGCGGGGCAGAGTGGGTGCCCTGGGGCTCGGGGAAGGCTGAGCTGGGCGCTCTGGGGCTTGGGTGTACTGGGGATGGGCACTTCGGGGATGGGTGCTCCGGGGATGGGCGCACCAGGGATGGGCGCACCAGGGATGGGCGCTCCGGGGATGGGCGCTCCGGGGATGGGTGCTCCGGGGCGTTCCGGGGTTTGGATGCCCCGGGGCTTGTGCGCTCCAGGGCTGGGCGCTCCGGGGATGGGTGCTCCGGGGATGGGCGCCCCGGGGCTTGTGCACTCCGGGGACGGGCGCTCCGGTGATGGGCGCTCGGGAGCTTCTTCGCTCCCACCTCCGCCTCCCCCCCGAGCCGCCCCCGTGCTCTCCGTGCCCCGCGGCGCCCCCCGGCGGGGCAGCCCCGCGCCCAGCCCCGCTCCGCTCCCAGCCCCGCGGCTCCCCCCGGCCGGGGCCGCTCCGCCGCTCTCCCCGCAGCCCCGCGCGGCTCGGCACGGCTCGGCTCGGCACGGCACGGCCCGGCCTCCTGCCTCCCATTGGTCCGGGATAGCGCCGAGGGCGGGGACGGCCGGGCCGCTATTAAACATCCCATGGCAGCCCGCAAAAAGGGGCAGCGGCTCATTGAGTGGCTCAGTTGCAAAGCGGTGCGGCGGCGGCCGGCGGGCACCTTGGGATTGGCTTGCTGCGTCCCCCCAGCTGCTGGATCTTACGCCCTTTTAACTCTCTAAGCACCTCTGTTAAGGCCACCGGCAGGTAAGGAGAGCCTTCTTATTGCATCTCTTGCAAACGGTCCCCCCCGAGATGCCAGCCTGCTTTCTGGGGGCAGGGGCGAGGCACCGGGAGCTGGCCAGGGGCATGCAGGGTGCCCCGAAAGTCCCGAGCCGAAGCTTTCCTTGCTTGGGGAGTTTGTTGCACGGTTCGGCATAACCCCTTGGAGGGGGAACTCCTGCGTTTGTCATGTACCAGACCCGAGCTATTCTCAGTGCCTAAAATAATTAGATAGGTATGCTGGGAACACTCGAGCATCTGCTTGCAGCATCTGTTTATGTTCATAACTTTCCATGCACCAGCTGCTCCCCCCGAGATATTTTATTCGGGGGAAGGGCTGGAAGTTTGCATGACAACTCCGTCTTGCAGGAGCAGCACTGCTCCATCCCTTCCCATTCTTCTCGCCTGTTGTTTCCTGTACGAGAGAAAGGTCAAAAGTATCAAGCTTTAGTGATCAGATGCGTGGTTTTGAAAGGAGTGTCCGAAATGTTTCAGAGGGGCGTGAAACCAACCCGTAACTTCATTCATTGCCCTTATGGAAACGGGGGATTTTCTTTATTTTCAATCATCCTGCCAGAAATAGGAAGAAAGGAAAAAAAAAAAAAAACAACATTGCAGCTGGGGAGCCGGTGAAGAGGCTGCATTGTTTCAACGTAGTTCATGACAGCTAGAGGAAAAAATACTGATAAGAAATGGCAGATTTATTTATGGGTTTGAGCGACTGCTTTGTCATCTTCCCGGGCCGGGGCTGCCGCAGGTGCGCGCTGGCTCCGGTGTCCGGTGCTGGGGCCACGCAGCCCTGTCCGGCCCGCAGGCAGCGGCACTTGTTCGGTGCTTCAGCCTTACCTTTACACTTGTTTGCTTTTCCATCCTCACAGCCGGTGCATCAAGTACACCCCCTGGTGATGACTATTTCACTTGTAGCTATTTTGTCATCAGCTAGAAATATCCCGAACCCGGCTCCTTTGCGGGATAGCAGATGCAAACGCCACTTGTGCTTTCCTTTCTCCTGTTTCTTCATACCCATTTCCTTGCATCATCTGTTCATTATATTTTATTTTATTTCATTTTTTTTCCCCCCACTGCCTGATGGCTAAGGACAGATCCTCTTGAAGGCACCTCACTGCTTCGTACCCCGTGTAAAGTGAGCCCTGCCAAGTGGAGTGGTGCTGGGCAGCGATGTCCAAGTGCTGCAGGGCTTTGGGGGAAGGTGCTCGGGGTGGCTGGACACAGAAGCGAGCGAGCAGGGACTGTGGGAACGGGCTTCACTCATGCGAGCAGCTCCTTTGTTCTGTTTACTGAGGACAGCAGGGGAAGGCGCTTCGCTAAGGTAGCGCCGGTGCTCTCTTAGCAACATGTGCCCTGCTCACGCTGCGGGGCTGCGTGGCGTCAGCCTGGGAATAACTGCTCCAAGTGCTCATTAGTGCTCCTCTCTCTCCCCCGCTCTTCTTGCACTTCACAGTTTTTGCTCGGTATTAAACCTTCTGCACAAATTCCCTTCGAGGTGTTGGTCGCGGTGCTTAGACATGTGATGTAAATGTCTCTCCTCTGGGGAAATCTTGAGGGGGATGCTTGCTAAGGGGAAAGTGGGGGTTTGGGTTTCTGGTTGTGGGATTCGCACCAATGTTGGCTCGGAAATGCTGCAGAAGCAGCACAGCCCTGCTTCCCTCTGCTCCTCCAAGCATCCCCTTGAAGCAGAGTAAGTCTGTGGCTCTCCCATCCCATCCTATCCTACCTCATCCCATCCCATCCCAGTAACGCTGCGTTGGTGCCAGTGCTGGTAATTACAAGCTGCGTTGCTCTGGTCTCCGATCCTCTTCCAGCAGGAGCAGTAGTGTCAATTAATAATAATAATAACACACCTAGTGATGATTGACTTTACAGCTCTGTGTGTATGAGCCTGATTGCAGTGTATTGAGCCCAATTACACACAGGGTTGGGTTGGTTTGCGGGTTCTGGGTTTGTCTGGTGAGGTTTGTGGGGCTGGTCCCGCGCTAGCTGAGCACCTCCAGCCTCCAACGCGTTGCTGTCGGGGTGTGTGGGGGCAGCAGGCTCATTTTGCCTTTCAGCAGCAGGTGGATTAGCAAAATAAGAAGTACCATTAAATTCTCATGCTCACTTGATTGTTCGTGGGATTTCTTTTGGGTGAACTCTGCTGAAACTTGCTGTGCAGGTCGGGGTGAACATAGACCTTGTGGGGCCCAAGCACAGTGCTGGCCGTGTTCCTTTCCCCGTATCCTCCCCACGCCGAGCACTCGCGAGGAAGAGAGGCGATTTGTGTAGCAGAAAGAAGACAGCCACCCCGCCAGCAGCGGCGGAGCATGCCAGAGCTTTGTTGTATAAACTTCAAGGAGCAGGCTGTAAACTTAGCAAAGCGTGCCCTCGGGCGCACCTCCGAGTTTTAGGATCCTCGGAGACCAGGAGGTGCAGGTCTGCTCCCGGGGCAAAGCGCCGACAGCGTGCAGCTATAAAGCTTTTCTGCAGGACACAGAAATGCTGTGCAGATGTACAGGAGGCAGAACGTGCTCAGACGGTCCAAGCGGGGATATGGCGGTGTGTGATACCTCATTCGGGTCCCAAACTTCTAAATTCAGCCAGCTCACCGCAGGAAGTTGCCGTTAGGATTTCAGTGATTTGTGGAATTCAAACAAATGTCCTGGGGTCAAGCCTTTTGTGGGGGGAGCTGCGTATTCTGACACTTGAGACTTTACAGCTTATCTTTCCCTACACCGCAAGTTTTCCTCTAAAATCCAAGAGACGATGCAGAGGGGGGGGGGGGGGAAACAGGACTTCAAAATAATCTGTTCCCTAGGTTGTGTATTTCCATCAGCCTGGAACAAAGCAGACTCTGAATGTGGAAGTTGAACGCGACTATGATTATAGGATGTGGTTTAGAAAAGTGATCAATCTGTGAACCAATGCAATGCTTTTTCAGGGAGTTCTGTGTGTGGAATGCATAAACAATTTCACTTTCCCCCTCTACTCAGGTTTCTAAAAGTATTTTTAAGATTTTGGTTTTTTTTTTTTAAATGAACATTAAAAGAATTCCTTTGTGGTTTTTGAGAAACCCCATGATTAAAAAGGTGCAAGGGAAAAAGTGACTCCCGAAATAGTATAGGCTAGATAGTCAGATTATTATAAGGGCAGTTATACCATCCCGTAAATCTACATTTCACTCAAATGGGACACTAATGAACCCATCAAAAGTTGCCAAAATGTCTTGTTTGCTGCTGAAGTCACAGATGACTAATGTCGGCAAGTAGGGGTTGGACCCATTCTTGCACAACAAACAGAAGTGAGAAAAAAGAGAAGGTAAAAGAAAACCCTGAAGACGTCCTCCAGGGAAAAACATCCTGCACGCAACTGCAAGCATGCTGTTGTTCTCTGTTTGTCACCTGCTCCTTTTCCCAACAAGTGTTTGCTGACCTAAAGCCCTCGTGATGTAGTGGAAGGATGTGGGAGGGCCCAGAAACTGTTTGAAATCCCTCAAGTTGTTGGAACACCTCGTCCGTGCTTTGGGCGCTGCTGTTGGGAAAGGAGATAGACCCTTATGGAGAGTATCATGATTTAATCTCCCACTAACGTAAACGGTGTTTAAGTCTCCTCTCCCATGACAACAGATAGCAGACGTTCCTCCTCGCTTGGTTTTGGTTTTATTTCCTCCGTGGGGTGCATGTATGGATGGAGCAGTTGCAATAATGCATCTCTCCTCCTTTGCAGCATTTCAATTACATTTCCTGATGTACGGTGCATGACTTAATGGATGACGCACTTGTTAAAAGCTAAGCCTGGGTCTAAGCCAGACCTCCCTGAAACAAGTCTGGTAGCTTCTACCCTCCGGAAGAAGGTTTTGTAGCCTCTCTGCTGAGTCTTAATTGCTGGCATCTAAGACCCAGAGGACACTCAGAACCGCTGCCCTTTGGAGCTGGAAGTGGTTGCCTCCTGCTCCCAAGGGGAAGGTGCTGGTACTCTCCACCTATGGTGTTACGAAGGCTCTCAGCCAGCCCTACTCCACCGTAGCCTTCTGCTGGTTTCATTCACAGGGGCAGATGTTGGCTGTTACCAAGTTTAGTTTGCTTCATATGGCTTAAACCTGATATAAATGTAAAAGCCATCCAGAACCCAACAAGTTGATGGCGTTACGGGTACTGATGCAGCCTTTATTCCTCTGATTTGCAGAGAGCACACAATGCCTTTTTAACTCCCACTTAATAAAAACAAACAAGCAAATGAACAAAAAAAACCCCATAAGTTCTATGCAATGTAACTTCAATACATAAAGGGGGTTTATAAGAAAGAGAGTCTGTAGTGGCAGGACAAGGGGAGATGGTTTTAAACTGCAAGAGTGCAGATTTAAATGGGATATAAGGAAGCTGTTTTTCACTAAGGGTGATGAGGCCCTGGCCCAGGCAGAAGCTGTGGGTATCCTGTCCCTGAAGGTGCCCAGGGCCAGGCTGGGGGGGCTTTGGGCAGCCTGGACTGGCTGGGAGGGTCCCTGCCAATGGCAGGAGGTGGCACTGGATGAGCTTTGAAGATCTCTTCCCCAAACCGTTTCATGCTAATTTAAAGGAAATCACTGATACTTATGCTTGCATTTCCCAACTCTATTATTTTTCTCAGCACATGTTGTCCTCCCTTTTGCACACTCCCTTGTTTGCCATAGGTAAAGCAGTCCAGGAGACAGACCTTGTACATCGTTAAAAGCTGCTTCAGTATTTTTATTTGAACAGATGGAGGCTAAAGCTAATTCTTTGTTTCAAAACAAACAGAAAGCACGGTTGTAAGCAGCAGATAGATTCTTTGCATGCTTGACTTTAAAGTGAATATTGCTTAGAGACTTCTGCGACATGATCACAGCGCTTTCACCAAGAAGAGCGGTGGCTTCTCTATAGTAACGATGTCACCTCTGTCAGTATATAACTGCATTCAGAGAACTATACATTCCAGAAAATGTTGTTAAGAATAAGGAAACTTCCTGCAGACCCAGAGGAGTCGTTTTACTTGATTCTTGCAGGCTTGATTCATTGTCCTTTTTCCCCAAGATCTAATATGACATTTCTCTTTCTCTTGCAGACCATGCCCTCTCTATGACGGTTACTTGTTAAGATAACTCTGCATGCCAGAAGACTGTCCTTGGTTGATCCAAGGGCTTTTGGGGACTCCGGCCTCTCCCCAGTTTTTCTGTGTGTGTGTGTTCCTCTAGAACTTTCAAAACTGTTTCTCCAAAGGGTTTTGCAGAAACTTAGACTGTTTTCTAAAGCAGAAGCACCTCAGTCCACAGCAGTAGTGATGGGCAGCGTGCGAACCAACCGCTACAGCATCGTGTCTTCGGAGGAGGACGGCATGAAGCTGGCAACCATGGCCGTTGCCAACGGCTTTGGGAATGGAAAAAGTAAGGTACACACCAGACAGCAATGCAGGAGCCGCTTTGTCAAAAAAGATGGCCACTGCAACGTCCAGTTTATTAACGTGGGCGAGAAGGGACAGCGATACCTGGCAGACATCTTCACCACCTGTGTGGACATCCGCTGGAGGTGGATGCTAGTTATCTTCTGCCTGACTTTCATCCTCTCCTGGCTTTTTTTTGGCTGTGTGTTTTGGTTGATCGCGCTGTTGCATGGGGATCTGGAGAATCAAGAGAATAACAAACCTTGTGTCTCTCAAGTGAGCAGCTTCACTGCAGCCTTTCTGTTCTCCATTGAGACCCAGACCACGATCGGCTATGGCTTCAGGTGCGTCACAGACGAGTGCCCCATTGCAGTTTTCATGGTGGTTTTCCAGTCTATAGTAGGCTGCATCATTGACGCCTTCATCATTGGTGCTGTCATGGCAAAGATGGCTAAGCCAAAAAAGAGAAACGAAACTCTAGTCTTCAGCCACAACGCCGTGGTGGCCATGAGAGACGGGAAACTGTGCCTGATGTGGCGTGTCGGGAACCTGAGGAAAAGCCACTTGGTGGAGGCACATGTGCGAGCACAGCTCCTCAAATCCAGGATCACGTCGGAAGGGGAGTACATCCCTTTGGATCAAATAGACATCAACGTAGGGTTTGACAGCGGGATAGACCGCATATTCCTGGTCTCCCCAATTACAATAGTACACGAAATAGATGAAGACAGTCCTTTGTATGACTTGAGCAAACAAGACATGGACAATGCTGACTTTGAAATTGTAGTAATTTTAGAGGGCATGGTGGAAGCTACTGCCATGACAACCCAGTGCCGTAGCTCATATCTGGCAAACGAAATCCTCTGGGGCCACCGCTATGAGCCTGTACTCTTTGAAGAGAAAAACTACTACAAAGTGGATTACTCGAGGTTCCACAAAACATACGAAGTGCCCAACACACCCATCTGCAGTGCCAGAGACTTAGCAGAAAAGAAATACATTCTCTCGAACGCAAACTCCTTTTGCTATGAGAACGAAGTGGCCCTCACCAGCAAAGAGGAGGAGGAGATTGACACTGGGGTGCCTGAGAGCATGAGCACAGACACCCACCCCGACATGGACCACCACAACCAAGCAGGGGTGCCTCTAGAGCCACGGCCGCTACGGCGGGAGTCGGAAATATGACTGACAAACTCTTCCTCTCTCTTTTGGTTGAAAGGAAAAATAAAAAAAATCTATCGGTCAAAGGCACGTTGACCTGAGAAGTTGGCCCAGAACAGTCTTCAGACAACGGTACTGTTGAAGAGTGGTGTGAAGGCAAGCAGACCTGAGAAACCCCGGCTGGTTTTAGGGCTGTCCTCGTAGGAGGGACAACAGAAAATGAACTCTAAACACAAAGCACTAAACATGTCTAAGTATGAACAGAAGGCACATATGTTGTAGAATAAATTATGTATATATTTTTTTACAAAACTTGAACTTGCAGGCAAGCTTTGGTTGGGTTATTATTATTTTTTTTTCAACTTTTTCCAGAATGCTTCTCTCTAGGGAACAAGAATGTTTTTAATGGCATAACAAAGGCAAGAATCTGCCTTATTATTATTATTATAATTATTTTTTAAAAAAGCTGCTGCTAACTACATGAACACAAATGGTTATTTTTGTTGCAGTGTAGTTTTTATTTTCTCTTGTGTAATTTAAAAAGAAAAAAAAAAGTCAGTGTTGAACTTTTGGGGTTGAAAAGCTCGTGATCACTACAGAGAGGCCAACGTTGCCAGGAAGTCTAAACTCCTTTTGAGGCCAGTAGTTTGATAGCTAGAATCAATTTCTCTCTTTCCAATTACAGAAGGGGCATTATGTAATATCAGGCCAATCAGTAGCCTCCAGCAAAATTAAGATTTTTGGGGGGAGAATTTAATTCTCTGACTAAAGGAAAAATGAAATATATATATATACATAGAAAAAAGTACTAAGTTAAAACTACCTAAGTGGATACCAAAGAAAATGCACAGTTTTGCACAGTGGAGTTTATTTAAGAAAAAAAAAAAAAAAAAAAAAAAAAAAAGAAACAGGCTGCTTTAAACAAACAAAAAATTCAAACCTCAGACACTTTTTTTTTTCTTTTGATTTTTTTTGTTTTTCTTTTTACGACCTTTATTTTGCACCTTATTCTAAAAGCTTAAGACTCGGATCTAAAGTGAGGTAGGGATCTACCCTGCCCCTCTTCCCTTCTATGGGGGAATAAATTCCCTTCCTTGCTGGTAAGGAGAAGCACAGCTGGGGGAAGGCAAAGGAGCAAACATCTGTCCTCCCCGGTTGCTCGCCGAGCCGGGCTGCAGCAGAAGGTCGAGTGTTAGTGCACACATTCCCAAACTGGCGCTAGACCTCAGCGCCCTGAAAACTGAGCCATCCGCCGTGCTGCAGGCGTGGGACCCCCACGTTACCAGGCAAAATCTGCCAGGGACAGGGAAGCTGGTGAGCTGTGCCAGGGCAAAGCGCTTCTGGCGCGGGTGTTTGGGCACAGATGAGCCGAGACGTATAAATCCCCAGGAAGAGGTTAGGGAGAGGGTAATGGAGAGGAAAAAAAAGGCTTTTGTAACACAGCTCTTGGGAATGGCACAGGAATGGTGGCATTTTGTGAAAATGCTTCTCTTCAGCAGGGCAAGGGTGTCAGAAAAAGTGTATTTTCCAGCTCATTTGGAGAGGGTTTATTTGGGAGGATGAGGCTGCAAGGCAAGCTCCATCTCCTGCCTCCTTTTCCCCGCAAACATCAACATCAGTGATCAGTGGATGAGAGACATGGCTGAGCTCTGAGCAGGTTTTGTGACCTCCTGCGATGCTCCAGCCCTGGCTTCTTCGCCCAGAAGGCTTTAAATTCTCTGTGCCTCTAAGATCAAGGATGCAACCAAACTGCACGTCACGCCTGCTCACTGGTGGCTCCCCCGAGGAGCAGGTGGAGAGGGGAGGCGGTGGGGACAGCAACCCTAGTCCACTCTTACAGTATTGGATCACTGTATGCCATTAAAAAACAGCTTGTTCTAGGTCTAATGTCTTCTGCAAACAGATATCTGTGAAGGCCGCTGGCCCTTTCCAGCCCTGCCTGAAAGAAATGCCTGCAATGAAATGGTGTCTGATAAGATGGTATCTGCAGTGGGTGGGTTCGAAACTGTGGAAATTTGACATTGTAAATGTAGATTTGGCTACTAGAGAGGGCAGACGATTAAGTGCAAGTACAAGGCTATTACTGGGGTGGGGGGAAGTAAATGAGAGGAAAGCTGAACGCGCAAAGCGACTCGATTGCAGTTTCTGGGTCAACAGTAGTGAAGACAACTGAGTGCTGCTAGTGCTGCTATTGTGATATACTTGTACAAGGAAAATACCTAAACCAAAGAGTATTCAGTGAAACGGAAAGCGCATGAAAATGCAAAGGGGAAGGGATGGAAATGGGACGCCGGCTGGGAGAAAGGGGACCCCTTCTCCAGGTTGGTGTGCCCCAGGTGCACAGAGCTCCCACTGGGTGATGATACTTGAGATGTTTGAGGGAGGGATAAGAGATGGGGGAAAGGGGAATGCAGGACTTCAGCTTTTTTCTTTAAAGTAAAAGGAATTCAGAGAAAATTAAAAAAATAAGAAAAAAAGAAAGATCCCCTCCCCTTAATATTTCTGGTGCAGAGGTTTGGTTTTTTTTTTTTTTTTTTTTTTTTTTTTTGTTTCGTTTTGTTTTTCAAGTCAGTTTTTCAGAAATATTTTTAAAATGTACATTTTATAAAGTTTATCAAGTATTTTCATATTTAAAGCCAAATGTAAATAGAAGTCTGTAAAGGAGGACAAGGAGAAGAAGAAACAGAAAAGGCCACAAAAAGTATAAATTCCGCTCGGCAGTCTCGGCTAGCTAGTACCTAGATGCTACCGGTTAGCATGATTTTTAGCAAATACTTGCAAGCCTTATAGGATTCCTAATGCTATGAACTTCTCTTTATTTATTTTTTACGCATGGACTTTTAATTTGAAAACATGTTCTAGTTACTGGCATTTTTAAAACTTACCAGCTTTCCGAGTGCTAGTCTTGTCGAGGGTGCGCATCGAGGTAATCCATTACACTCTCTGCCGCATTCTTTTTTTTCTTTTCTTTTTTTTTTTTTTTTAATAACCCTTTGTCTTTGCCGATGGACTCTGACATTGCAGAATTGCACTCAGCCTCTGGCTCTGGGAAGCTGCTAGAAAGAGACCTGCAATGTGCACGCCATGGTACCCTTCCCCTCGTCCATCATTTCTATATTTCCGAACATGCCTTGGTAAGCCCAGTACAGGACAGGCAGTTGTAGCACACTTGTCCAGCAGCAAATTGGGTTGGTAATTTTTTCAAATGTTATTTTTTAAGGAGTACAGAGTGACTGACGGCGTTTGGTCTGTTCCTGATGATCTGGGGCCACGCTGATTCTTAATTAGGAACCCTTTAAACTGACTGAGCTCTACCCACCGGCTCCTGCAGGCTTTGGGTGAGCCTCTTTATCAAGGATAAAGTCGGCTCACCTGGCTCGCACAGAAGGTTTATACTGTATTTTGCCTAGGGTCTGGGGGGAATATGTTATTTCTGCCCTTCCCTGAAAATACTTGAATGAGACACTTGTTGTCTGAAACATACTGCATACAGTGAAGAAAAACATTTCCGAGGCAGGTTGGGATCTCTTCTTTCCTCTGTCTCTTCCGTGCGAGCTGTCTGTTCTTAGGTAGCAAGGGTAGAACTCCTTAATTATTGGCTGTGTTTAACAATACCCTCTCCCAGACATGACAATCTTCTGTGTTGTTAGTTTAGCACTTGCTCTTCTTGGGAAAGACAAAGGGTCCAGATGTTTGATTTGTTCTCCTTAGGTCTTCTTTTTTTTTTTCATAATGGATTACAAGGTAAAACTGAGAAGTACTGTAATGTCTTTAAATTATGGCTGCTCATGACCATTGTAAAGTAGAAGGGTGCTGCGTAGTTGCCATCCCACAGCCAACGAGAAACTGATTTTGTAATGACTTTTGGCCTGCAGCTCTTGTAAGGTGAACAATCTAGGCATCTGACAGTTGTCCATTACTATTTTCCTGTTTGCAGCCTTTTTGTATCAAAGTCTTCCTAATGTACTGCACAAATTGTGGATTGTACAGATTTTTATATATTATGTCTTATTTTATTATTTCTAAATAAATAAAAAAAATTGAGAATGAACTGGTGTATGCAGCATGTATGTGAATGAAGTGGGGAGAGGGGTCAGGACGTTATTACGGAGCTGTGTTTATGCCTGTCTCTGAGCACAGCCATTGTCTGAAGCACTTTAGGAAGAGACAGGTCGTTCCCTCCCTGGACAAAAGGCAGGAGGAAAGGTGATACTATCATTATTTGCCAGATGGGAACACAAACATGATTCTCATTGGACTCTGTGGTCAGTGTAAGGCAGCTTGCACCAAAGGAAAATCTATCCCAGAGAGACTGATTGACTTTCTTAAGGTCATACCTGAAGCTGCAGAGCTCCAGATCATTAGCTACAAGTTGTCTGAAATAGAAAGCAAGCTCAAAGTCTATGTAAAACACAAGGCAGGGAGAGAGGGGAAATGAAAATGCAGAGCATAAGCAAGCGCACTTAAAGATTTGGGAAGGGATTAAAAAATCAGGCAGGAAACATCCTCAAATCCCCACGAATCCCCATGTTTCATATCTCCCTGGATCATCCCCATTTGGAAATGATGCTCTTCATCTGACCTGAAGTCCAAACACATTTACTGTAATCTTAACACATGCCTTCTTTATCTGGAGCCCTAAGCCTTTGGGGCTGGATTCTTGTGTAATGGGATGGGGAAGCATTGCTGGAAAGGGGCTGGGAGTATCCGAACGGGGACTCAGTGCCCATATTTGTCAGGCCGGGCAGCTCCTTTCCCGCTGCTGTGTGTGGCCTCCGGGGCAGACATTGAAGCTGCGCAACTGTGACTCAGCTAGAAAACGCTGATCTAACTGGAATAAAATGCACTACAAAGGCTGAGGACGGCCGTGCAACATCGCAGCGCGGTTTTGACCCCTCGGCTGAACTGTCTGACTTTTCATCAGTCTGCAAAGCCCTTTGAATACAGCTCTGAAATGAAGGCTGATGGAGCCCTGACCTTGTCCAGAAGGACTCCATTTAGAAATTCAAATTCCCATTTCAAAAACTAATGGTCTCTTGAAAAGCTTATAATGATAATTGCAGGGCTGGATGTAGGGACAGCGCCTGGCTGTCACGGCCTGGATCTGCTCGCTGTCCCTGCAGAAATCCACCCCCGCGGGAGCCGCTGGCTGCTCTGAGCCCTCGCTGCTCGGGGCACTGCTGGGTCTGCCTCTCCTGCTGCCTACACTGTTAGCACCCTCTCCTATTGCTGGCTGCTGGGGTGGTCAGGTGGAGTCAGCATAAATATAGCAGCAAAACACAGACTGCGTGTTTTGGTAGCTAGCAGGGTAAGAGCTGAACTTTCTCCCCTCCCGTACCAGCTAGATGCAGCATAGAAAGGTGCATTAGAGGCAGATGCATGAACCAACTGCTCCTTCTTTTCCCAACCTTCTTGTCAAACAAGTAGTGCTTGCTGATTCCTTCGACGTGCCAAGCTCATGCTGAAGGCTGCAGGTTTCCTATCTATAACAGGTGGGCAAAAATGCTTAAAGAAATGTCCATTCTTTCAAAAATGTTTAAGGAAAACTCATGATTTCAGGAGAGCCTGTTGCATGGGTTTGAACTCCAGGGAGGTGGAGGTTGCTGTTCCAGGAAGGTTTTGGACAAGATGTGCTCGCTGGGATTCAACACACACCCAGTAAGGATTAGCTCCTTTGTCCTGGTGTAATGCATGCACCAGCTCAGGGAAGGAGCTGTCAGTGCTGCAGGGTCTCAATGCCCTTACAGGGTCCCCAAGGCTTCTGCAGTGCTCAGGGCAGCAGCACGAGGAGTCACGCTCAGCATGCAAAGTGTAAGTCCTGGCATGAAGTGCAGTCACATGAAGAGTTTGCATTTCTTTAGCTACACCAGTGCGATCCTTCCTCACTCTCTTGCAGTGCTGACCCACGATCTGTGATTGTAAATCTGTATAAGATAGAAAAAGGGAGAAAATTTTACAAATCAACATTTTTTTTCAGACTGATTTTTGCTTCTCTCTCCATCTGCTCTTTTGTGAGCAAAATTGGGCAGTTTCCCCTGTCCTCGGGCAGTGCAGCTCTCACTGGCTTCCAGATAGGGAGGTTCTGCACCTGCAAACTTCAGTCTAAATTTAACCAAGTGGTGATCTTTAGACCTGTTTGCAGCTCAGATGTCGCAGTGGAAGTCAGAAAAAGACTGTTAATGCTGCAAACACAGAAGCCACACATCCTTGCGGGGAAGCCAAAAGCTAGCAGGAGCCCTCCAGCACTCTGTAATCCTCCAAACATCCGCAGCTGCACAGCCAGGCTCCGATCACCCCTCAGTGTCACGGCAGTGGCATTTTGCTGAAATTAGAGGATGAGCAAAACCAACCGAATGGTTGTGGGGTCACTTGGCGGAGTTTGAGATTTAAATACACAGGCTGAAGGTGAGGGAGCAGGAGCAGGTTTTGGTGAACTCCCTCGTGGTCCTTTTATATTCAGCTGAGCACCCACACGGGAATGATGGCCACCGAGAGGTGGGAAGCGATGGCCGGATGCCACCACTGACAGCAGTCCTGTAATTTTTCTATTAGGGGAAAGGGAAGGAATGCCATACCGGGTGCACACGCTGCCAGGGGAACACCAGTGGCATTGCACGACCTATTCATATTGCCTCCAGGCACATTAACACGGGCTGCCACGCCGCACAAAGACCCGCAGCGTTTTGCTCCGTGCTCTTGGCAGCTCTCCAGATGGAGCTGAAATCCATGGCTAAATCCTTCCATTTATCCTGTGCGTTGGGTAGAGCTTGTTTTGTAAAGAGTTTACCTCATTTTGTAACCTTCACGGCTACCTGAAGCCGGGAACATCGTTCCCTCTATTTCACCTTACCCTAACACACCGCCTTCGCTTTGTCCTCTCCTGGGAATGCTGCAATGTTTCCGCGGGTTTGCCAGTGTCTGGGGACAGGACAGACAAGTGCAAGCTGGGAAAATTATGGAAAGTTCAAGAACATAAAAATGAAAGATGGGTCTTGCAAATATTCTTCTTCTCCTTCTCCTTCCAAAGTCTACTCTAAAGTCATCTTTAATCCAGTACCACTACTTACAGCATTACCAAGGGTGCAAATACAGGTTGTTATATGTAAGTCAGTGCTTTTTATACATGTAGGTTACGGTGGGCAGGACAAGAAGGGGCCAGAAACACCTCTTTCAGCAATAGATGCATTTTATATTATTCTTTTTAAAAATTACTGCTCTTGCCTCTTCCTTCCTTTCTGACTTGGATTTCAACCATACATTATGGAAACAGATATATATATATATATTTTAAATGGCATCCACTTTGAGACTCCTACAAATGACATACATTAAAATGTGTAATAGCTGCTAAATCACCTGGGCTGGGAAGCTGAGCAAAAGGGAGTCACTGACTATGGAATAAGTCTCCTGTCCTGGCTGGATACCCACCTATTTGCAGCTCCCAGATGATGCAGATTTCAGGGTAAATTGGGAACTGAGGCCAAAAGCAGGTATGAGGTCTCATTCACCTGGGCTTGGCCTTGCTGTGGTTGATCCTCACCACCAGGCAGTTCAGGTGAGGAGCTCCAGGAAAGCCCTGCTCCCTCCTGACACGTGAAGCACGTTGTCTCCTCGAGGAGGCAAGGGAAAAAGTATCGCTGTGCATAACTTCTATTTGATATGCAAATTAACTCATTAATTATATTGCATTGTGTGGCTATGCCCATATTTAAACCTGGGATGGAGTTCATGGGAGCAGGGAAATGACTGCTGCTGGCTCCAGCCTGCAAACCCTGACTGTAGTGGAAAATAAAGAACAAACTAAACCAGGGTGCTTTGACTTTGCTGCCTGAGAAATTCCTTGGCTTTCAAAAAAATCTGATTGCTGATGGTGCTTGAGACTAATAATCTCCAAGATACTACTGCCACCCAAATCGTTATCAGAGCTTAAATTAATTGGTATATAATAGGCTGAAAACAGGAAAGGGTGCATTTCTATAGTTAAATAGCACAGGATCTTTATGAACAGGGATGAATTTTACCCTGGGGCAGAGAGATTACCCAGGGAAATAATACTGCTTTAGTTCTATTTTTGAAACCTTTTGAGGTTCTTGAATGGTGCAGTGGCTGTTAGCTCCCAGGAAGGATGAGCTTCTGCCTTTAGCCAGAACATTTCCATCCTTATCTCTGTATTTGTGTGAGCATTTTGCATGCTAACCCATTCACACATACAGAATTCAAGACAGATCAGCAAATCATTTTTTCCCTCCTTTTTCCCATGTTAATACTTGCAATGACTGCATGTTGCTGGAAAGGTAGCAGTAGATCAAAAGTTGGTATTTTCTCTGTTTACACCCTAGGCTAGAGAGCTTGGGCTGTCTGCAGTCGACTCGGGATAGCTCTGTGATCTGCAGATGGAAAAGGAGTGAATTTCTTTCTTCCTTCTGCAAGGGCGTTTGGCAAGAGGTGTCCACCCTCTAATAAGAAGCCCAGCAGCTAACTGAAGAAAGGGAAGCTTTAAAGGAAAATAAAGCGAACAAAGCTATGGAGCAGCTCAAATGCTCACCCCACATTTCAAAGGTAATTGAGTGTAAGTGAGAGAGCAAGTGCAAAAATGTTGTCTGTTCATTCTTGTAAGCTCGGCAGCTCCACCCAAAGGACGCCTATCTGCAGGGTTTTGGGGTGATGGTAACAGAAACCTCTGAAGAAAGGCAAGCCATTCATTAAATGGCACTGAGTCAGCTGCATCTTGCATCACAGAATCCCTGCTGGTGGAGACAGGTGCTCTTGCAGATCACAACATCCTTGGCCTCCCTCCTCCCCCTTGGTACCTGGCCAGCCCAAAGATTCGATCCCGTGGGTACGGTTGTCCCATGAGCAGCAGCAGGAGCAGAGGCTGCAGGTGTCTGACCATCCATGCTCGCCTCCACATGCTCCAGAGCAGGGCTGCAGTTGCTCCTGCCTTTAGAGAAGCCAAGGGCATTAAAAGCAATTAAAAGCCCTGACTTAGTCTAATTAGAACCAACACTGGAGCTGCATTGGAGACATTATCTCAAATTTTCCAAAGCCCTCTCCCAGCAGGCTTGGGAGTTTATTTCCGCCCTTCGCTTTCTTTTCCCCTTCTTTTTCTCCCTCCTTTCACCCTGGGAGAAGTGTCTCCCAGCGACACCCCTCAGCAGGCTTTGATCTCAAGGATGCACAGGTTGTGCGTTTACATTTAGAGTTGCAACATTTCCACGTAGCTGGCATGTCTCAGTATTTTCCATATTTATAGCTCTTTAACTCCTACAATGAGAGCCTTCTGCAGTTCTTTATCTGTGGTGCCTAATGAGGAGGGGTTGCCAGAATCACCGTGCCCATCCCTCGGTGTATTATCTGACAGTTTTTCTATTGAATTAACTCAAGGTATGCATTGACTAAACATCTTCAGAACTGTTGGACAAACAGACTATGTAATATTCATAAATTAATGCAAATCGGCTTCAAATATGTCAGACTCACTCCCCTAGGAATCCCTGGACCTCAGCATGTTGTGACAGTTCTTGTTTAAGCAAATCTGGATCTTTCAGTGCAAATAATGAGAGTGCTTTCATCCTAAGCGGTATTACCAGTGAGACTAATGTGCCATTCTCCTTCTTAAAAGTGTAGTCTCATCAGATATAAATTAAACCACTGGGAGAGCAGGAAAAGAAAATGTGAGTAGCATTTGCATGCATTGTCCCTCCTTTTCATCTGCTGCAAGAGCCGCATTGTGGCGCCTTTTTAATGACAATGCTGCTATTAGAGTAAATGATTAAATAGTCGCAATCTTTCACTTTCTGGGTTTTCAGACTTGTAGATTTTGTTCCACATGTAAATTATTTGCATGCATTTGAGATATAATTGGTTATGTATTTCTTGAAAGCCTCATGCCACACACTTCCCGTCTTGCAGGTCTTCTTCCATGGATAGTTCCATGTCCCTGGAAAGATTCAGAAGATGGTTGGTGCTGATGGCTGTCCAGAGGGAGCTTCTCAACATGCTTTCAGGTACCTTTATGTGCTCTAAAGGCTCATGAAGCTTCACTGAGACTCGGCTTTCTATCCATGGGAGCAAATTAACCTTGGGAGCTTCTGCAGCCACTAGTGGCTGGGGTCTGCCTTCAATCCAGTGCTGCCGACCTCCAACCTGCCCTGCTTGGGCACAAGTCGTGTTGTGCTGCCAGCAGGCAGATGTTTGCTATTCCCGGCAGGGCTGTGAGAGTCCCTCATGTGATGGTTATTTACCACACTGTATTATTTGTGCTGAAACATGTAAGCGTTACCACTCAGATATATTGCTGCCCCTAACACATCTTCCTAACGAAACGCGTTCAGCCCGTTCCAACATGGTAGATTTGGTTTCAGATAGGAGATGTCCACATTCTTTCCTTGAAGTTCGTCTCCTCCACATATCAAAAATGTTAACAAATAGGCATAATATATGCCCTGGGGAGCAGAGAAAGCTGCTTTTCTTTTTCTTGGCTGGCTTAATCCACTCTGGAATTATGTGACTTTTCATCTCTGCAGTTGGAGGAAAAGGCTAACTTGCAGTGTAAAAGTAGCATGATAAATTGTGGAAAAATAACTTGCTGGCTTTCCTAAGAAACTCCAGCTCCTCCTCTCACTGTACTCCTTCCAGCGCCCCAGAATTCATTGCATCAGTGCATGTTATGGCACCTTTGGGATGCGTTACTCATAAGAATGGAGCTACTGGTGCTTTGCAGGCGTATTTTAGCTTTGGCTCTCACATGAGTGCTCTGACACATTCGTGCTGTCTGCACGTCTGGGTAGCGTTTGCTTGCGGGTGTCTCCTGAGATTCCAGTCAGCTCAAAAAAGGAAACATCTAATTTATATTTGCTAAGGTATGCGTGAGGTCCTTTTGTTCCTCTTTGCTAGTGGTGAGGGCTTTGGGTGCAGCGTTAACGGGTTACGAAGGCAAGAGGGATGGCTTGAACGGGAACGTGGTGTTCACACTGTGGTGTTCACACTCCAGATCTCTCCTTTCTCTTCTGAACACTGCAGGGTGGCCAGAGGGAGTGGGGAGACTGCATTTGCTCGGACAGCCTTGCTTGCGTGACCTTGTCTGTTATTTTCTGCATTGTAACATGCTGGGAGAGTCTACATGTACGTTCCAGGCTGTGGCAGCTGCCCTGCTGCATGCCCTGGCCCCTTGGCACTGCCTGGCCCTCCTTGCGAGGCTCCTTCCCTGTGACCTGGAGGCACCGGGGGCTGAAAAACGCAGCCCCAGGAGCATGCACTGGCATGGGGGAACCCGCGACCTGCCCAGCATCACATGCCCTTTGTGCAGCACAGCTGGGCTGCACTTGGTCTGAGCCTGAGTCTTCTTCCTTTGAATTCATTTGGATCTCAGACTTCATCTGTAATTGCCTATAATTAACCTCTCCTTGCAGGGCGCTCTGGAGATGGGAGCTGATAAGCGAGTGCTGCACATTGCTCTTGTTTTCCCCTGGAGGCAGCACTGACGGGCTCTTCTGCTCTCAACTGGTGCAGTTTGGGTGAATTTAAGTGTTTCCAGGTTTATATGCAGAAAAGTGAGACTTAAACTCTAAGTTTGCACGTAAGCTTAGCAGAATTCCCTGGTCACCCCTAGGGGTTTAGCACCAGCCCTGGTTTGGAAGAGTTATGCTTTTGGGGCCCAATCTCACGTAAACAGCACAGGATGGTCAAATATCAAGGCTTATTATTAAGCAGTGTATTTTCCATCAGCAAGTACACCAAAGTCAGTAAGACTCAAAATACCAAGGTGTTTTAAACTAAAATACTAAGGAGTTATACATATAGTAGGTCCTTTCATGCTCTGATCCGTTTGCCAAAGTTTGAACGTAAGCACAATGATTTTATGCAAAAGAAGGGACAGGCAAAGTCTGAAGTAAAACTCTTCTGGCCTGTCCACACGAACTGTTCTCAGCTTTAAGAAGCTGGAGCGCAGAGAGCAACCTTTTTAATTTTTCTCTCCCTTAAAATGAATAAGCAGATAGAGATCTGGTGAACAAGCTGGGGAACAAAAATACATTAAAACAGCAAAGTACTGTGGTTAGCAAAGGTTTTGTTAAATGAAATGCCATTTTTGTTTTTTTCCCCTTAGGGAACAATAAGAAAACTTCTCTTTATACATATCTCTTTCTGAGACATGCTCCATGACTGGTCGCAACCTGTAATAAAAATGCCATATCCAAGAGAATATATTTAATATCGGGAAGGCAAAATAGAATGATATGATCTGTTTGGGGTTTGAAGGTAAATGTTTAGACATTTTTTCCTTTAAAATAATCTGTGATAGATGCTGGTTAGCTGACTGGGAAATGAAATCACGGAGGATTTATGCCATTAATGACAGGCTATGATGTCAAAGACATTTGGCCTGTGGCCATAACCTTTTGTGTGGCTCTGGTTGATTTTTATAAATAAACAGGACCGCTCAGCTGCTGCCTGGATAGGAGTCCCCATCACTTGGGAGCACTGAAAACTAGGCTAAGGAAAGCACTTAATAATATTGAGCACAAAGTCAAGGGGAAGGGATGTCCTGCAAGAATTGCTTTCTCCCTTTACTTGCTCTGGTTTTACAGAGCAGGTCTTGGTTAATATTTAAAGAAACTCCAGATTACTGAACTAACACCGAAACCAATCTTACTGTCTGAAAACCCATTGTATGATGTTGATTTACAATTAGTCAAAAGCCTGGACGCATTGTCAATAGCGTGCATCAGTGCTATTCTTGTCCCTTTTTGGCACAAAAAAAGCAGCCTGGATCAGCTTGTCCAGCTGTGCCAATGTGGCAGCGGAGGTGGTGTGGGACCGGGAGGCTGCTCACCCTGCCTGCAGGCAGCCAGACAGGTCTGATACCCAGAACCCCCCCCCTCCTTATGACAGAAAACTGCAAATCTGACTGCAAAGAGACAGGGAAGCCCTGAAGTAGATATAGCTTTCATATCCGTCCCCTTAAGGAGCTTATGGGCATAATTTTAATCATATTTTCCCACATAATACAGAGGATTTGCTTGCAGCCATTTCAGCCATTTGATACGTGGGAGGGCTTCATTATGTTGTTATTGGTGTCATTTTTCTTTTCACATCGAGCTGTTTACCTTTTGTATTTTATCCTCCAGGAGCTGTGCTGCTAATGGTTCTCTAGGTGCCAGACCTCCGCTGGGTTAGGCAGCACAGCTGCCTTGCGTTGGATTGAATGTCACCACCTTCTAAGGATCTAGGTCCCTTTATTAAGATAATTAGCTGCCCTGTGTCACGGATTTCTGCATAAACACATGAAGAGCTACTCGTTCTACTGTTTTATTGACAATTCTTTTACAGACAAATGATTTTCCTGTGGAAATCTTCATCTTTACCTTAAATTTGAAATGACTAAGATACATTCATTTTGTTCAGCTGGCTAACCACACTATAAAAGTGACACCATCCTTGCATAGGGTTATCTGTTTTGTCCATTAAAAGTATAGTTTCCCATAGTTCATTTATTTATTTTGGGTTAATTCTTTCTTTTCCAGAAGCAGTGTTTTGCACTGGAAATTGTGTCTTGTGGAGTCCTATCGTTAGCCTGCTGCCTTTACATTTTCCCAAACAGCACAGATGGAGGGAATTGGAACAGCATGGTGGTAGTACTTGGTTGGTTGGGTCCTCCTACTATTACTGCACAGAAAGAGAGCTTTAATTATGGAGCAAAAACTCCTTCTGTTAGAGTCCATGTACAAAAAGAAAAGGGTCCTTCTTCTTATCCTTCCATGCTTTGTACACTGTTTGCTGCACAGTATTAGCATTTGCACCAGAATAACCAAAAAAGGTGATTTTTCTGGTGTTCATTTGCATGATTAGTTTCAGTGCAGGTTAATTTGGTGTGTGCAAGCACCACATTACCTGGCAGTGCCACAGAAGAGCGGGAGCTAGGTGAGGCCAGTGCCCTACAAGTGTTTGGTTCCTCAGCCCTTCACAGGTCCCCCTTCCAGGGCTGGAGTTTTGGACACGAGTCTGGTGGGATGATGCAGCACACAAGACCAAGAAACCTTTCTGAAATATGGCTCCTGACAACACAAAGGGCCCTGCAGAAACCCAGGCAGCCTAAAAGATGTCCCCGCTTACACCAGGGCTGTTTCACCGCGGAGAGCATCACCGCTGGCTGAGGATCGAGCTGTGGGTGCCCCTCCAGCAGCATCCCTGTGGCTAAGGGTCCATGCCACACGTGGCACCGGTCCTGTGGTCCTGGAGGACGATGGCAGCAGTTGCCCCATCCCCATTCCCGGGCACATCTCTGCAGCTCTGTAATGCCATCCAGATGTCGGCGCAGCTCCGCAGCCCGACGGCTGCATTTCACCATTAACATACTTGTTTTATGACAGAGCGGGATCATTACAATCGTCACATTATTCTGTTTCTTTTTTTCCCCTCTCCTATTAGTAGAGACACTGATTATTATTTTAATAGGGAGAAACAAGTTCCCCATGTCCTTTTCCAGTCCTAAAAATACAAGACTATTTTCCAGAGAAGCTTATGATTGTAGATTTAAATGTTCGACTTGAATACATTAAAGTGCCCTAGATTTTAAGGAGAAAAAGCGAGTCCTGATACTCAGAGGAAGGTAGGGCACTTAAGCTGACTTACAGCAGTGTAATTATTGGTATTGTCAGATCTTATAATCTACAAAATTATTCTTAGGCACACATTTCATTCACAAAAATGTTTCTAAAATAATTTCAGGACTTCACTCGAAGACTGTTTATTTTGGAAAAATATAAATCATTGTTCCCTTTAAAAACATTTCAGCTCAGAGCCGTAATATTTTATTTGTGTTGAAAGAAGGCAGGGTTTATTAAATATTAATATGTGGTTTACAGCACGGGTTAAAGTTCCCCTCTTAATATATGCTATAACTTTGCTCAAGAGATTTCATTCCTGAGGGAATATAAGTTTCTGCTTAAGGGACTTGAAGACAAAAAAAAACAATCACAGTTTATAAAAATGCCAATATATAGTATGCTTTCTGTCCAAAATTTTGTGAACATTCATGATAATTAATGGCATGAGCTAATTAATGGCAGCATATAAATACGACACCTGGCACAGTGCCTTGCTGAGCACAGGTCATGTACTCATGTCCCTGACCTGCTTCTACATCAGGAGCTTATTTTTGAGACCCTTGAAGCTGAGACAGGCACTGGCAGGTGTGCCAAGGCCAGACCATGACATTAAGGACTGGTCAGAGAAAGGAAAGACACAGAAAATGCCAGGGGTAGGCACCGGGAGAGAAAGATTTAGTAAAAAGGGAAAATGCAGATCCTCAGTCAGGGAAGACGAGGTGCAGAATGGAGTTGTGCAGCCAGGTGAGTGGGAATTGTGCCTTTCAGTAGAAGCCTCTGGAAACTGAGTGTAAATCATGAAAAGGCAGTGGGATTTCAGCTTTTAAATCATGCAGGGACCTTTGGCAACTGTAACATGAAAGTCTTTGAATCCGCAGAGATGAGGGAAAAGCTTAAGGAGGAGATTTTTCAAAGGCTTGGTGGGGAGGTAGCTGTTTATTGAATATTTATCAAGACTTTTGATGGCACACAGACAACTTCCATGCTGGTTCAGTGGCCATCAGCCATCTCTGGGCATGAAGGACATGTGACAGGGAATGCTGTGTTATTTCCACTTCTTTATACCATAGATTAGCATTAATTAATTAATTAATTAATTAATAGATCTCCTTGAAGATGTGATAACCCTAGTGGAACAATTCTGTAATATCTGCTAAAAGCTGTGTGTGATTCTGGATAGTGAACTTTCAAATGGGAACATTTCACACGTGTTCAGTGTGTTGACTCTGATTTAAATTCTCATAAATCCATCCTTGAAGTTTTTGCTCCTTCAGATTTAAAAGGCAGAACTGCTTCTTCTTTTTTTTTTTTTTTTTTTTTTTGCTTGGGAAGGGAGTCAAGACCTTTATAGTCTCAAAATGGCTTTTTTTTTTTTTTTTTTTTTTTTTTTCCTTAAAGAAAATATAATTGCATACAAACTGCAACCCCCTCTAAGCAATTCTCATCGGTTCCCTGAAAGTGTCTTCTAGGCTGAATTGTAAATCACCATAAAGTGCACCCCAAAAAACAAAGAAAAAAGAAAAATAAAATCAGGGCATAAATGAGTTTTGGAGCTGTCTAGTCTGGGATCTGTAATTAAATCAAGGAGACTTTCTGATCTATAGAAGGGTCAGTGTAACAGGGCAGTGCTTTGAACCACGGTCTCATTAAGATACAATTGCCTTCTTCACTTCCCAGATTGTTTATAACAGAGGGCTTATTCCTAAGCAGTCAATAACTGGAGAACATAAATCACTGCACAGAAAGAGTTGTTCCTGGTTTATGGGCCAGATCCTCAGCTGGTATAAATCACTGTTGCCCCAATGATGTCACCTAACTCATGCTTTATTTATACAATCCAAAGATCTGTCTCATACTGTTCTCATTTTATTGGCTTTTATTGACTCATTCTGTAGGCACAGATTCTCATATATAAAATGAAGGTGGAGATAATTGAGGTATGTGAAAAGTAGTTTTGTAAAATTTTCAAGGGAATATCTGAATCATTCTCTTCCTTCCCCTTTCATTTTATTAAAAAAGAGTTACCATCTGAATTTCTGTCAACTCATAACCATTTCCCTAAATACCACCTTGGTCACTTTGCACTCGTTCTTTTGCAAAATGTTCCAGTGGTCTTTGCATGATGTAATGGAGCTGCTTCTAGGTGCTTCTGAATTCAGAAAGGATGTCCCCAGGCTGACCAGGGGACAGTCAGATTTACATCTGAATTTCCAGGTGTGTGAAGCACCGCCTTACAAACAGTGCTACGTGGGAGCCTTCAGATTGCCCCGGGCTTCATTTTGGGCTATAACAAAACAGAGACGATCTCCAGCAATCTTCTTCCAAGATGAAGATCACTTTTGGTCCCTTGGCCAA
This sequence comes from Aythya marila, assembly GCF_965140915.1. NCBI lineage: Eukaryota > Metazoa > Chordata > Aves > Anseriformes > Anatidae > Aythya > Aythya marila. The sequence goes on along the minus strand of NC_139059.1, from coordinate 2,360,173 downwards.
GCAAGCTGGCAATAGTCACCAGGCCTGCACAGCTCCTCTACCAAAGCAGTATTACCAGTTGTTAATTAAACTTACAAAAGCTCCTTTTCTTTTTTGTTCCGGTAGTTGCTATGAGCAAATCTGGCAGCATGAAGTCCTTTTTATATGTCCTGGTTGTATTTCATCACTCTGATGTCAGGACTGATGTCACTGGTGTCAATACGGTATTTATGAAGCTGCAGATCAATGTTAAATACTGGATTTGGGATCCATTGACAGAGTTACAGCTCTGACTGCATTTGACCTTCTTTAGCTGCCTGGGAGCCAGAGGGGATTTTCCATGTCATTCAGTTAAAGGAGTTTCCACTGCCTGGCTTTCTCCTCTCACTGCATGGTATTGCAGTGAATACAGTCATCTGAAAAAAAAAAAAAAAAGAAAAAAAAAAAAGAAGAAAAAAAAAAGATAATAAAAAGTCTCCAAGGAAATAGTAAAAATTTATGAAAGAAATCTCCAGAGAACAAAACATCAAACTGGCAGACACTGAACATGAGAAAACAGCCAAGGAATATTGTGAAAAATTGATGAGCAGAGCTGCAGATACTTGAAGACAATAAACAAGCAGAATCTACTTAATTAGGGAGGATTGTGATGTTATTTCTCTAGGTTAACTTTTATGTCCACCCAGAACTTTGGCACACAGATAATGACAGGCCCAGGCATTTGAGTTTGCTGCTGTTCCTTTTGCGAAACACAGAAATTACGTCCACTTTTTTCCCATGAAAAACTACCAGAATTTTATTCCAAGCTGTTTCACAAATCAAAGCTGTTGCTACAGCGAGGGTGAAATATTCACCGGCTCTGCTTACTGGCCTCCTCCTACCATCAAATTCATCACAGGGACTTGCTGGAGCTCTACTTTCTGCCCAGAAAGCACTGGAAGGAGAGAAGATGAAACCATGAGGAGAAGCACAGACACAGGAGGCAACTTTGCCCAGGCTGTGTCTATTCCCTTCCTGCAACCATGCAATGCATAGCTTCTTTCTTGATGGAGCTTTTCATTAGAAACATAACATAAGTTTATTAACAAGAAATAGGAGTTATTTAAGGACCTTTATCTGGCAGGATATGAAGAAAACAGCAGAGGAGATACGCTCTGCAGGAGCAGGGTGCTGGAGAAAGATGCAAACCTTTGCACCCCAGCTCTCCTCAGCCCAGAGGCTGTTTCTAGAGGCTATTTCTGAAGTGTATACATTTTTCTTCTGACAGTTTAGATATACATGTGTAAATATATGTATATATAGGCTGGCTTCATGCTCACCACCTGCAAGTTCATTGCTTTCACTAATCCATCAGTCTTCTATCAGCTCTATTGGACTCTCCCAAGAGATCTGGAGGATTCAAACCCTCACAGGTGGCAGAATTTCTTCCTGAACTCGTGATGACACTTTCCCTTAACTTCCTCTGAGCCTGGAGATCTTTCTTATGCTCCTAATCTCCCTGAAACCATCATTTCTTACCCAAAGCTGCTTAAGCAGTTGGAGAGTAACGTTCATTTCCAGGCAATATGTGCGCAAACTTGGATGAGGGCTGGTTAGCAAACGGAGCTGGCTGTAATCCGGAATAAAATTAAACCTTAATCACCAGGTTCGGGAGGATAGATTTGTCACTGCCCGGCGAACATGTATCTTAATAAACACATTCATTGCCGCGGAGCACAAATCCATTCATATCCACTGGCTTAAACGGATGTGCATCTGCGCACGGGGGCTGGGGATTTTCCCCCTCTGAAGCAGTGCTTCACCATGAAGAGAGGCTTACATACGAGCACTGGCCCTTATGGCAGGGATGTGGCTGTGGCTGAGTTAAGCTAACATCTGCAGGCTGGGAAGGGCTGAATCCTGCCAGGGGCTCTGCCTGGGCACGATGTCAGTGAGGGGCATCTTCAGCCCCACCATGGAGAGGGGGAATCTGAGCTGCAGATGGATGAGGGGCTCCTTTCCGTGTCACACTGGACCATGGCAGAGGTTAGAAATCAACCTAGGTCTCCTGAGCCACCACCCTGTGCACTAACCACATTTTTCATCCTCTCCATTTCTCAACTGCTAGTAATTACTCTTAGAAATGCTCTGGAAGCCAAAACAAACAAGCGAGATATTTCCAGTGAGCTTTCAGTTTGTTACTAATCCTTCAAAGATGGTTCTGTCCACAAGACAATACAGCAAGTTATCATGTTGCTAAGCCCACTTCTCTGCTTTGCGTGTTTGTGGCGTCGTTTCTCTCTGATGAACGAATTTGCGTACGAGCTGACATCTCCCTCTTTGGACTGGAAGTTTTCTCTCTCACATGATGGGAAAAACAAATTCCATGCTGAATCAGAACCCAGCCGGCAAAGCTAATATGATCTGGATTTGGTTCAGGGGACAGGGATTTTGGTCACCCAGGGCCTACCTCAGAACCAACTGGAAGTAATTTTGTGCATTTTTTTTTCCCCCACTGTACTCCAAAGTACTACCTCATGCGCACTGCATCCTGGGATGACAGTAAATATCTGCAGTCACTGAATATGTGTTTTGCTTGTGTTATTTTTTATGGTTTTTACTATTTCTTATCTCTTTAAATAGAATCTGTTAAAAAAAAAATAATAAAAAAGGCCTTTACTGAATCTGTCTATACTACATTATATCTACATGGATGTGAATTCTCACACCAACTCATCCTGCAATGACTCATTGGAATGTGCTTATCACAGGTGAATCTATGAAAGAAAGTCATCCTTATCAATACTTTGCCTTCATCCTTGGAGCCTGCTCATGCATGACTTCATGGAGCTTCACAAGAGTTGACTGAAGACTGGGTGCAGTGTCCGTCTAATTAGCAATATTGTCTCATCTTGCATCGTATTTTATGATCTGCAGACATTATCTGGGTGATCTAATTCAAGGGAAAGTGATGGGAATATTTCAATTCTGTTATTGAATTTTCTTCTCAGGCTTTGTAATTAATTCCCAGTGCCTCAGGCAGGCTGTAGTAGCGGTGACGGATGAGCTGTGCTCCATCACAAACGTAAGCCAAAGCCCAAGCTGCTGTGCTAGAGTTGGCTTTCTACCCACCACGTACAGTGGCTTTGCCTCTGCTTCTGCTGCTTCTGATACAACCAGGGCAATGCAAAAGCAACACACAGAGAGATTTTCAACAAGGAGTATTAAAACATAAAGAAATTCCAGTTCATAGTAGCGTGACACATCAGAAGAGACCTACTTACCTTTCCTTGCCCAGTCTTCAAGCCCTACACATTTATAGGAAAAAAGCATCTCGCATCAGCACCTCTGAAGTTGAACACTAAAGTGTGAAGACTAATTCACAACTTTCAGGGCAAGCACTAAAGAGTTCATTTGATGAGACTTCAACTTCAAAAACAAGAGATTGTTTACAAGCTTTGGGCCAATGGTGCAGTTAGATGTGGTGGAATTTCTGAAAGTAAATGCTTGCTTTTAAGCCACTGAGTTCATTGAAATGAATGGGATTTAGATGTAAAAGTCCTTTGGAAAATCTCAGGAGGTGACCAGTGCATTGTCAGTCTCTGCAGATAAAAACCTGGCCTGTGGTCTTTGATGCTCATCTGTTGAACAAACATGAGTGTATTCCCCTAACCCAAATGAATATTCTAAGTGCAGACCACATTGTGCAGTAAGAGGTTCATATAAAACTGGATTAGAGTCCAATAAACCTTCTAAGACAAAGTCTAAAGACAAGTTGACGCCCACATATGTGTGTCCATGTAGACCCCACCTACTGCACACGTTTTACACTAGAAATTATGACCTAGTGAAGCATGTAGGTAACTCAGACGCCAACGTGTACAAACACTGCTGGTCTGCCTCGCGCACTCTGCAGCAGGGTACACGCTGTCCGACCAAGCTGTCTTGGGTAGAAGGTAGAGCTGAACCTTGGCCAAGGCTTGAAGACACATAAATCAAGATTCCAGACTCCCTCTATGAAGTGCACCTAAGTTGGCAAATGGTGTTTTAATACTGGCCCGTTTCTAGTTTCTTCCAGATAGGTTGGGCATTGCTACTATAAAGCGAAAACCGACAGGCTCACATTTATTTTTAAAACGTTAACTAACCAGATGATGTTTTATCTGACTATAGGCCAGTCCAGCCCACATGAAGAAAAGGCTAGAGCACAGATCAAACGTTCCTTGGCCAACATGGCACTGCTATTAGGGGAGATTTCCAGCAACCTCTGTCACAAGTTGCAAGATATTTATCAGAAACAAATGGAGTTTGAAATTTCATGACATTTAATTTTTTAAGACAGTAATTGCCTATTTCCTTACCAAAATTAGAAACAGAAAATGTTTTAAAAAGTCCTCTCTCCAGCAACCTCTATTGTGATTCAGTTTATTTGCTTTGCAGCTAAGGCATCCACCCCCTTTATAGCAGAAGCCCCATTCCCTCTTGTTCCTGATGAGCCCCATCCAAGCGCAGGAGCGGGCATTGCCAGGAGGGGAGCACTGGTTCTCTCCTGCTGCCCGGAGGAGCGAGGTGAGCATGCTTTCAAGAGAATGACTAAGGCAGCTGCAAGATATAAGTTTCACTTTATCAGTCTCTTAAGGAGAAAACAACTTTACTTGCCATTAAAGTCCTGGAAGCTCCAATAGCTGTCCTTATAAATTAAAGGATGGAAATGGGCTTTCGGTAACATTTGTTCCAGTTCACCACTCAGAAGCTGAAGAACAGAACAGGAAGAGTAGCTGTTTCAAATACGTAGTCTTAATGTGGACACAGCCTTCCACAAAGTGACACACAAAACCTTTTGGAGCTCTTGCAGATTTGGGTTGTGTCTGCGTCCACCGCATCGAGAGCAAGAGGGTGAGAACACAAATATTTTGCAGGAGAGGATCATAGGAAAAAGGCAGATATTCTATGCAGTTTGATCATCTTGCTGGTGTTGCTTCTCTTGTCTTGGTGATACATCCAACAAAGCTCCTGTCCATGGTAAAAGCAGCTGAGTGGGTCAGAGAGAGCAGCACTTGGGATTTGTGCAGGTGCCTTGCTATGTGGCAGTGGTGAGATCCCTGTGGAGAACAGGCTGTTCCCCTCCCTCATGCCTGCTGTGGTCATGGGGCTCTGTCTGGGTGATGAGCACTGCTAATGATCATTACTTCTGGGGGCAGTCCAGATGCCTGCGACTCCCTCTGACTGCTTGAGGTCCCTTCAAAAAATCACAGCTGCGACTGCAGATTTTTTTTTAAGATCTGTCAGCTCAGCACTCACTGCCTGCATATGTGGTACAGGCACTTCAAACAGGTGAAGTTTTAATCAGCACAATTATCCTTTGAGGAATTAGTGGTAGTTGGCAAGCTTTATTTCAATTATATCTACCATCAACCCCCTTTTTTTTTGCCACACACCCCAGCTGTAAACATGTGTAAAATGTCTCAGTAACTCTCAGAAATGATTGTACCAAAGTTATGAGAAATTCCAGAGTCCCACATGAAATCGTGCCTGGAATAAAAAATAAAACTTCTGAGCAAAGCAAATGAATTATCAGTATTCTTACAAGGACTTCACAGAGCTCTCTGTGCTCCAGGGATCTCGCTGTACCTTCTGAGGTTTCAGAAGGATATGAAATTATATTGCCCCAAGCATGCATTGAATAACCTTCAAGTCCCTGCGGCATCAACGTGGGTAAACGCTAGAAGATATAATTAATTGGTATAATGGCAGGACCTGCAGATCTGACTGATAGGGGTGGACAGACGAATACATCGTGAGTCTTGGTCTGAATGTGACCAGGCTTGCTGTCCAAAGCAGTTCTCGGAGGACTTCATTTCACAGGAAAGAGCTTCTGCTACTGAAAATAGCCTGCTCTCAGCACTGCTGAGTTTTCCTCTACAGGTAATTCAATAGGATTTCTGAGGGGTGGTGGCTGAAACCAGAGGCTGTTTTAATGAGACATGGTGAAAATTAAACTAAGGCATTGGATGTGACTGTGTGGTTACTCCCATTTATCCCACAGCTGGACCATAAATATTCCAACCTGAACCCAGGATTTTCCCTTTAACATTACAAGTTCTTTCTGTCTCTCACATCTCTGTTTTCTCTGGGTGGTGCGAGGGTTATGTTACACCTTGGGATGGGGAAGAAGTCCTGTTGCAGTCAGCTGGTTGTGCTGTCTGTAGTGTAATTACAGCTCCACAGGGGCGGAGATGTTTTGGATTTACTCCACAGACACCGGGTAATTACTACCCCATAGATCCATGGTTCTTTAAGGATTTATAGGGCTAGCATGTGGTACACCCCATGGAAAACCAGAAGATCAGGGCATGATATAGCAGGTATGATACCATATATTAATTTCCATGGAAACCCTTGTGGGTAAACTGATGCAAGACGAAAGAGCATCAGCTAGCAATTGTGCCGTGTAAGTGATCAGTGTTCATGCTTGGGCTGAAGGTTTCTGCGTAGGGTCAGCTAGGATGAGATCATTAGTGCTCTTTGGGGAATGCCTCATCCTACCCACAGGAGTTCTGCGGTAAGAAAAAATGATCACTTGTTAAGTAAAAGTGCTAAAAGATTATTACCAATTGCCTGCTGACAAATCAGTGGAACATCTGAGCAGTCGTCTCTTGGTGCAACTCTATCAAGACCAGCAAAACCACAGTGGAGATGGACTTAATTTGCCCCACTGCCTTTCAGTACGTTCTAAATTCTTCCCTCACTCATTTTTCATTTTTTGCCATGACTTTCCAGCAGGCAGCAGAGACAAGGTACATGCTGAGTGATCATCCTGTCCGCTTTTCCACATCTGACTCTCAAAAAAAATAATATATGAGGAGAGGAAAGAACGGTTTGCAGTGAGTGATAACAGCTCTGCCTCGTGCTACCATGGGACACCACTGATGTGAGGATGTTGGTGTAAATGCACGTGGGCTGCCTGATGGCGTGTTGGGCAAACCTGGTGGCAATGGATTATTTGAGGCCAAGGGTTGGGACATGAAGAAAGCTCATGGCAGAGCAGGAACTGAGTGCAGGCAAAAGCTGTGTGAGCCTTTGTGCAGCTGTCTGGATCAGTCCTGGGCTGCTGGGGTGTCATGGCATACCTGGGCTGAGTTTCAAGTCGACCTCAACTGATTTATGGGCTGGATGGAGACCTATAAAACCTGCGGCAATTCTGCATGGGGGTTCGCTGTGGAGCTCAGCAAAACTGTGAAACTCCAGCTGAGCTTTGTCCTGATTTTTCTGACACTCGGATAAATGTAAACCAAAAGCCTCAACCCAAATACTGCCAAATTATGGGGAATGTGCCAAAATGGAGATTATTTTTAAATATCTTCCCCTGTTTTGTGGCTTATGGGATGGGCATAGGGATACTAAGCAATAAACAAAGGACTACAGAGACAGTGTTTTGTGAACTCTGAGCATGACCTTTTCCACGAGGTGAAGTTATTGTATAAGACTTTCCTGTCTGAATGGGAAGGGAATGGGCAGGACAACACAATAAACCATCTCTCAACAAATGCTGAGGACTCAATTACAAGAGTATGGCCTAATTTCAAGGTCCCAGCTACACTGAAACAGCTGCTGAGCCACAGCTTGGTGTAAGGAATCACAGGACTGGTCCTCCTTGGATCGCAGTGGCAGTCGAAGGCTGTCCAAAAAGGACAATCTCTACAAAAGTCTAAAAAAAAAATCAAAAATGTTGATCTTGCATTGGGCGATAAGTAAGCTCTAGGTAGAGCGATACAGAGTGATTTACAGTCCTTAAAATCTGTTTTCTCTTAACAGTCTTTCTTCTAAATAAAAATCTTTCTTCTAAATAAATAGTACTTGGCTCAGATAGGGCCCTTTCTTTACTGTATACCAGTGTCATTGCTCCCAGAAAGACGAGAACCACAGGCAGTGAAAATAGGTCAGGCCTGCTGAGGTAATCGGGATAGATGGGAAAACAGTCTGATTTCTCCCCAAAGCTCAGGATGCAAAGCAGAGATGATGTGTGATGATGTGGGAAGCACTGGGGCAGGTGCCCACACCAAGCCCTGCAAAGCATCAGCAGCCAGAGCCCTGCTTGTGTGGAGAGGGAAAGGAAGGAGGGAATGTAATTAACTCTGCCCCAGGAGAGGAAGAGCAAGAGAAGCAGTGTTTGTCAATAGGAAAGATGAAAAAACAACCACACACACACACACACAAAAACAACCATCAAACCCAACAGTCCTGATTGCACCCATCAGATAAGCTAATGGAGCATTAGCACTTCTCCATTTCACCCTTCCTGCCCTGCCCTGCAATTTGCAAATGGAACAGAAGCCTCTGCATCCTTTTGCTCTCGCTCAGCTGCCCATCCTATCCCACATTTATCTGCCAGGATCACAGCACAGTGCATGTATCTGTTCCCGTTATTAAATCAACAAAAACGGGGATGTTGACAAATGACTTTCTCCACCCCGGACTGCTGTTGATGTGACAGTGACCTGCCCTCCCCAGGGAGCAGGGACCCTGCCCAGAGCTCTGTGAGCTTTAAAGTGAGGGGGAAAGGGTCTGACTTCAGTACTCAGTGGGTTTGTAGTCCAACTCCTTCCCCATTAATTTGCACAGGGAAGAAGATGTGGTTTTCCAATAGCTGCTGAATGAAGTACCAAGCAGCACCTTCTGCTTTGCAGGAATATTACAGGGATGTTTACCCAAGGTAGCTCTTGCATCCATTTACCAGGAGCAAATACTGTGACCTCAACACACCTGCCCTTCAGTCTTCATGGGTACATGGCCTATGAAATATTGTCATGGCCAAAAGCTTGTGCATTCAAAAGGAGTAAGTCTGTTTTTCACAGCTTCATGAAAATTTAAGACACAGGGTGAAGTCTCACTTTGTCTCTGTCTTAGTCTCCTTCCCCCAGTTCACAGCCCGCTGGAGTCTGGGCTTTTCGCCTGGTGTATCTTCCAGAAAGACATCCAGTCTTGCTCTGAAGAGATAAAGATCCACTGACTCTGGCAGGAATTTCTTTCCAAGGATTATAGTGCTCTTCTGTTAAGCACATTGATCTAACTCTTGTTGCAATCTTACAATCAGTGGCAACCAGCTACTGGTTCTCTCTGCAGCCATTGGAACGGAGCACGGTATTCCAGGTTCAGCCTCTCCTGCCCTTTCTGTCCCTTTACACTGCAATAAATGTACATTATTCTGCACTTTACTTGTTCTGTGACCTTTTTAATGCAGAATGCGTTGGACAAATGTTCTAAGTTGGAAGAAAGCGATTGTGCATTAGTGACCCTGGATTGCTTTGGCTGGTTGTGAATTGCCCTTCATGCCTGAAGGGTATTAAAATGTGATGGGAACAAGTCCAGCAGACAGTCCTGACGGATGCTGCATGAGTCGCTAACTCTGGGCAAGGAGTTCTGTTACTGCAAAAAACTCTATCTTCCCCCCCTAGAAGTACAGTGGATATAAAGGACCCATCTGTGGCTGAAAGAGAAGTGTTTTAAAGACAGAGGGCTTTGTTCTTATCCTTACTGCTTCAGACATATACCGGAGAGACATAGAGTAAGGTACGAGGCCAAAATTAATATTATTTTTGGAAAGAGATTGATCCTGGAAAGTAAGTACATGAAAGAGGAAGAGAAACAAGGGATTGTTAGTTAAGGTCACTCTGAGGTCTGGCACACATGACCCGAAAAAGCCCAAAAGCTTTGGATTCAATCACCCCAAACAATGCAGGAATTGACTGTGATTATATAGTTACAAGAGTGCGCAGGGTAATTTAGCAGTCGGAAATTGAATAAGAAAAGGCTAGGATATCCACAAACAAGATGTACTCTGCCATGTTATGAAGGGTTTGACAGCAGCCATAAGCGCATTTAGGTGAGCCTGCCACTAACGTCAGCCTGCCAAGAATATGAGCGTCCTTGGGAATATGGGAATACTGTAAACTTCTGGGACTCTGTGGCTGGGCACGTAACTCGACTTTCTCACCACTTCCTTCCTTCTCAGTAAATGGAACATTAAAAAAAAAAAAAAAAAAAAAAGAAAAAAAAAAGAGTGGGTATCTGGGTAGGCCAAGTCCGCATCCAGTTTCCCAAAGCCCTTTATTAGAAAGTGCCTGAGTGTTCGAGCACGTAGAGCTGAGGCTGTCAGGAACCGAGGGCACCTCACACTCCTCCTCCTGGGGGGACACTGGGAATTTAACAGAGAGAGGAACATTAAGACCTGTGGCTTTCTTCAGCTCTGCCCATTTTTACCTGAGACTTTAGAATATACTCTGTTTTTTTTATCATTTTATAGAGATGTAATAAAGCAGTTATCAGACAGACCTCTGAGATGAAAGTTTTCCTTAGCTGAACCGAACTAACAATGACCTGGGAAACACAAACATTGCTGTGGCTTCCCCTCTGCTTTGTTAATGTTACAGAAAGCCCTGGCTAAAGAATGAGGAAAACCAGTTTGCTAAAATACCCACTGAAGCAGCAATATATACACAAATTAATATGTGCACACACCTGTAAGAAGCACAACATGGGAACAAATGTCACAGCAGCCTCTGACAGGCTTTAGGTCTGATTTCAAGAGCATGGGCACAAAAACAAACTCCACAGAAATCCCTTGCTGCACTTTTTCCCCTTCTTCTATATCCCCAAGGCTAATTAGCACCTAGCAACACCTCAAGAAAGATGAAAGTTCATTTAGGGTTCATCGCTTTGACACTGTGTTAAAGGGCCAGGGAAACAGAAGTGTTTTTTGGTATCTTATAGCCCACAGACATGGAGCACCTGTAAGATGAGAAGAATATGCTTAGCTTTAATTAGCTTTTTAGAGCTTGCAGACACATTTAACAAGCATAAACCCTGCCAGTTCAGGGTTTGTTATCAGACAGCAGTAGTTATTAGTTCTCAATTGCTTCTCTCTCACTCACTTCGCTGAAACCTCCTCAGATTTGACACAGTGTGGGAAAGAAACCACTTTGCTATGTAGAAAACAGGTAGGAATCAAGCCCAGGTGGGCAAATTCTGGGAGGCACTGGACTATGTGAGAGATGGAGTGATGATTACCATGCCATGCATCACCCACTGGAAACTTTGACCAGCTTTCATTAAAAAGCTGTGAGTTCTGCATCCAGATCTTGCCACAGGACGCTGCTGTTTCTGTGTGTATGAACCTTGCATGCCTTGGACATGCAAGGACTCATTTTCAAAGCAGTGAATTGGATGCTTCAGTCAGCCTTTAGACAAGCTGAATCACCCTACAATGGAAATTAAGCAACTCTCTTTTAATTAGTTCCCTATGTAAGTCTGAAAGAAAAAAAAAAAAAAAAAAAAAAAAAAAAAAAGAAGCTGTCAGGCTGTTGCAAAGCACTACTTTGTGTCAGGGCAATGCTCAGATACAAGACCTCGTGTTTCAGATTGAGGGAAATTACCTCTAACCTGAAAATCCTACATTCACCGCACTGAGGAATGTTTCAAATTCTTCCCTGGGGGAAAGTTTCATTTTATCTCCTCTGGCACTAACTCTTTAAGCACTTTATAATTCTGGACAACCTCAAGCACTGCAATGTGCAATATTTCTGGATATGGAATTGACAAGAGCTCAAGAAGAGTGAGAACATGCTTATCTATTTCTTTCCCCTCAATCTTGTTTTTGTCATTAAACTGAGCTGATAATGAGCTGAATTTTATTCACTTCCTACATTTAAGTAGAAAAGGCATATAACAACCCAAAACATCTGATACAATTGACATTTAATATTGTTCATCTGTAATGATCTCCTGTGACCACTTTTCTAATTCCTATTAACACAACTTCCTAATGCTAATTGCTTTCATACTTGGCTTATGAGTATTTTTATAGTGAGTGTGTAGACAAACAACAGCTAATAGTAACAATAGTTATCAAGCCATAGTCACCCTCAGCATCTAAATTTTCAGCACAGTACTTTCTAATCTGGGATTGCTTCCCAAACCTTAACTAGCCACCTGAGCTGATTTACACATTTTGCAACTTAATTAGACCTCAATATGGATGAAGATTGTGAAGTGTGTTTTTTTTTTTTTTTTTTTTTTTCTGGCTAATAATAGTTGTACTTTGTCTTGCTTTGTCTTTTAACTAAATATGCCCTAATTGTGTATTTACATTTGCTGGCATGTGCAAAATGTTTTAAGTAGATGGGCAAAGCAGCTAATTAGTATTGTACATTCTGTACTCGCATGGTACACCAGAAAATTGTTCAGTGGAGCAGGTTATCAAGCACACAGTCAAAAGCATTCATTAATCCAAAAGTAGGAGTCATGTATGAGGTGCCCAAATTAGTGCTGTGAAACTTGTATCCAATAGCATGGGATTTCTTATCAAACCTTTATATGAAATCATATCCAGAGACTTCATGATCAGAATCTGAGAAAATATAGAAATTTGCTATGTCATATATCAAAATACACTTTTGTTTAATGCTTGATATGTTCTTATTGTCAATAAAAATTAACAAGGAAGATCAGGTCTTCAGCTATTCTGCAAATCCTCCACTCAGCATGTACGTGTTCTTGTGCTTTTTCTTGTTCCCTTTTCCTCTGTGGAATACACAAAAAGCCAAAAATGGAAAAAAAAAAAAAATCTGCATCAACAAGGAGTGTATTTCTTGTTTAAGCCTATTACTGTGGTTTCTGAACAAAATACAAGGAATGTATGTGGGCTTTAATGCAATGCTTTTTAAAACCCTAGTCAGAAGCACTCTAAGAATCACAGATCTCTCTCTAGAGACTACAGCAGATTGTTCACAGTTATGCAGGAGTGTAGTGGGGATTGCAAGGAGTTGCCTTTCTTCATAACGGGGATGAGGATAATGTAGTTTAAAAACACAGACTGTATCAATGTGCTTGATATGCAGTCATCTGCCAGTCAGTTGCTTTAGCACAAATGAAGCTGAGGATGGATATTACGAGTTGTGATTGTTATATACCAGAGATCTTAAAGGTCTTTAATGCCATTTTTGGGGGATTCTGCCACTTTCTAGGACATCTGATCACCACTTTGTTTCTATTGAGCTGCCAAATTTATTCACTGGGGATAATAGTTTTAGTGCTAATGAATTTTAAATATATTGCATCGACTTGCAGAAGAAACAACTACCTTAGTGGTATCTTCATTTGTATGTGTTGAACAATACTCAGAGTATAAAAAAAAACAAACATCCAAAAAACCACCCAGACTTCTAAACAACTGAAATCAATGCATAATGGTTTATAACAGTCATTACTATCACAATTACTCTAATTGTCTGTTTTCTTGTCTTAATTGGCCATGTAAAGCAAATCACAAATCTTGAGCAGTCTTTCCCAGAAGGGTCTACTATAAAATTATATGCAGCCTAAGTTACCAGGAAACATAAAAGTAATTTTCAGAAGAGAAATCTGGCAGGTGATGGGGTACTCAACTGGAAAAGGTCAGCAGTCAGACTTCATTTCAAACAGAGATTAAATCTAGGATAAGGCTCAAGTTCAGAGGTTTGGTGAACAGGTTTTCTTCTTTTATGAGTTTTTTTCAAAACCTATAGTTAAGAGCCAAGCTAGGCATGCTTTCTGAAAAATAAAATAGCCATTATTTGCAAGAAATGAAAGCCAATAAATAAATGTGTTTTCTCTCTAAGCTAATACTTCTTCAATGCTTCCAAAACCAAAAAGAAATAAAGCTCAGAAAGATAAGTTATCCCCTCAGCAAAATTATCTCCCAAGAACCTGGCAACTTTCATGAGCTCTAACATTCAATTAACATTTTTTGCTTTGTGTGTCACACTTCAATTAAGTAGAAAGCATATTAATCATATAGAACAGGAGTGTATTTAACATGAGATAATGTGCTGGATTTCAGGACTTTGCAACTTCAAAACCCAGAATGTGATTCAAACCCAGAATGGTCTGTAGCTTGTTTACGTCTCTGGAAAAGGAAGGGTTGGGAGTCCTCTGCAGTATATTTATCAGTTGGAAAAATTACTAGAACTGCATTTGAAGAGCTTGGCACAGTCTTTCCCGGCAAACTGTCGAATCTCTGCCTGGCACTAAAAACATTTTAGCAATAGGGCAAAAATGACAACTGGATCTCTGAGAGAGATCTAGAATGTTCACAGTATGGACTACGAAATGTGGAAAAATGGAATGGACTACGAAATGGAAAAAAGGTCAGATTTCCAAGATGCAGAAGGACATGTTTGGAAAAGCAAGTAGTTGCTTCACGCCTAGGTACCAGACTCCCACGCAACTGCGTATTTTTGAAAATCCCAATAGTCTCTGCCTTTAAAAATCTCCCTCAGGAGGCGTGAACCAGCAGCTTTTTCCTTACAAAGGGGAGAGAATGATGCTGTGGTGGTTTTGGCAATAGGGGAGAAGTCAAAAGCTCTGCATTTTCATTTTTGACTTGTCATTGTTTTTGACAAATCATTTACACTTGTGAGCTTCTATTTCCCATCTTAAAATAAGGATTGGCCCCACTTCCTTCACTTATAGAGGGTTTGTGAAAATAGGAAGAGCTGCAATACCAAATGCAGTTACAAAGTAAACTCTTTGAGACAAAGGGGCATCTCTTTATTCAAAGGCTCTACAGTGCACGGTGGGGCTGGCTCTCCAGCAATAATGAAGGAATGTTAAAAAGCATACACACTTACATTCTGGGCAATGCCTTCCTGAATGATAAAGCTTAATAGCTAGTCCATCCACACTGATGAATGGCACCAGTATGAAAAGATTAATTTAGATACCTTTCCAAAATATCCTGAACTTAGCCTTCCAGGCTGCCAAAATTTTACTGGAAATCTCCTGGGATTTGCAATGCCGACTGCTTCTGCCATTTCAGCACTTCCAGCCTGAGCTAAGAATTGGAATCTTACTATGTAATAGGGTAAAAATTAATGGGATTTGTCAGAAAGTTCAAAGAAGTTTGGCTCTATAAGTAAGGAAGGATCCAAGATCGGCAAGATATATATTTTTTCTCTCATTCAAGAAGATTCTTAATTACAAAACAAACAGAAGCAGAAAACAGAAAAAAAAACTTTAACTTGCCATATGGTCAGGAGTAGTTGGAAAGAAAAGTAAGTTTCCTTCTCATGTTTCTACTGAAAGTTTTTATTTATTAGAGATGATTTAAACCCTAAAAATTTGAAAAGATTAGAATAGAAAACAATAGTGGTTAGATGTGTCAACTTTTCAGAAGAGACCAAAAGAAAAAGAAAAAACAAACTTTCAAGCAAAACCCAATTGCTGTAGTAAATCATTGTATGTGCTAAATAAATCAGTATGATACTGATAAAGCTTCTTTGGCTGCTTCAAGTCACATTTCAAAAAGGTTTTTAAACTGGTGGTTACATCCTGTCTGTGATATGTAGTTGTGTAACTAATCAGGTGGGCCAAAAAAGTATCAATAAATAAATCTTTAAGAAACATAAAATGGGATTTGGCTCACAGGACAATAGGACCTGTGCAAGAAATTTCCACATTAAAAAAACATCGCTCTTTCTGAATCCTGGGGTGAAGAAACAGTTTGAAACGAAACAGACAATTCCATAATTGTAGGGGGAAAATATTTATTATAAAAGAGACAAGTTCACCAAAACATCCAGTCCAAGTTTAATTTAGAAAAAAAAATCTCAGTCCCCTGCGCAAGTTTGCTAGCAGTCGTAAGCAGGAGCGTGGTGGATTCAAGGGCTTGGGGGAGATGATTTAAGCTGTCTGTGTAAGCACTGTGACTACAGATTTTGCAATCCAAAGTTATTTTTGCTTTTAATTCTACTCCAGAAGATCTGAAAGCTTAACTTTGAGCTCTTCCCACCAAAACAAGCCACTTGTAACTGCATCTGGAAAGACCACGAGTGGTGGAGATAGTTTCCTGCGTCCAGAAAGAGCCGAATGAAACATCCCCAGATGGGCATCTGGGCATGGTGCTGGAATGATTGAGCTGTCTCAGTCTGAGATAAAGCAAGATGTCTGCAGTGGAGCTCAGGTGGGAATTCAGCTCCTCATTGGTCCAGGGCCACCCTTCTGCCACTAGGGCAATGATCCACCTATTTCAGGTCCGACAGGTATTTCATGCATTTTGTTTTAAAAGCTTGTCTGCAGGAGGAGGGACCACCTATCCACAAAGGATGTGCTCCTTACAGTTATCTCTTGAAAAATAAAATGGGAAAAGGGAGCATTTTGGGGAAAAAAAAAACAGCTTCTAGAAGTGGTTGCAGATGTCCAGCAGGCAGTGTAAGGGGAGCTGCAGGTCACGGCATGGTGCCAATGAGCCTCTGCCCTCCCACTGCTCCTGCAGCCCTGTGCAGCCCCTGTGGATGTGCCACTGGTACACCCAGTCAACAGGGAGGGATATAAGGCAGCGGATCCCCTCAGCTGGGATCTTACCCGAGCCTCCTCTGAACTGCTAAACATCCATACAGGTAATACATACACCTTGGATGACAGTTTGAAGCACATCAACCCTATTCTCTTGGGATTAAAAATACCACAGGTGAACCCCTGGACCTATCTGATTTTTATTTTTTTTTTCCTGATTTCAATGAGGCTGGGATTTGATTCTATAGCAGCACCCTTCCTTTGATTTATTTCAGCTTTTCTTCTTCTTCTTTCTTTTTTAAAAACATCAAAAAACTTAGGTATTACCTAACTTGACTTCTGGCTTTCCAGAGCATGAAGTTTTGCTTCAAATGTGGGAGGCAGTGCATCCTACAGATAGCAAAAAGTTACCCTCAGATAGGTATCTGCATTTCTCTATCTCCGTTGCTACATTGGATACAAAAATCAAATAAAGAACAGTAACAAAACAGTAAAAGAAATAAAGGAGTGAAGAGGCTGGAACAAGACTCCTTAAAACACAAGGACTGAATTTGTGTCCAGGTGTTCTTTCTTTGCATTTCCCCACTGCCATCCTGCTGTTGCATGGTGCATGGCTATTTTTCTGTTGATGAAACTACTGAGGGAAAAAAAAATAATATGAAAAACAGTGCTGGATAGCTGCATATTACATGTGCATGAAAAATCTGTGCTGGCATGGCTCTGCGTAGTGTTTTGCAGGTGAGGTCATTACAACAGCAGACCACATCTTTTGTTTTTGACTCTTGGAAATACATCAAGCTTGGAATAGGGAAAGGGGAGAGAGGGAGACCTCATTTCTTTTCAGTGTAGTTCTTTCTCACTTCATATTTTTGATGCCACTCATGACCAGCCTGAAATCAAAGCCCATAACCTCACAGTATCACAGACAAAGCACCAAGTTAAGGATTCAGCACAGGGGATTTTCTGTGGTGGAAAGCCCAAAGCTGTTGGTGGGCCTTGCTGGCAATTTCCTGTTTTTGAGTTTTTGATTAAAATTCAACATTCAAGACAGAATATTATACAACAACTTGGAAAATGTTTGACGCAGGATATGCAAAGTGCATGCGTGCGTCCTCATTTTATCCTATGAGTGATCGATCTGACTAACAATAGTAGTTTTACATGTTTGCCCATATAATTTTATGGCCCAAATTACACTGATTTGTAGTTGTAAGCACATATTAAGGGATACGGCACATCTTAGAGCATGAGACCATCGATCAGACAAAACAACAACCATTCCTACTACTTCTGCTCCTACAGACTGGGACAATGTTTCTGCAGAAGACTGCCATTGTCTGAGTCGGTTGGGAAGGGAAACCTGCACAGGCAGAACGTGATAACTGAAGGTGTTATATCCATCCTCCTGGGCAAAGATTTTGTATCATAGCCTGGAAAAAAGATTCTTGAAGAACAGTCAGACCTCTATATCTGTATTTTATCTTCTTCTGAACTATAGACTTTGACTGTTCTGCAGGTCCTCTTAGTGATTACACATATATCAAATCCTGATGAAAATGCCCTTAAAATTTGGGTTTGGGTCATTTACAAGGGGAAAACAGGTAAAAAAAAAAAAAAAAAAAAAAACAAAAAACTGGATCCTACTTTGAACTTCCTTTGGTTAGAATGTTGTTTGGGTTCTGGGGCTTGGTTTTGGTCCATTTTAATAAACAGACATGACAAGCACAACCTGCTTAATTCATCATGCATCTGAAAATGGAATAAGGAAAAGGGCCGATCTATCTCTATTTCTTTAGAGGATGCAAGTCTGAAATTAAGAAGAATAAAATGTCTACAAGCTTACTTGAAAATATCAGAAGGTTCATCATCTTTCTTTAATCCATACCCAAAAGTGACCTAGACTCGGAGTGAATACAAAACTTTGAAAGACGGTTTCAGAGTTTCTATGAGCTCATGACCCTTTGTGTAATCTGTATTATATGCGAAATTGTTTTGCAGTGAACTAGGAAACGATCACTATCCAGCATGTCACCAGGGACTCTTTCAAACTGTATAATTAGAATAATTTCACTTGTATTGGGCAGGGCAGGGATTCAAAAAGCCATTCAGAGGCAAAAGGGCAAGCAGCCAGACCAAGCTATGTGGAGCTGAGTTATGTACTTTGCATTTTATTACTCTTCCACGTAGAATCTGGCAGTCATGTATTCAGCAAATGCTGCTATTTGTTGTCTGTGAGCTCTTCTGAAATAACACCAGCCTGCTCGAGTTCGATACAATTGAGCAAGGAATGGCTAGGAACAGCTTGCAGGAAACATAATGCAGAAAGTTATGGTTTGGAAGCTGTGTGGCAGAGGCTCTCAGAACCTGAGACAGCTGGTACAAAGGGGCCCTGTCTAAGCTGTAATGACAGCACAGGAAAGCATGTAGACCCTGATTTCCCTCAAGTAAAAGTTGGAACGGAGTGATGCTGTGTCCGGGATATTCACAGGTTTTATTCCTGACAGATATTATTTCTATTTGTTAATGTTCATAGAGAGGACAATTTGAGTGCAAGGAAGAATACATTCTGTGCAGAATTATTGGAGACAAAGGTCCATGTTTTCATAAGATTTCCATAAGTTTCGTGAATGGTTTTCTCCCATCACCTTCTCTGAGTTGTCTCCTTTCCTCAGCAAAGTGTTCGCTCAGCCACACACCTCTCCCGCTCTGGGAATATTTTTCTTTTACTCATTACACAGAAGATGTGGAACCTTAGAGGAATGATATAAACACACATCAGCCCCTCAGGGATTACATTGACTGCCATGGTCACTGTTTGCTTTAGAATCACAGTCCCTTGCACATCGGACACCTGGAATCACAGAAAGGGGTGTAGTATAAGCAAAATCCTATTTTATACCTTATTTCTTTTTGTTACAAATATTTTAAACTGTCTGCCTACAACAAAATTTGGATGGGAGAAGGCAACTGGTCCTTCTGAAGCCTAGGAACCTTAGACCTTACTCTAACCTGTCTGACCTCAGATACCTTAGTGTAATCCCAGATCTTCCTGCTCTCAGCTTTACCAGCACGAAGGTGCCTGCTCCTGAATGTTTTGTTTGTGTTTGTGGTTAGCTTTCGTCCACCTTTCTTGATTCTGGAAGCCCTTGAGGTTTTGTCTTCACTGCTGAATTACCTGAGATAAACAGGCCACAAACAGAGGAGGCAGAGAGCATCAGACCTCATCCAAAAGGTGAAAACACAGGAGATGCTACCAAGTTACCAAATCCACCACAGTTGTAAGTTCAGAAGTGACTTTGGCACACAGGATCTGAACTTCTTGTAAGAAAGCAGTCTTCTTAGTTTCAAAGTTTTTTTTTTGTTTTTTTTTTTTTGTTTTGTTTTTTTTTTAAATAAATACTTCCACATTTAAAAAACATAGCTTCTAACACTGCCGTATATTCCTCTCTCCTCCATGAAAACCCACTATGTTCCTGACTTGATGTTTTGTCTGGCACCAGATGAACTTTTTGGTAAGAGCAGAAAACTGTTACGTTTCATCCCAAATACCTGAACCTGAGACTCCCTTTAAAATCCTCCTTGTATGAAGTATTTTTCTCCATTTAAATCAGTAGCCTGGGCAGCAGGGCAGGGGCTGCTCTGGGTGACGCTGGGGAATTTAGCTTTCCATTTAATTCACTTTTTATTTTTCTGAGTGCAGAGGGGACCCTCATCCCTGTGATTTCTCCTAAGCCTTTCCGTGATGTCTCCTCCTGTGGCAGCCTGGGACAATGCAAGATGCGAGCCCCAGCCCCGAGCAGCCAGGCCAGCAGGCTCTTGGTGTCTCGGTCCCTCGCTCACTACAAAGGAAGGGCAGCAACAATGAGTTTGCAAGAGCGTGTTCTGAGATAATTGGTCTTGCAGAAGTGCTTTGAAGAGGATCGGCATTATATAAATGCCATCTGACAGTCGAGTCAAAAGACTCCTGCTAAGAACAAATTAAAACCACTTAACCTAGCGAGAAGTTACTCCTTCCATTATGATAGCTGCTCTGCTCTGATAAAAGCAAGAATTCAAGCAAGTTAATGATTTCATCTCCTTGGCATGGAGATTACAGCACAGCTGCACAGCTGAGATGTCACAATAAAAGCAAATGCTTACGAAAGGTTGTTCTTTATGTTTCTGGCTTGTAAATGTAAACTGCCTGTGCTATCCATACATGCCAGGAATGTCAACAGTGGCTCGAGACTGCATCTCTCGCCTCTGAACCAGGACAATACGAAATTGTAAGTGATAAATTCTCTCCATTTTCTGAGCTCAGAGCAGCAAAAGAACTAGTATTTGGACAGAGAAACCTTTTATGTTGGCTTGGGCAAGATATAAGCATAGAAGAAAAACTTACCCTGCCAGAAGAGCAGAACAGGTGAACTGCATTAGCTTGCCCCTCTCTCCTGTTGCAAAGATGTAGAATATGGTGAGTTTTCTTCCTCCACTCCTCTCATATGGACTGCAGAAAAAATAAGTAATTCTAAATGGAAGTAGTAGTTTGCAGGGCTGTCCTTTGCAGAGCTATTTGCTTTAAAGCACTTTCAGTGTAGGAAGCTGACAAATGACCACGTTTCCTGGAAGACAAACCCTTTTGAAACATTTAGAGGGTACAAGTGCAGCTGTGCTTCATACATTTGTGCTTTGTGCATTTGTTAGGAGCGCAGTGGAAGTTTGTCTTGCATTGCATGTCACTTGTGCTGTTGGAGCGCTGGCACAGGAATTCCCTGTGACATGTAAGGGAATGCATTGAAAGAAAAGAATCGACAAAAAGCAGGGAAAATGAAGAATCTGGGGGTGGCTTCAAGTTTCCAGAGATGAGATGGGAATTTTTCTTTGGTGGACTATCTTGTAACAGCTAAGTATGATTTTTTCCCACCTTTTCTGAAGCAGCTTCTTGGTTAGTCTTTGTTCCAGAATTTAGACCACTACTCACCCCTACGTCCCTTTACCCAGCCATCATCTTTGCAGTCTGTAGGCATCTTTTCTCAGGTTTTCCACTGCCCATGGTGTTACAGAGCTGTATTGGACATGCAGGAGCCCAGCCTGCTCCAAGGTTTGCAGGAGGGCTGCCTTTGTGATATCTACGTGATGTATTTGTCTGGAACTCCAATTTGTTTCTTGATTTTCTTTAAAATGCGAGATTTTGGGAAAGGGAGACAGGAGAAGGGAACACTTAGCTGACCTGAAAAATATTACCACCAATTTGTAATATGAACCTGAAGCCTGTAAAATGGTGACAAGTATGTGAAATTGTAAGATTCTGGCTGACATTTCAGAGTACAAATATCCACAGCTTCATCCAGATTGCAAAATATTAATGATTTCAAATGGAAAAATCTAATGGTCCAAACACTGGTTTTTCTTTTTCTATTTTAGGGACACCTAAAATGTGTTTTTTGTTGTTTTCTAAGAGAAACTAAGCATATTCTGGAAGTGAAATGACTTAAGTTTAAACACGTCAAG
Source organism: Aythya marila (assembly GCF_965140915.1). NCBI lineage: Eukaryota > Metazoa > Chordata > Aves > Anseriformes > Anatidae > Aythya > Aythya marila. The sequence continues at coordinate 2,338,396 of NC_139059.1, read as the reverse complement.
TATTAGAAAAACAAAAAAAAAACAAAAACCCCAAGCTTCAACTTAATACACACACACTGCCAACATTAAGATAACACTGATCAATATTCTTTTCAGGTTGAAGCTACCTTTTTTAAACAAAACAAACTACAAATATGATTGAAAATGCTCAAAATCATAAGACTTTGATACTTTCCTGGCACTTTAGATTATTAACCAGTGTTGAGTGGCTTATCATTTATGCTTTTTGCTTAGTTTTTCTCATTTTCACCTTCTGGTTACTGAGAAAATTCCAGAACAGCAAGGTTGGGTTTAACACCACCAAATGACATCAAAGTAACTCCCGAGAGCAATTTTCTTGGATTTCTTTAAGAAAATGACTAACTTCCTTATTTGTCTAGACACATATGGATGGATCTATATTCCCCTTTCTGCTATTTAATATTCCTTCTATACCTCCACACAGATACTAGAATTTCTGTAGACTTTTCGGAAGTTTTATTTTTTAAGCAGGCAGCATGCCAGCCTCATGGTCAGGTGCAGTAATCCAAGGAGTGCGTAATTTTCAATTGCACGCTCACAAATTAAACTGCAGCTGCTGCCCACAGTTAACCTGATCTGCTCCATGAGACATCATTAAGGAAAATCAATTAATTTTTCCATTCTCCCAAATGGTGCTGAAGCTGAATAGGAGGAGAAGGAAGAGAAAAGGGTGGAAAAATAGAGGACTTCTATGTCTATTGTATTGGAAAGATAAAACCAGTGGTATTGAGTAGCCAGGTTAATGCAGGTCAGTTACAGCTAGAAAGAAAGGAGATACAAGTAGTTTGTATTCAATTTTATAAATGAAAACGAGAGCTAGTCAACCATGAAACAAACCTTCTTGGTACTCAAGCACGGCTTCCTTACTTTTTCACCAGATACTTTTTCCATGTACTTCTGCTTTATAATCCTGGGTTAAGATTAGTTAAAGGTGAATAGAAAATCTCATATTAAGGGAAAGCCTGCCCTGAAAAACTTGATCCTGGCTTCCAACTCCACAAGGTTCAGGGATTTGTTATAATTCATTAAAAATTAACCGTAAAATAAGTCTTTGGAAAATAGGATATGTTACAGGAGGATTATTATTTTATTTTTATTTTTTTTAAATCTCATCATGGGCCAGACATGGAATAAAACCAGAGATGACACTTTATTAAAACTCATTGCACAGGGCAAAAGATGGGCTTCTGAAGTAAAATCCATTAGGGTGGCTTTTATGAAATGAAATGCAGCTGAGTGCAATCCAGGTTTTAATGGAAATTAAAAATATCATTTTTTAGGGATAGATATTTCAATTTGGGTATATTAATTTTTAGAAATGTAGATGATATTCACTAGAAAAAAAAAGTTTTATTTGCTATAGATTAAACTTCTATGCTCAAGTCAAAACATTATTTTTGCAAATTCTTGTCTGACGAAGACTTGTTTTGATGGTAATCAGAAATGAATATTCAAGAAATAACCTGGCCAGAGATGATTAATTCCCTTCAAACATTCATACTGAAGTTTAATGAACTAGATATTTGTTATAATTATATTTTCTGAAAGAAACTCTAGCTAAAAGCAAAACTAAACCCAAATAATTTTAGTAGAAATTAACACATATAAAGAAATTAAGAAATTTAACACATATATTCTTTACTCCTAAAAAACATGAACTGTAACCATTAATGAGATGTAATTATATACATTTTTTTAATTATAAACTGTATAAATAAAAATCTTTTCACTAGAACCCAGCGATTCATGAAATGTTTCGAGCATCAATCTATGCATATAGCATTTTCTCCTGAACCATGGGTAAAACTTACCAAAAGATTTCAAAATGTGAAATTTGTTAAGAAATGTAGAATCAGAGCAGAGCGTGGGAAAACCCTCCTTCTGCTTCACATCCAAACAAAAGCAAACCCCATGTTTTGAGGAGAGACCTCAGCAGGAACAAGCCATTTAGAAAGAGTTCATTATCAACCATACCAAATGCCATAACAGACCTGAGTGATCACATCACTAAGCAATTAACTAAGTAATCAATTAATTAATTATAAGGGAAAGTTACTCTTGTAACATAAATCAGTTCAGAAGCTCAAGTTTCAGAAATAAAGTATTTACTAAAAGAACTAAAGAAACAGAGCCACCACTATTCGCAAGAGAGGTTCTGTTATTCTTAATTAACATTTCTGAGCATGGGTAACACTCAAATGACCAAAGACCAAATCATCAGCTGGTGTGAATGAGCACAGTGCTGGTAAAGGTGAGGATCAGTGCTCCTTAGGACGGTTGATAGCCTGGGTCTAGATTTCAGCAATTAACAGAATAGCTCCAGAACAGGCAAAGCTTTCATTACTTTTTAATAAAAGACATTCAAGCAGAGTTTTCTTTCCCACCACAATTTTTATGTACTCCTTTTTCTTCTGGGATCTCAGCATCACTGAGATTGACTGCACTCCATGAGGACAGGATCTGAACTTCACTTCTACTATTGAAATATCATGCCTCTTTTTGTATTTATCCATCATCTGTAAAGTGGGTAACATGATCTGTGCCTATCATTTCTAACTAAGGTATAGGCTCTGGGGGGAAGTACAGTGTCCTGCTGAATATACAGAGATCTTAGTTGTGTTGTGACATGGATTTACTGAAAAACAAACAAACAAAAATAACAGCAACAACAACCCTCTGCATAATGTGTGTGCTCTTCTTTGCCTCTCCGTGTGCTTATTTGCTTACATAAAAGATTAAGAGACCTGGGATATGAGTAATGTTTTTTTTTTGTTTGTTTGTTTTTTTTTATGCAAAAGAAAACTAATATGTTTGGTTCCTTTGAATATAATAAAAACATAAATGTAAATATATATATAAATATTTCTGTCACGGGATGGAAAATTAGACTTTCCTGGAAAAGCAGAATAGAAGAATTTGGATGATTTACTTCCAGAGAACCATAATGGAGAGGGAAAAAAGATTTCCAATGGCTTCTCTGGGTCTGACACAAAGCTGCTACTTTTCATATTGACATCAAAGCTTTGATTTAGGCAACAGGAAAGTCAGGGATCCTGACTGCACTGTTACCACAGCTCTGAGAGCACAAAGAGATATCTCATTGTGTTGTTTGGATATAAAGGTATTTATTAGGAGTTCATTAACTGTTCATTCAATTAAATGAAAAATACATCTTGGAAAATCTAATAAACTGCTAAGAGTGGACAGCAAATAAATGATAGTGTTTGCTAGTATCATAGTTTATGTTGGAAATACACTCAGACTAGAAAATATGGTCATTAAATACTCTTTTTCCTTAACAAGTAGTGCTAAAGCATTACTAAACCTAATATTTGTACACCAAGTTTTAATGCATCATTCTTATTGACAAGTCCAAGAGTTGACTTTCCACTCAGTTTCCCAAGCTGGAGTTTGACATATTAGTAAATGCCATCTGCAGCACAGAGTCTTCGGGGACTTGAAGAGTTCGCTAAGCTTTCAGTAAACTAACAGCAAACTAAAAACCTTGGATGTGTGTCCAGCAATGTAGCATGCTTTGCAAAGTACGGCCCTAAAGTTTCCTGTTTTAGGGGATGCAGAAAAAGGGGTGAGAGAGAAAAGTAATAACAGTTCCCTACCACTTTTTGAAGTACAGCCTGTATGTGTATATGTATATATAGAAATATATATACACATACATTATGTACATGTGAAAACTGTCACACAAAAGGCAAAAAGCATACTTCTCTAACTGCGGCCCTGTCCCAAGCCCCTCACCCAAAGCCTCATGATATTAAAATTGATTTCCTCTCCTCTCCTTCTCTTCTTCCCTTCTTTTCCTCTCTCTCTCTCTTATTTATTTATTTATTTATTTATTTATTTATTTATTTATTTATTTATTTTTATTTTAAAGGGAAAATTAGTGTATTATTTTAACTTGAGAGGAAAAATAATGAAAAATTGTCTGAAACCTGCACTCCAGCACATACAATTTTGGTTCAAACAATTAACATTTTTCAGTGTTCTATGTAACCCAAACCAGGAGCTTATAAAAAGGAAACGAGGACAAAACTAATAATAGTACTAACAGGACACTTATAAAGTGAATTTATTACCCTTACTATCAACCAAAAGGAATGTTGAGAGACAGACTGGGAAATTTTTGATTAATTTATAGGTGGACCACTTAATTTATAGGTACTTACAATCATGTAGAAATAAATGGCATCAGTCACAGAATAAATCCTATTTACTAGTGTTTCCAGGTTGCCCTATCAAAGCAGAGCTGAACATCATGCATTTCCTGGCAACTAATGGACTTGGGCAACCAATTCCTTTTGGCAAATTAAAAGTAGAATCTGAAGAAATGCCTGATTTCTTAAACACAATTGCATAACTGGAGGACCATACACGGGGTGTGCCTTTCCAACTGTTGTGATTCACGTATAATGCAGTCACACACAGATTTTGTGTTTTCATGCCACGTTGAAATGGATGCTGGGAAATCTAAACTTTTTCCATTTTGCAACAGAAATACTTCAGTTTCGTGACTAATGAGAGCTCCCATGTGTACAGAACAAAGACAGGAGATAAGGAAACAATAGAGAAAAAGGAAATCAATATCATCTCTGGTCTATGAAAATATGTCTGCAGGAATTGAGGCCCTAAACATATGCTGTATTTTCAGGGACAGCTATGTAGGCATCTGTGTGATGTAATGTTGAACATCTAAGAGTTGGGCATCATGGCTGAGGTGGAACCCCAGGTTCCCAGTAGAGTGATCCGGGAAAGAAAGGGGTGATTCATTCAGGCTGGTGGGATGAATCATCTCTGAAGATGCCTTTTAACTCTCAAGTAACCAAAGAAGCTGCCTGGATGATTAGTTCAGACCAGATATCCAAATATTTGGCTAATAAATGGCTAAGGTAAAGAAAGAATTCTCTGTATTCTCCATCACTCTACAAGGCTTGTTTTAAGGTGTATCAGAGTATGCTGCTTTCACTAGAAGAATGTTCAGCAAGCTACTAGATCATGAGTTTGTCTGCCTTCCTCTTAGTAATCATTTGTCTTGAGGCTTGGGAGGTGCCACAACTCCTCAGGGTCATGAGAAAAGTATTTTCTGCTACAGGTAACTGCAATAATATGAAATCAAGGGTTTAGCAGATTGAGGGGAACAATGAAGTTCTAATTCCCTTCCCAGGAAGAGGAAAAAATGATAAGCAGTGTCACTAGTCTTGTGACGGGAGAGGAGCTTTAATTCCTTAATATGCCAAGATTATATTTATACTGAGTAATGCTTTAAGTTTCCTAGGAAAAGAAGAAGAAATGCAGGCTAGCAATTTGTTCTGAGATGGCAGAGCTGTGACCTTTTCACAGACGGGACAATCCAAATTCATATCAAGAAAGAAAACTGAAGCCGAGGAGCACTGATGTTATGTACAGAGAGATTCAGGAGCTGGTCTGCTAGAACAGCTTCATGGGAGTGTGGACAACAGTTTTAGATAAATAAAGATTGTTATCCAGGCAAAGGGTAAAACAGCATTGGTCTGGCATTACAAGATTAAGAGCACACAAAAAAATCAGCCATTCTAAGCCCAGAATCCTAAATGGGAGATGAACGGCCTGTGAAGGAGTAGAGCTAAATAAAGAGCCCCATGGAGGGAGGGATGCCAGGACAGAAAATTCCCTCCTTCTGAATCTCCTTTGAACCAGTGTGGTTTTGTGCACCTGTGGCTTATCAGCAAGGCATTTGCATTTTGCAAAGCTGGCTCGGGCTCTGTTTCCATGAGAGCTTGCTGGATCTTCTCCCGGTTTTACAGAGCCCTGGAGTACGTGTTCTTGTAATCGTGTTTGATCATATGTTTGACTGCTAACACTGGTGAGTTTTAACACTTCCAACAGGAAGATTCATCAGCACAGACCTGATCAGTGACAAACCTGCTCTTCTGACAGCAGTAAAAAATACCTATTAAGATGGCTTTACATGGATACGAACAAAAGTATATAAAAGCAGATGTCAGTTATTTAATTGGCTTAGTCTTTTGTTCTCTGCTGAGTCAGACAAAAAGCTCAGAGATCTGTCATTATGCAGCTTTTCTTATCTATGAAGTCTGAATCTATTATACTGAGGTAGCATGTTTTTAATCCACTCCGCTCAGTATGACCTCATGGCTGTGAGATTGCATTGTCGTATATAAACACTTAATTGTGTGGGCTTCATGTGGACATCAGGGGATTAAACACAATGGGTTCGAACGTGAAATAGCTAAATGCAGAATACTGGCCTCATATTTTAATTTGTTTCTAGGGAGAAGACACAATACAATATGTATTTGGTGTCAAGCAATTCACATTTTATCTAGTACTGAATGTAAACCACACAGAGGCAATGGAGTTCTTTGTGGTTTGTTAGTGTTACAACAGGAATATAAGATCTGCAGAGGTGCAACAGTTCACATTGCAGATTTACTTTTCTCAGTTGATCAGTTGAACAAGCTAGGTTTTATTTTGCTAGTCTTTCTCCTAAAAGATATGATTTAGAAGTTCCCTACTTTTCTTTTTATTTATTTATTTATTTATTTAACTTTCCTGAAATGGGGTAAGAGATGATATAGCTGAAATGATACTATGGTGACATAACAAAGAACAGTAAAGGTCAGACCGGATTAATTTGCTACAGGATCAGCTGGAGAATATTAAACCTCTTAACTGTAATCCTTTGATAACCAGTCCTATAATGTAATCATCAGTGTACATCCAATAACATCCATGTTAATTACTTTAGAATTATATGTTTCATTTTTAATCAAAAGACAAATTTTAAAGGATGCCAGCACCCTCCCCCACATCCCAACAGTTAAAATAACCCTTTTCAAATAAAAAGAGACTATTTTTATGAGGCGGCTGGGGAAAAGTCAGCCTGGAAAATATCCTTATGAAGGAAGCATCTGTCACAAGTCAAAATGTTATCACTGGTCCCTGGGGATATCCAGTACAAACAGAAGTGAAATACTCAGTGCTGAGGTTTGACGGGCGAAGTGAGGATTTTGCAGTTTGGAGAGCGTGTTATCAGGCTGGATCTGAGCAGCTCACTCCCGACATGCGGGACAGCATATGAAGTCTTTGTACGTGGAGGCTTGGAGGAGAAGGAGGAGGATTTTTGTTTGAGCACAGGGAATTTAATATTCATGGAGAGGGGGCAGCTGCTCTGTGCAGGATCCGCAGGAGCACTTTCTCACGAAGCGGGGAGCTGTGTCCCCAGGCGGCGGCAGCTCTTCTGGGGCAGAGCCCACCCTCAGAGCTGCCTCCAGCCCATCCATGGCTGCCAACTGGGCAGGAGTTCATCTGCTGCATGGACAAACGTGCAGAAAACATCAGGCTGCGACCCACACATTTCTGTAACAGTTCCGGAAATAATTAACCACCCTCTAATGCAGGAGTGGGTGTGCTGCACAGCTTGTGTGCGCAAATGTCTTCCAGAAAGGTGAAAAAATGCTTTGAGTCTTAACTGAAAAACTAGGAAAAAAAAAAAAAGTCCACAGATTGATCTGAGCCAAAGCATGGTTATGTTGAAACATTGACTTTACTGGGGGTGGTGAGTGCTAAAGTGCTTTACAAGTCTGTCTGATACTTTGGTGGCTAAAGAGGAATTTTGAGGTGTAATTTTAAGCATCCACCACGTAACTGTCAGTAAACTATTGGTAAATAAACTGGTAAAGCCCTTCCTCCTCTCTCCAGAAGAGCAGAGATCGGGCTGGAGTGGATCGGGGTCGTATGGTCCAGCTTTTCACAGAAAGGGCAAATGCTGTTTTCCTTAAAGTAGCTTGTAAAGTCTCATAGTCCTTGGGAAAAAAACAATCCCATGGGTACTCTGAGAAAGAGTATTTATACATGACTTCAGTTCCAAATGTGCCGTAAAAGTCTGGTTGTACCCAAGTATAACAACATCCTTTTTGATCCTCACAATGTCATAATTTTACAGTAAAATTTCAGGTTTCCATAACTCTCTTCTTTCAACATCCTTTCTAGTGAAATTTGCTAAACAGAGATGAAGGGGGACAGAGACGCAGTTTAACAGCAAATGCTGGGCTGAGTTACGGAGTTCCTCCAGGACGAGATAATTGCTTACATTTCCTCAGACGGGTGTTTGAACATAATCGAGCCACACGTTTTCTGGCACTGTGCTGAACCGTGCAGCTTTCTAGGCAGGTGCAGTATTTGCAGGAAGAGGCCAGGTCTTGGGAAATGAGAGTTCATCAAGTTGCTCGATCTTCTGAGAGCTCAGGTGAGTTGCCTAAAGTTTATCTCTGGCAGACAGTGCTGAATTCATGCTGGCCCAGTGCATTTGCAGCTCGGAGCTGTGCAGAGAGTGGGGTGGCACTGCTGGCCCTTGAACAAGTGCTGCTGTCACTGCTGACCCTCCTAAGGCAGCATCGACTGGGGCTCTGATGCTCTCCCCATCAGCAGTTTTAGTCCATCTCCATGTTACTTCTAGGGACCAGCCTTTCATTCTGAGGTTTGTCCATGATGCCCAACATCCTGTTGTGCAGAGATGCCTCCTGGCATTAGGCCTGGCTTAATGAGTCCTACAAAGAAGCACGTTCATTTGGGATGGGTTCCATGGCCATGAATCCATATCAGTCTTGGCCAACTAGCACAGGCACTTTGTGCCTAGCACCACTTTGTGTCATGACAACATGCTGAAAGGACCGAGTCAGAGGTGAAAATGAGCTTGGGAAGTCTCTCTATACTGACTTGCAGTTTTTGGTGTATTCTAATTTTCAGCCCCTTCCTCCTTCAATAAATACCATGATCCAAAACAAATACTTCCATCAAAACCTAAATCACTCAGAGAAACCTATGAAGAAGCAGCATCTGTACTTTACACTGATGACTGATCCAATATGTTATTGTCCTTTAAAAAATATACTAGAAAGGAAAGTTGACCTCAGCAGCAATTCTTACTCTGGGTTGTGCTGTAATGCAATAAGATTTATAAATCTTTAATTGCAGTTGGTTTGCTATAAATGCTTAATGATAACATGATGTCCAAGTGGCTGTTGGAGGATATTAGTGACTAGGCAGAGTTACAAAGCTACAGTGCTGTAAGTAACCTAGCAATGGACAGAAGCTACAAAGGATTCACATCTGCTCTAAAAATGTGCCAGGGATAACGAGGTGTGTGTGTGCGTTTGTGCGTGCGTGGAGATGTGCGTGTGCATGGACTTACATAGCAATCATTCGATCAGCTTGCCTGGGAAATTTCAGTTTGTGTGGGAAGACTATTGAATCACTTGAAATTGCTTTTAATTAAACCTTTAAATGTTCGCTTAGTCAAAGAAATGCTTGGAGCTCTCAACTTGTTCCTCTGCAGAACTCGCTTTTGGTGGCTCTGCTGGTGCCAGCACAGGGCTGAGCCAAAAGGGAGGGTGGAAGGGGAGAGGTGGCGGCCTGTCTTTAGCACCCCCAGCCCCTGCACGCACACTGCCACATGGCAGTCTGGTCCTGTCCAGCCTCCCCATCTGCACAGCAGGCACATCCAGCCCTGCAATCTCACCCTTTACAGAAAAGGCTGCTATGATTCACCTCTTCCCTTTCTTACCCTGTTTCCTTGAAGGAGGGAGTGGAGAGAGAGGGGAGAGGAGAGGACCCCACCAGGTGTGATGTGTGCTTTTGGCTAAGAGTTGCCTCCTGGATGCAGGTCATTAAAAAGAGACTTCACATAATATTTTTTTGCTTAAGAGAGGGAAAAGCAGCACCAAAAACTCATGGCTGTCCTCACTCGTGTGGCTTCCTGAAGCTTTTACTCTGCACCATTTACCCTGCATAAATCAATTGCCAGAATATTAGTGCTTTGCTTCCTTGTTTACTCTGAAAGATTATGTCCCATTAGCAGATTTGTCTTGTAATTGAACTGAAGTGTAAAATGCCAATGTTCTGACAACCTCAATGGACAGGATTAACTGCTGCAGACATTTCTGTTCTCTTTTGAAACATTTTGATTGAGCATAATTAATCCAACTGAGCTGATAGGATGATGGATGCTTCCAGCCACAGTGGTTTGCAGATTGAAGCGAGGCTGGACATATATATCACAGCAAGATAAAGAGGTAATGACAGACAATGGCTTCTGTTTTTATAGCACATTTTTCCTCTCTGTATGGCTACGTCTCAGTGGCAAAGCCTAAACCTCCCTCAGTGCCCAATTGCAGGAGTACATTCTTCTGTCAATTTGTTTCTGGAGCACCCTGAAAGCACATCTTTAGCTTTGATTTTGTGCCTAAGCATCAATTCAGAGTCAGGCCCTTCAGCAGTGACAGCGTGTGGGCTGCCACTGACCCGGCCACTAGTGGGACTGAACGAGGATTTTTCACTACTGCTGCTCTCGCAGGCACCTTCTTTCCTTAGGGTTGCAGTGCACCATCAGTCTGGCAGGGAGAAGCTTCAGAGGGAGTAGAACAGGTCTTTTGCATGCTGCCTTAATCCAGCAGCAAAAGGGTTTTCTGTCCCAGGCTGGATTTTTGAGCCTGCATGATATACAAAGTTGCAGTGCTCAAAGGCAAAAATTTGAAGTTTTTTAAAAGGAGGACATGGCAAGCTAAGCACCAATTGCTGTTTTTCAACAGGAACAGCAATAACAAGATTTAGATGAGATGTCTGCATGCACAGACCCATCCTTGAAGGACACAGAGTGAAGCCCAAAGAGGAATGGCCAGTTATCAGGCTTACCTGATGAGAAACTAGCTTAATGAGTCTTACCCCAGACTCAGGGTAAGAATAGATAGATAGGGATGTCTTGGCTTTGCAGTTGGTCTGGGTTATTTTATGTCTTCACTTTTTTTCTGCTGTTGCTTTTAACCCTTTTTTTACAGGCACTCAAAGCTGAAAGGTTTTATGAAATGAGGACAAATAGATGCTTTGAAATTCTTAATGGCACAGTCTTCAAGTTCAGTTCAGAGAGGCGTCATTGTTCTAGTTTACCAGAAGTATTTAAGTCTCTTGTCCCTGACCAAGACTAAGTTAGAAATCTTGTAAAAAATTGTATTATTGTGGTTAGTTCCTCTAACCAATCCTGGAATTACAGAAGCATGAAACAATGAATACAAGGAAAAAAATCAGAAGATATGTGCCACCACGTGCCTTTATTTTCAACTACTATGAATAGAAGACTGTTTACTATCTTTTTCACGTGTGAAAACAACACCTATAGCTTGGCTTAACTCCTGGGGCTTCTGAAAGCTCTTGCGTGTCTCATGCACCTCATGTTCTAAATCAAGAGGCAAAATGAAATTATGCTTAAAGAGATCAAATGATTTGCTTCAGCTGGATTTCTGCAAGCAGCACTGCAGCCCTCTGCTCACTGGACTGGAAGGTCAGCAATAGCTTGGGGAGTCATATTCTGCTTTATTATATAACTCGTATCTCCGGAATTAAAGCTTAATCCCAAGCTGGAGCTCGGTGTACAAATCAGACAGGACTTGCTTACATTATCAGTAACACAACCACCCTGCTTTTGGATGGTACAGCAACAGGCATAAGCAATAAAGATGTTTTTTAATCCGAGCCACCATGTAAGGGAAATGAAGCTGCTAGTTCTCCTTTGTTGCAAGGCTGCAGCAGCTGTCCAGAAAATAAGGTTTTTGCCAGTACTTTGATGAAACAGAGTTTTGCATGGCATGGGGTGCCAAACATGCTGCCGATAGAAGCAATAAAGCCACATCCAAAACCTAAAAATAATATTGGGATTGTTTTAAATTAAGGTTACAGAATATGGATTTAATTAGACCTTGCATGGATTCTGAATAGCAATTATTACATATTTGTTCAGGTTTAAGTATTTTTATAGGATTTTGTTTTAATCCTGTTAGAATATTTTTCCTATGGGATGGGGATCATCTTTGTGAGAGGAAGAATGGTCTTGTGGTTAAGGCTGGCCTGAGACTTAGGAGATCTGGGTTCGGTTGCTGGCTCTGCCACAGACACCCTGTGTGAGCTTGGGCAAGTCCTTTAACAGCCAGCTTCTTTTTCTTAAAATAAAAGTCCGAGCCCACTTAAGCATCTAAAAGATGGGGCTGCTGAGAACTGCTGAGTGCTCAGCATTAAAAAGAGGGGAAAAAAATAGAAAAAAAAAGAAGAAGAAGAAGAAAGCTGGCTGCCTATCTAAGAGTTGTCTTCTTTTGGTCCCTTCAGTGCATGCTGAGAATTTCTGAAAATTTGTCCCTTCGTGTCTCTATTCTTCATCTGTGCAGCAGAAATCATTGCACTCCTCTAGCACACAGGGATTCCCAAAGTGTTCACAAAGCTGCAGCTGCGGCATGGGATGGGCTGAAGTTAAAATGATTTTACTTTGGCTTTTATGCCAGCAATGGGTGAAAATATGAGAAATATCATTGCTTCCTGCCAAACTGGTTAGCCTACTGCTGCAAACCGGCCACCAAAAGGAGGAGGTGCCAGGGCAGGATTTCTGTTGTCAACGCACCATCTGGGATTGAACTCAGCAGACTGGTGGCCTGACTATGGGGACTGCTATGGTGTGGCCTCACCTTGAGTACTGTGTGCAGTTCTGGGCACCACAGTACAAAAAGGTCATGAAACTGTTGGAGAGTGTCCAGAGGAGGGCTACGAAGATGGTGAAGGGCCTAGAGGGGAAGATGTATGAGGAGCGGCTGAGGTCACCGGGCCTGTTCAGCCTGGAAAAGAGGAGGCTGAGGGGAGGCCTCATGGCAGCCTACAGCTTCCTCATGAGAGGGATTGAAGGAGCAGGCACCAATCTGTGCTCTTTAGTGACCAGTGACAGGACCCGAGGTAATGGGGTCAAGCTGCGAAAGGGGAGGTTCAGGCTGGACATCAGGAAGAGGTTCTTCACTGAGAGGGTTGTCAGGCACTGGAACAGGCTCCCCAAGGGCGCAGTCACAGCACCAAGCCTGTTGGAGTTTACGAAGTGTTTGGCCTGTGCTCTCAGTTATATGGTCTGAAATTTTGGGTAGGCCTGTGTGGGGCCAGGAGTTGGACTTGGTGATCCTTATGGGTCCCTTCCAACTCAGGATATTCTGTGATTCTATATCTCTATGACTCAGGCATCTGTTTATTGCTCCCTCCGGCAGCCCAATTTTCAAACCAGTTGTGTGAAACCAGTTCGAACCAAATGCCAACTGCAGGAGATTCAAGGGGCTCAAGAGGGGCCCTGCCCCTCTCATTTATTATTGTCAGGAGTGCTGGTAACAGGTGATTAACCAAAGAATAATTATTAAATCAAATCAGGGTATCAGGGATTAATATTTCAGAGGAGATCAATAAGAATAATAAAGTGGCAGTACATTCATTCAGGATGCATAGACATATGCCCAAGAAAACGTTATTTTCTGAAGATACAGACAGCACCTGGAAAGGCTAATTTACAAGAAATATTTTTGTATATAGCAAACTTATAGTTTGTGTGAAGTCAAAAATCACAGGTATAGATTCATTAAGGTCACAGCATAATGGTTAGAATGAACCTTCTGCTCAAAGCAAAGTGAACTTCATAGCCAGACTGCGCTGCTCAGGGCCTCATCTTCTAATTGAGTTTTGCATATCTTTATGGGTGGGGATTTCACAGCCTCTCAGGCACCTGTTCACAGTCATGGTGATTTTTTTCTTCCTTTCTTCTAACTAAAATTACCCTTGCTGCAAACTGCGTCTGCTGCTGTTTGTCCGCTATGGCACAGCTCAAAGTAGAGGCTGCCTCTGCAACATCCCCCCTCCCAATTAAGTCGTTGAAGGTGGCAATTAAAGCTGTCCTCAGCAAATAAAGCACAAAGCAGCCTTTCAGACAGCTGTGCTAAGGACTGATATTGTCTCCTGCTATGAAGTTATCTGCTACAATCACCCGTGCTGCTCACATGCTCCCATTCACTTGCTGTAGATAAGCAGCTCTGCATTTATTAATATTTTAAAATATTAATTACTAGTGGCTCTGGCAAGTAGCTGATCCCTTAATTGCTGGGGGCTGGGAGAGTGTGCAGACAAAGGACCACAGTGAACTTGTCCACCCATCCTTGGACTCTCGCACCAGCTATGGACATCTTCTGGGAACAAGACACTGGCCTGGGGGAAGGTTTCACATCACTGGAAACATTTTAGGGGCATAAATGCAACCTGCCCACTTACTTGTTAACATAAATATTTGCAAAGCTGCTCTAAGAGCATATTTAAGACAGGTGAGAACAAACGAACTTCTCCTTGCCTCTTATGCACTTTTCCTTGCTGAGTGTGGGCTTGCCCATCTGCTAGTCACAGATGCTGGTACCTCAATATTCCCAACACCAGTTCTGGTGGCACTGTGACAGTAGGACAGGGAAAGTCTCTCTATCCTGTGCCTGTTTCCAGTGGAATATATATATATATATATATTTATTTTTTTTTTCCATAAGCAGCATGTGCCATAGAATGTGAAAAATGTCCCATGTGGATTTCCATCCATTTGTGCTGGCCAGTACACCCAGGTTTTGCTGTGGAACATGGCCAGAATATAACATATTTCCAGTATATTTCCTGAGTTGCTTATGGTTGTTGGGTGAGTTTTCCTCCAACAGCTGTGTAAGAACCAAAAGATAAAAACAGAGATCTGGTGTGTGTGGCCACCCAGAGAAGAGGTTGTGAGCAATGATACGGAAGCTGACCACTGGAGCCAGTGACATCGCCAAGCGGAAATTCCCCATGATTGGGGAAGAGGTTACAATTGGCACTAGTAAGATTTAATTTATTTGAAAACAGACGAAAGGCACAGTACAAAAACTTAGAGAGAATCATATAGTGCTCACCATTAGTGTGCTTTAAATCCACTCTGAGCTACAATTCTGATTTTTCTTAATGAAAGTTAAACTCATCTTTGGAGGTACAGTTACATAGATAGTTTCATTCCATACTGAGCAAAATGTGAGGCCAAGGGTATTTTTTTAAACTTTCCACCAGCTATGCTATCAATTTATCTTGGAGATGTAAAGCAAATTTGTTACATTTTCTCATGGTTTCGTCATTTGTAAACTTCACAATAAAACAACCAGATGTTTTAATGTGCATTTAAATAAAATTTTGTGATGCCTCAGCTTATGAAGTCTTTTTTTTTTTTTTTTTTTTTTTTCCCAATGTTTTAACTGAAGAAATAGAAAGAAAACAGGAATCTCCCAGGGTACCCTGCATCCTGCAGGGTTTGAGGGTTTGAGCTTTAATTGGGATCTTAGAGGTCAGAGGTGGTATTTTATACATCATTTGGTGCCAAATGTACGGTTGGCACCAAGCTAATCATCTGCCTCCAAGCAATGTTACAAGGGCAGAATCAGATCAAAGAGATTAAAAAATGAAGAAAACTATATGAAAGCTTAGTATTGCCAAGGTACTCCATTGAGGTGGGCAATGGAAGAACCTTGTCTTTCAGACATAAAAACTAATAAGGGCTCTCAGGCTAGGTGACATGCTGCCCAATGGCCCATGCACCAGAATTGCTCTAAAGACACTTACTGCTAGAGAGAAAGTTGGAGGGGAAAAAAAAAAAAAAAGGACAAACAGAAAAATAACTATAGATGTCTGCCTGGCTATGTCCAAAATACTATCTGAATTCTTTAATCTATGATGTTTTGAATGAATATGTGAATACATGAATACAAATGTATTTGAAATATTAACTTATGTCAGTAAAATTATCCTGAAATAGTCATCAACCTCATAGCTACCAATTATAACGACTTCTCACTTCTGAGTTACTATTCCTTTTCATCTCTGACTCTTGGGCTCAATTAAACTACAGTGAAAAGAAATGATCTTGTAGGACTAAGAGCTATGTTCCAAATATTCTATGGCACATATCAAAAGATTTCCAGGAACATTTCACTTATAACAAGGGTTCTCCCTCTGTGCTCTTGGAAAGCTTAAAGGTAAATCTCAGTCAGTTTATAGCTAGGAAGCAGGCTAAGATAGGTCACTTCATATGACTGACGGATTAGTTTTCTTTTCTGATTGATCTCAAGGTCACTTAAGATTCACTTGCCAGAGGCAGACAGCTGAAATGAAGTTGTCCTAGTTCGGTTCTCAACACACCAGAGCAGCCATAACAACAGTATCATCACTGGGCACTCCTTTAGTGCCTGTCAACAAGCTATTGCAAAGTACTTTATCAATAGGAATTAATTAGCTCATGCACTGTGAGGTCAGTGTTACAAGACGGCTTTTAAAGTGGAGAAAATGGAGGTGCAGACAACTTAAGTGACACTTGACAAAACACTTCTTAGTGATGGATAAAGCCAGGAATTCATTTCCCAGCTTCCTGTTCTTGCTTTGCCATGTCTTTTTCCTCTAACTGCACTAGCTCTAGTAATTGCTCGGAGAGGTGTGCCGCAAAGTTTCTTTGAACTGATTACACATTTTAAGCACCCTAGAAACTGCTCTGATTTGCCATATGGCCAATATCATTCAACTCCAGCTATAAAATCCATACTAATCCAAATCCAAACAAACGTGACCATGTTTTCTTCTTAGCCCCTTAATATTTGGTTCTTCCTTCCTTGTAAAGGCATATGCTTTTGAATGATTCAGTTTACATGCAGTCCATGATGAGATCTGTTTGCAGGTGGGCTTATATTCCCAGCTTTACTACACTCCCCATTCGCTTCCAGCACGGAGTGGTTTGAACATGATACAGTCTCCAGTAATTAGTCTGCTTTGCTGACAAAGAAAAGGGGTTTGATCACAGAGACAAAAGCATTTCAGGCTCCCCAGGAGATCATAAAGTTAGACTGTAGTTCCATTGGTTCACAGCCCACAGTAAAAACAAAACAACAAAAACATTGCATTTAGTCTCTTTGAATCCAAAATAGAGAGTCTACCAGTAGACTGGATTATAGAGGATAAATGCTCTCACCATGCCTCTGCTGGCTGGATTTTTGCATGAGTTGAAACGTCATTCTTCGTGCATCTGAAGAGGGACAAATTATTATGAATATTTTAAGAAAACAAATTAAAAAAAAAAATCACCAGTGGCTTCTGGAAAAACAGAAGGAAAAACTGCCGAAAGTTGGACTCTTCAGGCTACGCAATGCAGAGGACATAGCTACTTCATTTTACTTTCTGACTGGTTGTTTCTGCTCTCAGACTGAACCTAGCATTAACTCTACCTTCACTATTTCCATAAATGAGAAAAAAGGCAACATTAGTGATCTGCGCTTTTTTTTTTTTTTTTTTTTTTTTTTTTTTTTTGATAGGTTTTGTAAAGCATTGAGAAAGTTTTTATTCTGAACAACAGAATTTATCTGGGGATATCAGCCTTGTGTGCTGTTCCTGAGAGGTACTCAAAAGTGATGGAGGACCTCCTTGAAAAGGCAAGTGGAAAGGCAATGCCATGTCCATTCACTCCTCACTTTCTTCTGCTGCTATTTAGAGAGGCAAATACCCACCGATACCTTGGTTTTCACCATCCATTTTACCCAGGGCAATAATACTTATGCATAAAAGGTATGGGGCTTGACAGGCTTTTGTGGGTGTGGAGGAGAAGGTGGGTAGTAAAAACCTGTGCTTCATATAGACTTTGTAATGGCTGTCGTCTGAGTGAGCAAGGACTGGAGGCCCAGTGGCATTCCTGGGCTCTTTCAGGAAGGCAACCATTCACCTTTTATGTCCATTCTTGCAGTTGTAAGTGAAATCTTTGTCTGGTGGATTATTGCCAGTGCATTCCTGAAATGGGAGACTACTTTTGCTTTTGTGTAAGATGTGCATTCGTTCTTTTCCACATCAGTAATGCATTACACAAAATAGCATCAAGTGTGATTCAAAAAGAAATGGGATTAGAGGTACTAAACAGTACAAAGCATACCACACGTGCCAGACAAAGTCACAGGTTCAAGCAATAAGCAGATGGAGACATAGCAAGAGGGCATGGGCGGTGCGGAAATGTACTTAGGAAGCTGATCTTAGTTATTTGTTGGAGTGTGACCACAAAAACAGGTTGAAGAGGTTTTGTATTCAGCAGCTGCATCATGTAAGTCATTTCATAAGCTGATTAAGTTCTATCTTAAAATCAGTTAGGCTCTGTGCTCCCGGTAGAAGGTGGTTCCAGACTCCTCTTGCTCAGGTTGCTAGTTATGTGGTGTTCAGCTTAATTGTACCCATCATAATTTTAGTGTCATTTGTTCTTCTGCTAAGGCTTCCTTTAGTGTAAACAGTCTTATTTCCTCTAGCACTTATCTCTAGGTGTATTTACACAACCCTTCCTCCAGAACGCTAACTTCAGGGATAAACAGGTGGAGGTCTTTAAATTCACCTCATAAGAGTAACCCTGTTGTTAGTAGTCTGGCTTCTCTGTTACAGTTTGAATTTATTCTCCCTCTAGGTGAGTAATAGGAAGAATACTGATGCTCCTAATCTCACCTCTTACAGTGACATTGCCACTCCTCCTGGGGAGATGCCTCCAAACACACTAAACTCACACAGATGCCACATAATCGTACTGCAGCTATCTCAGACAGTCCTTGTGCTCAATTCTGCTCATGAAGAAGTCTCTGCTCATATCACCACCATCCAACAGAAACGCTGGGTTCATGTACCACGGACAAAGCAGCTTGAGAAACATAGTAAAACCAATTGACATTGACACACCGCCCTCCTGAAAAGCATTTAATTATTCTACAAAAACATACAATTTCAGCTACACACTTCCACTGAAAGCAGACAGCTTCTCGTGTAGAAGGTGTAATCTATTAAATGCCAACAACCAGAGTTGTATCTGACAAGAAGTAAATCACCTCTTCTAATGGAAACAGAATTCGGGGAGGCAAAAGGTAATGAAGTTTGCTCAGTGCACCAGCATTGCTGAGTATAGCCTTGTGAAACATGCCATGGGATTTTTAATGATGTGCTGTTTCATGAGGAAGAAGAATCTTTTCAATGTGACAGCTGAGGGATACCAGATGCTACTGCACAAAGCTCCCTAACTTCACATGAGTGTTGGTCCTGACTCAAAGGGAGTAGTGCCACCTACTGAATTGCCAGATCCATTCCCTGCAACAGCTGGATTGTAATGCCACTTATTTGGGTGAACCCCATGGCCTTCCAGATGATGCACTTCTCTTCCCTGGAGTAGCAGGTGCAGGACTTAATGACTCATTCCGAGGATGCAGCAATGGTTGAAGAACATTACTTGCTCTACTGCACTTTAGTGTTACTTTCAGAATAAACATGGCCATAGGTTCCATAAAATAGGGATAGATGAAGGTGGACTGAGAAAGTAATGTAATGTTATTGCTTCCTTAGGAGAGGACAGGGCTCAAGACAATCATCTTCACAACCGTGAAAGTGCCTATCACACTGCAAGTTGGATATCAATTTTATTTTTTGAAAATAATCCCCCAAACCTCTTTCACTCTGCTCCCCCAGATTAGTCAGTCACACACACATCAGCGTTCACTACAGCTGATGTTAGAGATCCAACTCAAAGAACAGTCAGTTGTCATTAAGGTTTTGCCTTCCAGAAGAAATGAGGAACATCGTATCTCTTTCTTCCTACGGCTGTTTTGATTCTGTACAAAAGTAGGCTAAAAGTTCTTGAATGGTCTGCCTAGTTTTTGTTATTCTTTCACCTTAAAAATATCAGAAATGTATTGTCTTTCTGGTTTTGTTGCATTCTTTTCTAGAAAAATGTCTAAGCCTCATCTTTTGAGATGATTAACTGACAATTAACCTAAATTAGTTTATACATTTGTAAAGACTAATTTAGCTACCCACAAGTATTTGTTTGAGGATACCATAATTTGTTCAAAATGGAGCAAAATATCGAATCTAGCTATTCTTGGGGTTGATTAAGAGGTAGCAGCTCATCACTGTTGAAGATGTAGTGGTTAGAGCTGGTTTGAATATTTTTGGAAGTCATGAAGTCATTCTTTTTCTGCAGAAAACCCAAAATTGCTTCTTCTGAAGTATCTTGGCTATGTCAAACTTTTGGTGAATCAAAGGCTGGCTTCCAATGGAACCATGCCTAGATTCATGATGGGGACCTGAGGGCTTCCCAGGCAGGCTCTGCTGCCAAGCTCATCCCAGTGCAGCAATTTGAAAGTTGAAATAGGAACACGGGTGGTGGTGGAGAACCGGAGGAGAAAATATAGAGAAGACATAGAAAGAATTTTAAACAATCATAATTAAATTTAGCTCATCTCAAATATCAGTTTTCCCATCCAATAGTATCTCTGACATTGTCAGCTTATTTGTTCTCCAGCCATTCATTGTCTCCTGTAGGCACATGCTGCCAAACTAATGACAACCAGCTCCTCGGACAGAGCCTGGGGGTGGATGTGGCCGGGTCCAAGCTGAGAAGGTGCCATGGGCCCAGCTGAGCCCCTGGGGGAGATGGTGCAGCGGTGAGATGTACTTGCAGAGGAGGCTTTCCCAGCCAGCTGGGAGCAGGGCTCTCATTTGGACAGCTGCCTCCACAGAGCCTCAGGGACTGACTTCGAGCACAACTTTGGTCTTCCATGAAAGAGCTCTGTAAGGCTTTGATAGACCAAAAGCCTCTGCCTCTTCCAGAAATACAGTTTTTAGGCTTTCTTCTTCCCTTATAAGGAACTGATGAAACCCTGTGAGCACCTCTGAAAAGTTCCATTTTAAGGAACAGGAATCAGTCAATATTTTCAACTGCCCGGTGTCCCACAAAAGAGCAAGCAGTGTATCGGTATCATCAGTGTGTGCTGGAGAGAAGCAAACGGCAGCAGCCTCAGTCCTCTTGGACTCAGGTAGCTCACCTGGCATCTCCAGTGAATATCTACACAAGTCACAACACTTTGCTTTTAAAAAGATCACCCAGTACTCATCAGAAGACAACGCCTACTTGCCAAAGCAATCTACCACTGCAACAGGAACAACCTTACAGCAGTTGCTACTAAGAAATAACCAACCATCTCGATCCACACCAAGTAATTTGAGGGATCTTGCTCAGAGATGCTGCTTGTATGCTGTACAGTACTACAGAGCACTAATAAAAATGGGACATTTAACAAGTTGCACAGCTCCTTGTTAATTTGCTATCTCCAAAGGCACAGCACAGGCTGGTGCAAACAATTATTCAGCAATGATAGATAAAGGGGTATCAGGGAAAACTCTCTGCAAGATTTCTGTTTGTTTGCTCTCTCTCTCTCTCTCTCTCTTCTGGGACTGCTACTGCTGCCCTCCAGAACAAAGCAGGGTTTGGGAGTAGTGATGGCATTTCTATGTTCTTCAACACTAGTTGGGAATTTCTTAAATATTTTGGTTTTCAAAGCTGCTTTCACTCCCTTCGTTTTTACTATCTCCATTGCATTTGTTTTGTCATTTAGTGGTGATAATTCTGCTTTGTAGTGGCAGAAGAGATATAAGTAAACAGCAAGAAAGGATGTAAAACTTTCCAGCCCATGCTGAGTGGATTTAGAGGAGAAGGTCAGCATGGCAAAGTTATTCATGTCAGAAGAAGGCACTGGGATAAACTATATTCCAGTAAGTCCCTCAGGTTTTGACGAAGAAGATGGTTTCTGTGTGAGGAAACAATTAGAAAATAATGTCTTGGTCACATCTGCCAGACCCTCATACCTCTGAAGTTCAATTGTATATACAATGTTCTTCGTTTGCATTCTTATCTCCGCTGTGATTTATAACTTTCATAAAAGCATTGCCTTGTAAAAATTTTCAGACTGTAGGTGTAGAATATATTTATTTTAGGGTGCTTTAACAAGAGGAAAAGAAGCCTAAAGTATTTCAAAGATATGTTTGACTACCTGGCCTTTGCATTCCTTCCTTCTGGAATGAAGAGTTTGCAAAAGAAATTGCCAGAATAAGGACTTAACAGCCTGTCAGCTAATGAGAAAAAGGAGGATATGTATGTAGGAGATATAGAAGGTATCTTTGGCAAGATTCCTTGTGTAAGGGGAGAAAATGAGCAGGCACAAATGTATATAGCAAAACAAAAAAACAACAACATGCCATTCACAAATTTCATTTTGAAGAGAGTGAAATATCTGAAGAACAAGCAGAGACATAAGAAGATATTTAGATAATTGGCAGTATTTTTGTTCTCTAAAGTTAAGAGGAAGAATGAATTAAATAGTTTATTCTTCCTCTATATTTTGTGTGTGAGCCTCATGTTGCATTGGCTTACAACACATAAAAGTCTGCCCATTTGTACCAACATAAGCTATCGTGGGAGGGAAGGAATTCAAGAGAAGGAATGATGGTTCTTGCTAATTGGGACCCCTGGAAGGAGGAGTCCAAATAGAGGAGTGAAATGCTGGTCAATAGTAGTAAAACATGTTCAACTACAAGATGGGATAGTGGCCAAGTCAGGATTTACAAAGGAATATTTAGTTTGGGAGAGGTCGTGATAGATTACAGGAAAGTGAGGGGTCACTCTGCTAGACAAGGGGATAGGGATTTGGCCCATTTAGTGCTGTGGTAGTCATTTATTCTGCTCACTGGTCTGCTGGATGAAGTCAAGTTCCTGCTAAAGGCAGTGGTTCCTTCCCCCCAGACCAAGCGAAGCAGAAT
Source organism: Aythya marila (assembly GCF_965140915.1). NCBI lineage: Eukaryota > Metazoa > Chordata > Aves > Anseriformes > Anatidae > Aythya > Aythya marila. The sequence continues at coordinate 2,315,866 of NC_139059.1, read as the reverse complement.
CTGGGAGAGGGTTTGAGGAGGCTTGTTCCAAGCCAAGGCTCAGAAAATACTTTTTCTAATCAATACATTTGTCTTTTGTCGCACTGCAGTTTTTTGTCTTATTTTGTCTCTTCACAAAGAGAAGTTATTAGTTTTTCTCTGATACCAACATGGTATGTAGAGCTGGATCTATAATTCATGAGAATGAAAACAGTGGCATTAGAAAGAAAACCTGTCATAAATTAAGCTATTAGGCTTTTAAATGAGCAGTGATGGCAGCGTGGGGATGCAGAACATTTATTACGATGCTAAATATAAGGATAATGCTAAAAGGTTTTCATCAATACATGTTAAGAACAAAATACTGGAGGCACTCTGAGCATGAAGTTTTGTTCTCTGTAAATTGTATTAACAGCTTCTCTTTCTCTCTCTCTCTCTTTTTTTTTTTTTTTTTTTTTTTTGAGGGATGTGAGGGTGATTGTCTTTGCCCTATAAAACTGGGGCTTTTTTTACCAGTCTTTGCATGATGGCTGCAGTTTGAAACCTGGACCTTCCCCCCTCTATTTATCCCCCAGTAGCAACATGAAAGACAACATTTCTAAACAGAGGGTGGAAGTAAGGGGCTGAGGCTATTCTGCAGATGCTCCTGGAGACCCCTCATTGTACGAATGAGTTGTTTTTGAGGAAGTTTCTCAAAAACTGCTGCAGTTCTAAGGGGTGGGAGAGGCAGAGATCATGCCAGCAGTGCCAACCGGCTGAGTGGGGACTGCTCTTTCCTGAGCCCAACCCCAAAAATCCCCTGTTGCATTCCAAATTTATGAATTTATATGTTTATGGGTGTCCTAGCACATCCACAGTCCAGTCCCTAATCTCATTTGGCCGAATGCTGTCACCACATACCCCAGCACAAACCTGGGGTGTGTCTGATGACTTATCAGGAACCTCTAAAACTTGTTCCTGTCTGATCAGGCAGAGAATTCATTCTGCTGGTTTAAACTGGACTTGCAAAAGATCCGGCTTTTACGACAACAAAAGGAATCAGGAAAGTATATTGTGAGATGAAATATGAAAGAAAAATAAAGCTGCAGCTTCAGCTTGTGTAAATCTCTTGGAGCTGTGCCTGAGGTTTTCTATGTGAAGCTAAATATGATAGTTTTCTGTGGGAGTTGAAAAATACAAAAGTTCTCCTGGGATATTGTAAACATAATTCATGTTCACTCGGGCAACCACTGACATCACTTCCGCCGCACTGAGAGTCCAAGGCACTGAATGTGCCGGGGCTTCGTTAAAAATAGCAGCTTCATAAATCTGCCCATTCCTTTAATTAGGCGGCCTTGATGACAGGATTAAGATTGAATACTTTCATTTCAGATTGGTTAATGAAGTGCTTTCTAATATTTTTATGTTGCATACAATGGGCTGCCCTCAAAAGGGATCCTATCTGCTGAGATGTACCCACTGCACGGCTATTAATTGCTTCAGGTATGGCTGGAGTGGAAAAACTTCCTTATTGAAAGGTTAAAAGGGAAGATTATGTAGACATTTGATTATCTCCTATTGTGTTTGTAGACCACAAACAATTTGCAGACAGATGAGACTATACTGCCCTGCTCATATTTTTTAATTAGCTATTTATTAGAGCAAACATTTGGTCAAGATCAAAGGACATTTTCATATTGTGTTTTGCTCCTCTGTCTAGCTTCTAAGGAAATATCATTAGTTGAAAAAAAAAAAAAATGCCAAACAAGCTCGAAAAGAACAAAGTCATCCACAAATGCTGTCCTTCTATTCTGGGACTGAATCTCTCCATGGATGAAAGACATGAATTTGGTGCATCTGGGGAGAGCCTAGCTAGCTGCAAGAAAGTTTCCACCAACCCACACTGCCAACTATGCTCAAATCACTCATAGAGACTTAAAGAAACTTAATTGCCCATTCCAGCTAAACTATTGTCCAGGGGCTTGTAGATGCCAGGAGATTTCTCTGATATTCAGGAGATAGAAGTTACCTAACAGATGAGCTGTCAACGCTGTCCTGTAGGAGACTGGTGGCTACTGGTGTGGCCAAACGGATTACTAAACAAGTGCTTAAATCCTACTCGTTATGTTCAGCTGAATGCTTTCCCAAATCCCGAGGAGTATTTATCATCATTGTGCTGATGGTGCTCAGGACCTGCTGTGAAAACACAGAGCCCTGCAGAAGGCTGGGAGGAACGTGCACAAGAGAAGGAAACCTGCCTTGCTCTGACGGGTCTGCGGGCTGCTGAAAGAAAAAACAGAGGTGGTTGTAGGAAACAATAACATGCAATTCCAGGCCAGGGAAAAGGAGGGAAAATCATTTTTCCTGCTCCCCAGCAAATGCCTGCAGTGGCCAACTTCTGAACATCTGGTCTCCCAGTGTGTTTTCTCACATCATGCCAGTACCTGACTGGAATAAACAACTTTATCTAGATCCTTGTTTCTTACCATCAGATGCCGATAAGAGAACTTATTCCTATCAGCGTGAGATTCAGGCAGAGGGAAGAAAGATTTATGCCTGTTTGAAAGCAGCCTCCACCCTAATTGTTCAGCACTGTGGAGAAACATGAAGTTTAATCATGCAGATTTTTATTTTCCAGGAGGCTGTAGATCACAGCATCGACGCTGCTCTCGTCACCCACCAGCTAGCTAGTCAGCATACAGCTAAAATTTGTTTTTATGTGTAAATGACAGTGTGCTCCCCCTCTGCAATTTACTGTAATATTGATATTTTGCACCTCTACAGCTCTTTTCCTTCCGTGACTGCTCAGGAAGTGCGAGCATATTAACTATTAAGCCAACAAGATGCTCAATGAGGTGAGAATAATTTATATTCTGACGGCCCAGACAGGGCACGGTGCTAAACTGCTGTTCTGGTGGCATTTTGAGAAGTTTCCTGCCCTGTTTATTGCCGCCTGTTCAGAACAAGGTGCCCACCCAGTTGTTGGGACTCAGCTGGATCTGAATGCAGCCACATCACAGCCTGGGACTTGTTCTTCTCCTTCTCCAGCACCTTTTTTTTTTTTTTTTCAGATCTGTTTTGGACAGTGTAACTGGCACATCTGCAGTGGTTGTCAGTATTGGTGCCGATAAGAAGTAGAAAAGGAGATAGGAAAGGATCAGCTGGGATATGAAGGACAAGTTTAAAGCATTTCCCTAAAGAAACAGCAAAATGGAAGCAGCTCTGTAGGTGAAGCCACCACGGAACCTGCAGGATCACAGCCCAGCTATTCTTGTTTCTATTATTGTCTTTAACCTTTGAGTCACTTTCAGTCATAGATACCTGCAAACTTAACATTTTATTTGCAAGCCTTTTATACCCTCAGCTGTTTAAACAGATCTACTGCCTTAGATGTGGAAATATATTTGGAAAATTACCAATTTTCAGCATTTTTAAGACCATTCAAGCTGTTGAAAGTCTCTTGTCACATATTCAGCTTGATAAAAATTCTTTCCTGTAGGTGTGTAGATTTGTTGTAAGAGTTAGGGAGCTAGGTTCAATTTTTGCTTGTAATAGGCTCATCGTTCAGCTTAGAGAATCCCTCAAAACTGCTCAAAAGACAGATCATACTTAACAGCATCACATTACTATCATTACTGTCTTGCATCCAAGGCAAGCTTGAATGTAATAAATTAATTTAAGTTTTCATATTTGAGAGAGCTTTACTATGCTTCTTATATCATTGAAATGAGTGAATAATTTCAGGTTCAAATTAACTTTTTACATATTTTTAATTTTTGTGCTGAAAAGCTGTTTAGCCAGGTAGTGTCCATCCTCCCCACAGACAGAAGCATAAGGGTAGGGCTCAGTCACACACACACACATACTTAGAGTTTGGTGTAAAGCATTTTTCTGAGCAGAGTAAAAATGGTTATTTCTTTATGTGCAGGCTCAGAAGCAAGTTCAGTCTGAGTAAAGCAGATGAGTTTCCCTGTGGTAAACCAACCTCTTTCATATAAAACCAGTTTGATCTGGGGGTCCCCAGCTTGAACAAAAGCTGACTCGAGCAGTTTAAAAGTTCATGTGAAGTGCATTGGGAAGCTCTCAGTAAAGTTCAGCATGACTGATGGTCTCTGCTATGGAGAAGCACGAGCACTGGAGTTTAAAAGGTTTTCCCATTGCAAGCTTTCTCCTTCTATCACTTCCACGACAGAACAGGTGAGATGCCCTGCCCTGTGCTTGGCTAAAGAACAATCCAATTAACCTTTCATGCTTGTGAGTGCCGTGCCTTTATAAAAAGTAATGACATCCATTTGTAGAGCTGATTGCAATGGGATAACAATATTACAAAATAATCATACAACTATTTTAAGCACACTATTATTTTGGCCAAATGTAGCGAGGGCACTCTGAACAAGAAGTACCTACCACCACCTCTGCCTTATCTTTTGAGCATGCCTGAACAGGAGATTAATTTCTATAATACCTCCATTTAACATGATAACAGAAAGAAAATAGCTACTCTAAGGGGATGTGATATCTAAGTGTTTTGACATGTCTTTCTGCCTCTTTAGGCTCTCCTGCTACATCCATTCCTATGATACCTGAGCACCTTTTGACCTTCAAAGAAATGAGAAATCATTCTTTACTTTTTTTTTTTTTTTTTTTTTTTTAATGTTAATTAAAACACCATCCCAGTGCATGTCAGAAATCACTTACTAAGCAAGGGCCAGTACATACTAGTTGGCAGCATTCCGTAAAAGTGTATTCCCTAAGATTTGGTGCTTCAAGGAAGAAAAATCACCTCAAACCTTCTGCAAGAATGCAGACATATAGACTTGGGGAGGTTTAAGTCTCCATGTTGTCAGATGTGCTACCTTCTGCTCCCTGGTAATTTGGTACTAGTTAGCAGTGGAATTCACAGTAATTATATCATGGTCCCATGACCTCAGATGATTAGAGAAGCTCTTCCATAGTAAGTACAGACACAAATCATTCCAGGACTCAAACAATGGCTTCTTTGGATGTCTAGTCTTCAAAAGGATTATGTATGACTTCCCAGCCTGAGTCCAAGTGACTGTCAGAGCTCGGGATTTCTGCTTCCCCTCTTTGTTTCCAGGCTCCTTTCGTGTAGCTCCCACCCCAGTGCTCCATGTGTCTATGTCCCTCTCCTCTGCTGACCTCTGCTCTTCACCATGATGAGGAGACTCCAGGCGTCCAACCCTCGCGAAGCTCCACAAAGCACGTAAACACCTCTGAGGAGGTGATCTGACTATTAAAGGGATGACCAGAGAACATTTTTTCTTGGATTTCTTCAGGCAAAGTGCTAAAGTTCATCCTCCTTTGCCCCCAGACACTGTCTCTAAGAGTAATTTCAGGTTCAAAGGCTGCCAATGAATGTTTTCCTTCTCTCTCACCTGCTGTCCCTGCCCCCTCGGACTAATTTTGACTGCATTAAGTCATGTTTCTCACAACTCCGATCCCAGCATGTTTGCTGGCACTGTTTCAGCTATTTGGGAGTTGCCTGGAGGCAGTGGACACCGTGATCTTGCCTCACCTGCAGTTAAGTGCTGCTCAGTGCTCTCTGGAGCTGTGGGCAGGTAGCACTTGATTGCAATAAAAACTCTCTGTGCTCGTAGACAAAAGCACCAAAGCGTGTGTGTGCATACACATTAAACTGAATGCTCACAGAATGCAAAGTGATAAACAAATAATTCGTATTGGAACTGGGAAAAGCAGAATGTAGTTGTAATTTATTTTTTTTTCTTCAAAATGCCCTCATTAATAGAATCTTTTCTGTTAATTGGAGTGGAATTCTAGAGAAATCAATAGTATAATTTGTTATAAGTCTTATTTTTCTGTCTATCAATTTTTGTCCTTCAGGTAAACTCTTTATTTTTTCCTGTTATGATACCTTCATTGGAAATAATGGATAGTAAATAATCTGAATCTTATGTGCATTTAAATACACAAACTAAATTTAAAAAATAGTAATGGTGAGTACTGTTCTTTTTCTTTACAGGTGAGTTGAAGACCAAGAATAAATTATACACAGACTTTGATCTGGATGGAAGGGACAGAAAAAGAAATAAAATAAACAACCTGTAAGCATGAAATCAATTCCAGTTTTAATCCTATATGATGTAACTCTGTTCATTAGCACCTTTCTGTATCTTAGTGACCAATTTCTATTGGTGTGGAGACCTGGAATATAAACTTTGTTTACTCCAGGCCTTTTACTACAGTAGTTTAAATGTGCTACTTTCATAACTAAGTAAACGTTCTCTAGTAGACAAGTGACTTTTCCATCTATTTCTTTGACTTAAGCTTGTAGGTTATGTGGGAAGGAAAGTTGAAGGAAAAAAGGCTAACTCGATCCAAGAAGAAAATGACTATTTTGGGATGCAGAAAGAGTCTGTCTTGTTGAACTTCTAGAGAAAAGTAGCACACTTTTCTTTTATTATAAAAATAAATTCCCTCCATATATAATGGACAGAGTTTTCTCTAATGTAAAATTATCCCCTATGCTCATGATAACCATGCTTGAGCAATTTTTTTCTAAGCTATCTTAAATGGGATGTAATTATTATCACCAATTGTAAATGGATCCTAAAGTCCCAAGGTGGGTTATATAGGGATACATATTCAGAGAAAGCTTGTAACAAGAATTTATTTAAAAAAAAAAAAAAAAAAAAAAAAGAGAGAGCAAAGACATGGAAAATAGTTCATTGTAAATCTTGCAGCTCTTTAGAGATTCCAACACTGTAGTGCTATGAACTTTCCACTTGATTTTTTTAATTCGTTAGCAAATATTCAGATAAAGCTGCATAGTAAACACTTGGACTGGTCCCTGGAAATACTCTTTTTCGATGTAGTTTATTAGGCAGTAATTTACAGAAGTAAATATCACAAGGAATAACCCAGCACTGTCAGAGGGGAAAATAAAGTAGGTGACCTGCTAGGCATTTTACAGTTCTGAATAGTTTACTTGTTTGTTTTTTATCTATCCTATTACAAGTGTTCACTGGGTGCTTCCTATGAATCATATACTAAACACTTACTGTGCTGCAGTTTACACACAAAAAAAGTTATGTGGCAAGGAGGAACCAATTGCCAACCACCCACTTGTGCTATTTATAACCAAAGAAAACACAAGGCATCCATATTAATTAACATCTTTTGAAGAACATGTTAAGCAGCTCCATAACCTGCTGACTAGAGAAAGGAGCTGGTTTGTTGACACGTCACTTAACACACATACTGCTAAGATGCTTCTTATTTTCAGGTTCATTTCTGACATGAAAATGGAAGTGTATAAAAAAGTATAACCTGAAGTGATTTATTATTATATTTTCATTAAATGGAGCATAAATGTACATGACTTTTTTGTGATCTTTACAACTTATCTTCCTAGAACTGGCAAGTTCTAGAAAGTCCTCCAAAATAAAATGAATAGTTATGGAAATATTAGAAAAAAAATAAAACCACACAAGCTTTCAATGTTTCAAGAAACTAGTGGAAGCTAGGGTTAATTTAGTGGCATAATGTGAAATGCCACAGCCCTTGGGTTTGAGGAGATATGGTTTGGTAATAGGTTGTGCAGGAAAGGAGAATAAGGGCAACTTTTTATTTCTACATTTGGGCCACATCCCCTGCAGATACACCAATAAAACCCTCCCAGCATTAAACAGATGAAACTTTGGCGTGTGGCAGAGAGCTTTCTAAACCTTCCCCAGTACCAGCCTTGTTTATCCTAAAATTTTATCCCATGGAAACTGTTTTTCACTGGATGGAAGTGGATTGCAATTGGATTTATGCCTTTCAGGTTGCACTCTGTCCAAAGAAAAAGAGTGTAAGTGAATTTCAGTAGGAAATATTTCTCCTGCCTTTTATTTTCCTCTTCTTCCCAGTCCCTACGTTGCCTTGGGTGATAGGTGAAGGACAGGACAGGATAACAGCGGAATTTTCCTGAGGTTCATGCTGTGCAGTTGTTCGCAGGGTGTTCTCTTACCAGCGGTGCCCGAGAGACAAACCAACAAACACAAGCCAAGGTAAAAGGTCTGCAGCTGGCAGTGGGGCCCTGGACGATTCACGCAGCTATTGCAAGACCTGGAGGAGCTGGGCCAGCCACGCTCCCTCGGGGTCAGTGCAGAAATAGGATCCCGCTCTCTCTAAGTAAGAGAGAGATGATAAAAATGATTTAGGTGGGTTGGAAGAAGGTGAGAAGAGAGCCTGAACGGTATCTGTAATACAACCTGGGAGGTAAAGCCTGCTGGAAGCTCAGCAAGATCCAAACCCAAAATAAAAATAGAGGATGGGAGATCCTCAGCTCATGTTTCATAGGGGAAATCAATCAAAGCGACGGAGGAGCAGGGGGCACAGTGCAGACCGAGGCAGCGAGGCAGGGAGCGAGCACTGCAAGAACACAGATCTCTGATTTCTGCCAAGCTTGGCTCAGGTTTCAAGGCTGCCCTCGTGCTTTCAGTGGGAACACTCAACCTAGTGTGAACACTTTGGAAAGTCCCAGTTATATTTCCATTATCTGCTTGCTTCGACTCCAGTGTCCCACCAGAGCTGATGCACAAGCATCACGTCTCACAGACAGCAGCTGGTACACTGGATGCTAGCTCGCAGGTTTGCAGAAAGGAGAGTAGGTGTATTTGGACTTGAAGATAGCTCTTAAGTTTCAACTAAATTTAAAAGAAATTAACTTTTATGATGTAGTGTAAAACCATTTCTTGTGCCTTTCAGGGTGAGCAATTCAGGATGGTTGCATGGCGAGCTACTGCCCAGTAGAAAACATCATATAAAGAATTTGTTAAAACCTTATGATGTGCCTTAACTTGGTTCATTTGTCCTTAAAACTGAAAGTGTAGATGAAGAATACATGAATTATTTCTACATGCTGCAATTTCCACACATAGAAATAGCAGCTCTGTACTACTCTTCCGACATGCTACCATTTACCTTTTCCAACTCTAACTGCTGTGACTTGGCAGATATGTATCTGCAGGAAGAAGGTGACTGGAAACCAGTTGAAATTGGGCAAGAGAAGAAGACAAGGACCTGTGCCAACGGAAGGTATGCAGTCCTCATGGGAGCTGTACATTGGCTGTGTTGACACACATGCTTTCCACGCACAGAGTATCTTGCAAGCACTGTGACAAGTCAAGACAACATATAGCTAAGTGTATAGCTGAAGTTTCCAAATACCAGATGTCATATTACATCACTTCTTCATGACTAATGTTCTCTAATGTTATGCAATGTTATAAGCATTAGTCTGTTATTTCAAAAGTTGCCAAGTGAAAAGCTCTGAATTTTTAGAGGTTTGTATTTTTGTTTTGCTTTTAAAGACTTTTTTTTTTTTTTTTTCCTCTGCTGGACTGAGTTCCTTTTTTATTTACCTACAACATTGTAATCTACTTTCCCTGAAGTGCGGATGTAAGTGTTTCCAAAACCTTGGGCATGAAAAGCCAAGTCAGATTTTTATTGGGTACTAGGCAAGGCAAGTGGTAAATAATAGCCTTGCTAAGTGGTTGATGGGCAGAGCAGAGCCAATAATTTTTACTCACAGAATTACACTCTCTTTCTGCTCACAGGTGAATTTGCTCTACATTGGGTTTTCACACCTGCATACAACAAGTTTTATTCCTGCAATGATAAGGGAACAGTTTCTGCAAGTGATCAGCCTCTCAGGTGGTTGGGAATGGTGGGGAAAGCCACCAGACGAGCTGGGAAAACACAAACCAAATGAAACTGCAACTTCAGACCCTGCTGAACAAGAGACAGACCTGCAAAAATCAAGCAGCTGCTGTGGGTTCATTTTCCCAAAGGGTAGGCACCTACACTGAAAACATCTCCATTGGAGTCCTCACAGTTTCAGTGGGAGGAAGAGAGCAACCTTTAGGGTAGACGAGGCTGTGTGCTGGATTGATATGAGGCAGCTAATGAGGACATTCCTGCTGATTTCAATGACAAGCTGTACTTGGTTATTTTACCCCCCAAACTCTAAAACACTTTGTAAGGTAGTTTCACACAGCACAGTTACAATTCTAAGATCTTAACTACTGGGTACACTGCTTCAAATCTGCAGTTTGCTGCCCTTGTAGCAAAATTTCCTGAGGTTTCCAGTGAGAAAGATATGGTATGAAAATATGCTGAGCCTCTCCCTCCTCTGGGAAAGGATTCAGGGAGCAGCTGAATCCATACACCCGCAGACTCCTCCGAGTTGCAGAACATTGCAGCATTTGCTGGTGCCAGATATTTCCAAGATGTGGGTTCTGAGGAATGAATAATTCAAATTGCTTCATCTATCAGCTGAATGGCCTATTTTAAATAACATGATGTGTGTGTAGTAGTGGGGGGGCAGGAACCTTGGTTTCCTTTTGCTTTTAAGGTCAAAGATTGAAGCATGTGCTAACTGCTGTTACGAGCTGTGCCTTTAAACATGCCCAGAATTATGACCTTTCAATTGTAGTCTAAATACTGGGTTCAGTTATAGGATCATCTTGTGGCCTGTGCATGATTTATAAAGTCACGTGTCAGTGAGTAGTAAAAGGGATTTACAGCAGATTGTAGGTCAAAAGGGTTAGGGCACACTGGAAATATTGAAAACAGAAGTAAATTTAGCATAAATGAATGTACTCGATATTGAGTGGATGCCAAAGCATGTATGGGATTTAAGCCATTGTTTTCTATGGTCTTGAGCCAAAGTACAATGTATAATGGTCCCAGATTGGTGGATTTATGAGCAAATTATTAAAAAAAAATAATATTAATCAAAGCTATTAAAAAGGGGAAAGACGCTAAATGTCACTGCTCTGATAAACATTAAAATTAACCCAAACCTAAATCTCAAAGGGAAAAAGAAATCTTTCAGTAGGTAAGTTAATACACTTCTGCAAATTTCCAAAGAACAATTTACATTTTGTCTTCCATTCAGGAAAATAAAAAATAAAAAAGAAATCCACATCTTTTACAGCCATATACCTGGGTTGTACTTAGCTTTTTAATTTCATCTTGCAAAATCAGCAATTTATTTAATTTTTTGCAAAGCATAACTGCCCATAACATGGACTCCAGCTATGCAATATTTTAGTAACAAGGTGATAGCTTAATTATGCCATTCTGATAAGAAACCAAAGACAAGTATTTGATTTATTCTTTATGTCACCTTATTCTCTTCCCCTTTTTAATGAAACAGTTAAAAAATACAGCCAAAAAGATAAAACTAAAGCTTAACTGAAGTGGCATCTCGTGTATTTTCTAAATTCCTTGCTGACAGCAAAAAAAGAAAAGCCTCTGAGGCACAGAAACTTCAGAGCCTGCAGGCATTGGAGATGAAGAGCCATGATGCCTTACACTAACTTTCTCTCTATCTTTTCTGTGCCATGTCTGCTGCAAAAGAACCTGGACTTTCAAAATTTTGTAGTGAAAGATTCCAGTTTCCTTCCTTTTTTTAACTGGTTCTAGATGGGGATTATACTAGGGGTCTCTTGACAGTTTCCCACTCCCCTTCCTCCTGTCCCCATCTCTCACTTTAGGGCAGCGCATAACTGCTGGGAGAGCTTTCTCACGTGTGCTATTTCAGTCTGATGTGTCTATCCTTCTCATGCTTTCCTTGTTTTTAATATCCACCTTCCTGTCCTTCGTAACACTGCCCTTCCTCTCCCTCTTTCCTGGTTTTGTTTGATGACACCCATCTCTCATGTCTTCCAGTGAAGCGGTGCTTTAGCAGTCCTTCTGCTGGTTATTTACACCCTTCAGGAAACATAAGCAAATTGTGAAAATAAAACTCTGTTTGGGACAGTCACAGGCACTTAAGGGCACTTCAGTAAGGTGGCATTGTGCTGCCTCAGCTTCAGTGCTCTGAGAGCATGACCACACGGGGCAGGAGTATAGCTTTTACCCCCCAGACAGAGAAAAGCCAAGGGAAATCCATAAGATCAGCAGTTTTGGTGATAGCTCTTGTTTTGCTTTTGCAAACTGGAATAAGCCATACTGCTAAAAGTGATTTGACATTAGCACAAGTGAAAGGGAATAGGTTATCCCCTCCAGTTATGCTGACATCATTTAAAACAATGGAAATATAAATCTAGACTAGATTTTTTTTTTTTTTCCCTGAAAATCCTATCCTGTATGTATGTTTGCTTGCCTCTTTCCAAAAGTGCTAAAGGAGTTTGCTTGCATTCAGAAAGAATAATTTTGACTGTAAAGAAATCGCTACCAGAAGGATGCGAGCCAAGTTTGGTAATAGTTTGGTAATATCAGCCCCAGTTTAGCAAAGCAAGTTAATAACTCCCCCCCCCTCCCCAGCTGTCATCTGGAGGGTGGGAGTAGGTGGTAGGTGGTGCTGCTTCCCCAGCGAAAGAGGCATCCAAGCTGAGACAATGCAAACTGCTCTTTTTATTTTTTATTGCTGCTTTTATAATAGGGCTTCGAGCTGCATTACATCCTTCAAAATAACCCAAACTGGCACAGAAGCACAGGAAATAAACCCTTTTGGGTCCTGCTTTTAAATATCCGGGAGCATCAGAGCACATTGCACAGTCCTGACCAAGAAAAATGCTGCAGGAGAGGATTCCTGCAGCCAAAAGGGCTGGTGCTGGGCTGTGTGTGCATGCACCCTCCTGCCCCTGGGGCTCCTGGTGGCACTGGGGGGGCTGTCCTGCTGGAGAAAGGCTTCTTGCTGCACCTGCATCTTTACCAATATGCCCGTGACAGACAGCAGGACAACAGCTTTATGTTTAGAGAAAGAAATGAAACGTGAGTCTGAAAGATCCTCCAAGGGAATGAGTTCACGTTAGGCAGATTCTGTTATCTGCAAGGCTGTGACAAAAGGATATTTGGGGTGTGTCAGTGCTTGGGAGAGCACCTTGTAGTTGAGTTTGGCAGAATATAATTCGGTGGTGAAAAGCAGCAGGCAGTTATCAAGCAGATGGATACAATAAACTGGGACTGTGTCACCCCAGCTTCAGGTGCCCACATCAGGTTGCTGGCCAAAAGGACTTTTGAGTTTCTTTCCAGGAAGCTGGCAAACACACAACTTGCAATATGCTTTTGTGGACTTAATGAAGACCAGTAACTGTCCCGGGAAAGGGGAAAACATGAGAAGCGGGTCAGGAACTGCTGCTGCGGGAGGGGGTAAGGGGGCACGGCCCAGGAACGCGCGGGAAGAGCTGACCAGGCCTTCCGGCAGGCCTGCAGCTGGCAGCCCAGTAAACACAAGAAGTCAGCACACCACCAGAGCAGGCTGAAAAAGTAAACACAGGAAGCTGACTAAAAACTGAAACAACAACAACAACCCCTACCCCCACCCGATACACCCCCAAAGCAAGAAAATAATGATGGATTTTTTTATTTTTATTTTGTCCTAATCCTCACAATTTGAACAAAGTCAAGTTTGAAATAACACGTGCAATGAACACAAAGCCTGGCTTGGCACTAGCAGGCTTTCTAAATCATTTTTAAACAAGCAAGGGCTATAGAAAACCAAGGAACAATGGAGCGGACTTATGTGTTTGTTTTAAGCCCCCGAAGCTCCTGTGCTGGTTGAATGTTGGAGGAGCAGGAGCTTGTGCTGCGATTGCTGGTGGTTTCCCCTTTGTCTATTCAAGGTAAGCTGCAACAATAACTTCCTGCTCGTTCTCCTGTGAAAACACCCTCTGTTTGTGGGTATGAAAATAGCTCCGTGTCCCCTAGTGCTGCGACCTCCAGAACACTTCATTCCCGAGCACGGAGCTGTGCTAGGGACAGGAGGTAAACATCTGGGGGGCGGCTGCAAACACTCCCCACGTGCCAAGTGTCCCCACACTGCACCTATTTGGCAGTTCAGAGCATGAAGAGCTTGGAGGTGGTAGGCTGAATTCTGAAGGATGTTTGATAAAGAAGAAATGCACAGAAATATTAACTAAGGAGAAACAGCTGGGAGAAGGAGCGTTATCAGTAAATTTCTCGGCAAAGTGAGCCAGGTGGGGGTCGTTCTGCTACCAAATCACTTTTAGAAATTTATCTTCAGCACCTCAGTCCCTTTTCTCTAGAAGCTTATGGGTCTACAGGATAAGTTGGATCAATTCAGTATAGCAAAAACCAACAATAATGACAACCTGAAACTAAGATCTGATGTTCTCTGTAGCATGTGAGAGAAACTGCTGGAACAGGACTTCAGATTTCATAAAGCAAGTTTAAACATTGATGATAAAACTTGTCAGGAAAACAAAACAAAACAAAAACAACAGAGTACCATAATAAAATATATTTTAATTTCATCTCTAGTCTAGGAAAGTTTTCACTTAGAAAAAGGTTCAAGTTTTGTTTAAATATTACTAAATCTCTCCCTAAAACCAACCAAGCAAAAAACTAAGGCACAATTAAAGCATCCCTTCTGTCTGAAAGACTTTTAATTTCAGTTCAAATGACCTGTTTCTGCACCAGGACAAATAAAATTTAGTCTTTCTATGTTGCTGGAAGCTGAAACAAAATTCAGTTTGCATGACACAATGTGAAGAATTTTTCCTTGTTCGTTCCTTTATCCCAGACCTACCAACCAAACAAAACTAAGATGCCTGTACCCCTTCTCAGGATGCCTGCTGGGATCTCCAGGCGCACACCTCAGGACCTGTCTGCATCCTTAAGCATTTAAACACTCTTAAATAAAGCCCTAACAATGCCGGGAGGCTTTCTCTAAACCAACGTGCTTCTTGACCTAGGATATTGTCAGCTAATCCAGCTGAGGGAGAATTGAGGCTTCCTAGCTCTTATCTCACACTGTTTCCAAGAGACTAGGCTTTATATAACCAAATAACGTGTGTTCTGAGCCCCCTTCAAAATATTCCCTGATATGGCACGCTGCAGGAAAGCATGGGTTTCTCTGGCAGTTGAAGGATTCAGGTTTTTGTTGACATCCATTTTGAGTCGTGACTGTCACGTGCTATGATAGCAGGCAGTGCTGCTGTCCTAATAAAAGCACACCTAATCATCCAGGTGCAACTGAGGAGCAAAGCACATGCTCGGAACATGTGTACCACACACCTGACAGTACTAGCGTACTGTACAACCCATTAAAAGAAAACGATCAGCATCAACCAGCAGCTAAACGGAGCATTATTATTTGCTTAACACTCAGTCTTCACATTCTGCTAGAGATATCAGCCAGTTAAGAGATGTGAAAGATTTGCTCAGCCACAATTATCTTTTCCTTTGAGAACGCTTTTCCACCTGTTTCCAAGCCCTCTGTTGCTCCCTGCTGCCTCCTTCTCTTTAACTCCATTCACACAGGACTCAGGTTCTTAAAATGGCTAATGAAAATCTTTTGTCCTCCCCCAACCCCTATTTTAGGCACCTCTTTTTTCCACTTTCCTGGGTCATTCTTAATAGCATCATCAGACGCAGAAGGAGCTGTTAAGCCTATGAGCAGACAGAGCTGCGAGCCACGGCAAAAGGGGCGCTTCAAGGTGAACTGAGTAACGAAAGCTCCTGCAGAGAAGGAGACATATGTAAGCTAAGACACCACCACGAGCCAGATCCTTACGAGGTACAAGCCCAGCTGTAACACCAGAGAGGCACAAACATTTTCCTGCCAGGTTTGTCATGATGTTTCAGTGTGCTGGTCACGTATTCACAACACAGTAGGTGCTTGGAGGGAGAAGTAGCTTTTTTCTCCTTAATCTGTTTCTTTTTTTTTTTTTTTTTTCCTTTTAAATGAAAATTTGACTACTCTGAGAAAACCACAAATTGCAGAGTAAACTTTACTTGATGCACAATGCGTAGACAGTTCCTTTAGTGAGTAAGTACCTTCCACCTAATCCACAATCTTGTCAATATGTATTTACCCTTAATAACTTGGATCTGGGTCATCACTTTGTCTTCCATTTGTTTCAGCGTCCTAAGCTGTGGCTCTATTTCTGTCAAAGCTAAATGCTTGGTATTCCCCCTAAGACCTGGGCAGTTTCCAGCTTCTGTCTCACAAAATAAAGCACGCTATAAACAA
The DNA here is from genome assembly GCF_965140915.1 of Aythya marila. Taxonomy (NCBI): domain Eukaryota; kingdom Metazoa; phylum Chordata; class Aves; order Anseriformes; family Anatidae; genus Aythya; species Aythya marila. The sequence goes on along the minus strand of NC_139059.1, from coordinate 2,299,938 downwards.
AGACTCTTTCCAGCCAGGCACAGTATTGTGGGCACAAAGGCTTGCCGGTATCTGAAATTTCCCACCCTTAAAACTATGTCAAAGGTATTTTCACAGCTCCTACCCTGTGTCATTTCTCTAGAACATCTCAAGTCATTTTCCTTTAGGAGAATAAGGGAAGTTAAAAAAAAAAAAAAAAAAAAAAAAAAAGCAAAACACACACAAGAGACACCCCCTTCCCCCCCCCCCCCCCTATAATGCATGTGTCAACAGGTGAGGTCTAAAAATTTCATTAGAAAAAAAAAGGGGGAAGCAGTAACAGCTGCACGCGTGTTCAGAGGAAATCAGAGGGGCACTTTCCATCTGGCATGTGCTCCACAGGCAAAAGAGCTTTTATAAGACTTGGAACTGAAAGACGACATATATTTTGGGGAGCAGGCTATTCTTGCACTGCTCATTTTAGGCAGCACAGCAACAGCTACCATTCAAAATACCCCATTCGGGGAAGTTCACAGCATGTCTAAAAAAAAAAAAAACACAACAGAAAAGACCAGCCTCAAGCAGTCGGATGGACACAGCCAAGGTGAGGATGTCTCTTGTGTCAGTCAGGACTGGTTGTGAAATGCTGGACTTGACCCTTCTTTCTCTGAGCATGGTTATTTTCCCTCACTGATTTGGGATCTGCGACAGAGGGAGGAATTCGGTTTTCTACTTTTCAACCACTGCAGAAAGAACCTAAAAAAATGAGCTAGTGGTGAAGATAAATGCTTGCTTTCACCTTGACCGCTCCCAACCCTGAAGCATCTGGTACCTGAGTACAGATAACACCTGTGAAGTGCACCACAGAGCAAAGGAAGCTTTGCTTTTCCTACTTAATCAGGTTTGCCCAGGAAATATGTTTTTCTTCTGCCATGAAATTTTCACGGACTTTGATAAAGCATCTTGTCTGCCATTAATAAATAAATAAATAAATAAATAAATAAGTCAAGATTTCAGAAGAAGTAGGTGTTTGAGAATGGAGAGAGCAGACAGCCCAGCAGGGAGAGAGGCATAGCCTGGGAGCTGAGGTAGTCACCTGAAATGTGGGGTGACCCCTGTGTCCTTCCTCTATCATGCTTTTGCATCCCACATAAGGGCCATAATGTCTGGGGGGAGAAATTCCATCCTGGAAACTTTTGCCAAAAGATGCTTTCCCCAAATCAGAATGTTGCTATGGAAAGGTTCTGTTTCAATAATTGTTTATCCGGGGAAATCCTAGGGGGTCTCACCCACCCAGAAAATCCCAATAACAGATACCTGTGTTTCAGCGAGCCTGGGCTGTCATAGTCATGGCCACTGCTGTACAAACACAGAACCAATTGCTCCTGCTCCAAAGAGTTTACACTCTCCATATAAATACGGGAGTGACAGTTGCAAAAGCACAAGGGAGCATTTCTCACTTTCAGCTGTCAGGGCTGATTTGACTCATCCGCCCTCTCGTTCAGTGCATTTTGCGCAATAGCTCACATATTTAAACCTGACCTCATCAGCTGGCTTGGTATCAGCTGACCACTGCCTGGGATGGTCCTGGGTTTGATGGTGTGTTATCAGACTGCAAAACAAATTACATCTTCTCACTCGAGCCCTGGCCCAGCAGGACACTTAAATGTATTTTTAACATAAGCAAATCCATGAAGCCAAAGATATTACACTTATCCGGCCATGCTGCTATCTCTGCAGTATGCTTTTTGGAGACCCAATGCTTCATTGTGGCTCAAGTTTTCATGGCCCGTAAACATTGACTTATGGACAGATGAAGGTCATAAACACTTTGTTTTTTTGGGGTCTCTGTACAGATGTGTAACCCACTACATTGTTGTCCAAGCAAAAGCAGACTGCTTCATCTCCCAGGAAGTGCTGGGCAATCAACTCAGCTCCAATATTTTATTGTTATTTAAAAACTGAAATGCAATCCTGTTCCAACCTTGAAATTGGTATCAACTCAGGGTGACACATCAATAATCCCGTTGGGTAAATCAGAGGGCTGAGCAGCAGGGCTTTTCCTACTCAGTGCTTCTCCCCCAGTTTCTATGACAGATTTTATTTTTCAGACTATTTATCTTTCCCAGGTCCTGTAAAGCAAAGACACCTAACTGAATTGAGACCTCTTCAGTTAATTGTGCAGGGGTCAGCTCTGTCACCTCTGAGCTATTTAAAGGGCTCCTAGCCTGTGGGCAATTCAGTGTAAAGCAGGGAAAGAACAGTGTGCTGCTCATAATAGCAGGAGCACAGAAAGGAATCGAGGGGTCAAAAGAGACTTCTTAGAAGAGAAATAAAAGCTTTGGCAAGATTACCTATTTTAAAAACAAGCAACAAAACTGTTTCTCAATGTCCAAGCTGGAAACAAGCTGATCAGCCGTAACAAAAAGCTAACACAGCAGATCATTCCAGCAGGCTGAGTGCCTCCAGGACTTCACTATTCTTATGCCAAACAGGAAGATAGCAGCTAATCAAACCTGCTAACAGAGCATTTCTCACTCACTTTTGTGTATCCTTTGCTTTTCCCCGAAAGCACGAGTGCATGTCACACAGTCTATTATACTGTAAGCAGCATGATGTTTAATTTATTTGCTTTAATTCAGCCACCCGGCAAGGAAGAAGCTACAGTCAAGGAAATCAGCCAAACCAGTGACTTAAGTTCACTGGGAAGGAGCCACATGTACTGGGACTGCTTGTATTTACCACTGTTCATTTGGATGGACATACAGGGTGGCTCTGAGGTCCATCTAGGTGATCACCCTGCTTTTGAAGAAAAAGAGAACAACAAGCCTTCAGCTCTACTCAATAACGTGCCCTCCTAGCTTCCACAGGTCTGCAAAGCAACTAATGCTGGGAAGGTGTCACTCTTAAAATGAAAGAGATCAGAGTTTATTTTAATTGTTGCACCCACAGCTGAGGCTGGTGAGTCATTCTGGGATGTGGTGTTTCTGCTTCAAACCTTCTTAGCTCCCATACCTTCTGCTTCCACACCCAGCAGAGGCCAGCTCAGAGAAATACCACTAGGCTGTACAAGTGACTTTCAAGGGAGACAGATGTCACTGTATTTCTAAAATGAGCCCTGAACCTGCTAATGTTGGGATATTTGTTGGTTAAATTGCCCTTCTGGGAAGCAACCCACAACATGACAGAGAAAGAGAGATGTTCTTTGGAGGGGGTTTGATGGTTGATGGTCTAGCTACTGCTTTTTATACCAGTAATTCAAATTGAGGCATGAAAATAGATACAAATGCTGGGACACACACACATACACACCTCTTTTCTGACCTGCTGAATTACGTAGCAAGTTTCAGAAGCATGGTAACAAATGGGGAAGGTGGGAATTATGCTGTTTGAGCTGGTTTTATTTGGTTGTCTCACTTTGATTAAAAAAAATCTCCAGTCAGAAGTAACAACTGTATCTATGGGGTCTGAACAGAGAAGTGCATCAGCATATGTGAGGGGTTACTGTGTGCGTGTTGTAAAGGCACATGTGTGTCTCTGTGGCATTATTCCTGAAAACAAATTCCCAGTGTTTTTCTTTTCACACTTTTAAATGTAAATGTTGAAAGTTCAGAGAACACTAATAAAATATGAATGATGAACATTCCTCGCTCCCTGGTTTAAAGAATGGCCCAAGTCACGAGTAACATAAAACCACAGATTTTTCCCAGGAGTAATAGTAGAAACTTCATTACTTGAATCATTTGTAATCAGACTAGACAAAGCAGAGAAGATTGTACTCCAGGGTGCAATCTTCAATCACTTCCCTCCCACCCAGAGAACTTTCCCCAGCTGCTGGCATGTGTCTTTACTTACAGAGTACTTGCCAAGACAGGTCCTTTGCTTTCCTAATCATACCATTACTAATGAACAAATACAAGCTTCCAAATCAAAGCTTTCAAAATATTGCATGTGCATTCTACCTGAATAGACATTTATGTTCAAAAATTCTGGACTAGATACTATTCACATGCCTTTAATCTCTGAAATGTATTAGCAGTATGTGCTGTCCTGATCTTTCTTGCCAGTCAGCTCATAGAAGTCAATTGGCAACAAAGGTAGAAAAGTAAGAAAGATCTGATCTGTAAAAGATCTGTTTAAAATCGTCAATGCACAAAATCTGAGCTAATGAACATAAAATACTTCCATTTTCCTGAAAGCCGTGGCAAGCAAGGACTGATTTCTAGCTCAGATGTTATAGTGTGGCTGAAAATGAATTCTACAAAGACAAATTTTCCATATATCTCCTTGACAACTTCAATTTCATTGCAGAAATGAATTCTGCAGTCTTTGTTACACAAGCTGTGTTGACAGTGAAAATTCAGTATAGCATGAGGATAAACAGGCCTGAGGAGTATAAGTCTAAGAGCTTAAACAAACAAACAAAAAACAACGTGGAATCCAAACCAGATCTAAGCACAGGGATCCACCCAGTGCTGGTCAGCTGGGCACACCGGGAGTGAATGAATCTGCACTCTGCTTCTCAAGTTCTCATCTAAGGATGGGATTAGGACCTTCTTCTCTAAGTATGAAGCTCTTCCACTTTGGAAGGCAGCAGTGATTTTTAATCTGGTCTGTGGTGGTCCAGGCACCTTTAGTTTAGGACACCAATAAAACATGTCTAAAGAAGCTTAACTTTGCTGCCAGTAGCTTTTATGTTCCCTTCAAAGGAATCCTTAACAACTTTGAAAAAGATTTAGATGTCCATAAATTGAGACCTTGAGAAGTACAGAAGCAGCTTTAGACAAGAAAGCAGGTTCCAATAGGAAGCAGCAGGATGCACGAACACCAGCTTTTCCATGCAATACCAGCCAGGCCACGGACTGGTCCAGCTCTTTTGTGATAGCTCTGTGCACTTAACCCCATAGCTGGAAGTTAATATATTTTTCATCACAAGTCCTGGTAAACATGACCATTCATTCACATATTCTAATGCAGTATTTTGAAAAGAGGGCTTGTGTCAGATATCCCAAGTAAGTCATCTGGCTCTCCTGCCTATCTGCATGTGCCTTAACCTTCATCCAAGCTTTTTCTGCTCTGCACGCCCCAGCAGGTGTTCCCCGCGGGCTTTGGCTGGCTCCGGGCATGCAATTCAAACTGCTTTGAAATCAAAAGTCTTTGTTCAGTTTGTAGGAATGTGTTAATACAATAAAGTCTTAACAATTAGGAACAGCATCGAGTCCCTATGAATCACTTTTCACACTGTTTTGCATCCTCTGTGTATGTTTGTCTTTCTTCCCAAGGCTATTCCCAAGCTATTGCTTTCCCCTGGAGTCCTATTAAATCTATTCTTTGTATTTACTAACAGGAAGCATCACAGTTCTGTCCTCACCAGCTTCACTCACAGGCCCTCTTAATTATTAGTATCTTTTTTTTTTAAGCTTATTTGGCAAAGTCTATGTTCCTCTATTCTTCCTGGCTAGCAGGTTATTTCTTTCTTCCTCAAGGTGCAATCCGGTTTCCTTTTGTTGTTAAATCACCGAATACTGATATTTTCCTGGATATTGTGGGAAAGAGTCCCGGTTGACAACTTCTTTTCATTTCCATCCTGATTAGCAAACAAATAATAAGTGGAAGCATAATTTACGGTTTGATTTAAGCTATCTCATTCACATTTGGAAGGAAATCTAGGATGACTAAATCTGTAGAGGGAAGGCAGGATAAGCAGTATTAAGAAACTGTCAGGGATTGGAATTTCATTACAAGTTCCTGTTTTATTGTCATGGGCTTTGGTCTCTCATATTGAGACACGTCAGTACTAGAGAACCTGTGAAGATGTAATACCCAGACAATTAACTAGAAAATCTTAACTTTGAAGAAAAAAATTAGGTAAGATGCAAGACTGGCATCTTGCATCTCACTGTCTCTTGAGTTTACCAATAGATTCCTTCATTAATTTCTTGGCACTGTTCCTCTGTTGATTGCTATCCTTAGGATGAAGCATTGCTTTACAGTTAGAGTCTAAGCTTTTGCTGCATAAAAATTACATATATAGTGTTTTTTGTTTATATAGAGAGATTCATATATATGTCTGTATATAAACACACGTATAAAATTCTCAAGAAACTTTTCCTGTCTGCTGGGTGATCAGAGCCTGTACACTCCCTTTCAAGAGCAGCTGAAGGCGTTTGGCAGATTCAGCAGAGAATCCCCCTGCCCCTTCACATTTCAAGATTTTGATGACCATGTTCCAGTGCTGATATTGATATCAAGCCTCAGGGAAACTCTCAGGTAATTTCTTCCTCCCCCATTTAATGTCAAGAAAATCCCAAGATGGGCATTTCCATTCCTTTAGGTTTCAAAACCAAACACAGTCAAAGCCACACCAGTCTTCAGACCTCACTGAAGCTGATGATCAGCTGAACATTATTAATATTATTTAGCACTTGCTTTGGCTCCTAAAGATCTTTTTTTCTTTTTCACCCACTGTGAAAAGTAAAAGCAGGAAATCTCTCCTTCCTGACCCACCCAAATCAAAACAGATTGACAGAAAAAAACCACTGCTTCCCAGCCCTTAAGCATGAACTTGGCAGTTTATGTTTGTCTCTCAACCGTATAACCTGCCAAGAGGTTGGGACAGGATTCGATCACTGGTGTAGCTGCCAGCCAGGATTCAGAACCTCTTTCAAAATTATTTCTGAAACTGAAATTAACTCAGTATTAACACATCATCCTGTACGTTTTCTAGCCACAGCTAGCTTTTCCTTGCATCTCTGAAAATATCAAGTGGTTCCACTAATAGAGTGTATCTAATTTAGTCCAAAATGAACGTGCTGTTGAATTTTTTTGTCTGTGGTTGAATATTGCAGCAGTGAAAGCACCATTTTGCATGATCATACGCCCATCTCACAGACTGATGGATGTCATCAGCTCCCACATCAGCCAGCACCTACAGATGAAGGCGTCCTGGAACACCAGGGACCAGCCAGCCACAACCTCTTCATGGCAGGAGATTTTGGGGAAGACTGGCACAGTCCTAAGTTCCCTTGTCCGCCCCTGCTAAAAGCAGCCACAGAAACAACAAAGTTATGCTATATACCTAAAAACGTGCCCTCAAACTGAATGGAAAAAAAGCTTGAAAGCAGTTGAACTTGAGTTTTGCTCAATTTGGATAAGACATCACAGTAGTGCCTTCATTGCTTTCTCTGGGGCCACAAATGCTGCATGCTCTCTTCCCAGGACTGACATGCAGAGGCTCAGTAGGTCTCATCCTCAGCATTACACCACTGTTGTCTTGAGTCATCGTGGGCACAGATTGTATCTATCTCCTTGGCTGTGCTGGCCAGCTCAACAGAACAGACTCACGGGTTTCAAATAAGACAAAGAATCCCTGAGAAGTTCTACAAGGATTTCTCTGTCCCTGGTTCCCTATCATTCGCCAACCTCTCAACCTGAACAACTTTCTTCTGTATGACTTTTCTCCTGAGTTTCAGCCACATGAGCTCTTATCTTAGCCAAATCAGTGTTCCTGGATACCTCAATAAAATGCTAATGCATGAAAATGTCAGCAAAGCATGGTGGGGCAGAGGGAACAAAACACCTCTATGACAACTAGATGTTATTGGTTAGTGCCATTAGCTAAGCCAAAGGACAGAATGTGTCAGAGTGATCACAAGGAAGGAATGTTCAAAGGAAAGATGGAGAAAAGAAAAAATGCGAACTCTGCACAAATTGCACGCCCTAGCAAGTAGAGCTACGCAAATGCCCGCAGAGTGAATTGGGAAAGCATCTTAGGCGCACTCAAGGCTCCCAAAAGCCTCCTGAATTAATCATGGACTCAGCTAAGCCTGATTCAAGAGCTGCTTTTCAACTGAAATAAAAGGCAATTGGGTGTCTTAATTGTTCAGAAATTCTGTACTTCCAATTAAATATGGATCATTATACTCTTCATTTTCCTTGATGTATTTCAAAGGAATCTTAATTTGGAGTTAAATAAAGATAGCACCATTTTATAATTTTGCTTTTTCCTGTTCCTCAGAAGGGAGAGGAAAAAAAAAAAAAAAAAAAAAAAAAAGAAAACAAACCCCAGAAAAGAATTCAAATGGAATAATTCTGTCTGCAAGATTTTACAAAGCCAGACTCACTACAGCAATTGTTCAAATCCCACTTTGATCAGATTTCATATGAGAACAAAAGGCTCTAATGCTACACAAATTGAAATGGGAAAACCAACCCAAAACCAAAAGCCAAAGCTGGGCTCAGGCTGCAGCACAGCTTTCACTGCCCTGGCCATGCAGTTGGTGCCACGCTCACCCACCGTGGCCTGGACACATGCAGTGGTTGAGGCTGCAGTCAGCTAGACCTTTAGAAAACAGCAGCAGAAGCCCTTTCTACAGAAGAAGGTGACACTTCAAACACTTGGATTATCTACAGATAATCCGCTCTTTCTCCACACTTAGCATGTGTCTTAGATGAAGGATCCTGTCTGGTTTTTCCTAGCAAAGCAACATTTCTGTTAAACAGAATGGATCCAGTGAATTCTCTCAACATTCAGGCAGGAAGATAACACATGGCTGCTGGTTTCCATGCTATGACACAAGCTTTCTGCAGCAGAATTTTGTGGAACTTTTCCTTGTACTTATGAAAAATGCTGGTCTTTCTCAGGCAAGTAATTATTCAAGCTCAGCTTGTTTCAGAGTCCATAGTCCAAGTGCACTGTTACAGCACCAGATGGCTGAATTTCTGCCATTCCTGCTATTAGAGAAGGACATTGAAGGGTAGGTGGGTGGGGATGTAGGTAAGGAGGGAATGACCTTAAGGCAACATTTTAGAACCTAACAACAGGCACATGCAGAAACCACATGTAGAAATTTTTACAGATTAAAAAAATTCTCAGAGAGATAAGTGGTCCCTAGCTAATATTAGCTATTACACTCTGTTTTACAAATACTCAAAACAGTCTCTAGTAGGTGAGCACAGAGGAATAGGCAGCCCCCGACCCCCCAGATAGAGGAATCTTAAATGGCCCTAAACCTCCAAAAACCTCCTATGAGGTCATCTAATCAGCAGGTGTAAACTGACAAAATATCCTTCTGCATAAAAATACCCTCAGGGAAGTAAAACACAGAAAAATCTGACCTCTGACAGAACTGTTATAAATAGGATATTTGAGAAGTTTTCCATACAGCATCAGCTGCCCTTTAACCCTTGAACTGCAGACATTTTCCATCCATCCCTCTAGCTGACTACTGAGTGCACGCACACATATATAAATATATATACACGTGCATGTACACACACGTATTTCTGCAAGGTGCTTTACATTTCTGTGTCTAACGAGAAGATACAGAACTAGGAAGCCAAGAGCAGAAAGCTACAGGAGATGTTAGGATTTCATCCTGGATCAGAGCTTACAGCCTTTTTCAGGTGAATGGGTTGTTCGATCACTGTGAAACACAAAATTGAGCAATCACAACAGCACCCCTATTGGTTTTATCTTGGCTTCACCACAGACCATTGCCTTGACTGCAGCAATATCACTCCTGAGCAGTGCCCAGGCAACCCAGAGCAGAGTTACACACCACAGCAGAGCCTTGCAGCACATGAATTCCATGAAATGACACCACACCTCCTCAGTGAGAGCCGAGGCCCAGGACAAGCTTAAAGTGCAGCAACAACCGACCACTAACTACCAGATCCACACAAGTGAGAAGATGAATGTGGTGCTGGCTTCTTTCTCCTTAAACCACCAAGCAGAGTGTGTTCGAAGCTGGTCAGATAACGATAGACCACTGCTGGAAGTGCTCTGGCATTAGCACCAGAGGAGTACTGCAGTACCAGGACAGCAGAAACATGCTGTTGAGTGTGAGAAGCTCCTGCTATTGTCCAAAATCCATTTGAACCTTTTTGTATCCGCAAAGATAAGGAGAGTGGCCCATCTCCTAGATCCATTTCCCAGAGCTCTTAGAAATAGATTGTAATGTGCTACACCTTTACCTCCTGCAAGAGGCAAGTGTCACTTCCAAAGCACACCCTAAAGCCCTTCTTTGTCCATCTTAAATAAAGCCAGAATACCCAGACATTCCCTCAAGGGGAGGTAGGTGAATGACTTCTGGAGGGATAGGCAGAGGCTGGAGGACTCTCCTTAACTGTGTGGAGTTGTGAACAGGTGGGAACAGGCCAGTTCAGTAGGGTGAAATAATAAAATGGCTGATTTGCTCTGCCTTGGCAACTAGAAATATGCTCTCTCTCCCCCCCCCCACCTGTTTGCAGGATTCACAGGTGTTTTTTAAAGATATGTATATATCAAATATATATCTAAACTCTATATCTCAAATATAAACTATATATCTCCTTGAAATACTGCAATAATCTTTTGTTCCAGTCCTAGGCTCCTCTGATTGTTTTATGCTGGAGAAATTTATCACAACTGAACCTGAGGCTGCATGTAATGCCTTTAGGAAATTTTATCCCTTTCCACAAGTCATCTCTGATGAAATTGGCTGGAGAGAAACCTGGCATCGTTTCTCAAGGACAATAAAAAGGAAAACTGAAAAACTTTTCATTAAGCAAGTGTTGAATGAATCAGCTTAGGAGAGATATTAGGATCTTTGGCAGACAAAGCAGTGGAGTTCTTAACTGTGTTTGTGGTGCCTTTGCACTTTACAGACGGGATATTAGTGGAGACTATGCCTTGGCTGTGGATGCAGACATGAAATCAGAATGGTTTCGTGATAAGTCTTTTTGCACCACTTTTGACGTAAAACTCAGCCTGAAATTCTTGCCAGCCCTGTGTGCACATTCATTTCACAGCTTTGACTTCTTTCTATAATTGACTGTTTGGTCAAAGCCAAATTTCAGATTTAAATAGGGAGGAAAAAAAAATGGGAAAAGAAATAACTTTTAAAAAATTGAAATTAATTCTATTTATATTCTGCCTCTAAGTTGCAGCCAGAATTGGATTCAATGCATGGTGTTTTTGGAATAAGATAGTGTTTTCCTCCTTACCAGGTGAGGACCCTCAGTGAGCAGCTGTCCAAAGGGGGATGTGGTCCCTTCACCTTCTCAATGAACCCGTGCCAGTGCCAGCCACAGTGCGTTATTTGTGTTCAGGGCAAGTGTGGAAGGTGGGAGCAGCCCCACCAGCTCGTGCACTGCCCTGTGTAACTGTGGCCTGCTTTTAAATGCCAATCCCAGCACTTAAAGGAGAATATAGAGGCCACTTGTCTCACTGTTTTTTGCCTCATCTAGATGATTTTCCCTGGTTGTTATTTATAATACTGTTTTTTTTTTTTTTTTTTTTTTTTTTTTACATATTTTGGGCCAATCTACTCAGACAGCAAACTCATAAAACTTTATCAGCAATCAGCTACAACAGACATCTGAAAGCTGATGTACCACTATGACCTTTTGGAAGCTGCTACTTGAGTCCTGAAAATTGCATTTTTAGGACTTGCTTTGCCTCCTAGGAAAAAAAAAAAAAAAAAAAAAAAGTAAAAAAAAAAAGTATTTGGGGGAAGCATCTGCGTCCTTCCATTCCCTATCTGGAGAAGTAATTGTTCCCTTACGTAGTCACCTCCAATAGCTGTCTAAAGCTGGGTGGGATGAGTTCAGGCCTTGCTGGTACGTGAGTGCATGGAGCCTTGCTTTTCCTTTTTAAGGTTGGGATTTTCAAAGGACCTAAAATAATTAAGTCCCCCAAACCATCTAACCCCCAGGGGCTCTTCTGAAAATCCTAAGCTAATTTCAGCTCCTGGTAAGTGTCCAAATGTTTGGATCCCTATGGAAACCTTCCTCTGGAGTATCTGAACTGTAAGGTAGCGGTATTTGTATTCCCACTCCCCATGCATTTCCATTGGTATCATTAATGCATGGCAAGAATGCAAGTCCTAGGAAAATATGTTCACAGTCCCTGGCTGATTCTTCCAAGATGGTGCTGTTGTAGGAAAAAGGATTACGTGAGTTAAAAGTGCACAGGGCTCAGCAGTCATTAAGAGCTACAACTGCTCCTAGCAAAAATACTTTTTGCAGCTGCACTTTGGAGAGATGTTTCACGTGTTTTTGGTTGTTTGGTTTCTTGTATAGATGTCAATAGTCCTTGGCAGGCCTCTCTCTCCACCTGCCATTTGGCAGGCATGCCCAAGGTGGGTGGGTGGATGGATTTTGTTTAAATAATGAGATCTGTCAGCCTTTGGGAGAAATGCAACAAGAGAGGCTTTGAGCTCGACATAGATGTAGAGTAATCAAAAGGGGACAGAGGCATTATTTAGCCTGCCTTAAACCATGCTTCTCCTAGCAGCTGTGCTGCCAATGTCTGGATACTCGTGATGCTCCTGGGACCTCCCAGGCTCCAATGAACAGCCCTTTGCAGTTTTCTGCAGTACATCCACCCAGCTTTTCAAAACCCCTTGCTTCTTAAACCCAGACATCACTGAAACTGGGAGGATGACTTCCATGCAGCTTCATTAAAGAGAGTTGTACTGTTAAAGCCACAGTCTTCACTGCCATCTGAGTCAGGTACAACCCAGCATCTTGCTTTAAAAACTACAATGAAACTGCTTTGCCATAGCAACTGCTGCGCAGCTTCGGGGGCTGCTTGGGAGGAGCTTTCCCTGAGGGAATTCTGCTCTCCCCTCTGGTGAGGACAGGGGAAGGCATCTTCCCCAAACTCAGTCTTTTGCCATCACTTGGAAAAGCATGTGGTTTAAAATTCATTTTCCATGAAATTTTCTGAAACAACATTTAAGTTGTGAGCTTCGTGGCCATGGACTGAAATTCAATTCAAACACAAGGAAAGAAATATTATAATGATGTTTTAATTTATTTTAAATAGATTCCTAGTGTTTATGTTAAAGCCAAGTTTTTGGTAATGACCTCATTATCATATTTTACCTTGATCTCAAACCTATGAATAACATGCCATTTCGTTATGAAGACATAGGTAGAGTCCCCCATTTTTCTGTCATTTGTTTAGGTAATTAAACACAAGTCTTTTAGTCAAAATGCCTTCCTGATTGCCATATCCCTCCTGTGCTATGGGGTGCAGTGCTCAGGACCTCAAAATAAATGCTTAGGACCAGTAATGCTTTGAAGCAGGTGAATTTGGGAGAAAGTCCTCACCAGCCCTGCTACACCAACACCAGCCCTAGAGAGGGCTCTGAGATCTGCTGGTGAGTGCTCCAATTGCTCACACAAATGTACCTTTTCTTTAACGGGCAGGAGGATGTACTTTAAACACAGAATTCACAATATGCATAGAGTAAGTGACCCGGAACAGGGCAGAACAAGGTCCAGTCCAGCCACAACAGCCTGTGGAATCCCCAAAACCATCTGAGTCTAATTTTCCAGCTTCCCGCTTTGGCTAGCTGTAACAAAGACTCAGCATTTGTTCAGCGCTGAGCAGAAAAGTGCTCTGCAAAACCCAGTTCAATTCCACTCCAAGACGGCAGCTGCTTTTAAATGGCTGTTGAGGTCACGATGCCTTGAAACCTTCTGCTAATCTTTCTGGCTCAAAGTCAGCCCATTGTTGCTAGGCTCTGCCCTGGGACCTGCAGCTTACTGCTTTCGCCACCCACTCGTCCAATATTTTCTTAGCAGTATCCTTTTCTAAGCAAACGTCAATCTGTAACGCCTTTGCAGGGAGTGGAGATAAAAAAAGAAATAAAAATAAAAAAAAAAAATCAATAGCATTAAGCCTCTGTATAGAGCTTCTAATTTTCCCAACAAATGTTCAGAAAACAATAGTCTACCAGCTTGTTTCATTTTTATTTTTTTGGCTGGATGACTTCCCCTAAACTTGGAAAAATATAAATGAAGTAACAGCAATAAGATAAAATGTGTACTAAATCCTGTGGAGATACAGCAAAAGAAAAAAAGTCTATGCCCTTGATAAAAGACACAGAGACACCAGGGACACTCATAGGACAGCAGAGCATCAGATATGACTAATTCAGGGAGCATCTCTTTTATATTAAAAGTAAAAATAAGAGTTTATGCTTTTTCTCAATTCAAGAATATTTTAAATTCTAACATCAGAACTGAAGTTCAGAGACCTGTCTCTAATACAAGAGTATTTCATCACATGCAGGAGAATTGGCGTTGGTTATTACAAATGACTGTTTGTTTGTATTGCTGCTGTATCAAGGATACTGAATAGGAGATCCAGACCTGATGGTAGAAAGACTTTCAGAGGAAAAAATGAGGCTGCTGCTGTCCTGCGCCATTTCTGCATTTCTGCATAAAGCAGGAGACAGCAATTGTTTGCAAAGAGAAAATGATGGGGAGTGCAGGCAAGGACTTGGGCAATTCATCAGCCCAAGGCAGAAATAGAGTTCTGGTCCTGCAGGCCAGGAAGATCCTCAAAGAGAAAACCAAAGAGCTCATGCCTGCAGCGTGAAGTCACGGAAAGGGGTGCAAAAGGACAAATGACACAAGGAGCCTTGCAGGTTTGGAAAAAGTCATCTTTGCTGCGGCGCTCTCAGTACATCTGGTTAGCCAGATATTTCCTGCTGAGCTACAAACGTCACTGTTCCTCCTCCCGCCACAACTGCTCAAGAGGAGAAAATACGAGACCCGCTGCATTCGTGACTGCCAACATCCATGCTCTTGAACTGGGTATGACCTTTGTTCAGAAATGGTTGCCAAGTGACAATCTTACATATTAAGATTTGTTTTAGCAACATCATAATAAAGGTTTTGCTCAATAGTTTTTGAAACTGAAGTTTAAAACTCAAGGCAAATATGATCTTTTTGTAGAAGAAGTTAATACCAGGGGGAAAAGCAAAGAGTAAACACTTCATGTGTGAAAAAACAATGAATTAAAGTGACCGCTTATAGGGTTCTTTCATTTGAAATACCTTGTGATGATTTTTATTTAACTGCACATACGACATTAACACCAGGAAGCAAAAACCCCACAACAAACAAATGTAAAACTTTATTAAAAGATAGCAGTTTTCAAAGCAGAAACTGGACATTGTAGAATCTGAACAAGCATCTGCTGGACCAGATCAAGCTCTCCTCTTGAGAGGGTTGCCTGCTTACTGCAAATCACCCCAAAATTAAAAGGAAAGCAAATGAGCACAGTTCAAAGTGCATTTCCAACTCATTAGTTGGGCTGGAAAACAAAACAAAACAAAACCAACAAAAAAAAATACCAACACTTTAAAAAAACCTTTCCAAAAACCTGAGGTCAGAAATCTAACTCAAGGAATAACAAGTGAAGACTCTTTATGACATCTCCAGTCTTACTGACAAGGGTAACAGCAAAGATGTGTGCAAGGAACTTGTTCCTATCATGTTTTTCCTGATCATTTAAACCTCTGCCTGTCTGCAGCAAGCCGCCCAACGCTCCAAACCTCTTCTGCTACAACATTTGTACCAGTGCCACAGTGAAAAGATGCTATTGTGAAAACCATGGATGCGCTCATCTTCGTTTGTTCCAAGACTGGAGTTCTGCGGGGTCCAGAAAACACATCAGGTCATCAGATCAACACACTAAATCTTTCCTTTTACTTAGAAAGACAAAAATAATCTCGACTTTTTAATGAGCTCACACAACACCAGAAGACATTTCAGACTCAGGAAAGTATCTCATTTCTGCTGGCGAAATGCATTGCAGCAGAAGTTGGATTGGGTTGCACTTGGATGGGCTCTGGTGCTACATGCCGAATCCAACTCTGTCACACAGAGGGAGCATCTAAAGTCACAGATATTTGGTAGCAATGTCCTGTATCCAGCTCACTCTCTCTGTATCTGGATGGTGCAGAGACACCATTGTATTTGATGCCAGCTTTAAATTTAAACACAGAAGAAGGAAAATTACTTCTGTAAAATCAGAGGATGGACCTCCTGTGCAAGAGGTCCCAGCTGCCACAGAAAGCGTGTAATCAATTTTCATGATTTTCATTTTAAAAATTGGCTTGATTTTTTTTTTTTTTCCTCATGTGTCCTCACTATTTCTACTGGAAGGGATTTCCAGTGTCTGTCTATTTATACCCATTTCTTCTCGTGCCAACATTGTCTCTTCTCTTAAATAACTTTCCTCTGCCTGCTGCTTGCCTCCTTGATGCACTCACAGGCAGCTGTCAGATCTCCCCTCAGACTTCTCTCCTTAGGCAAAACAAGTCAATCCCATTTAATGACCTCTTGGGAGAGAGTCCCCATTCCCTGGATTCTTTGTACCCTCTTCCCACAACGAGCTCCTCTTTTGGGATGTGGTGATGAGCATCAGTACCCCATGCGCTCTCCCCAGTGCCCTGCCTGGGGTCCTCACAAGCCCCCTCTTCCTCTAGAAGCTTTCCTCCCCCAACATGATTTGAGGTCACATCACAATCTGAGGGCTCAGAAGAAAGGTCACTGGTTCTTTCTTCACTTTCACCCCTGCCAGTAACAAAACAATCACTGCTTAATAATGCAATGATTAATCATAGCCATTGTGTCACACACAGACTTTTGAGAAAATGTTATGTGTATCAGGTCACAGCATATTGCTACATTAAGCTTTGCAGCTCTTCCATTTTCACATTAACAACAGCAA